>NC_135310.1:86019694-86690194 GCF_048772815.1 Callospermophilus lateralis | reverse complement strand
ACTTCACTCTGTCAGACATACAGGAAGTCTGACTTGTGTTCCCAAAGAAGAAACTGAGTCCTATGATATAAGATCAAAAAATGTTTCAATTAAAATGGCTGCTCAACCCTAATTCATTCTTTATTTGTGACATGTAGTTGAAGGAAATTCTCTGTGTCTGAAAGAGATATCCCTTAAAATGTCCACAAAAATGGTATTTTCAGGTGACAACTCAGAGGGCCACCCAATCTTTAGCCCAGAGTGAGGACTAGGAGTCCTCAGATGCAGGATGGGAAACTGTGAGCATTCATGAAGTTTCAGTCCTGTTCTGGATTGCAGCAATCACAGAGGTTATAACAGAAGCAGAGCTTGCCCAGAGGGGTTGAGCCTTGTGGCAGCAAGGAGCTCATTCAACAATGAATGTGACAGCAGAGCAGCAGAGCTATGTGAAGCTACTTTTGTGAGACATGTTAGGCCCTCACTATGAAAGCCACTTTGGTTTGGGTCTCAGGATAACAATAAAAGTGTTACCCTGAGATAACATTGATCCTTAAAGACATCATTAAGGATCAATCTGAGGGGTTCAGGAATGGTAGACGTACAACTTCAGGAAGCCATTAGCATGAATCTTTCTGAGAAAGAGTATAGGGACCATGGAGGCTGCTGGGTACCTTGGAAAAATGAATTAGCCTTGTTGGAAAGGAGTCATCATCTTTCTCCCACTAAGGGTTAGAACCCAAGAACTCAGACTGAGGTCCAAATTTGAAAGATGACAATATGCTGACGTTTTATTCTACCTGAGAGTACAGTATTTCTGAGTAGAAGTTCCCTTTGGTACTTCACATCATATGGTACATGCCAGTCCATACACCACATGGTACAATGCCAGGCTGGATGGTAGTCAGAACTGGTTTTTCATTCGCATCCAAGTTTTTATATTATTATTGCTTGAGTTTCCTAGATGAATATGAGACTGTATCAGAACACATTTCTCCTATGTGTATCATTAGCCATATGGTTATATTTTACGTTTTATTTCCTCAAGCAAATTTGAATTTATAGATTTAAATTCATTTTAACACAACTTTTTGAGAATGTACTGTGTTGACATCATCTGAGGCCATTTGGCCATAATAAAATGTTCCATTGGTCCTGTTATGGTTCAAGAATAAAATATCTACATAAATAATTATAATATAAAGCAGAATGCCCACTGGTTTAAATAGGGAATATGCTATTTTCCCTTTGCCACCTGACAACTGAAATTAACTTTATTGAATTTCTATGTTAATAATGCACGTTTCAGCCTTTAGCATCTGTGTATGCTTGGAGCAATCTAGGTTGCTATCCCTTCAAAGAAAAATATTTGTTTGCACTTTCTAATAGTTTGACATTTGAAGTGCTGAGTTTCTGCTACTGAAAAAGAAAAAGTGAAATTGCTCACCAGTCCTTGATGTTACTTCTCAGTTTCATAAAAACAGACTCCTGTGCCCTTAATAATTGAAAGTAGAAAGTGAAATGTTTATAGAGGATGATAACTACTAAGACGGCTTTAGTTTTATTTTTGCTATATGACCTTGTTCTCTGATGGTTTCATTTCAAGCCAGATACCATGACCTTTCCCAATTTCAGAAAAGTTTTCTCCATGATTGCTTCATCTTAGAACTTTAGTTTTTTAAGCACATGTTTCCATCTGGAAATGAATCACCCAATGATGTTCATGTACCATACCAACTAAAATCAGTCTGAGGCCTGTATCCAGTGGTACTGCCAAGTCCAAAGATAGTCCAAGCCACAGGATACTGGCTTTCCTACTTGGTTAATGGGGACAATATTAAATTTGATATCACATTTTAAGATCAATGTTAAAGAGAAAAAGGCCTTCATTTATCCTATACTTAATGAAATAATCAAATGTATATTAAAAATGAGTGCTGTTTCATTTGAGAAATGGATTTCTTTCTCCCTTTTTCTGATGAAAATCTCTTTGAATTTTATTTAATTTTTACAAGATGTGTCTTTCTCCTCTCAAATAAGTATAAGAAATAGTTGAAAAAAAATAGAATATCTGTACTTGAACATTTTATAAATATTTAATCTGCTATTAGCTTACATATCTGAGAAGGTTTTGAAATCCAATAAGTACTTTATGTTATGTATAGAAATCACTGTTTTATGAGCTTTATGTGTATTAATGTATTTAACTTTTATAACTGCATAAGAAATAAATATTATTTTCCCCATTTTATAACAGTAGGAATTTAGGCATACATACACATAAAATGCACTGTGCAAAATTTTCCTTAGAGCTTTTAAAGATGATTCAAGACAGATAAGTGATTCATGTGTGTTTGAAGATGTATTAGCACACTTATTTTCCAAACCTCAAGTTATATTCAAATTCCAAGGGTTCGTGCTTCTAGTTCATTTTCAATAATATTTTGTACATTGTAAACTTAAAATATACTTTTAATATATCAATGAATATATATCAATAAAATATTTCCTGACTTTTCCTTTCTCCAGTTGTCTTTTGGTCTTCTGAAATCATTTTTAATTCTGTGGGTCATTTTAAATTATTATTTGCTGTAAAAAAATATCTTATTGTAGTAACTGACACTTTTAATCATTTTTTATTTAAATGCAGTTATGTGTGTAAACTAAGAGTTAAACCCATGAAATTCTCAGGGTATGGTATTTTAAGGAAATATTGATACTCTGAAATTTTTAATTAATGGAATTCTCCACCATAAAATAAAATTGAGTAAATATTTCATAATACGGAATTGAAAGAAAATCTCAACCTCAATTAAAGTTAGTTTAGATTTGAACTTTGGTAAAACTCCATTATGTTTGTCATTTTTCTACAAATTTTGCCATCTGGCTGCTGCCATTCTGTTCCCATAATAATCTCATTTTCTCTTTATCTGTGCCAATAATTTCTATAGATAATTACTCATAAAATAGTAGATGAAGGAATATTTCATAAGTATTGGGTAAATTAATGACATTTCAAACTTTTGTGTCTTGTATAGTGTGTAACCCAAATTCTTTCCATCCACCCACTCTTGCTATACACCAAATATTTATTCAATGTCTCCATCCTGACACTGTGCTCTGGAATTACATGTTCAATTCCAATTTCCTCTCCTTCACAACAGGAATATTGATGGTACAAAAAAAATAGAGATAGTTTATAAGCTGTAGTCTCAAAAAACAGAGGTCAGTAAATTACAGCCCATGGATAAAATAAGGCTCACCTATTTTGTAAATAAAGTTTTATTGGTTATTCTGAAGGATAGTTTTTATTTCTTAATGAAGATATAGAAAATTTCACCCAAGATGGTTAGATTTAGTTGTTTCCTATTTGGGGAGAAGTAACAAATTGAACCTGAATTACTGGAAATTATTTTGGTAAGAAGGTGCCATAAGGCCATAGCATGGCTTCTACTTGGTTAGTCAGTCTTCCTACCCAGACAACATTTTTAAAAGATGTTTGATGATGGTAAATTTTCTAACAACTCTAGGAAGCATACAGATAAAAGAAACTCTGCATACATTGAGGCCTGCCTTGGAACCTTTGTGCACACACTCTGTCTTAACCTTACAACAATTTCCCTAAGTTTTTTTTATATTTTATTCTAATTTGTTATATATGACAGCAGAATGCATTACAGTTCATATTACACATATAGAGCACAATCTTTCATATCTCTGGTTGTACACAAAGTAGAGTCACACCACTTGTGTCTTCATACGTGTATTTAGTGTAATGATGTCCATTTCATTCCACCATCTTTTTTACACCTTTTGCCCTCTCCCCCTTCCCTTCCCTCCTCTTTGCCCTATCTAGAGCTCATCTATTCTTCCCATGCTTTCCCTCCCAACCTCACTATGAATCAGCCTTCTTATATCAGAGAAAACATTCCGCATTTAGTTTTTCGGGATTGGCTAACTTCACTTAACATTATATTCTCCAACTCCATTCATTTACCTGCAATTGTCATGATTTTATTCTCTTTTATTGCTGAGTAATATTCTATTGTGTATACATACCACATTTTCTTCATCCATTCATCTACTGATGTGCATCTAGGTTGGTTCCATAGTTTAGCTTTGTGAATTGTGCTGCAGTAAACATTGATGTTCACTGGATACTTCCCTGCACCTTCCAATGAACTCACAACTGGTCATAGAAAGAACTTAAATGCCTTCTTCACATTTTTTCCATAACGTTTTTTTTTATTATTTATTTATAACCTTTCAACTACATGAGGGTTAATTTAATCCGGAAATAGTAATTTTGTCTTCTCAGAGGCAGGATGGACTATGTATGAAAAACCTGGGAAAATTTACTCCTAATTAAGAAAGAATTTTCTTGGCAGTGGATTCAACTCATACACTCAACTCCCTCTCCTTCTTAAGCAATGCCCGATCAAGCTGTGGTTTTCTTTATTTTTCCATTTAAAAATTTAACATCTACCAAGATATGTTTTTAGTTTTTAAAGGCACTGTCTTCTTTCCTCTCTGAATATTTTCACGTCATTTAAACTAAAAGAAATAGAGTGGTTTTACCACTCAATCAAGGTATTTAATTATACCCCATGTGTGTTTACCCTGAGACTCTCTAATACTTATTAAACAATTCCATATAACTTTCCAGACTTCGTATCTATATGATCTCTGACATACTTTATAGAGATACTAGTGTATATATAAGATATCTTTGTGTGTGTGTGTGTGTGTGTGTGTGTGTGTGTGTAAGAGAGAGAGAGAGAGAGATAAGGTTTCCTTGTGTTGCATAGGCTAACCTTGAACTCATGATCTCCTGAGAGAGAGAGACTTGGTGAGCCCCTGGTTGATATCTCTTCCCCTTCCAGTTTTAGTCCTATCTCACCTGACTGCAACCGTTTGATAGACCTCAATCCAAAACCTCCAACCACATCATATACAAATTCTTAACTCACAGACACTGAGAGATAGTAAACTGTTTTTAAGTCACAATTTTTGAGTAGTTTATTTCACAGAAATAAGCTACTGAAACACTTAGATGAATTTTTGCTTTTTATTTCCTTTAGCTATATAAAACACTTTGGAGTCAAAGAATTCCTTTGTCTTTAGTATAAATTAGCAGTAACTACTGGCAGCAATATTGTAAAGTTTTTAGACATCAAGGATTTTAGAGAGTAATTAGAATGATGCTGAAGATTGATAATGCCTTCCACCAAATTCTTCTATGTACAGAATTTTTACTGGACCCATTCATAGACCTTCACAGGAATTCTGGATACAGGGCTAAATTAATCTCTGCATTACCCTTCAAAAAAATAGGGTTGATGTATAACTGTATACAGTTGATGTATAACTAGCAGAATGAGATCCAGTCACTCAGACTTTTGATGAACTTGGCTTAAAATTCTGGCTCAACCTCTGATTAGTTATTTGACCATGAACATGATGTTAGGAAGTAATTTCATCCAAATGTTCAAAATGAAGTTTGAAGAACCAAGGGTTAGTGTAAAAACAGGAGTTTTTTGACAGAGTCGTAAGCATAAGGTTTAAGCTAGAGGCTAGACTAGAGACTTTTGTATAGGTTGGGATGGGAGATGATAGGAAGCTAATGAGTATAATTAAGCAATTAAGCAGCAGTTAACACATGATTGTGTATTTAGTTTATTTAATTATAACTCTTGCTTGTGTTTTACTATCATTTATACTAAAATTTTTTCAGGATATATTTAATGGGCTATTATAATAGTTATAAGTTAGTATAGATTATAGGAGCCCTCTACATAAGAAGAAATCTAAGTGGTCTCTTCACAATAACAAACAGGCCTGCAAAAAGCTGTGTTTGTGCTGAATCATCAAATAATTTATAGTTATTTAATCAGTGTTTATAAAAGTTTAGCATCTGCACCACCTGGAATACTTGTTCAAAATTTTATTCCTAGGCCCTATCACAAACATGCAAAATCAGAATTTCTAGAAAAGAGGTTTGGGATATGCATTTTCAGATGTTCCCTGGACGATTGTACGAAACACTATTCGAAAACTCATGGAGGCCAAGAGGATGAGCAGTAAAAATTTGTGTCATCTTGGTTTCATCAGTAATGCTTGCTATTTTGTGTTTGTCTCTGTGGTGTTCCTCCTTTATGGGATGTCCTTTTCCCCTTAAGTCTCCTGCCCCTCTTCCTTCTTACCTCCTATCCTACCCACTAGAAACCTTCCTTCCTACTCTATGGAGAGGGTGGAAGTCATCAAAATGATCTTTTTCTTAAAAATTTTTAATTTTAATATATTCTCAGCTTAACTGAAAATGAGGTGTCTGTTTTCTTCATGTGATTCTGCTACTACATGTCCGTGGCTGAGGTCAATGACTTCAATTCTCTCCAGTTTTCATTTTCCTCTGCTGTAAAATATGGGAGTCTACCATGGATTTTGTAACCAAAGTCAGAGTTATTTATCTTGTCATAATAAATTCTTAGTGCCTAATCTCTATAGTTTCCCCTTTTATTTCCCTTACACAGGTCACAGGTAA
This sequence comes from Callospermophilus lateralis, assembly GCF_048772815.1. Lineage (NCBI taxonomy): Eukaryota > Metazoa > Chordata > Mammalia > Rodentia > Sciuridae > Callospermophilus > Callospermophilus lateralis. Next base: position 86,683,677 of record NC_135310.1, on the reverse strand, counting down.
CACTACACCTTACTGATAGCTCCAGACTTGGACTTTGCACACTTTTCATGTATAATTTCTGATTATTGGACCATGAACACTATACTTCAGTTTCTCTTTTACTTAAGCGTATCTTCTGTCTCATGTTATTTCTATGTCTAGTGAACAAAGAACCATTTGCAACACGACAAAGCATAGAACCCCATATATAACTCTCCTAGAGCATTTAACCATGTCATATCATAATCTGATTTCAGATACCTGTCTCCATAAGTGCAGGGGTTTAGGTTTTTGTTTTTGTCTGATGTCTACCCTAATTAGAACAATGAACATTTGCTGAGGGTAGATATTCTGCAGGATTCAGATGGTCTTATTCAAACATAACATTTTATAAATGTTGACTAGATGGAAGAAATCAAAATTGTAGATATAATTACAAACGTCTGTTTTGTAAATCCTAACTCCTAAGTGTCAATGACCAAACTCCTGTCATGGACCTGAGTTTGAGTACCAGCTGCCAAGTTACATGAGTTTGAGCAAAATGCTTAAACAATCTGATCCTCAATTCCTTCAGCTTTAAAACAGGTCTTATGGCTAGTCCATATACCATAAGAAATACATGTCAAATACTTAGCATAATGTCTAGCAAATGATTGTCATGTCATTGAATCTAAGCTATTACCAATTAAATGATACAAATTAAACTTCAGTACAATGTTTTTATTAAGTTTTTACTCACATTTTATATTATTAGTGATAAAATAATTAACAATTAATAGTTAATTAATCAAAATTTCATTTTATACATGTTTTATGGGTCCACAGGATGTCTAGAGATTTGGTATACATACTTAGATTCTTTAATAAGAAGATTCGAATTTAATGTTGTACAGAGAGTTAGAAAGGGCTCCTACCATTTAATTGGTTGCAGAAATACAAACCAAAAGATGTCCACAGAAAATTGTATATGCCAGACCTGCCTTAGTTTAATAGGGAAGAACAGATTCTATATGTTTACTGAGATTGGAATGTTAGGGTGGGTTTATCATTTAAGACTTACTCTCATAAGACATGGTGGTGCATACTTGTAACCCTAGAAACTCAAGAGGCTGAAGCAGAAAGATCACAAATTCAAGGCCAGCCTCAGCAAATTAGTGAGACCCTGTCTCAATAAATAAAAATGGCTGAGGATGTTGCTCAATGGAAAAGCACCTCTAGGTTTAATCCCTTTAAAAAAAAAGGACCCTGACTGCCAGAAATTCATATTATTAGTCTTTCTCCAACTTTTCTCCAAAGAAACATATGACTTCTTCCTAGGGCAAATGTATATTGAGAAAAAGGAAATAGTTCCATCTTACAGGGACTCTCGAACATTAGCTCTGAACAGAACTAACTCCAAGAGTGTTCCAAAAGTCAGTGTAGGAGCTTAGTGAAGTAAGATGATCAACAGAGTTTTAGCTCATGTCCATCTCATAGTGGGTCTAGTGGGTTTCCAAACCTTTCTTTTAGTTATTTCCTCAGTTCCAAAATGCATAATTAAAATACTTAGCAACTGGCAGAACTCCTACCCAGGTCCCCTGACCAACGTCAATTAATAATGATTATTATGGGAAAGGCCAAGTGAAAGTTAATAGAATTGCCTAAAAATAAAATACAATAGTAAACCAGGGGCTGAGATTTTGGCTCAGTGGTAGAGTGTTTGCCTGGCATGTGTGAGGCATTTGATTTGATTCTCAGCACCATGTATAAATAAATAAATAAATAAATAAAGTTTAATTGACAACTAAAAAAATTTTTTTTTAAATAGTAAACCAAAAATAATATTGCATTTCTGGAGAGATTTCAGAAATTAGCGTCACTATCAAGGGCTTGAAACATACAGGGGTAGTGATTTCTACCACCTCCCCAACAACTTGCCTACTTGGCCTATGAAAAAGATAGATGGATCTTGGAGAATGACAATGGATATTCATTAGTTTAATCAAGTGGTGACTCCATTTGCAGCTGTTCTGCCGGATGTGTTTTTGTTGTTGTTGTTGTGTTTTTTTTCATATATAGATGTGGTTTTATTGCTTGAGGAAATCAACATATCCCATGTTACCTGATGTGCAGCAACTGATCTAGACAGATACTCTTTTCATCGTACTTATAAAGTCCACCAGAAGCTGGCAAGGTGGCTATAGACCTTCACTGAATTGCCTCAGGGATATATCAACTCTTTAGTACTATGTCATAATTTAGTTGACAGGGATCTTATCTTGACCCTTCAAAAGATATAACACTGGTCCATTGCACTGATGACATTAAGCTGGTTAGACCTTGATAGTAAGAATTAGCAACTACTCTAGAATTAACGGTAATGTATTTGACTGTCAGAGGATGAAAAACATTTTAGTTCAACGGAAATTCAGGGACCTTCTATCTCAGTGAAATTTCTATGGTTCTAGTAGTAATGGTCATACAAAGATATCCATGTTGTGCTGAGGAATAAATTATTGTACCTGGATCCTCCTACAACCAAGAAATAGGCATTATGCCTAATGGGTCTCTTTCCACTTTGGAATTAACATATTCCTTATTTGGGTATGTTACTTTGGCCTATTTATCAAGTCACTGGAAATGTCACTGGTTTTGAGTGAGATCTAGAAAAAGAAAAGGTTCTAAGAAAATCCAGGCTGCCCTGCAAACTACTCTACACCTTGGCCATCCAATCCAGCAGTTCCAATGGTGCAAAATTTGTCAGCAGCAGAAAGAGATGCCATGGGAAAATTTTGTCAAGCTGTTATAGTGAATCATAGCATAGGCTCTTAGGGTTTTGGAGCAAATTCCTACCATCCTTTTCAAATAACTACTGTCATTTTGAAAAACAACTTTTGGCCTGTTTTAGGACCTTAGTAGAAACTGAATGCTTAATCATGAGTCACCACATTATCTTGCAACATGATCTTTTTGTCATGAACTGGGTATCACCTAACCCACCAAGCCATGAAACTGGGTTTGAACAGCAGCATTCCAACATCAAATGAAAGTGTCGTACATACAAGCGAACCTCTGAAGACAAAGTAAGTTACATGAAGAAATGGACCAAGTGCCCATGGTTCCTGCTTCTACTACACTGCTATTTCTCACCCAGTTTGCATTTATGGTCTTATGAGACATTCCTTATAATCAGTTGACAGGAAAAGAAAGGATTTCATCCTGATTTATGGATGGTTCTGCATGATGTCTAGTACCACCCACAAATAGACAGCTCTACAACTATATCCCCTTGTTGAGGTATTCTTGAAAGACAGTGGTGAAGAGAAATCCTCCTACAGAGCAGAATTCCAAGCAATGAACCTGGTTATTCCCTTTTTGAGGTAGAAGATATAGCCAAAAGTGCAATGATGAACTGATTCAAGGATTGTGGCCAGTGGTTTGGAAGAAGTCTGATGGAAAATTAGTGATGAAGAAGTTTCTGGAAAAGATATGTAGATAGATCTCTCTTGGCAAAAAAGCATGAAGATATTTGTGTCCCTGTTACCAAAAAAGTTACTTCAGCAAAGCAGAATTTTAATAGTCAAGTAAGCAGGATGGCCCATTCTAGAGATGCTAGTCAGCCTCTTTTATTGGCCACCCCTGTCATTGCCCAATGGGCTCATAAACAGAAGTTTTTTTATGGCCAGAATGAAAATTATGCATGAATTCAGCAACATTGACTTTTGCTCACCCAGGCTGAAACTATTTCCTGCAACAGATACCAATACTGCATCTCCAACACTGCAAGATCCCCAATGTGATCATTCAATCTACCAACTGGCAGGTCAACTATACTGGACCACTTTCATCATAGAAAGGGAAGTGTTACATACTAATTGAAACAAACATTTACTCTGTATAAAGAATTATCTTCCCCATGCACAAAACTTCTGTCCAAAATACTATCTATGGATTTACAGAATGCCTTATAAACCGTGATAGTATTCCAGTGTTACTTCTGATCAAAAAATTCACTTCAGAGCAAAAACTGACGTAATGGGTCTACACTCAGGGAATTCTCTGGTCTTTTCATGTCCCAGGCCATCCAAAAGCAAGTGTCTTGATAGAACTGTGGAAGAAACTTTGGCGGGGGGAAACAGTTACAGTGACAGCTATGTGGCAATTCATTGCAAAGCTGGAACAAGATTCTCCAGAAGGTTCTGTATGCTTTATTTAGTATCTGCTGTATGGTGGTATTTCTCCTGTAGCTAGAATTCATAGGTTTAAGAACTAAAAAGTGGAATTAGGCATGGCATCATTCACTAAGAGCCTTAGTATCTCTCTAGAAAAGTGTTGTGTCATGTTCTCATGATATTATGCTCTGCTGACCTAAATAACTTAGTTCTAAAGAAAGGAGTGCTTCCACCAGGAGACATAACATTGATTCCATTTCATTGGCTGTTAAGACTGACACCCGGCTACTCTGGGTACCTTGTGCTACTTAACACACAAAGAAAGAAATTCCTATGCTTGTTAGAGTGACTGCTTCTGATTACCAAGAGGTGATCAGAACAAATGTAATGAAGAGTATGTTTGAAATACAGGAGATCCATTAGGAAGTATCTTAGCGTCATCTCATACCCTGTGATTAAAGTCAATGAGAAACCACAAGAACCCAATCTAACAAGAACTATTAATGGCTTGTCCCTTCTGAAATGAAGATTTGGGTCACCCAGCAGGTAAAGAATAATAACAGCTGAGGTACTTATTGGAGGTAAAAGAATTATAGATTGTTTAGTAGAAGAAGGCCTGATGAAGCATGTGTTTGTGTACTTGGGGTGTATGCCGACATTTGTTGTATTGTCTAGAGGCTAAAAAGGCTAATACAAAATCAACATGAAAGCCATTGGTCTGAGTTGCTATCGGACAATTTTAGTTTGACACTTGATATTGACCATCTTTTTTAATTAGAGCATTATAATTATACATAGTAGTTTGGTTCATTTTTACACAAACATGTAAGAAATTTGATTTCAATCCTCATTCTTCCTTTATCACTTCTATTAATCTTCCTTTTGCTCCTTTATTTATTTTTAATTGGTTCTTTCTACACATAAATATAAAGGTTAAATTCCATTTGGTACATTTACATTTGCATGTAACAGGATTTTGTTAAATTCATTCAATATTTCCTCCCCATTTCCCTTCCTTTCTCATATTATTCTCATTCTTCTACTCTATTGATCTTCCCTGTATTAAGATATCTAATTCCCCCACTGTCATCTTCTTTCCCTTATTTTGCTCTAGCTTCCCACATATGAGAGAAGACATTCAACTCTTTGTTTTCTGAGTCTGGCTTATTTCACTTAACATGATGTGTTCCATTTTCATTTATGGACTGGCAAATGCTAAAATTTCATTTTTCTTTATAGCTAGTAAACTCCATTGTATATATATATACAACATTTTCTTGATCCATTCATCTGCTGTTGGGCATCTGGGCTGGTCCTATAATTTGGCTATTATGAACTGTCCTCTTATAAGCATTAAAGAGACTGTATCACTATAATATGCTAATTTTAGTTCTTTGGATAAATACTAGGGAGTAGGATAGTGTCTCGATGGGCAAAGGTGGAACAAATGCAGTTGAGGGGAGAAATAAAGAATGTTTACACACTTATGCCTTTTTAATGCTTTATTCACTCAGAGTCACTCAATACAATTTCATTCAATAGGTTTTTAATCAAGAAAAGACAATCCTTAATGCTGGGCACCACAAACACAATAATAGACACAATTTATTCAAGATAAACCCCTTAAATCAACTCTAAGCACTGAAAACATACTTAATCATGACAAACATTACAGACATTCACTCTGCATGCTACACTCAAGTGCCAGGTCTAAAGTCCTAAGTCTTAGGCCTTAAGTCCAGCAGATGCACACTCATTCAGACTACAGTGATGAGGTCAGGAACTAGTAGAAGCTTCTTCTGGAGTGGAATTGATGGCTGGTTGAGGATACAGTCGTAAGGAGATGTTGCCCTTCTCATCAGAGTCAAGAAGCTGCTGTAGAATTGAGAGTGATGAGGATAATGCAGAGGATCAGGCAGATGCTGAGAAGAGCTGGGATGTCAGTCCAGGTCCTCATCAGGCTCTCCGGCAAGTGTGCATCAGTATCGGCTGACTTGACTGTCTGTTCATTTGCCCCATTATTTGTACTAATTTTGGGGGCTTCTGCTTGCCCTTTGGGTCCCTATTAGCTGTTACTAGGTTTCTTAGTGACATTTTAGAGCCAAGACACATGGTTTGGTCTTTCCACCCTGATTTTACACTTCTGACTCTTATCAGGGTTGTGGAAAGTGACTTGTTTTTATCAGGCTATGATTCATGACATAGTGGAGGGCTCTGTGGGCTTGTGCCTGGGGAGACTCCAGGTTTTTAAAAATGGAGTTTTGAAAATTATCATATGACCCTGCTACCTGTAAGGCCATTCTTACAAGTAGCAGGGTCATATGATAATTCCATTTTTAGATTTTGTAAGAATTTCAACACTGCTTTCCAGAATAGCTGAACTAATTCGCAGTCCCACCAATAATTTATCAATATACATATTCCCCACATCCTTATCAGCATTTACTATTATTTGTGCTCATAATAGTCGCCTTTCTGGCTGAAAACAAAATCCTAGTTACTTTCAAATTGCATTTTCCTGATTGCTAGAAATATTGAAAATTTTATCATGTATTTGTTGATTATTTATGTTTCTTCTTTTGATAAATTTCTGTTTACTTTTATTGGGAGAGGAGGTGTTTCAAGGGGTTGGGCTCAGGGGCACTCAACCACTGAGCCACATCCCTAGCCCTATTTTGTATTTTTTAGCAACAGGGTCTCACTTAAGTTGTTTAATGCCTTGCCATTGCTGAGGCTGGCTTTAAACTCATAATCCTCCTGGCTCAGTCTCCTGGGCCACTGGGATTACAGGTATCACAACTGTTCCTAGCATCTTTTACTTGTCTTACCATTTTTTTTTTTTTTTTTTGGTATTGAGTTTCTTGAGTACTTTATATATTCTGGATATTAATCAGAGGATGAGTTGACAAAATTTTTTACTGTCCCATTTGTAGGCTCTCCCTTTATGTACTTAATCATTTCCTTTGTTGTGCAAAAGTTTTAAAATTTGATGGCATCCCACTTTTTGATTCCTGTTTTTACTTCCTGAGCTTTAGGAGTTTTGTTGAGGAAGGAGTCAGTACCTACAAATACATGATAGAGTCTTGACCCTATATTTATTTCTGACAGTTTTAAATTCTCTGTTCTAATTTCTAAGTCTTTCATCCATTTTGATTTGACTTTTGTGCAGAGTAAGAGATAGGGATATAATTTTATTTTTATACATATGTATATCCAGATTTGCCAGCACTATTTGTTAAAAAGGCTGTTTTTTCCCAACATATATTTTAGTACCTTTGTCAAGTATCAGATAGCTATGTGGGTTTGTCTCTGTAGGTTCTATTCTTTTCCATTGGTATTCATGTCTGTTTTAACGCAAATATCATGCTGGTTTCATTACTATAGTTTTGCAGTATAATTTAAGATTTGGTATTGTGATGCCTTCTTCATCACTTTTCTTGCTCAGAATTGTTTTTGCTATTTTGGGTCTATTATTCTTCCAAGTGAATTTAAAGACTGTCATTTTTGTTGTTGTTGTTGTTTGTTGGTTGGTTGTTATTTTTCTGGTTCTGGGCAGAATGTCATTGATATTTTTATGGGGATTGCATTGAAACTGCATTCTTTTAGTAAAATGGCCATTTTGATGATATTAGTTTTGCCCACCCAAGAACACAGGGTATTCTTTTATTTTCTAAATTTTTCAATTTCTCTGTTCAGTGTGCTATACTTTTCATTATAGAAATCTATCTTTCACCTCCTTTGTTAGATTAATTCCAAAGTTTTTTGTTCTGAGATTATTTTGAAAGTGATGGTTTTCCTGATTTCTTTCTCAGCTGAATTGCTCTTTGAGTATAGGAAAGATATTTATTTCTGAGTGCTGATCTTGTATCCTGCTACTTGGCTGAATTCATTTATCAGGTATAGAAGTATAGAAGTTTTCTAATAGAATTTACTGGAATATATGATCATCTCATCAACAAACACATAGTTGGACTTCTTTTTTTACCTAATTGTATCCCTTTCATTTTCTTCACTTGCCTGATTGCTCTGGCTAGAGTTTAAAAAATTATATTGAATGAAAGTGGTGAGAGTTGTCATACTTGTCTTGTTGCTGATTTTTAAAGGAAAAGTTTCAGTTTCTCTACTTGGTATGATATTGACTTTGGGTTTATCATGTATACCCTTTATAAATTTTAGTTAATTTCTTTATGCCCCTGTTTTCTCAGCATTTTTATCATGAATTGTTCTGTTTTATCAAAGGCCTTTGTGCATCTATTGAGATGATCCTATGATTCTTGTTCTTAATTATATTTGTTTTTTATTGCTTTTAAAAAATAATAGCAGAATGCATTACAATTCTTATCACACATATAAACCACAATTTTTCATATCTTGTTTGTATATAAATTTTGTTGACATTCAATTTGTGTCTTCATACATGTACTTTGGATAATGATGTCCATCACATTCCACCATCCTTGCTAATCTCCTACTCCCTCTTTTCCCTCCTACCCCTCTTCTGTATCTAGAATTCATCTATTCCTTCCATGCTCCCCCTCCCAATTTGAGTATGTTGAACCAGCCTTGCATCTCTGAGATAAAGCCCACAGTATATGATCTTCTTAATGTGTTTTTAATGTAATTTTCTATATTTTGCTAAGGATTATTGCATTGAAATGATCAGGCATATAAATCTGTAAGTTTTCTTTTCTAGACGTGTCTTGGTCTGGTTTTGATATCAAGGTTACTGGCTAGATAGAGTGTATTTGGGAGTGTTCCCTCCCTTTCAATTACATGGAATAATTTCAGAAAGAGTCATGTTAATTCTTATTTAGATGTCTAGTATAACTTTCTATCTGGTTCTGGGATTTTCTTTTTGGTTGACTTTGAATTGGTATTTCAATTTCATCACTTGATATTTTTCTGTTAAGATTTTATATATCTCCCTTGTTCAATTTATTTGGTCATATGCATCAAGAAATTTGTCTATATCTTCTAGATTTTTCATTTAATTGGAGCATAAATTTTCAAAAGTTTCTAATATGCTTTTGTGTTTCTCAAATGTCAGTGGTGATATCTCCTTTTTCATCTCTAATTTTGTTGATTTGGTTCTATTCTCTCTTTTTGTTAGTTTGGCGAAGGGTTTATCAATCTTGTTTATCTTTTCAAAGAACCAACTCTTTGTTTCATTGATCCTGTGTTTGGGTTTTTTTTTATTCTTAATTTTATTAATTTTGTGATTTTCATTATTTGCTGTGTTCTATGATTTTAGAAATATTTTGTTTTTCTTTTTTTCTAAGGTCTTGAAGTGGAGCATAAGCTTATTTATCTGTGATATCTCTATTTTTCAATGTAGGCACTCAAAGCTATACATTTTCCTCTTAGTAAAGCTGCTTTCATATGGTACCAGAGATTCTAATATGTCGAATTTTTGTTCTATTTGTTTCTAAGAATTTCTTCTCCCATTTCTTCTTTGTTACATTCTTCATTTAAGTATATCAATCTCCATGTGTTAATGGGGTCTCTATTGTTTCTCTTGATTTCTAGTTTCATTCCATTATGGTTCAATATGATTTATGGGATTATATGATGTTTTGTGTATTTGTTAAGACTTACATGGTGGGCTGGGTATATAGCTCAGTTGGTAGAATGCTTGCCTTTCTTGCACAAAGACCTGTGTTCAATCCCCAGCACAACAACAACAAAAAAAAAAAAAAAGAAGAAGAAGAAGTAGAAGAAAAAGAAGACTTACATTGTGACCTATAATATGATATATTTTGGAGAATTCCATGAACTGCTGAGAAGAAGCTGTTTTGAAGTGAATTATTCTTTAGATATTTGTTAGATCCATTTGATTTGTAGTACTATTCAAATTGGCTACATCTTTATTGATTTTATACTTTGATGATGATCTATCAGTAATAAGAGCACATGAAATCATCTAGGATTATTATATTTGGGTCAGTCTGATATTGGATGTCAAGGAGTATTTTTTATGCAATCCAATGCTCTAATATTTAAAGTATAAATATTTCCTATTGTTATATTTTGTTGCTGGATTTTTCCCTTTACCTGGATATAGTGGCATTCCTTATCTCCTCTGATTAATTTTTGCTTAAAATTTGCTTTGTCAGATAGGAAAATAGTTACTTCAGCTAATTTTCAGATTACATTTGCATAGAATATTTTTTCCATCCTTTTAGTCTCTTTCATCCTGTTGGTCTCTTTGCCTATGAGTCCCTTACAAACAACATAAAGTAGAAAAATTTGGTTGTTAGTGGGAGACCAGAGTGAGGACGGGAAGATAAGAGGGACAAGAACCAAGGTCTGAAACAAACCGGCAACTGTAAGATCAAAACAACTCAAACTCATTTATAATTGAACTCCACATATGTCAAAAGGTGGAATAGTAAACAAGTACAGAAGAAGTTAATATTGAAGTAAAATATATAAATATAAATATATTTTTCAAACTTATCTATTAGGTACAAATATATACACACGCGCGTGCGTGTGCACACACACACACATACACACTCTAAATGGTGCATAATAGAAAAAAGTAAAAAGTAATAAAATATGATGAAATGATGTTTGAAAAATACTCGTTAAAGTTAAAAATTTTTAAAGGAGAATATTAAGTATATTATAACTGGGAATACAGAGAATAAATAAAGAAATTTAAAAACAGGAAAAAAAGAGAATGGAAATCTACTGAGAAATTAAGGGCTGTTTTCCACTGAGGTAGTGAAAACTGTTTTCAAGGATATATTTTCATTCCTTGTATTTATTTTTGGCTTTGTAACCCTTGAGTCATGGGCTGAGAGTTGTTATATCCAATGCCTTTTTGTTCTTCACTTAGGTGCCAGCCATTGTGGCTAGGAGGCAAGATTGGTTATAGTAGATCTCAGCTTCCAGGCTCCCAGTTAAGGGTGGGATAGCACAATATGGGTGCTGCAAATTATATTATTTCTGTAGCACGAGTAACACAGAATTCTAAATTCAAATTTTCAGTACTTGAGGTTTATTCCTGAACAAACTATGGATTTCGGTGGGTGAGTGTTTTAGATTTGATCCACACCTCCCATTGCTACAATTGTATCAGTCTCTGCAGGATTCCTAGTTCTTGGGACTTCTGGTAAAATCTGCTTTTAGGGCATAGGGACTTAATCTCTACAGGTTTCACCTACATCACTATGGGTATGAAATACCTGCTATCAGCTCAGGTGTGCAAACACTCATGTGTGGCTGCTTCAGCTGTCTTCCCAATAGCTCTTAAGTAGTGCCAGCAACAAAGGGAGTTTTCTCCTCTGGTTTTGGAGACTATTCTCTCTTATTCAAGTACCCTCTGAATTTTTTTTAGTCAGCTATTGGTATCCTCTTTTATGAGTGCTCAATCACCTGTCTCTGTTTTCAGCACTTATAGATGTGTCCTATGCTGGATGGTGGCCACTTGACACACCCAGGAGCATTTTTCATGCCTGTGGAATTCTTTTGTCCCCAGGGGCAAGCAATTTTGGAGTTCACTTACACTAAACTGCTTCCCTGACCAATTCTCTGTTCATTAAAACTAGACTTCCTCTCTAATCTTCAGGTTTCCCCAAGTCAATTTTTTTTTTATTTTTTAAATTTATTTATCCACAAGTCATGCTGTGTCCTTTGTCTGTGTTGATAGTCAATGGTCAGCAATCCAAAGTTATGGGCCCCAACTGAGGTCTTGTTCAAATGCAGAGACCACACCAGCGGCCTAACTAGTAGAAATATCGATGGGCATTATCAAGGCTTATTCCAAATGTAGAAGACCTGGAGTTTTATCTGTAAGAACTCCTCTAACCAACTCTTTTCTCCAATACAGGTGGGAAAATAGAAGGTAGAAGTGAACCCAGATGGGATTTACACAAAGGATTAAAACTCAAGATAAAGGATACAACCAATAGTATTGCTACTTTCTCAGTGTCTGCTTAATAGATTTTGTTCATGCTCCACCCCAAACCATATAAGCTCCTGAAAATGGTTTTTCTGCTATTTGGCCCCTCCTGTATGATGGGGGTTTTATCTCTTCTCATTTAAATACATCCTGTACCATTTACTCTTCCTTTCCATTATTGTCCATTGCTTTTATTTTTCAAATTTGCCAGACAAGAAGGACATTGTCAAAGCAGGGAATCTAGTCTCATCTAAGAACTCTAGTTTCACTGCCTGCTCTCTGGGCTGCTGTTGGCAGCCAAGCAGGCACATCTCTTAACATTTTATTTGTTATATTATGTTCAAGTTTCTGACTTTTCTGTGACTGTATGATTTCTTTTAATGTTCAGTATTAAGTGTCAGTAAGTTCCCTCAGTTACCACCTCACTGAGAAACAGCCTTCCCATTTTGCAGGTCTGGCCTGCGGGACTGCTGGGAAGTGCACTGCTTCTCCAATCTGCTATTTTCTCTTTAATTACCACCTTTCAATACATAAAGTCACTGAAGTTTTCTGTTCTGATACCATGTAAGTTAAACATGTCACTGTCAATACTAACACTGAAATGAGTTCAGACATTTGTTGGTTGCTTACAGCAGAATTCTCATGGGAAAATTATTTTTTTTAAATGTTTTTATTTGTGCATTGTAATTACGCATAACATTGGGGTTTACTTTTACAAAATCATACATGCATGAAATATAATTTGCTCCTCCTTCAGTCTCCAGGAAATCCTCTTTCCCTTCCTTTGTTCTTTCCTCCACTCCCCTTCCCCTACTCTACTGGTCTTCCTTGTGTTTATTTACAGTTATTTTTAATTGGTGCTTTATGGACACACATAAAGGTGGAATTTACTGTGATATATATATATTATATATTATATCATTATATATAATTATATCATATATATAATATAATATCATATATTGATGATATATGATATAATATTATATATATGATATATATGTGTGTATATATATGTATATATAAAAAAATAATTTGAACAACTCTATCCCACTGTTCTTCCTTTGTACTATCACTCCTCCCTTTCTCCCTCACCCTCCATCCCCTTTCTCTACTTCATATGAGAGAAAACATTTGACCCTTGACTTTATGAGTCTGACTTATTTTACTTAGAGTTTTCTCCATTTTCATTCATTTCCCAACAAATGGTATACTTTTATTCTTCTTTATGGCTGAGCAAAACTCCATTGTGCATATATCCCACATTTTCTTTATCTATTCACCTTTTGATGGGCACTTGAGCTGGTTCCAGAACTTGGCCATTGTGAATTTTGCTGTTATAAACATTGCTGTGGCTGTATCACTGTAGTATGTTTATTTTAGTTCTTTTGGATAAATATTTAGAGGTGAAATAGCTGGGTCCTATGGTGGTTCCATTCCTAGTCTCTTGAGAACTCTCCAAAGTGTTTTCTAAAGTGATTGTACTAATTTGTAGCCCCAGTAACAATGTATGAGTATAGCTTTATTCTCACAAGCATTGACTATCATTTATATTTATTATCATTATTAATTGTATTCTTGATGATTGCCATTCTAATGGGAGTGAGATAAAATCTCATTACTTTGATTTCTCTTTCCCTGATTGCTAGGGATGTTGAAATTTTTTTAATATATTTGTTGATCCTTTATATTTCTTCTTTTGAGAAGTGCCCACTTATTTGTTTTGCTCATATATTGATTGAGTTATGTGTTTTTGGGGTGTTCAATTTTACGAGTTCTTTATATATTCTGGATATTACTACCCTGCTGGAGGAGCAGCTGGCAAAGATCTTCTCCCATTCTGTAGGCTCACATCACGCTTCTCTTTTCTTTACTGTGAAAAAGCTTTTTAATTTGATGCCATTCCACTTATCAATTCATGGTTTTATTTGTTGAACCTTAGGAGTCTTGTTAAACAAATCAGTGCCTGCATCAATATTTTGGAGTGTCGAGGCTATGTTTTCTTCTAGCAGTTGCAGAGTTTCAGGGCTAATTCCTTAAAACTTTGACATACTTTGAATTGACTTTTGTGCATGAAAGATAGGGACCTAGTTTCATTCTTCTACATATGCATATACAAGTTTTCCAAGCACTGTTTGTTTAAAGGTCCATTTTTTTTCCTCCAATGTACTTTTTCTTTCTTTTTTTTAAGTATTGGATGAATTGTATCTATATGGATTTGTCTCTGTCTTGGATGAACTTTATCTATGTGGATTTGCCTCTGTCTTCTATTCCATTTTTCTATGTGTCTGTTTTGATGCCAATAACATGCTGTTTTTCTTTCTATAGCTCTTATTATGGTTTGAATATGAGATATTCCCCATAAAGCTCATGTGAGACAATGTATTTAGAGGAGAAATAATGTAGCATGAGAGACATAACCCAATCAGTGAATTAATTTCTGATGGGATTAACTGAGTGGTAACTAAAGGCAGATAAGGTGTGGCTGGAGGAGGTGGGTCCCTTGGGCCACAGCTTTGGGGTATATTTTTTGTATCTAGCAAGTAGAATCTGTCTGTTTGCTGTTTGATCATTATGTGAGCTGCTTCCCTCTCCCACGCTCTTCTGCCATGATGTTCTGCCTCAACTTGAGCCCCTAGGAATGGAGCCTACTGTCTACAGATTGTGACCTCTGAAACCATGAACCCCCAAATAAAGTTTTCCTCCTCTACAGTTGTTATGATCAGGTCTTTTGATCACAACAACAAAAAAAGCTGACTAAAGCAGTTAAGTAATACAATTTGAGATCAGGTACTGTGATGCATCCAGTGTTACTCTTCTTGATTAAGAGTTTTGGCTACTTTTGGTATTTTATTCTTTCAAATTAATTTTAGGACCACTTTTTTTCTAGTTCAGTGAAGGATGTCATTGGTATTTCGGTGGAAATTTCATATAATATGTATATGCTTTTGAGACTATAACCATTTGACAATATTAATTCTGCCTATATAAGAATATGGGAGGTCCTTTCATTTTCTAAGTTCAATTTCTTTCTTCTGTGCTCTATAGTTTTCATTGTGAAGATCTTTTACCTTCTTGATTAGATATATTTCCAAGGATTTTTTTTAGATTACTGTAAATGGGATAGATTTCCTGATTTCTTTCTCAGTAGATTCATTATTGAAGTATAGGAAAGTGATTGCTTTATATATGTTGATCTTGTGTTCTGCTACTTTGCTGAATTTGTTTATTAACTCTTAAAGTTATCTGGTGCAGTTTTTTGGGTACTAGATAAAGGTATTGTGTCCCTGAAAAACAAATAATTTGAATTCTTTCCCTATTTGTATTCATTTAATTTCCTTCTCTTACTTCATTGCTTGAAGTAGAGATTTAAGAACATGTTGAATATGAGTGGTGAGAGTGGACATCCCTTTCTTATTCCTGATTTTAGAGAAAATGCTTTCAGTCTTTCTCAATTCACTATGATGCTGGCCTTATGTTCGTCATAGATAGCCTTTACAAGGTTGAAGTAAGATCCTTCTATCCCTAATTTCTCAAGTGTTTGACCTGAATGGCCTGTTGATTTTGCTGAATGCTTTTTCTGTATCTATTGAGATTATCATATAATCTTTGTCCTTAATTGTATTTATAAGATGAAATACATTTATTGATTTGCATACGTTGAACCAACCTTCCATTCCTCAGATGAAACCTACTTGATTATGGTGTACTATCTTCTCAATGTATTTTCAAATATGCAGTTGGCCAACATTTTGTTAAGGATTTTTGTTTCTAAGTTCATCAAGGACATTGGTCTGAAATTTTCTCTCTTTCTTGTGTCTTTGATTTTGGTATCAGAGTGATACTGGCTTCATAAAGTGAATTTGGCAGTGTTAACTCCCTTTCACTTGGAATAATCTAAACAGAATTGACATTAGTTCTTCTTTAATGTCTGGTAAAACTTGGCTGAGAATTTATCTGGCCCTGAGCTTTTGTTTGTTTGAAAAGTTTTAATTATTGCTACAATCTCCTTGTTTGATATTGATCTGTTTATGCTTTCTATGACCTCATGGTTCACTTTGAGTAGGTCAGTTGTATCTAGAAATTTGTCAATATTTTCTAAATGTTCTGGATTATTAAAGAATAAATTTTCAAAATAGTTTCTAATGATAATCTTGATTTCAGATGTGTCTATAGTAGTATCTCCTTTTTCAAGTCTAATTTTGTTGATTGGGGCTTTTTCTGTCTTTTCTTTTTCTTTTCTTTTTTTTTTTTTTTGCTAAGGGTTTATCAATATTATCTATCTTTTCAAAGAACCAACTCCTTTTCATGCTGATCCTTTCCATTGTTTTTCTCCATTTCAGTTTTGATTTAATTATTTTTTATCTTCTTCTTATTTTGGAATTACTTTCTCCCTCTTTTTCTAGGGCCTTGAGATGTAACATTAGGTTACTTGAGATTTTCCTATTTCTTAATGTAGGAACTCAATACTATAAACTTTCTTCTTTGGTCTGCACTCATACTGTCCTAGAGATTTTTTTTCTGTCCTAGAGATTTTGATATATTGCTTTTCTATTCTCATTTGTTCCTAAGAATTTTTAATTTTTTTCCCTCATTTTTTTCTATGATACATTCTTCATTCAAAAAAAAAAAGTCTAATTTATTATCCAGGTGTTGAGATAGTTTGTTTTTATATGTTACTTTTTAGAATTTTACTCTATTATGATCTGGTAGGATACAAGGAATTATTTCTATTTTTTTATATTTGCTAACCCTTGCTT
Source organism: Callospermophilus lateralis (assembly GCF_048772815.1). NCBI lineage: Eukaryota > Metazoa > Chordata > Mammalia > Rodentia > Sciuridae > Callospermophilus > Callospermophilus lateralis. The sequence goes on along the minus strand of NC_135310.1, from coordinate 86,666,881 downwards.
TTGTCTTATAATATGATCTATTTTAGAGAACATTCCGGAATGTATGCCACTGAGAAGAAAGTGAATTTGGTTGTTGAATAAAATATTCTACAGATGTCTGCTAAGGTCATTTGATTATTAAATATGTTTTAATTCTGAAGAGTCTTTACTTACTTTGTGTCTGGATGACTTGTCTTATGGTGGGAGAGGTATGTTGAAACCACAGTATTGTTGTATTGTGATCTATTTGATGATTTGATTCTTTATAAAGAGCAGGGGGGTTATTAATTTATATAGGTGCACAAATTGTGGGGCACAGATATTTACAATCATTATATTTTGGTGTTAGATGATTCCTTTAACATGTATGAAGTTACTTTTCTATACACTTTTTACTAATTTTGGCTTAAAATCTACGTTGTCTGATATGAGAATAGCTATCTCTACTTGCACTTAGTCTCCATTGTCATGGCATATATTTTCCCATTCTTTACTCTCAGCCTATGATGTCTTTGCTTCTAAGACAAGTCTCCTGTAAATAATATATGATTTTTTCTTGTTTTTTTAATCCATTATTTCAACCTATGTTTTTTGGGAGAGTTTAGATCATTTTATATTCACTATTATTTTAGAGAAATGATTTGTATTTCCTGACATTTTCATTTATTTCTAATATTTAATCTAGACTGGATTCTCCTCTAATTGACTATTCTTCTAGTGAGATTCATTCCTACTTTGGCTCTTTTTTTATTTTTTTTAAATCTAAATGAAATATGTCATTGAGTGTGTCTTGTAGTGGAGCCTTAGTGATTATTAATTCCTTTATATTCTGCTTATCATGCAAGTTTTTATTTTATCTTAAATTCTGAAGGATAGTTTTGCTGGATATAGTAATCTAGCTTGGCAAACATTTTCTTTTAGGGCCTAATATATATCATTCCAAGTCCTCCTGACTTTTAGGATCTGGGCTGAGAAATAAGTTGAAATCCTAATACTTATCTCTGAATGTGACCTTTCATTTTCCTCCTTTGGCTTTTAAAATTCTATCTTTATTCTGTATGTGAGGCATTTTAATTATAATGCATCTTGAGGAGGATTTTTTAAAATTTTGTCTGTTTGGGGTTCTGAATTCCACCTGTATTTGTATTTCCATCTCATACCTACAGTTTGGAAATTTTATGATATTAATTCATTGAAAAGCTTATGCATTCCTTTAAATTTTTTTTGTGTGTGTATGCCTTCATGTACACCAATGATTCTTAGATTTGATCTCTTAATATTACCCTAGATTTCTTGAATATTCTGGTCATGGCCTCTTATCGTCTTTTCTTTATTATTGACTTTATTTTTAAGATTATATACTGCATCTTCAAGGTCTGAGAATATTCTTCTACATGATATAATCTATTGGTGATGTTTTAATTTTGAAATACTGAATATTCTTCTATATGATATAATCTATTTGTGATACTTTGAATTATCAAGTCTTTCCTTTCCAAGATTTCTGTTTGGTTCTTTTTCAGAATCTCTCTTTATTGAAATGATCTTTCCTTTCTTTTATTTCCTCTAAAAGTTTATTTCTTACATATTTTTTAGCTCATTGACATCTTAATTATAAACTTCCTAAATACTCTGACATTTCCTCCACTGTAGTGTCAATGAGATCAATTGTTGAAGTGTTATAAACTGTTTGGGATGGTTTATTCCCTTAATTTTTCATATTGTTTTCATGCCTGCCAGTCTGATGGGATAACTATCTTTTCTACTTTTGTGCAAGGAACTGTTTAGTGAGCTTCTTTCTCTTAAGTACAATGGACTGGGCAAAAATCATGTTACTGATACTCCCTTTCAATGTTGTATCCTCCACTGTTCCTATTATCAGCACCCCTTTAAGAGAAAAATACTAAACTGTATTAATTACAAAAACTTCAGAGAGATGTCACGTATAATAAGACTTACTAAAAAAAAAGTTCTTGTAAATGTTCACCATATATCCTCTACTCTGGTTATAAAACGGTCCTAATATTCTGGCATAGGTTGAGACATTATTTATTAAAGATAATGAAATTACTATTTTAGTATATAAGGGTTTAAAGAGGTAAAATAGAAAAATTGGGCAAAAGGAAAAAAAGAAAGAGAAAAAAAAAAGAATAATAAAAACCAAGGTAAAAAGAAGGAAAAGGCGGGAGGAGTGAGGCAGGATTAGGTAATGTAAGAGTGAAAGTGAAACTAAGAGGAGCAAGTGCAAGTTGAACTAAGAAAGAAAAATTCCAGTCAATGCTTTAAAACATCAGAAGAAATACAATCAAATGCATTGATGGTGCAATACAATAGGAGAATATTTATCAATTTGAAATGAAAAGTAACATATGTAAGATTGAAATTAACATTAGAGCTTTTTGTAATAAACCATGCTGAGCTGGAGAAATTTCTTGAGTTTTTTATTTGGATGTCATTAGAATTTGTGACCTTAACATGATGCCCACCACTCTTCAGTTTTACTAAAGAGTGTCAGCAACACTCTTTGTGCCGCTGGATGTCTTCACCTCTAATACAACTCTAGAAGGCCCCTCTAATCTTTGATGTGTCTAGCTTTCTGTTGGGTCATAGGAGACAGTCCCTAATTGTCTGTGAATTAGCAACCCAATTATTCCCTGTTAGTAAATGTAGCCTTGTGTACCCTCCTAAAGAGAGACTCCATGTATCTAGCACTGTTAAATACAGTGTGGGCTATCCCATGTATATTTTATAATTAATCTTTTTGATGTGTCACTGGATATAGGTTGAGACATTATTTATTAAAGATAATGAAATTACTATTTTACTATATAAGGGCTTAAAGAGGGAAAATAGAAACGCCTAGGAAGTGTTTAGGTCTGCTGCCCTCTCTGGAATATAGTTATAGGCTTGTTGTATCTGGGCACATAGCAAGTGGCTTGTGTCTATATGGTATTCAATAAGCTCTTTTGTAGGATATACTGCCATTGTGCATGTGCAAGGTTCTCTGTTGTCTGGTTGGGGTTATCCTCAGGAATTGCCTTCTTGGGGTGCATGAATCTGGATCAGAATTAGGTTAACCTGAAACTCTGGGACTCATAGTTGTGAATTCTCCTAGAGATTCTGGGGCCCTGTAGCTACTTGGATTTCTCACTAGTGGTTCTTGTTCATCAACCCAGGGGCCTGAGCCTGCATGCATGGTTACTGTGCAGTGTCTGCTGACCATTTCTATTGGGTGCAAGGACACAGAATGAAGGGCTAAGAGCTTTCACTGACTGCTGTAGGACCCTGTGGGATGCTTCCCTCCATAGGACCTTTTTTAAAAGTGGCATAGAACTTTTTGGCTGTCTGTAAGCATGGGGCCTACCCATAACTGTGGACTCTCCATGGGTGACGAAGATCACCCGGGTACTCTCCTGTAATCATCTAGACAGCTAGTCTTTCAGTGCTTCCTTTCTGAGCTGTGGAGGGTTCAAGTGTTGCTACCTAGGTTTGCTCCACCATCTTTCTCTACTCAAAGATTTTTTAAAAGTGGAGTTCCAGGTGATCCATTCTCTGCTTTCTTCATTTCCTGGCTTGAATGAGGAGTCCCAACATCCTCCTGGAGGATCTTATAACACATTTAATAACCTCAATAGGTAGAACAACATGATTCTTCCTGTTCAGAAGACAAAGATGTCATTTAATTACCATTTCCAATGTAACGAATGTTTCTATAAATAGTTATCCCATGTGAACACCTCTGGAAGTTGCCAAGTCCTGTCTCATAGGATTTAGGATTGAACTTTGATGTGCAGTTAACAGGACACAGAGCAGAGTCATCTGTCACCATAAACGTACTGTTTCTGATTTCCAGAATGACCTGCCATGCTTCCTAGGAATGTCCCAGCACCTGCAGCTCATGGGGCAACAGAGTTTGTGGCATAACCACCTAGGACTCTGAAGCAGGGGACACTGGAGCCTGGAAGGGAACTAGTCAAAATTCTTCACACACAAAAAATCAATTCCTCAGATTCCAGAATTTCCATATTCCCATATTTCCATACTTCTTCTGAATATATTTTGCATTTTATGTGCCCTCTTCTTCTTCTTTTTACTCACCACATTGAAAAATAAGTAATTCTACCCTCAAAATAAAAACAGACTGAAACAGGGTGTTCAGACCTTCAAGATGAAAGCCATTTAGACCTATTCACTTTTCAGCAACTGGTTAGCATTCCTGTACAAATATTCTGTATTTATTTTGAAGCTTGTTCAGTTAATATCATTGTTCTTCTATTTCCTACATATGATGTATTTGTGCCAGTACAATTGAATCATGCTTTTTCCAGATGGCAAAACTTTTTGAAGAAAGTATTGTGGTGGCAGACCTGGCCAGAAGGCTCCACCAACTCTTCATTGTGCAGTTCCACTGGGAATAAATTAGATTAGGCATGGCCTCCAGGAATGCAGTCAAGGTCATATTTCTCCTTTAATTCTACAAAAACAACAGCCCTGAAAAGAAGGAGCTGCACAAATTTTAACTGCTCTTCATTGGGAATTTTCAAATGGTCTAAAGAATGTAATGTGGCTAATAGGAACCCAGAAGGAAACTCTAATTTTATTTTGTTTCAAAAGCTCCAATATGTTCTTAAAGTGTTTTATTAGAAGTACATAATTGAATTTATTCTAACCATCATTCCTGGATTAAGATCTCACTACCACCTTTGTTCTCCTACTCTTAGTATAGTCTTGTAGCCAGAATAGATAGCATCTTATTTTATTATTTGCTAGTCCAGAAATTAGTGTATAAGTGTAGTATATAAGATGGTAGATAGAATTTCTTAAAACATCACAATAATGTAAAAATAACATTTAATTTCCCCCTTAGATTGCCTATAATCTTTATATCTGACTACTTAAAACTAACTTGGACTATGAAAAAAGGAAATCCCTGGGAGCCAAAGCCATAGATCTGATTAGTTCCTGACAGGAGTACAGCTTCAATTGATGATTACATTTCATCTCCAAAGGGAACTTCAGGCCAGCTGTTCAATTGCTTCATTCACTTATTCAACCATCTAAGGGGAAGAACTCATGATCATCAGACTTAATGCAAAGACAAGCATATCACAGTGCTGATCATGAAGGGGGTTACTCTCTAATAAAAAAATTTAAGATGAAATGTAGAAGAAAATGAAATATTTTAAAGACTAAGAGAGAAGAAACAGAAAATCTGGAGGAACAATAAAGAAAATAGCTATTTTTTTCATGAGGAGTTGTGAAGTCCTGCTATCTTATAAAATGAGCCTATATTTCCCAAGTACCTCATCTAGAAAACCCCTGTAAGAGCAGATGGGGTGTGGGTGGGAGTGAGAGCTGGGGTCAGAGAGTTAGAGCATATTTCCAAAGGCATGAAAGCTTCTGCTGGCTCCCAGCATCTTAAACATCTGACAGTTCAGCTATAAAGGCAGAACAAAGGTGCAACAAAGGCAGTAAGGGTGGATCACCAGGAACTTTATTTGCCATTCTAAAATATTCTCTATCAGAAGTTCTAGAATTTGTTTGAAATTTGTGATACACATATCAATGTTTAGGTTTAAATCTACTTAATAAAGCCTTTTATTTTTATCTTTAATTTTTTACTAAATCAGTTGAATTATAATGAGAACATTTCCATGTCTAATTTTTGAAGGCAGAAAATAAATAATTTAGGAGTAAGAAAAATAAGGTTTAATTTCAATGCTATTTTTAAAAATTTAATGTTTCTACCTTTGAAATATAGCATTTCACAAATACATTGCTATAACTATCAGTATTTGTAGAAAAAAAAATGACTCAAGTAAAGACGGATTTAATACAAAGAATTAAATCATTTTTCTTATTAACATACTTATTTTTAAAGTTGTGCAATTTAACTATATTAGGATCATTTACAGTGCTTTTCTTATTTTGATTTATATTTAAGGTTTACAACAGGATTTTTTTTTCAGCATGATGTTTTGTACATTGTGGAGTGGTTACTATGGTCAAGCAATTTATCTATCATCTCACATAGTCACCCTTTGTGTGTGCATGTATGTTGTAAGAGCACCTAAAACCTGCTCTCTCTGCATAATTCTAATGCACAATACAGTATCAGAGGTACAGTCCTCTTGCTGGACCTGAGATATCTAGTCTTATTAATTCTGCATATCTTTACCTTTGTAACCTTTAATCTACATTTTGCTCATGTCCTCCCTGCCCCCACCCCTGGTGACTACCATTTTTTTCTTTCTGTATCAATGCATTCAGCTTTTACAATATATTTTAGATATAGGGGAGATCATGTAGCATTTTTCTTTCCCTGTCTGGATTATTTCACTTAGCACAATGTCCCTCATTTTCAACCACCTTGTTGTAGATGGCAGGATCTTCTTCTTAAAAGCTGAATAAAATTCTTTGTATGTTTATACCATAATTTCTTTATCATTCACCCTTTGACAGACACTAAGATTATTTCCATACCTTGGTTACTGTGAATATGCCATAAGGAACAGGAAAGTTCAGATATCCCTATGAGGTGCTGATTTCAGTTCTTAGGGTATATGCCCAGTAGACGGATTGCTAGATCATATGTAGTTCTACTTTCTTGGAGAAACTTCTGTACTATTTTCCATGATCAGCTGAACTGACTTGCATTCCCACCACACCCTTACCTACACATGTATCTCTTGTCTTTTCTTAATAGTCATCTTAACAACTAGGAGGTGATGTCTCTGGGTTTTAAATTGTAATTTTTCTGATGCTTAATAATATCAATCACCTTTTCATATGACTATCGGTCATTTTTATGGCCACTTTTATTTCTTCTATGCTTATTTGGTATAGGAATTTGCTTCTATACCCAAACTGTTAAGATTTTTTTTTCTTTTTTAATCAAGAAAGGATATTGGAGCTGGGAATGTAGCTCATTGGTAAAGTACCTGCTTAGCATACACAATGTTTTGGGTTTAATCCCCAATGCTGCTAAATAAAGAACAAGAAGCAGGAGAAGGAAGGAGAATGAGAAGAAAGAAAGAAAAAGGGAAAAAAATGTGGAACTGTCAAATACTTTTTTTGCATCATTTGAAATACTGTGTGCTTTTAATTTTTCCTTCTGTTAATGTAATATATCATATTGATTGATTTGTATATGTTAAACAAACTTGCATCCTGAGGATAAATTCCACATGAGTGTTGTTGAATTTGTTTGCCAGCATTTTTTGAGAGTTTTTCCATCCACGTTCATCAGAGAGATTGGCCTGTAGCTTTCTCTCCTTAGTCTGGGATTGGTATCAGGATGATGCTAGCCCCCATAAAATGAGTCAGCAAGTATTCCCTATTGGTTCCACTTCTTGGAAGAATTTAAGAAAGATCTGTACTAATTCTTCTTTGAGTGATCGGTAGAATTCACCAATGAAGCCATCTGGTTCAGAACATCTCTTTGTTGTGAGATTTTAAATTTCTACTTAGATCTTTTTTATTTGTTGTGGTCTGTTTGGGCTTTATTTCTTCATGACACAGTGAAATTTTTGTGTGTGTGGTGTTAGGGATAGAAACCAGGGCCTTTCACATGCTAGGCAAGTACTCTACCACTGAGTTTCACCCCCAGACCTGACATGATGGATTTTAATGTCATAAGCTATATTCTAAAATCAGGTTACTGAATATGAGAAGTGCTGAATGATTAATAACTTCTAATTTTCTCAGCTATCTAGAATATATATGCATATGAAAAGTATTCATTTGACAAATATTTATTAAATTTCTACTTCATGTGCTACTAACCTATAAAAGATGATTTCATATATCATTTCATTTTTAAATCAGAAAGAAATGTATTTTAAAATCTTTCATTGTGCACATTAAATTTTGATACTCCCTTGCTTTTCTTCACCAGAAAAACAAAGAACTATATTGGAATGGATTAGAAATATGAATTTCTGCCCTTTCTCTTTCTTCCCATCTCTCCAGGTCTTAAACCATACATGTAGCCATTCTACATAATGGAAGCCTTCAGAGGTTCATATATAACATGTAAGAACAATGAACTTTAAATGCTTACAATATGATTAAGCATGCATAAAATGTACACTCTCTTTTCATTAAATCAATGTCCTGGAATTTGGATAGAACTTCTTCCTTGCTAAACTGACATAATTCTCCAAAGATTATGATGAGCCTCAGAAACCTGGAAAAAATTTCCATGTCTTAACATCCACTTATAGAGCGGTGTATACCAAATGCCTAGTCCCCAAACAGAGATTTACATCCTAAATAATCCACAGGTAAACTACAGAGTTAGAAGGGACAGAATGTACTGTACCAAGAAAGTTATTCCTTCTTGCTTTCCAGCTAGCCAAATTAATCCTGTCATGCACTCGTGTTTTTCCATATTCTAAATTAAGGGATCATGGTTCATGACAATTTCTTGGGTAAATATAGTTATTTTGTTCCTAGTGAAAAAGAGACAACCCAGGCTTTGGAGTCAGGGAGATATGTGTTTGAATACAGACTCTGACATTTACTAGCAGATTACATAATTTCAGTTTAGCTTTGATAGCATCATCAATAATATATGAGTGAATCAAGTGTCTGTCTGACAAGGCTGTCATGAGTAGCATTAAGCAACAGGCCTGGATTACAGTGGACGTTTGATAATTCAGTAGCTTCAGTGGCAATGGCAGCAGGAGCAGGAACAGTAGTGGTAGCAAATGTTGGTGTTGGTTGCACAGTAGAAGTAGTAATGAGCACCAAGATTAGTAGCATGTGTTGAAAAAACAAGTGAAAAAGAGTTGGTTATTTTCTTGTGTTGAAACAAGGTAGGAAATCTCATAGACAAATCTACCTAAAAGGGGGAACTCGGCTTTTTAGAGTCATCATGATTTATGATTGAGAAAATGGGACTGAACATAGGTTGAAGATGACAGAGGAGAGATTTGAGAAAAGAATCTGGAAAATTATTGGTATAAAAAAGTCATTAGGAAAATGATCAGCTGGACAGATGTGTAGCACACTAAAGTGTTTAGTGGGTGGTATTTACATTGGGGAAATCAGAAGAAGTTCTAGGTGTTAGTAACTATGTTGGAACTCATGCCTGTCATGATGCTTTTAATTTTTTTTCCCTATGGTGATAGTAGAAAACCCTGGGTACTCTACCACTAAGTTATATCCCCAGTCTTTTTTTTTTTTTTTCTTATTTTGAGAAAGGGTCTCTTATTTCAGAGGTTGGAGTGGAACTTGTAATCCTCCTCCTTCAATTGCCTGAGTCCTGAGTAGTTGGGATCATAGGCCTGCACCACTGCACTCAGCATTCCAATGGCATTTTCATATCTATTAAGTTCATGAATAAAGGAATAAAGGAATAAAGGAAATCTTCATCAACCAGTAATGAGCATATAAAGAAACACTTTACATAAAACTAAATGAGAATTTCAAAAACAGTGTTGGTTGACATTAAGAACCTCATATTTATATTTGCAGGTATGACATCTAGAAATATACCTACCTGCATCCCTAAAATAATGTTAAGAAGAATGCCAGATCCAGCCAGCTCAAGATAGAAAGAAAACTCAATCAAATTCAACTGAGTTTAATAACATTCCTATATATATAAGCATTCTCATCACAAATTATTATCCACAATTCCAAGGAGTTTGTTAAGAAACTCAGAAGGACTAGATTATTGGTTGAATTTGTTGTTAATGAGTGTACTTCTCTACATTGTTTCTTACTTTCCTTTAGTATTGCAAATTATCTGTTTTGGACAATATCAATCAGTCAAGTAAGTTGAAAGCTATGCTTTTTAATCCTGTTTTCATGTATTTTCAGACAATACAATTTTAAGCTGTTTTATGTTTTTGTTACCATTCTCTTTATTCTAATTAAGAAAACAAAAAGTATACAATTTTTTTGTAAAACTTATAGTCTGTACTTTCCGTTACCTTCCCCCTTGTTGTGCTTCCAATCTTTCCTCTCTGCAGACAACACGGATAAACACACATAAACACCCACATGAACAGACCTTTCTATATTTACCTGCGCTCATTCCTCCCTTCCTCTCTTCTTGATATACTCCATCTCCATTTCTTGGGTCCTCACCATTGAAATTTAATCCATGTCCTCACTTCCATTTTATCTGTAAATCCACTTCAATTTGATTTAGACTGCACTACTTCTTTGGGTCTGTTTTCATTGAAGCCATTATATGTCATTTATTACTTTTTAAAATTATTTTATTTTTTTATTGGTTGTTCCAAACATTACAAAGCTCTTGACATATCATATTTCATACATTTGATTCAAGTGGGTTATGAACTCCCATTTTTACCCCAAATACAGATTGCAGAATCACATCGGTTACACATCCACGGTTTTACATAATACCATACTAGTGTCTGTTGTATTCTGCTATCTTTCCTATCCTCTACTATCCCCCCTCCCTTCCCCTCCCATCTTCTCTCTCTACCCCATCTACTGTAATTCATTTCTCTCCCTTGATTTTTTTCCCTTTCCCCTCACATCCTCTTATATGTAATTTTGTATAACAATGAGGGTCACCTTCCATTTCCATGCAATTTCCCTTTTCTCTCCCTTTTCCTCCAACCTCTCGACCCTGTTTAATGTTAATCTTTTTCTCATGCTCTTCCTCCCTGCTCTATTTTTAGTTGCTCTCATTATATCAAAGAAGACATTTGGCATTTGTTTTTTAGGGATTGGCTAGCTTCAGTTAGCATAATCTGCTCGAATGTCATCCATTTCCCTGCAAATTCCATGATTTTGTCATTTTTTAGTGCTGAGTAATACTCCATTGTGTATACATGCCACATGGATAGGCAGAACTAACATCATCAAAATGGTGATATTACCAAAAGTTCTCTATAGGTTCAATGCAATGCCAATCAAAATCCCAAAGGCATTTCTTGTAGAAATAGATAAAGCAATCATGAAATTCATATGGAAAAATAAAAGACCCAGAATAGCAAAAGCAATTCTAAGCAGGAAGTGTGAATCAGAAAGTATAGCAATACCAGATTTCAAACTGTACTACAGAGCAATAGTAACAAAAACAGCATGGTACTGGTACCAAAACAGGCGGGTGGACCAATGGTATAGAATAGAGGACACAGAAACCAATCCATAAAATTACAACTATCTTATATTCGATAAAGGGGCTAAAAGCATGCAATGGAGGAAGGATAGCATCTTCAACAAATGGTGCTGGGAAAACTGGAAATCCATATGCAACAAAATGAAACTGAATCCCTTTCTCTCACCATGCACAAAAGTTAACTCAAAATGGATCAAGGAGCTTGATATCAAATCAGAGACTCTGTGTCTGATAGAAGAAAAAGTTGGCTCTGATCTACATATTGTGGGGTCAGGCTCCAAATTCCTTAATAGGACACCCATAGCACAAGAGTTAAAAACAAGAATCAACAAATGGGACTTACTCAAACTAAAAAGTTTTTTCTCAGCAAGAGAAACAATAAGGGAGGTAAATAGAGAGCCTATATCCTGGGAACAAATCTTTACTCCTCACACTTCAGATAGAGCCCTAATATCCAGAATATACAAAGAACTCAAAAAATTAGACAATAAGATAACAAATAACCCAATCAACAAATGGGCCAAGGACCTGAACAGACACTTCTCAGAGGAGGACATACAATCAATCAACAAGTACATGAAAAAATACTCACCATCTCTAGCAGTCAGAGAAATGCAAATCAAAACCACCCTAAGATACCATCTCACTCCAGTAGATTGGCAGCCATTCTGAAATCAAACAACAACAAGTGCTGGCGAGGATGAGGGGAAAAGGGTACACTTGTACATTGCTGGTGGGACTGCAAATTGGTGCAGCCAATTTGGAAAGCAGTATGGAGATTCCTGGGAAAGCTGGGAATGGAACCACCATTTGACCCAGCTATTGCCCTTCTCGGACTATTCCCTGAAGACCTTAAAAGAGCGTACTACAGGGATACTGCTACATTGATGTTCATAGCAGCACAATTCACAATAGAAAGACTGTGGAACCAACCCAGATGCCCTTCAATAGATGAATGGATTAAAAAAATATGGCATTTAGTCATTTATTACTTTATCAAACACACTGAGTGTAACTTTTACATGTTAGATACAATAGACACAAAAATGAATTGATATTGTCTTTGACCTTCACCCATTTGTAGTGTGGTAAAGAAAACTGCTTTCTCTTAGACTCTCAGTGGATTCTCTTCCACCATTCATGCCTGAGCTCTGTCCTTAACTTTTTGTTATTCTAGTTAGTTTAACACATATATGTTAAGCGTCTACTGAAGTTCTGAGTATGTTGAGTAATGGACAGATTAGACCTGTGAGTTTGTATAGTGAGTCTTCTCACCCATACTTCTGCTCTGAGTCTACTCTGGCTTCGGACTTGCTGATCCCTGCCTTCTGTTTCTAAGAGTGTTGCTCAGAGCAGGACTGGGAAACCTGATGCTTCTTTTATGATTCCTAAGAAACAATTTCTCAGGTCTGCTGAGGACATTGGGACTCCTGTTGACAAGTAAGCAAATATTGTGCAACAAATTTAAAAGCACGTGGAAGGGGTTGTTGTTCTGTGTATTGTCCTCAGAGCTCAAATAACGTCAAATTCAAGCAGAAGTTTTTGTTATAAAAAATGTCTCTGGCCACAACATGTACCAATTCAGAAACTCTATAACAAAGGCGAAAGGAGAATTAGAAGATATTGCTGGGTTCATAAAGTAAATTTAATGTAAATTGAACAGATTAGAGAATTAATACCTGTACTTCTCATTACTGTATCATCAGATTTTAAACACAAACAGCAATTACAAATACCTTAAAAAATTATGTTAAAATACCTTAAAGTTTGTTACCAAATTACTACACTGTATTGCTACCAGATTACTACACTGTATTGAAGATATTCATAATAATCAACTGACTTCAGAAAAAATGTAAGGAGGAATGTGAACAGTAGTAAAAAAAAGATTCTTCTATAGATTGATACTGTTATAAAACTAATAAACCACATATCCTTTAATTTAATAGATTAATCATTTTGTGCAAAAATTTTAGAGCAAAATTGCCTACTCTAAGTACTCCTGCCAAATATTAGTTCTAAGACTCTGGCTTCCATCAACCGTTAGGTTATGGTTTTTCACCAAACCTGAATCGGTAAATAATGCCTTAGAGTGTGGGGAGATTTTTACCAAGTTATCATATTACAATGCTTGGATATTGAAATGTTGCTAGTAATTAATAATTTTGAGTTTATAACAACACTGTGATTAAACATTATAGTAAAAGGTGTTCAATCATTATATGGAATTGTGCCTCAGACTTATATATATTGCTTCTCTAGTCTAAAAACCAAAAGAGACACAGCTTTTCTGAAAATATTCATGTCTATCTATTTTTAAATTTCCAATATGTCATGAAGGAATCATTTTGTCACATGCAATGAAAGTGAATTACTAGAGAAATAAAAAAAAAAGGAAACAAAATTCAAGTCATTTAAAGAATTAGTAAATTGTGTAGGCACATAATGAATCTCAAAATTCTATGAGTCTATCTACACACTCCTACTTTTTTACATTGAGTTGGCAAAATATAGTAATAGTCCCTGAATAGGCGCTGGGTCAAAACAATAGAATAAATGATACTTTCAAAGATAAAAGTCTTATGATGTTTTAATATTAACTTACAAACAAGTGGAATTAAGTGACTAATCAACAGTGATTTTTAATTTTTAAAGCAATATTGTTTTTATGTTAAAACATTGCTTCTGTAGAGTTTTTACATATTAAATTGTGGGAAAAGAGATGTTTTGCAGAAAGGGGAGGAAAAGAATCTGCATCAGGATTCTGTTATCAGTTTATACAACCTCCACTCTTGTGATCTTCAGTAACAAAAACATGCTTTTATTCAAAATGCAAATAACATTTCTTGCAGTTAGTATGACTGATAATATCAAAACGGAAGTCACTAAGTAAGGTTTCTGATATTTTTAAAGACATTTTATAGAAGTTTATATAAATGGTAGAAATGCTTTTTTGCTCACTATTTTTTGTCTATGTTTCTACTGGAAAGTAAAGAAGATGGCTGGAGTCTTAGCAACCATCTTGTAGTCATGGAACAATCTCAAAGATAAAGCACATTGAAGAATAGCAAGACTAAAATCAAAAGCAACTTATGAGGCCTGATGTGGTTAACTTCCCCACCTCTCTGAACTATATGCTAACACTCACTTCAATCCCCATTCATTACTTTTCAGCAAAAGAAGAAAAAAAAAAAGTCTTCTCTCTGCCTCTGCCAATCTTCAAAGTTTTATTTTCTCTTCTATCACAGGGTCTATAAAATGGTCTCTTTTTTTATGTTTTTCAGTTTCTCTTGCCTGTATTTTTTTTTTTTTTTTTTTTTTTTTTTTTTTTTACCAATTCCATGGGACTGGCTTCTGTCACTATAGCCTCAGCTCAGGCGTCATTTCTAAGGAGGAACTACCTAACCCCCACACTCAAAAGGGCTCACAGCCTGCCAGTACCAGTGTCCTGTTTGCTCCCCCCACAACACACATCTCAAAATAAACATAAAATGCCTGTATTTGCCTTTATATTTGCAGTGGATTGTAAGGTTTGCAAAGGCTGGAGCATTTTCTGTGTAGTTAACTCCGTTTCCTCAGTGCCTGGTATATAATAGGAGCTCAATTAAAATGCTGAGTAAATGAATACAAGGAAGCAGCTGCAAACCAACTGTTCAGTGCAGCTGAGTTTCCTTCAAATATGAAGACAGCAGAAGATATTCAGAAGCATCAAGAATTCAAGGGGAAAAGTACCCAGGAGTACTTCCCAGGAATATCAAAACAAGGAAGCAAACAAGTAAAATTAACAATGATAGGAAACCAAACAAAATATAATTTTTGAAAGGAACTCTGAAATGGAAACATTATAGCAAATAATGAAATCCAAAGAAATTTCAGCCCAACTTTTCTGAGATTGTGCAGGCAATCAAATCAAACATCTCTTTTAATTCTTTCTAATTTTTCATTCTTTCTAATAGTGTATTTTAGGATAGTACAAAGCTAAACAATTGCACAAATTATGGTTGAACAACAGAATATAACCACTCTATGTCTCAATGGTATAAAGTTTTAAATATATCAAAATCAAAGAAAATAGGTAGTAAAGGACAGGGAATGGCAGGCAGCTTATATGGGGTATTTTCTCATCTTTTTAGAAGGGTTGTTGACCTATTCTACTGTTGAAACTTGTAGCTTAAAGAAAAATTACCAGCGTTCAAGTGTTTCATTATGTTTTTAATGAGTTTTAGGAGTGTTTTCTTGGATCAATTTTGTTTTGCTGGAAGGAAAAATTACCTGAAGTTTAGCAGTTCCTTTACTAGGCCTTCTTTGTTTGAACTCAAGAAAAAATCAATATCATTTACTGAAACAATGTATCCTGCAGTCTTGTTTTCTTCAAAATATACATTTTATATTGCTTAATATTTGTTATATATCATATGTATATATCTTTGTATATATATATATATATATATATATATATATATATATATATATATATATATCTGTACATATATAGTTCTTGAATATTTATCATAAGCCTATATTATTTTCATAAATTAACAAAACCATTAATCCAAAGAAATTTCAGCCCAACTTTTCTGAGATTGTGCAGGCAATCAAATCAAACATCTCTTTTAAAAAGCCAGATGTTTTTGCTTAAAGAATTTCATAGCATTTTCATTCTTTCTAATGGTCTTTAACTGATTTGATGATATTCTAAAAACACTACCAAATTAGTTGGGAATGTACAAAAGTGTTCATAAAATTGCATGTTTCATTGATATTGTTGGCTCTGCAGAATAGTAATATAACCATAATGAATTATATTTAATCTAAATTTTTCCTTCCAAAATGAAATGAACTTGATTGTCTGCCCTATTAATTGCCTCCTTAGGCGCCTTCAGGAAAAGAAATTTTATCATCTACTGAAAAATAATTAAAAGAAAAGAAAATTGAAATAAAAGAAAATATAGCTTATAGTAGGTCTGTTTCATTTGCCTTTTGCATAAAATATGTGATTTCCACTTCAGAGAAGATTTGTGTTATTAATGTTCTTTTTTCCACAGTGATACCAAATGTTACTGATTAAACAATATACTGACTGAAAAAACAATGTAGGAAATTATATCAAGAGCAAAAGAGAGAGATCATTCTTTCTGTACTCTGCAGTCCATGGATAAGAGAACATTTTGTTCCTGATATGCATTTTAGACTCCTCTTGGCACGCCTTCTCCTATGGCAGTGCACCAATATTCAAACATATTATGGTCTTCAATACTCTCCAAAAGAAACAGATTCCTTTAAACCATTACGTTTTTCAGAAGAGGTTAGCCCTCTCACAGTCCCCTGCTTGACTCTGGATATAGTTATAAAAAGATAAAAAGGAACAGCGTTGAGGACCACTGGTCTGACATGCCTAGGAAAGTCCAACCAGGTGGTCTCCTACCCGTGTGGTTCACCATCAGATTATATTCTTCTCGTGCCTAGGATCTTCTCTTTGCTTCTCAAGACTTTCAGGATCAAGCCAAATCCCTTAGCAGACTCGTGCACACCCCCTCCAGCCCCTGCCCACTTCATCCCTCACAGCCTGTTTTACTAACCCCAGAAGCTTCCTTTCTCTTTCACAAGTGCCTGACTGAGATCCCAGCTCTGGGTGTTCACACTAGGTGTTCCTGACCTTGGGTGTTCACACTCTGCTAGGAGCAGTCCCCGACCCACCTTTTTCATGTGTCTAGCTGCCTTTCATGGCTCAGGTATTGGGCATGAAATATACTTCCACAAGGAAACCTTTCCTATCCTTTTATCTAAATCATTATCTCCTCCAGTTGTTCTCTTTACATAGCCCACTTTATTTTCTTTATAAGCCTGAAATCTATTTGAAATAATCTTTAATATTTATCAACTTGTTTTTATTCTTTCATCTCCCACTAAAATAGCCGCTCCACGAGAATAGGGAATTGATTTGTACTTACTTGACATAGTATGTGCTCAACAAACATGCAAATGAATTTTTAAAAAATACAGGAAAGTCAAACAACCTGTCTCTCAATCTCAAACTCAAGAGTAGTTTCTGAAAGTTGGAGGAGTTATTACCCTGAGAGGTTGTGTATTCATAAAATGGTGCCTTCTAAATACATTGATGAAATGTATTTGCCCTAATATAGAATTTATCTAGCTCTAGTTACTTTTATTTAATGCCCTTTAATTTACCATGAAAATTCTTCATTCACTCTACATATTTCTTATTTATCAAATTTTAATACATAGTACATAATGTTTCTATAATTATATAACATGTCAATGACATTAAAAAATAAAAATGCTATCCCAATTAACAAGCATTCAAGATTAAGAAATGATTGTAAGCAAAGGTTAAGAGAATAAAAAAAAAAAGAGACCAAACACAGTAACATTTCTATTCTTGTTTTAGTATGTTTATATGGGATATAAATAAATGAATACAGTTGTCCCTCTACTGGCAGGGATTGGTTCCAAGACACTCCTCCCCTCAAGGAATACCAAATTCTGCAGAGGCTCAAGTCCCTTACAAAAAATGGCATAGTACTTGCATATCACTTAAGCACAACTCTAGATTTTTATAATACCTAAGACAATGTAAAGGCAGTGGAAGTAGTTGTCCTATTGTATTATTTAGGGAATAAACAAAAAAAAACCCAACTCTGTGCATGTTCAATACAAATATAACTTTTTAGAAATATTCAATGTCTGGTTGGTTGAATCCAAGAATACAGAATGCACAAATATGGAAAGCCAACTGTATTGACTATAAAACTATACAAACTTTATTAAGTAAAATCAACTGATTTAGAAAAACATATGTAGTAATATCATGATAGTTAGAATTTTAAAAATGTTCAAAAAGCACATAAAAACAATTTAAAAGTTTTTCTTGGGCTGGGGATGTGGCTCAAGCGGTAGCACACTCGCCTGGCATGCGTGCGGCCCGGGTTCGATCCTCAGCACCACGTACAAAGATGTTGTGTCCGCCGAAAACTAAAAAATAAAATATTAAAATTTCTCTCTCTCTCTCCTCTCTCTCTCTCTCTCTCTCTCTCTCTCTCAAAAAAAAAAAAGTTTTATCTTAATATGTTCAGAAAATTTTAAATGACACTAAAACAATTTTGGAAGAAAGAAAGCAAATCACCTTTTTTTTCCTGACATGAAAATGTTCTGCACATTAATTGTAAAAATGACTATTAAATATCTTTTAATGTTATTAGTACACTAAAGTTGGTAAGAACTTATAGTTTTCAGTAACTCAAATCTAAAATGAAAGAGAGAAGCATTAAATTTACTCTGATTATTGCCATTAACAGAGCACAAGATAGTTTCTTATTTTTCCCTCCACAGCATAATGCTTGGGGAGCTCAGAACACTCAGAATGAAGGCAAACTTTGGAGAACCAAACTGAGGTCAAAGATGGTCTCACTAGGAGTGAGCTAAGAAAAGCAAGCTACTGCCCTTTGGAGTTAGTCATTTGGATTTTCTTATTCTTTTTAATAAGAATAGAAAAATTTAATGTAGCATGTACAATTCTATTGCCCTGTCACTTTGCCTCTAACAGAGGCTCCATCCATGGACAGTCCTGCCTCCTCTTCAAAAATGGGGTTTCTTGTCCAGATGCAAGCCCTGGCTCCCCTCTTTTGCTCAGAACCTACTCTCTTCTGTTATGCTTGATTTCTTCCTGATTGTTTCTATTGAATTTGGACTCTCTGCCCTGTCAGAGTGACACCTGACAACAACTGTCACCTGGCTTTTGATCTCCACATTGCTCTGAGACACATCTTTGGACTGTGGTTATCTCCATGCATGCCCTGCTGTCTCCCCATAGGTTTGGCTGACAGGCCCAGCAAGGGTTTCCAACTAATCAGGGAAAGAAATCAGTCATAGTTAAACCCTAAGGTAATGAAATGAGAAATTTTAAAACTAAGCAACCATTATTATTATTTGGGGAAACAGTAGCATGCAGCTTCATTCTTCCTTCTGACTATTGTGGGCCAAATTAGGTAGAGTCCTAAAATGGAGAAGGTGAAATGTGAGTTAGGCCTTAAGGAAGGGTAGGATGAAATCAAGCATAAAGAAAAAATAATGCATGTCAGATGGAGGCAAATAAGTTGGCCAAAGCATAGCATGTGCAAAACAAGTCCAACGGTCAATCTTCAGAGACAGCAACCACTTTAAAGGTTGCAAATTTAGATTTGACCAATTTATGAGGCATTTTGAATGTCAGTTTTTGCATGACCTTGTAAATTGTTCTTTGCTTTTTCCAAATGGTTGTGAGAAGACCACCTGTACCATACTCACCATATAAACCTATCATATAAGAATCCTTGAGCCAGGCATGGTGGTGTACACCTGTAATCCCAGAGGCTGGACAGGCTGAAGCAAGAGGATTGCAATTTCAAATCCAGCCTCAGAAACTTAGCAAGGCCCTAAACAACTTAACAAGACCCTACCCAATATAAATAAATAGGGCTGGGGATGTGGATCACTTAAGCACCTCTAGGTTCAATCCGTGGTCCAAAAAAAAAAAAAAAAAAAAAATCCTTGAGGTTGAAGCTAAGGGGTTTGGCTTTACATCAAATTTGCCAGCTCATTCTTGTTTGAGAACAAGAACTACATATAATTATTTTGGAACTTTTCTCTTAGCAGTCAACCATCATATGTTAAACCCCTGTATTAAAAAATAAATAAATAAAATATCTATTTGCGCGTGTGTGTGTGTGTGTGTGTGCGCGCGCGCGCACGTGCGAGAATGCAGGGGAGTCTTGGAATGTCTGAAGCACTGGGTTGTACCAAAATCATTGCTACAGTTAATGGAGGAATCACAAAGGGGTACTACAACAGTGGAATTTTCAGATGTTAACCAATTATTAAGGTATAGAATAGATTTGAACAGGAAGAGACATAGATGCAAGACCAGTTGGAATCTAGTATAATAGATATTAATTTATCAGCTCAAAAACAAATGTACAAGAAATTCCATGTGATTTTAATTTCTTCAAATCAACTAAATCTAACTTTGAGGGCCATAGAGTATTAAATTCAATCTCAATCAACATTGGACTTCTTTTTCTAAATCCATCCAGCACATGTGGGAAGCTCCTAGAATCAAAAGCAGAGTGATAAAAAAGAAATGAAACAAAACAAAACAAACAAATGAACTCTTTAGTTGTTGTCCACCATGTCTCCACCACTAAGCTCACTGGGCAAATCCATATAATCCTATAAGTCCAGGGGTCTGGGTGTCAGTAAAAATGGGTGAATGAGGACTTATGAAACTTCTCTCCCTATAAAAGCAAGGAGAAAACTAGAAAAAGAAAAAAAGATAAAAATGACTTTTTCAGAACTCTGGATACAAATCAAAGGCTTGCAGCAACCCAGGAAGCATTTAGAAAGAAATAAGGGGGAAAAAAGAACAGAAAATGAAGAAGAAGAAGAAGAAGAAGAAGAAGAGGAGGAGGAGGAGGAGGAGGAGGAGGAGGAGGAGGAGGAGGAGGAGGAGGAGGAGGAGGAGGAGGGGGAGGAAGGAGCCACGCTGCTCATTTAAGGAGTGGAAAGTACATGCCATTTTCTTGGAGACAGAGTTTCCACATAAATTATTTAGGACTTAAAGAGATTTATTTCTTCATCTCCATTTATTTATTTATTTAGTCATTTATTTGTATTTGTATGAACTCTTAGACTTCATTTTATTCTCAAGGTTATAATTTAGTACTATTTTGTTTGGTCACTAAAATTGTTCCCCCTTAACCCTTGAGAGTTCTTTCAGATGGCTCCTGTGTCTCTTTGATATACCCCCAATATGGTGGAAGTGTTTTAAAATTTTTGTCCAGTTTTGATTTTTCTTTATCTCTTTGCTTTGAGCACTTTCTTCTTTATGACATAATGACTGCAGGCTTATGTTGCATATTTCTTACTTTAGTCCTAAAATCAGCCATTTTTCTAAGAAATCCTAACCCTGATTCTTATTATTCAATAGTTTATTTGACACCAAAATCTTGATTGTTGATGTGTTGCTTGATGCTGTTATTTCTTCCAGGTTGTCTTAACTGACAAGACAAGGTACTACATCTGTGTGTACTAACCCAGGTACATACACATATCTGTTAGTAATCATCTGTGTTTATATTAAGCAAAACATGACCTCATACTGATGTCTGTCATGCTTACATGTTATAATATTTGTGAATATCTTAAGATATAAATGGACACAGAGGAAAGAGAAAGGAACATTCAGATGCTTAATCCCCAGGCGAGTACTAATGAGTAGAAACATAAACCATGAATGCAAGCCACGTGGGTAATTTTAGGTATTTCAGCCACATTTGAAAAGGTGAAAGGAAGCAACTTAAATTGATTATAGGAATAATTTAGTTAAAGCAGTATGTCAAAATAATTAGCATTTTATTGTAAAATACAGTGCTAAATAATTAGCATGAAACATGGTGCTCAATGGTCACTTGTAGCTAACAACTACTGTAATGGACAGAATAGCTCTAGAGAAAAGTGCATGTCAAAATCACTTTTTAAGAGCATTTAAGGTGATTATTATTGTTGAATAGTGTGGGAGAGTTTCAATACTTTCTTTAAATTTAAATTTTTTCCCCAAGAATTCTACTCACAGGGCAAATGGAATTTTTAAAATATCAAAAACCTTTTAAATCTAACTGAAGAGAAATCTCTGTTTATATTTTGCATTATTGGTGGTGTCCCCTTGTAATCCCAGCTACTTGGGAGGTTGAGGCAGGAGAATGAAAAGATTGAAGCCATCCTGGGAAATTTAGGAAGACCTTGATTCAAAATTAAAAATAAAAGGGTTGGGGATGTAGCTCAGTGGTGGAGTGTTCCTGGATTCAATCTTTGGTACTGCCAAAACCAAAAAACTTCAGCTCAAATCAATAAGTTTCACTCTCTCTCTCTCTCTCTCTCCTCTCTCTCTCTCTCTCTCTCTCTCTCTCTCTCTCTCTCTCTCTCTCTCATAGGTTTTTATTTATTCATTTATTTTATTTTAAAAGTACTGAAGAAGATTCTGAGCAAGATACTGTTGGTGATATAGTTTTTGAATCTCCTCAAATAGCCCTTCACAAAAGGCAAAACCAATTAGAACAGTAAGACTAAAGCACACAACAATATCTACAGACAAAATCAGAAGGCCACATAACCTTAATGACTCCATTACACAAAAGGATAAGGGCATGGAGACCTGTTTGCTGCATTGACTATATAGGAGGAAATAGGGAAGACAAAGACTTCTGTAGAGTTGAAAGACATGAGAACTCCAAAATGAGCACACTATCTTGAGAATGGCAGCTGAAAGTAGACTTTTTTTTGGAATCCAATTCATAAGCAAATCCACAGAGGCTCAGAGGAGGTGGAGCTAGAGGACCTCATCTCTCACAGGTAGCCAATACAAACAATTCTGAATCCAGGAGAAACTACTAAAAGCATAAACCAAGTTGAGTAACACAAAAATATCAGGAAACAAATGAAAAGAGAAGGTCCCGTTGAAGATAAGAGATGGGAGTCACGTTTGTGAACTTCTGATAATACCAAAAGGATAAGTCCTGGAGTCCTGAAACTGCTGTGCTAGTCTAACTTTGCCTCCTACGAAGTCAGTTTAAATAGAAATCCCATGTAGAGAAGCCATGGGAGGGAACTCAAGTTAAGTCTCATAGAAAATTATTGTAGAAAAAACAATAGTTAAAGAATTAAGAGAATAAGTTCCCTAGATAAAATAAATGTAAGTTAAAAAGATATACCCATATATTTCATATTACCAGATGAAAACCCTAACCAAGCGATTTTGAAAAAAGCTGAAAGAACCTGAGAACACATTAGAGCAAGAATAGATTTTCATAATCAAATGCATGGTTCCTATTTCTCCCTGCAGTTGCCTGTTTCTCTTAGGATTTCGGGTGAATTGTCTGTCTAACAAATTTAGTTCTCTGATGAATGCAAGAAAAATGATTAATTTTTAGTTTTCCTAGGTTTTTATTTTGTTGTGGGATAGGAATGATGATTTTTGGTTCCATAAGTCTCTTAGGTGAAACCAGAATCCCTGTATTAGATTCTCTTTATTTCTGAGTTTAGTGAGAGCAGGGATTAGATTTGTAAATCTGACAATGCATGCTTCTGTTTACTCAGGGGGAAAGACACTGGAAGTCAGTAAAATTATTCTTTCCTTTGATCATCACCAGAGTGCAGACAGGCTCGCAAGAAGATTATGGAGCACCTCTGTGTCGTAACCCACATTCAAACTATTTTAAAAGCAGAAAAAAAAACTTCCCCAGATGTTTTTGGGCCCAGTATCCTTCCCCCATCTGGAAATGTGGCTGTCTGTACCCTCTGCCCCTCCGTGACTTGAGGGCGAAGGACTTATGAGGTGGGAGGTGCCTGATCTTTTCATACTTTCCTGTCTATCTCTACCCCTCTTTTATTTGCACTTTGAGATTCTAGAAACTTCTTTCTGCTCACAAATTGCCAAATATAGTTTTAAGATTTGAACCTGGGAGAAAGCTCAGAGATAATGTGGTCCAACTCTTTATTTTTAGGTAAGAAAAAGAGCATAGAGAATTAAAATGACCTGAGATTTACCAAAAGAAGGAGAAGGAGAAGGAGAAGGAGAAGGAGAAGGAGAAGGAGAAGGAGAAGGAGAAGGAGAAAGAAGGAGAAAGAAGGAGAAGGAGAAGGAGAAGGAGAAGGAGAAGGAGAAGGAGAAGGAGATTACTTATGACCAGCTGCCTTCCTTCAAGGGTATACATAATTAGATGGAAGAAATCCCATAAACTCCTATTTAGCATTTATATTTTAAAACATATGATCAGTGAAGTGAATGAGCAGAATTGGGGAGAAAAAGTATGTGGCATAGCTAACTTAAACCACTCTGGTCTGTTGACAGTCTGTTGTTCAAGTGTTACCCAAATCTCCTATGATTTTATAAATCTCATCTCACTGTAGCATGATTTCTTCATTCTGAAAACATCTCCTTTTATTCAAACTTCTTTCTATTTACAGGCATGTTGTTTTTTTTAAAAAAAATACCATAGATGGTTGTGCACATCTTTTTCACAGTACAAAATGCTGTAATAGCCAAATCTCATTTTCTTTAGAATCTTAAAATGCTCTTTTTTGAATCTGCCAATGTGGTCTCAAGGTGGTTACAATCATGATATCATAAGTTAGTGGTTATTCTAGCATTTCTCTAATTTTGCGTGGCTTCTACATATGCATTTATTTTACCCTGGGATTTTCATGCACAGTGTGGAGACTCAATTTTTAAAATAAAATGAATGAAAATGATTCCACCTCCTAAGATTTGTACTTACGTTTTTAGTTACACCAAAATACATAACTAATAAAAGTTTTACCCAGCTAACCCAAAAATACAGAAAATACAAAGTTTATATAAATAATCATTATTTCAGAGACTCATTATTGCACTATGAATAAACACTATGAGTTTCCTTTGTTTTATTGCTAGATTTCATAACACCATGGCTGGAAAATACCAAACTAATCAGAAGACAAAAGAAGCATTAGATAATTAGCTATCATGGGATTAAAGTGGGATTAAGTTGTGATGACACAATTTAATGACAGACCTCAAATTCTTGAACATTCAGTTGGCTCCTCTTTTTTCTATCAGGCACCAACAACATTCTTGTCATTTAAATGATACAAGATGTGAATAAATGTGTTGATTTGAGAGTTCACGCCATAAAATAGAAGATTTTGATTTGTTTGTACACCATTATTTTAAGAGAATCCTTTCGTAAAAGATTTTGCTTTTCAGTTATGGGAGGGCTTGGGTAAATCCTTGAGTATGTATTACACAAAAGTACTTAAACAAATATTACACAGTGTCAAAAAGTAGATCTTTTGAAACTTAGATGATTATATGAAATTTTCATCCAAATGTTTGGCATTGTGTAAATTAAAATTTGGTTAGCTTTGACTTTATATTAAATATAATTAACATAAACGACAAAGTTTCCACTGAACATTATGATTAATATTTATGTTTTATAAAAATCAGAATTGCTTAGCTTTGGCAGTTCAAGAGAAGTGTGGGAATTATTGCTCACTTTTACTGAATTTCTGAAATGTGTAAGAGTTTTGATTTGCATTTCCCTGATTGCTAAGGATGTTGAACATTTTTTTCATATGCTCATTGGCCATTTATATTTCTTCTTTTGAGAGATATCTGCTTAGTTCATTTGCCATTATTGATTAAGGGGGAGCGTTAAGTTTTTTGAGTTTTTTTTAAAATATATTCTGGATATTAATCTCCTACCAGAAGAGTAGCTGGCAAAGGTTTTCTCTCATTCTGTAGGCTCTCTTTTCACTTTTACTTTTGCTGTTGTTGTCGATGATGTTTTTGTTGTTGTTGTTGTTTTGTTTTGTTCTTGCAGAAACTCTTTAATTTGATGCCATCCCACTTATTGATTCTTGGTTTTATTTCTTGAGTTTTAGGAGTCTTCTTAAGGAAACCGATGCTTGCACCAATATGTTGTAATGTTGACCCTATATTTTTGCATAGCAGTTGCAGTTTTTCTGGTCTAATTCCCAGGTCTTTGGTCTTCTGAGTTTATTTTTGTGTAGGATGAGAGACAAGAATCTAGTTTCATTCTTCAACATATGGATATCCAGTTTTCTCAGCATCATTTGTTTAAATGGCTATCTTTTCTCCAGTGTGTGTTTTGGGGATCTTCTTCAAGGATCAGATGACTGTATCTATGTATATTTGTCCCTATGTCTTCTATTTTACCCCACTGGTCTTTGGGTCATTCCAGCTAGGATGGCAAGCATCAAGAACACAAATAACAATAATCGCTGGTGAGAATGTGGAAGAGAAATTACACTTATACATTTTGGGTTGGACAGCAAATTAGTAAAACCACATTGTAAAGCAGTATGGAGATTTTTCAAAAGACTAGTAATGAAACCACCATATGGCCCAACTATCCCACTCCTTGGTATTTATCCAAAAGAACTAAAATCTGCATACTCCAAGGATACAATCACATGAATGTTTATAGCAGCACAATTCACAATACCTAAGTTATGAAGCCAAACTTGATGTTTGACAATAGACAAACAGATAAAGAAAATGTGGTATATATACACAGTGAAGTTTTACTCAACCATAAAGACTAAAATTATGTCATTTTCTGGTAAATTGATGAAACAGGATAACATCTTGCTAAGTTAAATAAGCCAGACTCCAAACGTCAAGGATGGAATGTTTTCTTCCATATGTGGAAGGTAGATAGAAAAAAATAATTTAGAAAAAGGAATTTTACAAAAAAAGAAGAAGGAGGAGGAGGAAGAGGAGGAGGAGGATAGAGGATAGAGGAAGGAGATCATGGGGAAGGGAGGAGGGAAAGGTATGGGAAGATTCTAGGGAATGAAATCTACCAAATTATGCTATGTTCATGTACAAATATACCACAATGAATACTACTTTTATATATAATTATGATACACTAATTAAAATCATAACAATAAAACTAAAAGAGGCATCAATAGAGTACACCAAGAAAACCAGGGGAAGAATGGTGGAAAACCAATGGTATCAGAAATTGACCAAATTATGTTATGTATGTATACAAATATGGCATAATGAATCCCACTGTTATGTATAATTATAATGCACCAATAATAAAAGAAATGTGTAAAAATAAATAAAAAAGCACCTAGTGTTAATGCTTCCCCATAATACTGATCAATATTTTTTCCTTTGGTTGACTATTTTTTTTGTGTGTATTTTGAGACAGAGTCTCTTTAAGTTTCGTAGAACCTTGGTAAGTTGCTGAGTCTGGCTCTGAACCTGCAATCCACTTGCCTCAGCCACTAGACTGGGTCATGAACTGGTTTTATATTAGATTCATTTTTCTGATGCAGAAGAAACATAAAAGCCTCAGAAAATATCACTACATGTCATTCGTGTCTCAGCTCAATTTACCTGGAAGAGTCAAGCAGCATGGTAAGAGAGAGAATCCAGTTCACATTTCTGAACCTACCTCATTTTCCTAAGTGCTTTGGAGACTAATAGAAGAGCCAGCAGGGATGCCAGTGGGCCAATGGAAAGGACTAATAGCTTGGAAGACTAGTAACTAATGATATGAAGTAATTAATGACAAATTATAGCTTTATTAAGTCAGCCAATGGAGACTCAAGGACATTGAGCCATAGTTTCTTTACATTATTTGTTTACTCATAAACATTTATTGAGCATTTGGCACTATTCTAGGTTCTTGGTTGGAAAATAACAAAGACTACCGGGTGCAGTCCTCAGGGCATCCCGGCACCCTTAATAGATATGTTCAAGGTCTGTGAATGAGTGTGTCTAGATTTAACTAGAGACAGTACTATTTTATGAAAATGAAAGGATGAAACTACCTCTCAGAGATAGATGCTGTACCAGAGTCTACACTGAAATCCAAATATTTCTATGCATTTTGAATATGATCGTATGATCTTTTAATTAGCCAGTTCAAACTGCTTTAGGCTCTTTTTTTCTGTCAGAAACCAGGTATAAGCAAAGTTATCATGTAATCACTTAAACTCACTGAATTTGAATATTGATTCTAAGCAGTTCACAATCTAACCATTTTTAAATTATCTATTTTCTATTACCAAGCCTAATGATGTCTCCAGGTATTAAACTCTTATGAAAACATTATAGCGTATTTTACTGGGGGTGCAAACCATCCCTTTAAGTCTATATTTTTCAAACCACTTACGATGATACTTGAGTCACTTTTAAATTTAGAGATCTGTGTGTGTGTGTGTGTATTAGACACTGGGATATAATATCTTATGTATAGGTCAAGGGAAAAAATTCAAATCCTCTGTATTTAGGGATTTTTCAATGATGCCACAGGGCCAGAGACATAGTCTGTAAGTCTTACATAAGAAATCTTAACAAAAAAATGATATGTCTTTCTTCAAGAATCAGAAAAGGCTTTTTGAAGGAGAAGAGGTTTAAACAGAGTTCTGAAAGTTACATATAAGAATTCTAATAGAGGGCTGGGGAAGTGGCTCAAGCGGTAGCGCGCTCGCCTGGCATGCGTGCAGCCCGGGTTCGATCCTCAGCACCACATACAAAAAACAAAAAGATGTTGTGTCCGCCGATAACTAAAAAATAAATATTAAAATTCTCTCTCTCTCTCTCCCTCTCTCTCTCTCTCTCTTAAAAAAAAAAAAAAAAAAAAGAATTCTAATAGATAAACAACTCCAGAGTTCAGAACTGAAGAATGGCTAGAAAAATGTGGTCCATACACATAGTAGAATACTATTCAGTCATAAAAAGGATGAAATATGACATGTCATTTGTGACAACACAGATGAAAACGGAAATCATTATGTTAAGAGAAATAAGCCCAACACAGAAAGACAAGTACCATGTTATCACTACACAATTGATCTCATCAAAGTTGAGAGTGTAATGGTAGTTAACAGAGGCCATGGAAAGTGGGGATTGGGATTGGGGAAGGTTGGTCCATGTGTACTAAGTAACAGTTAAGAGCAAGAAGTTCTCAAGCCTACCAGGGTGGGGTATGCTTATAATCCCAAAGACTTGGGAAAGCTAAGGTAGAAAAATCCCAAATTCAAGGCCAGCCTGGGCAACTTAGAAAGACCTTGTCTCAAAATAAAAATAAAAAGAACTAGGGATGAATTTCAGTGGTAGAGAGACCTTGAGTTCAATTCACAGTGTACTATTATATTTATAGTGAAATAATAATAGATGATGCACTGTAAATTTAAAAAAAAATTGAAGAAATTATTTTGAAAGTTTTCACCATAAATAAATAGCCAGTTGAGGACATATGTACTTTAGCTTGATTTATACATTAGGCAATGTATATGTGTATCAAAATATTATATGATACCTCATTAATATATATATAATTTTTGGTTTTTGCATCAGTTAAAATAAATATTTTAAAAAGCATTCCAATAAGCAGACATGCTAGATAATGGTATTACATGCTTAAAATTATTTATAGGCCCTGAACCTGAATATTCTAAATTTATTGATCTGAAATATGGCTAAGAAATCTACATTTTTAACAAGCAACTGTCACACACAAACATCAATCTTCCTGTGATTCTACTACATCATGGGGTCCAATTACCTTTGAGCTGAGAGCAAAGAAATTCTAAAGACATTTGGGAGAAGTCAAGTAGGCCAGTTTGACAGGGATAAATAAGGAGACATAAAGGAAAATTTTAGAAAAACATGCTCAAAAGTTAGATTGATCAGGTTGTGAAGCACTTGGAATCTTAACTTAAAGATCATATATTTTATCTTAAAGCAATAGGTAGTTATAGGCAAATTATATAAAATAGAGTAACAGCACTAACATTATATCAGCTCATTAATAAGATGTCAACATTAAAAGAATGATAAGATAGAGTGAAATATTGTTTATAAGAGTGAATATTTAGGTTTGAATTAAAAGGCCTGGCTTATTTTAGAGGAAGAATAATTTTTGCAAATGAGAGTGTTTGGGTTTTTACATAAAATATCATGTTGAGTAGCATAACAAAGTTTCAGACTCTGAATTTAATCAAAATAATTAGCTATATATCAGGCTTATCCATGATCACAAAAATAATTGCGTTATTTTGTTCTGGTCAAAATTTAGCTTGCCATAAACTGTGGAACCAACCTAGATGCCCTTCCATAGGTGAATGGATAAAGAAACTGTGGTATATATACACAATGGATTATTACTCAACATTAAAGGAGAATAAAATTATGGCATTTGCAGGTAAATAGATGGAGTTGGAGAATATCATGCTAAGTAAAGTAAGCCAATCCCCAAAAACCAAAGGCCAAATGTTCTCTCTGATAAGTGGATGCTGCTCCATAATGGGGGGCAGGAGCAGAGGAAGAATGGAGGAACTTTGGGTAAAGGAGAAGGAGGGGAGGGAAGGGGGCATGAGGGCAGGAAAGATGGTGGAATGAGATGGACAGACATCATTACTCTAGATACATGTATGACTGCATGTGTGATGCTACTCTACATCATGTGCAACCAGAGAAATGAAAAGTTGTGCTCCATTTGTGTACAATTAATCAAAATGCATTCTGTTGTCATACATATATGGTTAGAATAAATAAATAAGTAAGTAAAATTTTGCTTGCCATGTTGTCCCTGAGATTTAATGAAAATGTTTTCTCCTAGAAATCTTCATGCTGTCCATTGAAGAAAATAATCCATTTTATTCCCCCACAAAGTGCGAGAGCATTCAGCAATCTCTGATGTATTGTTTCAGTGGAATTAACACCATTTTTCAATGTGAAATCATCTTTTATATTAATTAGAGAATAATAATTTATTTATCTTTCCATCCATGTTTTCTTTTCTCTTTTTTTTCCTGAACACTTTTTTATTCTAATTTGTTATGTATAACAGCAGAATGCATTACAATTCATATTACACATATAGAGCACAATTTTTCATATTTCTGGTTGTACACAAAGTAGAGTCACACCATTTGTGTCTTCATATATGTACTTAGGATAATGATGTTCATCTCATCCATGTTTTTATTTGGCTTAAATATGCAGAGATACTATCTCTATTTTTTGCTTAAATATTCTAAATTATGTTTTCGTTAATATATCTTGCCAGTTTGAAAATGAAAATAAATTAACATTAATTTTCATATCCTTGAAGCCTGCTATAAATTTCATAAAGTCACCATTAATCAATCTATTAAAATTATTCTGTGCTTACTTCATGGAATATAAACATGTTTCTCCTACAATGTTAATAACTCAAAAAATTCAATAATGGTAACGAACGCCACAAGAACTATAGAGTGGGATGGATAATTATTTTTAATTCTATTTTTCACAAAGAAAATTGCATTGGGATTTATGGATGCCAGAACTGTTTTTCTACAGAAATATAATGTTAAGGAAAAACACATTTGACCCCAAACTACATGCACATACTTGTTACTTGGAAGTTGGCAAACTTTCCCACAGTCTAAGTTTTCCAGGAGAGAACAGTGATGCATGCATCCAAACCAAATGACACTGTAGGGTCAAAGTAGAAAAGGACTGTACTTTATTGCTTAAACCTAATAGCCATTAATTAGTTGATTAAAACAGTAAATTTTAAAGTATGGACCTAATTAAGATACTAACGATGATAGAGCAGATATATCCACAACCACTAACATGATTGCTAATACTTTCTTCCAAGTCTACACTGTGAGTTTACTTCTCTGAAAGATTGTTTTGATCATTAGAATCATTAGGTCTAAATTTGATCAATAAATTTTAAAGGACTTGAGAATCACAGCCTTTGGGACAGAAGTATCCTGTGTTTCCCCTTTGCTAGCAAAGCAATAAACCTTCTTTTTCCTTTTTCTCAAAACCATGTCTTCCATTACTGGATTGGCACTGGGGACAAGGAATGAACTTTCAGCAACAAATTTTGTGACTCAGATGAGACCTGAGAGAAGACTCCACTCCAGCTTTCTTGGGCAGGCCTGGTCTCCAAGGAACTCCACTTCCGTGCTGAGGATGCAAGGTGGTGGTGAACTTGTTGAGAGCCAACTGCTGAAGAGTTAGCAAACCAGGTGAGTTTGCCTTCCGTCGAATGGAGGAGCTATACTTGTGAGTAAACGGAGGGACTGAGGGACCATCCCAGCAGCTGCTGAATCTCCTTTTGATATTTGATAAATCTCCTAAGGATATTTCTGTTCTAAGTTCTCATCTATTTGTTGGCCTTGGGTTTGGGTATTCCTTCTGGTTATCTGTATAGGTAGTCTCTAGGGAAAGATCTTGGCTGGTCAATTTAAATACCTGGCAGGAGAGTATAGTCCTATATGGACGTTTGAAAGAAAGAAAGAAAGAAACAAACAAACAAACAAAAAACAATGTTTTTTGGTTTGTTTAATGTGACTTATACACTTGTGTCAGCCCTACCAAAGCTGGAGACTGTAGAGGAAAGGTTCTTGTGTCTAATAATAATGAACATAAAGGATTCTAGAGTTGCAAGTTTGTCCTGAGTTAATTGAGTCTGATCTCATAGACCTACAAATCTCCCCAAGTTCCTACGTTGATAAACTTGACCTGTTTTTAACTGATATGTTTATGAGTTACTATCTTCATGGTTTTCAGAGACTGGCTGAAATACCAATTGCTTTTGTTCAAATTGTTTACATAAAAAGTAATACTTCACTACCTTGTTTATTTCTGTCTCAGTATGATACTTACATATGTATGCCTTGTTCATTTACCTGCCATCTGCCACCATGGACCTCTGAAATGCTCTGATGCTCAATACACTTAACTTTTCATGCCCCACCTGATAGAGCACAAAGACTTTGGGTTACTTCCCCCAACTCCACCCTTTTTCAGCAGGAAGCAGCTTGGAGAATTGTCACCCATTTTTCCAAAGAAACGAATTGTAGAAATTGACAGTGGGGTAATGTGACAGTGGTTCACTTTATGCTTCGAATACAGCCCTTGCCGCTCTGCCACTGCAACTAATTTTTAAAATGGACATGTTTCTTTCTCTTCCTCTCTCCCTGCTCCTTCCTAGTCTCTCACCCTCACTAACTGCAGGGGAAATGGGATTACCTTTCTTCCCCATCCTAGGCAGTGTTATCTGTCCTTGAGTACCCACTCACTATAAGAACAAAGTAATAGACTTTGAGGATGGTACCAGAAGATCTCAGAAATAACTATCTTCCAAATTAACAAGCAAATTACAGCTCCAACAGAGAACAAGTGGAACATAGCCTTTGAATAACCTCTTTAAAAGAGCCCCCTATTTCTGTTGACAGGCAGAAATTACAGCCTTTGGGACAGGAGTCCCCTGTGTTTCCTCCTTTGGTAGCAAAGCAATAAAACTTCTTTTTCCTTTTTCTCAAAAATAAATAAATAAATAAACTTAAAGGACTAATTTCTGATTGAAGTTTGCAAAAAAACCAGTTCTATTCTTCAATACCACTTCTCTAGTTAGAAGTAATATTAATGGTCTAAATTGAGAGGCTTAGTTTTAGTAGTGTCTTTCTTTTCTGAATTCAACTTACACATTGTGCCGCCTTTGCTTTGGAATTTTTAAATACTTGTAATACAGAAAGGCAAAACATTTCTATCAGTGTTCTATTAAACATTTCTATCCTTATTATATAGGGAGTACAAAAACTAAATGTTTATGTTATTAATTGTTTTCTGCTTTACTAAGTACTTGGTCTTATACTAAGTTCTCTATTTATGACATAACACAAATACACTTACCAGGAAAGTGTTGTTATTATATTTGAATAAAACTAAGGCCTAAAAAAAGTTAAATAAGTTGCCCATAACATAGTAAATAGCAGAGATATTTACTAGATAGAGATATTACTAAATAAAATAAAATGAAATTTACTAATTACTAATTTATTAAATAAAATAAAATAACAGAGATATTTACTAAGATAGAGATTGAAAGCCTAGTTGTCTGTTTCCAGATCTCCTGACCTAAATCACACCAAAACAAATATGTGCTAATAACTGTCAAAGGAAATCATAGCTCTAAAGAAATCATCCCAATGTGTTCTGAGTTACTTTTTGCCACTGACCCAAAGACAGAATATAAAGAAATAAGGAGCTTTACTCTTTTTCTAGTTCATATTTGAAAGTAAAAAAGGAACAGTTTTTAAGGTTATTTCTTGCCATACTCTATTATTGAACATAATCAATTGGATCACATTCTCTATTACTTTGCAGATGGCTTGGCTCTACAGGCTAAAATTAATCATTGGTCTACTTTGCTATCTAAATTGAATTCTATTACTAGGATTTTAAAAATTATGAAGCAATTTTTTGTATAAAAGGCACATGGAAGAAATTTAAAATCATTATTTGCACTTTCCAAAGATAAATATGCAGCATATTTTGGTATAAATTATTCCAAGTTCTCCCCACCCCATACACTTATATGGCAAGATATCTTGGTAGATGTTTTGTCCTCTCTGCTGTAGATTTTTTTTCCCTACTTTATCTCAAGAAATTACTCAAGTCTTATTTGGGAAGAGATTTATATTGCAGAAATGCCACAAGACATGACAAAACTTCTGTTCAAGAAACTAAGCTATACTCACAGTTTCCAAAATTAAGACCTATCCCTTAGAAACCATAGAGGTAAAATTTTATTCTAAAATTTTATGCTCTGGCCCAGGTCAGAATTAATGCACCAAGCCCATCCATCTGTAGGCTTGAGAAAGATGATAGTGGCAGCAGCCAGCATGGAATCGAGGACCTGAAGACTTCCCCTAAATATTACAGGTCATATATAATACCCAAAATTTTTCTTGTGTCCTGAGAGAGGAAAATAAAGAAATATGATATGTCTTAAATTCTCTGTCACAATAAGTTTATAAATATAATACATGTAAATTCCATAAGTATCAAAATAAAGAAATATGATATGTCTTAAATTCTCTGTCACAATAAGTTTATAAATATAATACATGTAAATTCCATAAGTATCAATTGGCATGTAAGTCCTCACACTTACATTTGTTTATTTGCTTGAATAAATGCACTAAAGGCTTTTGTTTTAAAGTCCTTCAATTTTTACTTTTATATTGGTATGTAATTCAGATACTACAAAATCTGAAATTTTAAGACATATGTGACAGTAATTTCTAGTATATTTACAAGGTTGTGTGACCGTCTCCACTAGCTTCTTCTAAAATATTTACATCACTCCAAAAAGTTACCAGTCTTTCTTCTAACTGTTAGCAATCACTTCTATTCCTTAGCAACCAAAAATCTGTCTGGATTTTTTTGTTCTGGCCACTTCATCTAAGCAGATTGCTGTACTTTATAACCTGTTGTCAGGCTTCTTCTCCAAGTATGTTTCCAAGTTTCATCCATGTTGCAACCTATATCAGAACTTCACATCTTTTATAATGGAATAATATTCCTCTATCCATTGCAGGGTTACATCACTATTATTAATCCATTTGTCCATTGATGAACATTTGTGTTGTTCCTAATTTTTGACCAGTATGGAGAATGCTATTAATATTCCTATAGAAGATTTTGTGTTAATATGATTAAAATTTTCTTGCACATACACCTAGGAGTGCAATTCCTGGATATGATAATTCTATATTTAACTTTTTAAGGAAGTGCCAAAAATTCCCATAGAGGTTGGATCATTTTACATTTACACTAGCAATGTATAAGTGCTCCAATTTCCCCCACTTTATTGAAGGCCCTATTATTGTCTTTCTTTTTTGTTATAATTATCTGAGTGGGTGAGAAAATACACCCACTTATGGGTTTCTTATGGTTTCTTCCATAAGTTTTACAGTAGCTTTTACATTTAGATCTTTAATCCAGTTTTCATGATAGTTATGATATATGGTACAAGATAGAGGTAAAATTTTATTCTTTTGAATGTGTATACCCAATTTTGTATTTTATTTAGAGACAGAGTCTCTAGAACCTCACTTTTACTGAAGCTGGCTTGAACTTTCATTCATATCTTTTGTCTACTTTTTAATTGTGTTATTTATGTTTTAGTTGTATGAGCTCTTTATATATTCTGGATTCTAGAACCTTATCAGGTACATGATTTTTACACATGTTCTTTCACTCTGTGGTATCTTTTATTGTTTTGTTGCTGTTGTTGTTTTTTGTTTTGTTTTGTTTTGGATTTTTTTCATTGTTGTTGTTGTTATTGTTGTTGTTCCAGGGATTGAACCCAAGGGCCCTTAGCCACTGAGCCACACTCCCACCCATTTTATTTTTTTAATTTTGAGACAGGATCTCACTAAGTTTCTTAGAGCCTCGCTAGGTTGCTGAGGCTGGCTTTGAACTTGGGATCATTCCACCTCAGCTTCCCACCACAACACTTGGTGCACAAAATTTTTGAAGCACAAAAGTTTTCATTTTTAATGAATCTAATTTTATCTATTTTTTTCTTTGACTGCTTTGTTTTTGATGTCATATATAAGAACCCATTGCTTACTTCAAGATCATGAAAATTTACATCTATGGTTTCTTCCATAAGTTTTCCAGTAGCTTTTACATTTAGATCTTTAATCCAGTTTTCATGATAGTTATGATATATGGTACAAGATAGGGGTAAAATTTTATTCTTTTGAATGTGTATACCCAATTGCTTCAGTGTGACTTGTTGAAAAGATTACTAAATTGTTTTGAGTAGCTTTGGCAGCCTTGTCAATAATTAATTGATGATTATGAATAATGGCTAATCTAGGATATCAGTTCTATTTTATTGATCTGTATGTTTATCCTTATTTTTGTACAACAGAATCTTTATTTCTGTAGCTTTACAATATATTTTGAAATGAGGAAATATGAGTTCTCCAATTTTATCTTCTTCTCAAGATTTTTTTTTTGAATTTTTGGTTATTCTAGGACTCTTGCAATTCCATGTGAATTTTGGATCAGTTCACCCATTTCTGGAGGAAAAAAAAAAAACAGTTATATCAAAGAGAACTGTGATGCATGTGTACATAAATTTGTAAAGGATAATGACTTTAACTATATTGTCTTCCAAAGCATGAACACAGGATGCATTCCTAATTATGTAGGCTATTTTCTTTTTTCTTTCTTTTCAACAATTTTATGTAGTTTTTGGTGTACAGGGCATTACTTTTTTGCTACAATTTATTCCTAAATATTTTAATGATATTATAAATAGAATTATTTTATTTTATTTTAGTATTATTCATTTTTAGTTTATAGAAATAAACAATTTTTACATGGAACTTGAGTTCTTCAATCTTCGTATACTTGCATATTAGCAGGTAATAAGCTTTTTATGGACTCTTAAGGATTTTCAACTATAGAATCATAAAGTCTATAATATAGACAGTGTTACTTCTTCTTTTCCAGTATGAATGTCTTTTGTTTCCTTTTTCTACTTAATCACCTTAGGTAGTTCCTATAAACTAAGTTAAATAGTAGTGGCAATTGTTGATATAATGCCTCACCACCAATTTTAGAAGGAAAGTTTTCAAAGTTTTACGATTAAACATAATGTTAGCTATGAATTTTCATCTCTGTCATTTATCAGGTTGAGAAAGTTCCCTTCAATTCTTTATTGAAGAGGTTTTGTTTTTGCTTTTGTTTTCAAGAAATTGTGCTACTTTTTTCCACATAATTTTTCTGCATCTATTAATCATGAGGATTTGTTTTTAAACTTCATTCTAATAATATGGCACATTACATGATTGGTTTTTGTATGTTGCACCACCAAACTTCTACTCCTGGGATAAATTCTTCTTAATTGTGGTATTTAATCCTTTTTATGTATTGCAAGTTTTGGTTTGCCGGTATTTTGTTAAGAATTTTCCCCCATATTTATAAAAGGTATTGGCCTATAGCTACATTTTTTTTTAAATTTTTATTGTTGGTTGTTCAAAACATTACATAGTTCTTGGTATATCATATTTCACACTTTGATTCAAGTGGGTTATGAACTCCCATTTTTACCCCGTATACAGATTGCAGAATCACATCGTTACACATCCACTGATTTACATATTGCCATACTAGTGTCTGTTGTATTCTGCTGCCTTTCCTATCCTCTGCTATCCCCCCTCCCCTCCCCTCCTCTCCCCTCTTCTCTCTCTACCCCATCTACTGTAATTCATTTCTCCCCCTTGTTTTTTTCCCCTTACCCCTCACTTCCTCTTGTATGTAATTTTGTATAACCATGAGGGTCTCCTTCCATTTCCATGCAATTTCCCATCTCTCTCCCTTTTCCTCCTACCTCGAATCCTTGTTTAATGTTAATCTTCTTCTCATGCTCTTCCTCCCTACTCTATTCTTAGTTACTCTCCTTATATCAAAGAAGACATTTGGCATTTGTTTTTTAGGGATTGGCTAGCTTCACTTAGCATAATCTGCTCTAATGCCATCCATTTCCCTGCAAATTCTATGATTTTGTCATTTTTTAATGCAGAATAATACTCCATTGTGTATAAATGCCACTTTTTTTAATCCATTCGTCTATTGAAGGGCATCTAGGTTGGTTCCACAGTCTTGCTATTGTGCTGCTATGAACAGCAGTGTCCCTGTAGTATGCTCTTTTTAGGTCTTTAGGGAATAGACCGAGAAGGGAAATAGCTGGGTCAAATGGTGGTTCCATTCCCAGCTTTCCAAGAAATCTCCATACTGCTTTCCAAATTGGCCGCACCAATTTGCAGTCC
The DNA here is from genome assembly GCF_048772815.1 of Callospermophilus lateralis. Lineage (NCBI taxonomy): Eukaryota > Metazoa > Chordata > Mammalia > Rodentia > Sciuridae > Callospermophilus > Callospermophilus lateralis. Next base: position 86,628,579 of record NC_135310.1, on the reverse strand, counting down.
CACCAGCAATGTACAAGTGTACCTTTGGTTCTCAAGTTGGCTGGACAAAAATAAGATGAACCACAGAACACCTGCCTCTGCAGGACAGGACCCTCTTCACAGGTTCCAGTGGCAGTTCTAATAGGGATAGACATGATTCTAAGGTTGTTACCACAGTGGACCTCCCACAGGCAGCCTGAGCCAAAGCCTAAACCCTTCCTGAAAACCTGTGAGACAACCATGGAGACACCTAGATATACCTGGGGAGAATGTGAAGCAACACTAAGGTACAGCAAATTTTTAATATTATATATCAAAGTGATCTTATACATATTTTCACAGTTTTCCTTCCATTTTAAATAAATTATTTTCAGAGCAGTTTTAGATTCATAGGAAAGTTAAACAGTGCAAGAGTTTCCATATGCCTCTGCTTCTTGCCACACCACAAATTACATGACCCTCCCCTACTATTGACCACTCCCAAAATTGATGAACCTATATCAACATTAACCTATATTAATAAGCCAACATTGACACAGCATTATTCTCAAAGTGCATAGTTAACATTAGGGTTCCTCTCTTGGTACATTCTATGTTTTCACAAATATATAATGACATGTATCCATCTTATGGTCTCATTGACCTCAAAACTTTTTGCTCTCTACCTGTTCATCCTCTCTTCTCTCTCTAATCCCTGAGGACCATTGATCTCTTTACTGACTTCAGAGTTTTACTTAGTACAGAATGTCACATACTTGGAATCATACAATATGCAGCCTTTTCATATTGACTTTTTTTTTGTCTTGGTAATATGCATTTGAATATCTTCCACTTTTTTCTGGCTTAAAAGTATATTTCTTTTCCATCCATTGTCTGGAGGAAGTAGAATTTACGTATTTATTCACCTACTGAAGTAATCTTGATTGCTTCCAATCTTTGTGAGATCATAAATTATCAGCTTATACTAAGGAGCATGATTGATGAATCATATGTTAAGAATATGTTTAATTTTGTGTGAAACTGACAACCTGTCTTCCAAAGTGGCTAACCACTGTACATTCCCATAAGCAATAAATGAGATTTTCTATTGCTCTACATCTTTGCCAGCATTTGGAGCTGTCAGTGTTCTGGATTTGAGCCATTCTAATGAGTGCATATGTTATCTTGCCTTAATTTTTATTTTTTCTAATGACAATGAGTTGGAACATCTGTTCATATGCTCATTTGACAGCTTCATACATTTTTGGTGAGGTATCTTTTGGGGTTTCTGCTTGCTCACAGACTTTGAAGCTTGAAGCTGCTCAAATTGCAGTATAGATAATACTGGTTATAAACATTACTTTCAAGACACTTCTTCAGTTTAGAATTTAGATTCCTTTCTATTTGCCCATTCCCACCCTACACCTGCCCTTCTTCTCTTTCCTCCCTTTTTCTCTCTGACAAAAGCAAGATGACTTGAATGTAATTTGGTGACATGATATACAAGATAGCAGAGCAGAATTGTCAGACAAAACAGAGGATACTTGATTAAATTTGAATTTCAGATTTAATTGGGCATCATGTATTTTTTTCTTGACACATTTAAAGATATCATTGGCAATATTTATTTTCCTCACAGAAAGTTTTAAGTAATGTATTATTTCTTAAAATGTCAGAGTAGAAAGGAAGAAAAATTAAGTTTAAGGGAGTCGTAGGGGAAGCAGCAACATGGCTACAATTCCTCAGTTGACTTTATGTTCTCAGGCATCCTTTTTCTCTAACAAAATGTTGAACAACTCATCTGCCGCATCACTCAAATTTACCCCAAATTAACTACTTAACTGGGATGGTGGGATTTTCCTCATAAATTGGAGGCTTTGAAGTATAGATAATAAATACATGGTTGTTTCCTGCATACTGAATGGACTCAAAAGAGTCAATAATACATTGCCTAAATTGGTATCAGCCCCCACTAAAAGCTGTTTCTGATTCGTTATAGGTATTAAGCATAGGATACTTACAAGGTTCTCTTTAAATTCTCTTTTTGTAAAACAGTTTACACTCTTTGAGGAGACAGCATCTTCTACTTCAGTAACTACTACTTTAGTGGCCCATTATTCTCTTCCTTTGTAGTCATTACTGCCATCTTCTGCTTAGTTCTCTTGTGTTTTAGCGAAAACTGATCGGGGGAAAAATATCTAAATTCTGTGGGTAATATCTTTGCCAAATAAACTGTAATTTCCTGGGGAAAATGAAAATCCACTCAGAAGGTCAAAGCTTAACAAGTCTAAAGCAGCCCTATCTGTTTTCTTGCCAAGTCACTTACTACTCCTAATGATAGGTTTATTATCTTTTCAGACACAATCTTCATCTTCTTTGCAGATGCATCCTCGGTTTTGATGTTATGAATTTAAAATGTTGATTCTTGCTATAATTTATTTATTCATTTTCCTTGGGTACCAGGGATTGACCTCAAGGGCACTCCACCACTGAGCCACATCCCTGGCCCTATTTTGTATTTTATTTAGAGATAGGATCTCACTGAGTTACTTAGCGCTTTGCCATTGCTGAGGCTGGCTTTGAACTTGTGATCCTCCTGTCTCAGCCTCTTGAGTTGCTGGGATTATAGGCATGTGCCACAGCGCCCAGCTTCTTGCTATATATTTGTTGAATTAAATAGGTAAGGATACTAAGATTCAACGAATATTTTGCTGGTTTCACTTCCAGAATTATTATGGCCTCTGTTCCCATGTTGCTGTTCAATATTTACTAAATAGTTCTTAAAGTCTTTAAATATAGCTATCAGGTCACAGAATGGGTTCCTATTCAGGTGCTTCATTATTCAGTCGCACACAGAACAGTTGAACACAGATGATTGTTACTGGCATTCATATTGTAATTTACTCAGCAAAAACAGAGGAGTGAAGTTAATTACTGTAACCCTCAGTATGGGAATTTGAAGTCTTTTTTTTTTTCCCCCTATTTGAGTAATTGGATCAATGTTTCCTTGGTCTCTGCTGCTGCCTTTGTACTAGTGAAGTAATTGGCACTGGTTATTGCTATTTTCACATGCCAGTCTTTGGAAAGGCGCTACTCCACGACGATTACCAAATACAGTTAAAACTATAATGAAAACTTTGAAACCTTTAACAAGACTTCCATATCAGATTCAAATCCAACATTCTGTGCTTTTTTTTTTTTTTTTTTTTAATTGCTATTCTTCAAGACTTCCTCTCTGGCCATGGAAAATATTCCCTGCTCTTCTGCGTCATCTTCTTGATCCCAATTCCTGTCTCTCAACTCTTTCTCATCAGTCTTTCAGACATTTTCTCAAATTTGATTGCACTATACTCAGAGGACTGTGAGCCCTGCAAAGTCTTTTTGAGCAATTGTGGAAGCAGGTCCAAGGTCACTGTGGCCTTGCTCAGGTCTGAAGCTGCTAGAGGCCTCCAGAATCAGTCCTTTTGGGGATCTTCCAAAGAAGTCTGTGTTCAGCAAGCCAGGATTCTCAACATGGCATCTCCTCTGGGCCTCATCTTTCTGTGTTGAAGAATGAGGAGAAAAGCCGTCCACCTCACTAAAAATGGATGAATTTTCATGCTCCAAGCTGCCTATTTGTAATCCCAAGGGTTTCCTATATTTTTATTTACTAAATCTGTCAATCCTATAATGAGGATCTGGATATTCCAAGAAAAGAATAAAAACTAAATCATCAAGATTCAACGTGCCAACATTACCAGTTGGAGCTAGGGGAGAGCCTTAGTTACAGGGAGAGAAAACTAAGTGTCCCATACACTTCCCTTAGATAGAGGAAACCACTTGGAAAATGATGCTTAAAGTTAAATACTGAACTGAGTAATTTCTTGAAAGCAACTGTTTTGATCCAGTGTTACCTCATAGTGGCAATATTCAGTGTTTTCTGCTAAGCATAAATAAGCATATTTGGGAAAGTCAAGGTTAAATTTTCAGAAAAATGTGAGTTATGATGATAAATTTTAATCTCTGACAATTGCTGGAGATGTGGTGGCAGAATTGCATGTAGTAGGAGAGCCAGAACTGTTAAACCCTCCTAAACACACACACACACACACACACACACACACACGCTCGCGTGCACACTATGTGAGGGTGCCTTTGCTTCTCCCTGGATTACTCACCCACCACTATTCTAGAAGAACCAGGGAAACGCTAAGTCCTCTGTGAGATCTGGCTAGAGAGGAAGAGGTGTCTCAGAGATTGAGAGGCTTGTTTCAGATAGTGTGGGAAAGGCCACAAGATCTGAGCTCTGATAGCTTCTTAGAAAGCATAACAACCTGAGTGTTAGCAGTAGACTCAATGACAAAGTGACTGCCTATTGATGGCTTCAAATTCAAACTCTCATAGCTTAGGAAATGCCAATCAAGGAATTATATCTTTTTTATTTAATTGACTTTCCTGGAAGGTATGACTTGGGTTTCATAATTTCTTTTTTTCCCACAATTTAATTGATAACTCATCAAAATAATGCACATATATTAAAAAATAAAATAAAATAATCCTAAAAGCTTACAAGAAAAAAAAAAAAAAAAAACAGCCTCACCTACCCTACCCAAACTTCTACTATCCAAAATTTATTGAGACCTTTTCTAGCCTACCCAGAGGTGTCTTCCTTTTCTGTTATTCTACAGCCATTCATTGGGATTTCTGGAAGGTTTTCCGATAAATAATATGTGTGTCTTCAACGTGAAGCCTAGAAGTCTGATTTTCTTTATAATTCTTCATGGTGGCTAGAGTGATCTACCCAAAGGGCAAATTAGTAAACAAAACTGAAGGTTATTGAGCACATAGAAGCAAACAACTGCTCTGAGAAAATGAAATTGGGAAATTCCCATTGGAAAATCTGCTTTTAGTGATGACCAAATACCTGTGGTCTGGATCTGCTGCATTTCTGTGTCCTTGTAGCTCTTCAAACCATGTGTGAGCAAATAGTCTCCAAAATTACTTGGAGGTCTCAGATCCACAGGAGGACCACATGTATGGACTGCCAGTCACTGCTGAATTTTCAGGGCAACATCTCTCTACTATACTAGGCAATACAGTCAAGAATTAATTTTTCTAAATTATCCATTTTCCTAATTAGAAAAATATATAGGATTCTTCCTGGCAGACTTGTATTTTTTTATTATTGATAGACTTAAAAATATAACATCAAACAACATAAAATATTATTGAAATATGTGCTTTGGGATAATCCTCACCAATCAAAAAGACTTTTTATAAACAAATGGCTGTTTTATTTGAAAATCATAAATTGTTTCCATTGTCAAATAGACAATTCCAGACTTGCTCAACAAGATCCTGTTTACTCTATATTATTTAAATAGAGCATGACCCTGTGTTAATTTTTTAAGCAAGTAATTATTCCTTACTTTTTCAAAATGTATTAAGTACAGTCATGTGTTACATGATGACGTGGTTATAAATTACAGACTGTTCATGTGAGAGTTGGGCCCAAAAGATTATAATGGTGTGGGAAAAGTCCTATTGCCTAGTGACATCTTAGCTGTCATAGCACAGTGTATCACTCACATGTTTGCAATGATGATGGTGAAAACAAATCTACTGTGCTGCTAGTTGCATAAAAGTATAGCAAATAAAATTATGTACAGTAAATACTTGATAGTGATATAAAATGACTATGTTATTGGTTTATGTATTTATAATTATTATTTTAGAGTAAGCTTTAAAAAAGTCTACTGTTTACACCCACACACATACATATACCATATAATTTGGGTATACAGTAACTTATGCTAAGTTCATGTTTAAGTACGCTATGAAATTTGCACAAAGATGAAAACACCTAATAATTCACATTTTAGAATATATCCCTGTGGCTAAGTAATAAATGACTATACTTGATAAATCCCAGGTACTTGAGAAACACAGTACTTGGGTTTTTTTTTTTAAAGATTTACAGTCAATTAGGAAAACTCAAATAAATTAGGTTAGTATAGATGGTATTGGGGGAGGGATCAGTAAACTAGATCAGTCTCACTTTATAACCTGGTGTGTGTTCCCCGCTTTACTGAGGGAAAGAGGCTCTCCACTGACATAAATATACATCAATGAACAAGAAACTCAAAAACATCTCAGTGGAAAACAGATTTAGCACACCAACATGTAATTTACAAAAGAAAAACTACAAATGTCCTGTGTCTGTGTGTGTGAAAGAGAAAACTGCTAGTGGTAGACTGAGTAGGTATAACATTTCTAGAAGACAATAAAGTCATATTAAAGCCTTTAAATATGTGTACTTGTTCATGTAAAAATTGTCCTCTTTGGAATTTAACCTAAGTAAGAAATTAGATGTATATATAATGATATATTTTGAGTATTCTCTTTGTAGTATATATTATAATAGTAAACATTGGGAAACAACCTAATCATCCAAAACAAGCTTTAAAAAAAGTTTACTGTTTACATCTACATACATATACCATATAACTTGGGTTACAGAATAGCATTATATTTTCTTTAAAAGCATGGGCCTTGAATTCCATCCATTCCTGATGCCCTTACTAGTTGTAGAGTAGAGGAAATACAGGGAAATACATATAAATAAAGTCACTTAGTTAAAGACTGGCCATAGAGTATTTAATGTAGTAAAGGTATCCATTATTTTTAATCATCAGGCAGTCATTTTTAAATATTAAGATTGTATCCTTTGACAGATAATGATGTTCATAATATATTATTAAGCTGAAAAACAATAATTATTGTGTAGTAGATTTCCATTCGTTAAAAAAAGCATTTATTCACACATATAGACAATATTCCTTGTCTACCCAACAGCCACTCCTTAGACCTCCTTACTCTAGGGGAGTTCCACTTCCCACTCTGTGGAAGGAAATGCCAGTAATGGATTTCCCCAGATTCCTGTGTAATGTGGCCATGGGCATATGACCTAATCCTGAACAACAGTACCCATGAGAAAGTATAATCAGGTACTTCTGGGAAAATGTTTACTTCTCTGAGAAAAAGAAAGTCATAGGGAGAAACTCACCTTCCTGCATCTAAAGGAGGCAGTGAGGAGGTGATGCATGGAACTGGGGGGTGATCATTTTCCCTCCAACCATGACAAGACAAAGAATAACAGCCAACATGTTGTGAATACTGGCTGTCTTAAAAACAAAAGCAAAAACAATTAAACCACAAACTGAAAGGCTCAAACAATAGAAATTCATACTCTCACAGTTCTGAAAATTAGAAGTCAGAGATCAAAGGGCCAGAAGAGTTAGTTTCTTTTTGAGGCCTCCTTTCTTGACTTGCAGACAGCCACTTTCCTACTCTGTCCTCACAAGGCCTCTCCTCTGAGCTAGCCCAAGGAGCAGTGTCTGGGCCTCTTCTTTGAAGGACATCAGTCCTATTGGATTAGGGCCCTAAATGAAGATCTCTTGTAACCTCAAGAACCTCTTCATAAATGCCCTATGTTCAAATAAAACCATATTGGTGGTTTGGACTTCAACATACGAATTTATACAGTACATAATTCAGTCCGTAAGAGACAAAAATCACCTAAGTCAATATCTGAGTGTTTACACACGTATAATGTGAATTTGATATCCCAGGGGATGTTCTGGGAAAGTTCAAAACTGGAGTTAAGCAAAGACACAAAGATTTAATTATTCCTTGACTCTACCTGAAAAAAAAAAAAACAACTTATAACTAAAAGGGAAACATGTCATTGCAAAAAAGAAGACACAGCTTCATAAATCTAGAAGCCACATTACAATTATTTTAATAAGAGGTATCCCTATCTGTTTCAATCTACTTTTTTAAAAACAAAACAAGAAAATCACCAAAAATAGGTCAGAAAATCATTTTCATCTGGAGAACATATAATCTTAACAGCCCCTCCCCACAAATTATAAAATAGTGTCTCTCATTGTGCAACAGTTGAATAAAATATGTTAACAGTAAGCATACTTCCCTTAGGAATTTGTTAAATTACTGGAAATTATGTAAATAGTGTCTTCTAAATTTGCTGGGGTTTTTTTATTTGAAACTTAATTTACATATGACTTCCACATTTTTCAGAGAAAATTTTTATTGACAAAATGCATGAAATTATCTCAGTTATTTGCATAGATGTTAATTTCTTTTAAAGTCTACATCAATTTACAACTATACTTTCTGACTTGTGTGCATTTCCATACTAATTAAAATTCAATACTAATTAAAATAAAATTTGCTATGGAAGTATTCCATTTGCTTATTTTTAATGATGTTATTTTTGTCATAGGCAAAAATATGAGTTTTGATATTAAATTTCAAGTTACCTTTAAAAATAATTCAGTCTAGAAATGTTTTGAAAAAAAAGTTTCTTGAAATTATAAGAATTGTTCATTAAATAATTAATATTACATAATAAAATATGAGTGTCATATTGAACTGTGTTAAGAAGAGAGCCAGAGCCCAGAGGGGGACTGAAGAATTTGAAGACTGTTCAGGTGAGTAACAGAAATGGTCCAGTGCTGCCTTCTGGTGATTTTCTGAGCTGAGATGGGATGAACCTCCCAGTAACAGACTTAAGTTAATCAAAATACCCAGGAAAGAGATCCGATTTATTCACAATTTCACAAAGGAATCTGATTATAAACTTCTTTTTTTTTTTTTTTTTTTTTTTTGGTACCAAGGATTGAAGCCAGGGGTGCTTAATCACTGAGCAATATCCCCAGCCCTTTTTTACTTTTATTTTAAGAGGTCTCCCTAAATTGCTTAGGGCCTCACTAAGTTACTGAGACTGGTTTTGAACTTGTGATCCTCCTGCCTCAGCTTCTGGAGCCACTGGAATTATAGGCCTATACCACTACACATGGTAATGCATGACTTTTAATATGTGGTAATGTTTTCATAAATACAGTGCTTTGTTAAAAATTTTGAACTTTGAAAATAAGAGCATGAAGAGAAACAGTATATTAAATTTTTTGACCAATTCTTTCAGAAACCATTAGCCAGTTTTCCCTCTTTCACTGTAAATATGGGAGTGTTTATCATTGAAGCAAGTGTTACCTGGGTTTCCGAAATTTTAAAAAATTTAGTGCCTACAAATTTATTTAAAAGAGCATATCTAGGGTCTACCTTGTGCTTAATTCTGAGACAGAACAAGCTCAAGCCTGCAGCATCTTTGCCCTCAGAAATCCATCTACAAATAACATCATTGTTAGAGCAATTAGCACCCAGAACACACTGGTTGCTTATGACCCATTCTGTCCCATTCGAACAGCTAAGTCTGTAGCAAAACAAACAAACAAACAAAAAACAAGGAAGGGACTTGTATAGATAGAATTTTCTAACTGAGTTATTTATGAGATCTTAGATTACATTATTTCCTTCTGAGATTTGAAGATACATGTAAAGCTGTATTTGAGATTTCACTTTAAATGGGTTGAACTATAAAGCTCAGATATGAATGTAACTTTTCTCATGAAAACTAATCAAAGATTATCTATTTTTTAAATGTTGCATTAAGAACAGTTTTTGTTGTTGTTGTGGGTTTTGTTGTTGTTGTTTTTGTTTTTGTTTTTTTAATGTTGCATTAGGAACAGTTTGGGGAGAGGACTTGTATTTGCAAGCCAGCTGAGATTGTTTGATTTTTGGTCTTGGTGGGTTTTGTCGTAGGTTGCTGACTCTTTTGTGGCCAGTGGGTTTTCACAATCAACCATCTCACTCATGCAATAATTTTTCTCTAGTAAAAGGGTACCCTTGCACTGCCTTGCTGCCGAAGAAAACAAGTCTCCTAACAGATGAAAATCCAGTAAATGTATAGAAATTAAGTGGAGGCAGGAATCTAGACAACTTAAAATAGTATGCTGGCTTTTACATGTCTGGTTTAGTTACTATTACCACTAATAGCTGTATCATCAAACCACATAAACCTAAAAACGTCATTTGGTAAAATCACCCAGTTTTCACTTAAATGACAAATGGAAGAGTTTATATGCACTCTTAAAACCCACAAGTGGTATGGAAGAATTAAGTCAAAGGAGGATACATACTAATTTTTGTATGTGTTCCCTTTTGGCAAATCAAATTCTAAATACAAAAACAATTACAATAAGGATTAGAAATGTAAAATTTTAACTGACATTCACATTTGCCCAATGTCTGAATTTAACAAAGAAGATGAGATGTTAACAACCAACATTGCCAAGATCAGAGAACAAGCATCTATCTGAAGTGAGAGCAAGGGTTGGCAAACAAAATCATTTCTCCTGTGTAAAGAAACATTTATAAAATAAGTTCATGAGAAGCTGTTGTACATTACTGGATACATAGCATGCTGCTTACAATGTCGAGTCTGTTTATAGGGCTTCCTTTAAATACAGAGACATGAGCCATCAAGTAGCAACAGATTATTTGAGTCCAAAAAAAAAACTGAGCCAGGCATGGTGGCGCATTCCTATAATCCCAGTAGCTGGGGAGGCTGAGATAGGAGGATTGCCAGTTCAATGCCAGCCTCAGTAATTTAGTGAGGCCCTTAACAGCTCCGTGATACCCTGACTCTAAATAAAACATAAAAAAGGGCTAGGAATGTAGCCCAGTGGTTGAGCACATTCCTGGGTCAATCCTCAGTACCAAAAAAAAAAAAAAAAAAAAGTGAGAGAAAGCCATTATAAACGACTTAGTTCAGAATTTCAGATTATACTTTGTTACAAATAATAATTTTAATAAGACACTTGTGGTTCATCTTTCCATAACTATTTTGCCATTGGTATATTTAAAGATAAACTTTAAATTTTTCATTCATTTCTAAGAATATTGATTGGAGTCTATAAAAAAGTTCCAAATTCAGATTTTAAGTATTTCTTATTATCAGAAATGTCAGTAAATTCAATGAATTAGAAAGTCTGTCATAATATCATTAAACTCTTTTATTCTTCTTCAGCATTTGAAAAAATTCCAAATAAATAAAAGTAAAAATTTTGATCACATTGCAATAATCCTACTTTGGGACTATATAAAATACCCTTCAGATCAAGATGTGCTGCTAAAAGGCATTTGTATTTAATTTTTTTTTTTTAGTTGTAGATGGACACAATATCTTTATTTATTTATTTTTATGTGGTGCTGAGGATCAAACCCAGTGCCTCCACATATGAGGCAGGCACTCTTCAACTGAGCTATAGCCCCAGCTGCTAAAGGACATTTTTTAACGAGAAAAAAAGTACAAATGGAAAAAGATTAACAGACTTCTTTGAAAAATATCATATATTGTCATTATAGAATTTTGCAATAAAAATCAAGGTATTTTCATTTACTAAGTGCCAAGATATAAACATAAAATTCTCTTAACTTTTCTTTGATCATTCTTTCAAATGTATGGACTTGTCTGGTTAAAAACTTAGAAGTACATATTTGTTTACAACTACACAAGTATATTCAGTTGAAAATGTTTACTAAGCATGAAGGTTAACAGAAAGCAAACTATCTTTTTGTCTTTCTTTCAATTTTATAATTGATTCTGGTACATACTTAAAAGTCCTAAAGCTAGAAGTTGTCTCATCACCATGATATTAGCTTCCTAGGACTGCCATAACAAAATGCCCTAGATTTGTGGCTTCAACAACAAATGTATTCTCTCACAGTCTGGAAGTGGAAGGTTGGAGTTCAGTATGGGTAGTGGGATGTGAGGTAAGAATTAATCTTAGGCCTCTTTGCTGGCCTATAGATAAGCACCTTCATGTTCACGTGGAGTTCTCCTTATATGTTAGCCTATCTCCAAGTTTATCCAGTCATATTGGATTAGGGTCTACCCTAATTACCTCATTTTAACTTGACAAAACCTCTGTCTTCAAATAGGATCATGTTCTGAGGTACTGGAGGTTAGGACTTCAGCATGTGGAGGACACAATTCAATCCATGACAACCACAAACCTCCAGAGTCATGAGTGCAAAGTTGAGATACACGTGCATAAATGGCTATTGCACTTACAGGTCATCTTTCCAGCACTGTGGAAGCAAAGGGTCTTTCTGACCAGGGGAGAACATTGCTACCTTTTTGATTTTCTTGAATGCACATATCATACCACCTGCTTGTCTTGCCTCCTAAAGTTTGTGCATTGTTAATATTAGGTGACATAAGACATCTTCGATCCAGAATGGAAGATCATATGGAAGATCATTTAAAATATGTGCTTTTTGCACATTCTTTTAAGAACTGTACAGCTACCTGAATTAACTGGGTCACTGAAGGTTTACCTTGAAGCTCACTATAACAAATTGATACCTTAGACTTTGTCACACAGTAAGTCATGGGGTGTTGCTTACAGACACATTTAAATTTTAGTCCATGTAGTTCTTCAATGTGAGTATTGAAATCATGCCTTTGAATTTTGATTGTGTGTGGATTTATGTAGAACTACTGTTATCTATTTCTTCTGAGTTTGATAATTAGGAAGAGATTTATCATTCTCAACAGTCAGCTTGTTTTCCCTTCCTTGATAGCTAAAATTAAATAATTTAAATGTTATCTTCTTGCCATAGGGCTGATTTCGCTTTCTTAGCAAATATGTTGAGTTTTATGATGGGAAAGATTTTTCTCCTCTTACTGTTTTGGTTTTCAACTGCGTTTTGATCAATGTATGTGTGTGCACATGTATGCGTGTGCACTTTCTGTTTGACAAGCTTGTCTCTCTAAAACTTTTTGGAAATACACAAAGGAAGTGAGTTAAAAACTTAAAACATCACATCATGAGGTAAAAACCAAACTACTATTTTGTTTAATGTAGTGTCTATTAATCCAATGATGACACAATTATTTCAATGGTGTAATTAAGACAATTTTATCTATCCACAAGTGGAATGGTTCTTACAGTGTATAAATACCTATTGTTTCAACTATATCAGATGGTTGATAGACAAGTAGTGAATGATTTAAGCAAATGTCATATTTGAAATAGTCTAATTATAATAGACACAGTTAAAAACCTCCTATAGTCTTAGCAGTATATGACTTATTAGGGTCTTAGTTAAAATTAAGTCTTCTGAAAGTATTTTTGTGACTTTAAAGCTGGGGATTATACTTTCCCAATCCCTGCACATATATATATTTATTTAATATTACTCATCATAGTAAGAAAATTGTATGTCAAATCTACAAGAAAGTTCAGTTAAAAGTAGACAACTCAATTTGAATTTAAATAATATTTTTTGTATATGTTTTATAAGGCTAATTTTGTTCACTTTTTTCCTGTGGTATCATCAGACTTTGATGAACATATGAAACTGAACAACTTCCTATTCATATATACTTACAAGTCAGGTAACACTTAAAAAACCCTTAATTTTTCCAACTTCTAAAATCTCTCAAATCAGATCATTACACATTCATCTCACAGTTTCTTTTGTTATTAAATAAATAGAATAAGAATACAATTTCCTAATGACTGAGATGTAGATCAGACATTAAATCACCATTTGGATAGTAATCAAGTTTTTATCTCCCAATTTCTGTTTCAGAAGATATTTTGAATCTAGAGTATTTTATTTTGTGTAATTTAAGTTGAAAGGGCCAATCAGGATGCAAGATTAACTCAGGATCAACTGTTACTTTCTATCTTGTCTATCAGAGTTTTATTTAGCAAAATATATTAATCTGGGGTCCTTGCTTACCTAGTTCCTTCATGTCACAAGACAGCCCCATAATCCAAAATTTCTCACACTGATTATCCTTCATACCATTCTATCATCTGGGCCTGTCTTCCTGGTCAATAGTCAGCAGCATTTTTCATTTGTAATGGGTTATGCATTTCCCATCTTCCATTATGACGTGATGCCATAGCCTTGCCTGCTTCATCCTCATGAACCATCTGGGGGACACTTCTGACTCCTCATCTCAAGAGCAGTCAAATGCCTGGAATGAGGCAGACGGGTGTGCCCAGGCATAGGTTACCCATATTTTAACCAAAAAAGTATTAATATATTCTATGTGGAATCCGCAATGTTCTTTTCTAAAAATAGGTGTAAGTCATATTCTGAGTCTCAATAGAAGGTCTTAAAGTCCAAATTAGGGTGTGTAACTTTCCACTTCTCAAGTTATAGGGTCACATATTTTCCTAAACCATTCATGTAAAGAAAACATTATAATAACAGTTCATACAAAAACAAAATTTGTTGGTATACTTCAGACACCTTTTAGGTCCAAATACTAGAACTTTTTAAAGTTAACGTTCCACGTTCTTTACAGTATTAACATGTCAAAATTGGAAGAAGATTGATGGGTTTCTGAATGGCACTACCATACTGTATTTTACACATGCAATAGTTTCATTATGATCATAGATATTTTTATATATTCATATATTTACTATAAATATTGTTATTTACAATTACTATAAATAATATAATCCATTGTTTATATATCTTTTCATTGAAAAAGCACTTTTAAACCAAACAGATAAAAATTTCAATGTTTATTTTTTAAGTATATTTCAGTATTTATGGGGCTTAGTACATCATTAAAGGAAACAAGAAGATGAGAGTTCATTTTTAGTTTTTTCAACTCAGGTTTTAAACTGTTTTGCAAAATCCCATCTTCTCTCTCTATTATATAGTTGCCACAAAATCCTCTCATTTCTCCCTCTTCTTGTGGGAGAAACCTTGAACTAACATGTTTTGATTTGAAGTACATAATTTTAAAGTATCCTGAGTGGTAGCAAGCCAGAGAACACTGTCAGAACTGTAAAGTTCAATTTCACAAAGCCATAACATATATTGTAGGTCTGTTTGGTGACAAGACAATGTGCAAGTCCTAGTGCCAACAGGAAATATCTTTACCAACAGACTGAGTTTTCTTAAATACTTAATCTTACTTTATCAATCCAGAATGTCAATTCTGCTCTGCCAAGAAATTTAGCAGTTACAGCATGTAGTGTTTACATTAAAAGCTGCTAAAAGCAATCACAAGTGGATGTTGAATAATTTCCAGACAACTAAAATCTACTTCGTGAGGATGTACAGAAAATATTCTGCCACTAATTTACCTCACAAATGTTTTTGTTAATAAAATACAGACTCCAAATTTTTCAAGTGGCAGAACTTTATTAGGCTAATAATATGCTACTCTAATTTGCAGTCAAGTTTGGCTTGGCAAGTACCCTAAATTTATAAAGTTTTACCCTTATCATTTATATTAAATTATACTAAAATGGTATCATAGGTCCTGAAATCAACATGTCCTACTGTTGCCCATAGCCTTTTGTGGCCATGAGAAAGTGTTTTACCATATTATCTGTAGATCATTTAAAAAGCATTGAGATAATTTTCAAATATAGCTAAATACATCAATAAGTAAAACTACAATATCACCACCACCACCACCAAAAAAAAAAAACAAACAAACCAAAAAACAGATGTCTATCAGACCTTTAGGCCTGGCTTCTTGTTATGGCTGTATAATTTATGCCCAGCCAACAAATCTGAGTGATATCAAAATTGTTCTTGCTTCATTCACTAAGCACTGCTCTTTCAACCATCCTATCAACCCAGACATAGAGTCTTTTTTTTAAATAATTTTTAAGTATGGAAAGGATACCTTTCCTAAATCATATGTTATTATAGGGAAACCCCAAATTTAGGGCACTGCATTTTCAGATAAACCAATCCAAAAGTTTCCCTTAAATGTAGGAATATAAAAACAACTTAAAGAGTTTGTTATTTGATAGTCTTCTGGGAAAATGGTAATTTTTATGTATACTAAAAACAGTTACAGAGTCAGCTGAAATAAATGAAATACAAAATTATAGAAAGGGATGTGTTTGTCTTCAAACTTGAGAACATCTCACAAGTCTTATAAGATACATTATTGGAGAAAAATATAGTTTTATTCAAATTGAAGAAAGACCTTAAAAATCTAGTAGACTATCATGGGAAGTAAAGAAGGAAATTCTGGAATGCTCTACCAATATTACCTGGAAGTGGGGAATTAGCACTGGAGACTAGACAGAGAAGAAACTATGGGAAATTCTTCAACTTCTACAGCTCCCCATATCCATAAATCAGGAGTGGGGTTGAGATTGCTACTTCTACTTTTCCTTTGACATTACTTATGAACTGACAGGTACATTGGGTAGGAAGAATGGGTCATGGGAGATGTGAAATAGAATATCCCTAAGCCAACTCTGTATTGCAGACCAAATGTAGCTTTGGGGGAAAATGGACAACTGAAGATGCAAAATAAGCTTTATTTTTTTAAATTTGACAAATTGCTGGCTTATTTGGAAGCAAGGTGACAAAAACAAAGCAAAGTGCCACAATATATCAACACCATACCCTAGCATAAGTCTCAACCAATTTAGATAAAGATCAGGCAAAGAAACAAAACAAAACAAAGCAAAAGCTCAGCTTATAGCTGCTCATAGTGACATCTCAACACTGTTGACTGCTGAAGAAAATATAATCTATTAACTTCTAACCTTCAAGCTCTGAAAAGAATATTTATGCAACATACAAGTAAACAAAATAGTGTCAAAAATTGCCTTCAGATTATTCTGCAACAAATAGCAGGTGCCCAAACAACCATTCATTCCAAGATGAATAGATATAAAACATATTATAACCTATAACTTGGACAAAAAGACTAGATATAAAAAAGATAAAAAGAAAGGAAGCAGTGAATATCAGGGAAATAACTATATATGATATTTAAAAATTAAACAGAATATCTCTGTATTTTAATGGAATGTTGAAGACACTAACTTATGAAATATGTTAAAGATGAGTTATTAATCCATGTGAACATTTTCTTACAAGTCAAGCAGACATGACATGACATGACCAAAGAAAAAGTTAAGGAGAAAAATAAACTAATGAATCATTTCTACCCTACTCAGAACCACTATATATAGGATTCTCTAATAGTTATATGGAAAAGTAACTTCAGAAAAACTTACAGAATGAAAGAAATGAACAAATACATAAAAATGCCTAGAGATTATAAGAGAACAGATAATAGGGATCCAAACTATGGAGAACTGGTGTTCTTCTAAAAGTGACCAGGGAAAATAGAACAGAAATAATAAATATTATTAATATAATGAAGTGCTTCCACATATTGTTTATATCCTGTCACAAAACTGAGCTAAAATTATATTAAAAGTAATTAAAAATTGTATTAGTCCATATATACAAAAACAATTTGGGAAGGGCCACCAATGACAATAGGTATGGAAGATGAAAAGCTGATGAAGGTGATCTTGAAAAGGTCAGAATCTAAACTTGGAACAATTCTGTTTGGGGCATCCAAAGTACACTCAGACATCATTGGTTGGCTAGAAGGAATCTCAGGACTCAGAAGATAATTGACTACTACAAAAACTTTCTCTCTCTCTCTCTCTCTCTCTCTCTCTCTCTCACACACACACACACACACACACACACACACAGAAAGAAAGAATAATAGACTAAGGATCAATGAGGGGAAAGATGCACATGGATTCTGCAGGAAACTATGCACAGACTTCTAAATCTCTCTCCCTTCCCTGTCATACAGTACACATTTCCTCCAGTAGGGAAAATGCAGCAGCTCATAAAGGTAATATATGTGTCCAGAAAAGCCTGTTTGAGACTGACAAATTAGGATTTTTACTGGGCCTGGTCACGTAAGCATGCTTTGTTAACAACTACAAATATTGCTCACAATTACAAAAAATTCCAGACTCCAAAAGGAAAATAAGCATTCACTATAAAATGACATTGCTGATACAAACAGCCTCGGTACACCAAACAGCCTTATCAACTTGCCACTGGGTAAACAGTTTGAAAGCCAAGTTAATAGATGCCAGGGGTCAACCTTGCAAGCAAATCCTTCTAAAGACAATAGCTTCCACCTGCTGTTGTCTCTTCCGCACAGTTCCATTCTCAGCCTTTACACACAAAAACACTCTTCTTTTTTTTCCTATGAAAAGATTACAAAAATTTTTAATGAACTTCTCCAAATTAAATAATGAATTTGTTTATTTTAATACATACCTGAGATAGTTTGCCAGGTATCCTTTTTCTAAAAACTGCCTCTTTCCCCTTCAACATGGTTTATACAGAAATGCTTCTATCAGCACAGTATGACCCTGTTCCCTGGTATACAATCTGATTCAGGATCAGTGCCCAACTCAACCTGAATCTCTTTTCTAGGATATTTTAATTCATCTTTAGGGGAAGCTTGAGGTCATTGTCTTCCTAGTGTCTCAAATGGTGAGATATAAAAGATGGGAATTATTGGTAACCACAGGTTCTGCCATGTGGGTAAGTAAGTTAGCTTTGCAATAAAAAGAATAAAGTTCAGCAATAGAGGGGAATGATAGTACCTGACTCGAGTATTTAGGTTGAAGTATGCCTGATCCCAGTGGTACACTTGCCCTCTCCAAGATTTGTTAGTCCATGAATGTTTGGTATGTTTCTGAATTCTGTAAGACAATCCATTATCTTTTATTTGTAAGCTGTTTGGGATTGACTTCCTGTCACTACAAATAAAGAGCCATTATTATCTATATTATGAAAATAAATCATTTCTATTAAGTAAAATTTAAAACTGATTCTTGGTTCTATGTATTCCTCTGAACTCAAATGGCATTTCACCAATATTCTTTATAATTCACTATCTCATCCCTAAAATAAAGGGGTTAGACATGAGTTTTCATTCCTGGTTTGGTAGTGAGGAGTGACCTGGAGAATGTTTTTTCCTAGGCCCAGTTCCCATTCTCCATACTTTTTTTTCCTTCAAGTATTAAATTCTGTCATTCTGAGATTCAACTAAATATGTTAGGCTAACCTGAGAGATATTATAATAGTAATTTTTTAAAAACTAAATTGGGAATTGAGGGTGTAGCTTATGTGTTTAGCATGCATAAGACCTTGGGTTCGATTACTAGCACCAAAAAAAAAATGCTAAATTGAAATTTTATAATTATTATATACATATATAAATGTATGATTTAATTTCTATATATCCCAAAAGATGCAAATAAATTAAATATCAGATTTGTTACTGTCATCATCATTTATTATAATCACAAGAAAGCAACAAAAATATCTGAGGGAAAGAAAAAATAAAGTAATATGCAAATAATAACAGTGCAGGAACTTTTCAAACTTTTCTTTAGGGAATTAATAACAGAATCATCAAATTTTAAAACATGGAGAAATTTTACCTGGTTAACCCAACCTTACCACATATGAGGCAGCCAAGTTTAATGGCAGCTGGTTGGTGCCCAAGCACATTTCAACCAGTATTGTGAAAACCTTCCCCATTTTATTTTCCTCAAAAAAAAATCCCTTTAAAATAAGACTAATGAATATTTTCACTATAAAAGGTAGTGGAGACTTTGTGCTTGACTAGCACACAATCTTATAAATCACATATAAGGAATTTTCTTCATCAATAAAATGCTTCTTCATATCTTTTTGATCAAATAATTTTTATTAACATATACAGTTTTCCTGATAAATATGTGATTTCTTGAGTTATACTACTCATTCCATTGAGTAACAAAGTTATTTAAGTAACAAATAGCTGGATAAAATATTCAGTGTTAAAAGCTTAAACTATAACAACAAGCTAACACACACACACACACACAAAGTTTTCTTCCAAATGAGTCAATAAAGGTTTGTGCAGTTTGGATCTGAAGCATATTTCAGAAGAAATTTGATAACAAACCAAATAACATTTACTTTTTCTGTGTTTCAAATTTATTTACCTTCCTGACCATCACTCCTAACAGTCCTAATGAATGCTTTTTGGGTGGTCAATACACTATTTGACACTCTTTAGACAAAATGCACCTGCATTTGAAATTTAAAGTAATGCAGTTTTCAGTATTTTTTTCAGAAAGACTTCCACACTCTACATTTTTCTAGAAAATATAAACTATAAGTCATACACCCACCTTCCTAAACTTTATTTCCTCTTTTCCCCACTATTTCATTTCTCAGAAAGAGAGAAAAAAAAAAAAAAAGCTGATGTAACACTTTTAATATTAACCTCTGCTGTGTCTGCAAGAATAATGAGTGATGTGATTTTATTTCAAGGCTTTGCTTTTTCCTTTTGGAATGTGGAACATTAGTTCATCCCTCGGGTTTGTCCAGACTTAAACACCCCTTCTCTATTTTATATGTCTTACAGGACCCACAGAGTCTGAGAATGTGACAGAGGAGCCCTTCCATGTCTGGGAATGCAACTGGGAACATATTATATCTATTTTTAAATCTTCAAAATTCTTGTAGTAGCTGAAAGCTGGAAACACTACTTGAATTATCTCATTGTTGGACCTCACCTAACTCCTGATTATGCTTTCCCTCATGTTGTATTCTTGGACACTGCTCCTGTCATTTATATGCTTCCTGCAATATCGTCATAGACCACCATCACCTCCACATTCATTCTCCAACCATTCCCTACCGCAGTACTCCTACTAAATGATAACCTAGTGGCTGGAAAGAGTTAGAGAGGTTTCTAAAGGCCAAACTAAATTCCACTTTGCAAAGAAACTGAATGGTATCTTTGTGAGTTTGCATAAAGTCTAACAGATAGCACAGGAAAGAAAATTAACAGAATCCAGTAGGGCCAAGCCAATAGACTGAAGCCTCACACTTACAGAGTTGATTTGAATTTTTGTCCCTCTGAATGATTTTCATACATAAAAGATAACCTGAATATGTGACAACCACATCACTTCTACACATTCTCCCAATGGGCCTTCACCTGAGATTCAGCTTAGCTGGATATGTGTTTACTGAACGCCTCCCACATGAAAGGCTTTGGGTTGATCAAATTCTATCACAGGCTCTGTGCCGGGCAAGGATAAGATTGAAAGACAGACTGTGCATTCTCTGCTCTTAAAGTGCTCACCATCTAATAGGGACGACAGGCACTGGCAGCAGTAGGAGAAAAGAGGTGTGCTGGAAACATGGCCAGCATGAGATGGGAATTTAGAAAAGAAATGTCCATCCATTCTGATAATAAGAGTGATATTTTCACTCTCGCCAGGTATGTACAGTATAAAGATGATTAGGATCAGACTGTTGTGGAAGCCACAGATTGAACAGGAACAGTGTCACCTCATTCAATGCAGCCCGACCACCAAAGGAGGGCAGCTTCCCTACAGGACACATGGCTGCTGTTCTTAAGCAGGGCTTGCCTCTGGCAGTGTTCTAGACATTGATTTATTTTACTTTCTGTGGCAACTGAGCTAAAGAGCATTCGCTCAAAATGAAAGGCAACAACCTAATGCGGTGCTTCCTCTCGAGGGTCTGGAGGAAGGAAGGGGGACATTCAGAGCAACTGGGCAGGATGCTCAGCAGTGTGGCATAATGTTTTTGAGTTCTTCAACATCCTTCCTCTACCCTTCTCCCCCTCCCTGTTTCTAATTCATTCAGGGCTTCCCACAGAGGCCTCTTGCACCTCCCAGTCTGGCCATATTTCCCCAGGCATTGAAATGGAAAGACTTTCTGTTAGGGAGGACTGTGCTTTCAGGAAGGCCTGTAGGAGGAAATAGAAAATGGGTGGTGGGGGCAGTGAAGCTGTCTGTGAAGTCTTGCCTGGAGGCCCAGAACATAAACCCAAACTACTGGTAGGAAGCTATAAATCCTTCATTTCAGTGAAAGGATTGGAATATTCTTTCTACAGCTGACAAGGAGGTTAACAGAAAAACATTTATCTTGTCTAACCTTGTAGAGATGCTGCAGAACAGACTGGTAGAGGGGACAGAAAGGAAAGGAAAGAACTAAGAAGTCACTGTTCTTACAGGCAGTTTTCTGCAGGAGGGAGCTTTGCATTTACACAAAAATGCTTTCATGGTCTGGCTCCATTTCCTTGGCTTAGATGGAAGGCCAGATTCAAGGGCTTCCTTCAGGGAGATCTGCTTGCGATTTCAGTTATCCTGGGCTCCACTTTGCTACAGTTACATTTTTTCTGCCTCTGATAATGATGATCTATAAACAGTCTTGACCTCTCTGGTGCAACCCAGATGTGAGTTATACACTCTGAAGCAAAGAGAACGAAAAAAAAAAAATATTGGCCCAATATGTTCTTTGTGACATTTAGAATTCCTTTGAGAGGAATTTTCCAACTTAAAGGTCTTTCCCCCCCGCCCTCATACGTATTTTATAAGTCTTGCAGAGTGATTAATCATTTTTCTAAATAAAACATTTACTACTAAACGACTAAATAAGGTATTTGAAATGCAAAGAGGTTTTCCTTTGGCTTGTCTTGAAATAAAATATTCCTAAATATGTCTCAGATTAAAGGATGCTAACTTAAGTTTAAATGTGTCAAAAAACTTAAGAAGATAGATGAAGCTTATTTACCTGATGATCTGGCTACATTACTGCTCTGCATTTTGCATTTTGTTAAGTGATGTGTAAGACATTGAGCCTGGGAGGGGCACTGTTCCAAAGCATTCCATTATGTTTTCATTGCTAGCATTATTAGACATCTACAGAATATCAAATATGTAAACATGAATTGTTCTACCTCTGAAGCTTAATGAGGATAGAGAGAAGGGGAGAAAGAGAGACAGAAATCAAGTTTATTAAGAAAACTCCTTACCTTTCTCCTCTTCAACTTCCCAGTATGGGATACTTCCTTAGCCACTATCCTTTCTTCTTTCCTTCCTTCCTTTCTTCCTTCCCTCCCTCCCTCCCTCCCTCCCTCCTTCCTTCCTTCCTTCCTTCCTTCCTTCCTTCCTTCCTTTCTTTCTTTTTTCTTATTTCCTAGATTAATTAATAACAAACTCACAAACTCCCCTCCTTCAAAACCACTGAACATACTTAACTCTTTGTGAATAATTCTAAACAGTATATGGTGCTGTAGTAATGCTAAGTTATCTTTGTCACAGGAATTTTTTAAAAAATAATAGCAATAAAAAGAGAAAACAAAACATAGATATTGTTAAATTGAATCATATAGTGATAATCAGAGTACAGACCAAATATACAGTGAATCTTGTTCAGAGCTTAGAAAATTGTGGTTCCATTGATTCTTGATTCAATTTATTAGTACAATTTTGACAAGCAGGCAAGAACACAGAATGCCTAGAAAGCAGAACAGACACAAGGGCCTTTCAATTATTGTCTTCTCTATGTAATCTGGGATGCCAAAAGTTGAGATAACTTAACCCCATAGTTCTTAACTGGTTTATTTTGCCTCTAGGGGAATTTTCGGCTATTTCTGGAAACACTTTCATTTGTCACAAATGAGAGGAGGATAAAATTCAAGGAGGGTAAAATTTGTATCTACTGGATAAAAACCATGTACCCGTGATGCACACCCTCCATCACAGAGGCAGCCTCCAGACCCTTCTAACAAGGATTATCTGGCCCAAGATATTGAGAAACTTTGACTTCATCTAATTTATCATTATTGAAAAATGAATTCTCCTAATAAGCAAAAGAAGACCAGCCTTGTGTCTGGTCTGTGATCCAGCAAGACTGAACCCTCCAGAGTCCCACCACACAGAACTTTACCATTCTGGACATTAATGCCTTGTCTGGTTTTTTGCGTCATCTACATTTAAGGATTTTCAAGGCTTTTCTTGTATATCTCCCTCCTATGTGAGGCTTGCTGTGACATCATTGTCTTCTCAAAAATGTGTGTCCCCACAAAGCCCAGCTATGTTGTAAACAACCACTGCCTATTTATATCATTTGTTCCCATTTAACTGCCTTCCCCAGCCTGACCCTTGAGAGAAGAGCTTGGGTTTTCCTCATGTTTGAAACTGCACAGCCTAGTAAAGTCTGTCCTTGAGCTCTAATAAATACAGTTGAACAGATGTCTTCTTCAATAAAAAGCATCCTTGAGGTAACCTTTCTCTTAACTGTGCTTTAATTATCTTTTCGATATTTTTGTGACGTGTGAGCATTGTTCAATAGCACCTGACAGCAGTTCCTACGAAGCTCTTCCCTGAGGTGCATTATCAGCACATGAATACAAACTGGCTATCACTTTCCAGATATTTCTCAGGTATCTCATACTTACTTTCACTAACACCATTTATTTCTCTTCCTCATTCTTTCTTCAAATGTCCTGTATCAAGACAAATAATAGCAAAATTATAAATCCTTCTTTTCTCTCAAAATAACTACTAAAGTAGGACAGAAAAGCCTGGACATCCGAGGAATTTTCAGGAAGCAGGTTTATTGACTGCAGGGTTCAGAGGTGGCTCTTGCCTAAGAATTCTTCCTCTGAATTAAGATGTTGGAGATATATCCATTTGGGGATGGGGGCCTTAGCGGCTCACATGACAAGTGTTCTCTGTTCCATCCCCTAGACCAGACACAGGTTTAGAAGTTTTTGTTTTTTTCTTTTTTCTTTTAACCTAGAAAACAGAGATAATATCTTTTCATACAACAAGCTTGCAGATTCTACCATACCTTTTGTGTGCAAACCTGGCATTTACAAGAAAGAGGAAACTACCAACTACAATAACCTCTGCAGACATCCTGCTGATCTGACAAGAACAGAAGCTTAATTATGGCAAGGGTCTTTTTGGGTGAGGGTATCTGGTCTGCTTCATAACTAAGCCCTAAATCACTGTCATGTTCCTCCTTGTTCTCATTGCCAGGATTGCTATTTTTGTCCACAACTCTAACCCATCATACCATTGTTTCCAGAAATTTTTTAAATGAGAATATCTCCTTTCCCCTGGCAAAATTATTCAATAGTTTAATGGTTCCTTTCTGCTTGAAAAACTAAACAAGATTTTCCTCTCAGAAAATGTTTACCAAGAAGGATTTTTTAAAAACTTGTTTTTAATTACCCTTTTACAAATATCAAGAATCCAGGGACCACTCTCCAGTGACTAACAGCCAGTTTAGTCAGAGTAAAAAGACAGACATTATCATTTCTTCTCTAGATGCAGAGTATTTCAGAACTTTTCAAAGGACAGGTAGAGTTTCACAAACCCATGATGAAATGTATTTGCTTTTATATCTTGTCATGAATTTTCTTTTTAATCTGGTGTTTATACTTTCTCCTAGAACAATAACTGCCCACTTGTCAAACACCAAATGCTAACAAGAAAATTACTTTTGCCAATATTCTGGCTTTTAAAATTTCATCTCATTGCAGTTTTTATTTGCTTTTTTTTTTTGCAGATTAGTACTGGAATTGTGACTTTTTACATTTTTAAGATCCATTTCTATCTCTTTTCCTCTCTTTTCACATTTGTTGTGCATTTTTTAACCTTTCCTATCGATTTGGAAGAACTGTTCACACCACATAGCAAGGAAATTAATCAGATACCTGCTTTATGAATTTGAAATACTAGTTTTCCTCTCATGTTATACTTTGACTTTTTACGGTACATTTGTCATACACAATTTTTTAAATACATTATACAATCACATAGCCTAACTTCTAAATCATAAGCTGAATTTAAAAATACTTTATTGTTTCGGGATTTTATATTGCGTTCAGAAATTCTTCTTCAGGTTCCAATTTTTAATTTACTTAATTTTTAAAATTATTTCTCAAAAATTTAATTATATAAGTCAGTTTCAACTTTATAACAAATCCAACTTTAAACTTTATTAGATTGAAATCCAGTAATGGCAAAACATTATTTTCTTCATGGATCTGAAATGCCACCTTTGCCATAAATATAATTATTATGATTTTCCATAGATTTGTCTGTCTTTTCATGCACCAGCACTATTCTGTTCCTGTATTTGTTGAGTGCCTACTATGCGCCAGGTGCTATTCTTCTGTTTAGGCACCAGTGTAAAAAAGATTTTGAATAACAATAAGTAATAGCAACAAAGGAAGATGAGGAAGTGGAAGAACAGGAGAAATGAAAAGGAAAGAAAAAGAAATACCATCCCCTTTGTTTCCTTAGGTTTGACATATCTGGGGTAGGACAATAAGCAAGTAAAAAATAGACGGCAAAAATTGCTGTGAAGAAAAAACAAAGCAAAAAGGGAGAAAATTTGGAGGTATGCCGATTATAATTGATTGACTGGCAAGGGTTTCTGTGGAAAAGGAATTTTTAAGAAAACAATTGAAGTAACTTACTGGATTATCTGGGGGAGAAAAACAATTTGAAGGGCAAGTGATCTCATATTGAGGGACTATAGGAAAATCAATGTGGCTAGATTAGAGTGAGCAAGGGCATAAAAGGAAAGGATTTGCAAGAGATAGAAGAATATAGGAGTGCTGGATCACCTAGTGAAATGGGGAGAGGGTGTTTGAGCAAAAGAATTTTGTAATATGATTTATGTGTTAAAAGAATTACAGTGACAAATGTGTTAAGAATAATTATGCAGGGTCAAGACATAGAAATATAGCATCCAGTTAGGAGGCGAATAACATTGGTATCTTAGAACTGGATGATAGAGATAAAGATGGTAAAAAGTGGTAGTAACATTATACTTATATTTTGAAAGTAAAGTCAATTGTGTGTGCTGTCTGGTTGGATGCTATATGTGAAAGAAAAAAAAAAGAAAGATAACATGATTTTTGATTAAACAACTAAACAAATAGAATTTCTACTAAGTAGATACAGAAAAATATGGGAGAGGCAGATTTGAGGGAAAAATGTCTAGATTACTAAGAATTCTTGTGTGTCCCACATATGTACCACACCTAAACAAATTAAAATATTAAAAGCCAGAATGAACTAATGTTTTGCTAACGAGTACTAGGATACTCATTAGGGCTATTCACAAACATTTTTAAGTTTAGTATTGCACTTCCCCATTAAATCTGAAATAATCAGGTGGCAGGCAGAGTGGGAACTATCATTGGAAGCTAGAAGAACTATGATTGATATTGTATACCAATAATACTTTTGACAAAACCATTGCCTGCAATAACTTGGAAGGAAGATAATATATTTAAAGAAATACAACTTTCATGAAACAGATCAGAAAATAATGTTTCCTTATGGGCTGACTGCGAATGGCTTCTTTTATAAGGTACTAGGAGGTACAAATGAGTTCAGAAAAGAATCATCTACCTTCAAACAGAAATAAAAGCAAATAAAATGAAATAGCTAAAATATGCACACACAGCTGCAAGAGACTAAAGATTCTCTTTTCTCAACTTGTTAAAGAGAAACTGAAGGGCTGGGGATGTGGCTCAAGCGGTAACGGGCTCGACTGGCATGCACGGGGCTCTGGGTTCCATTCTCAGCACCACATAAAAATAAACATGTTGTGTCCACTGAAAACTGAAAAATAATTATTAAAAAAATTCTCTCTCTCTTTCTCTCTCTCTCTCTCTAGAAAAGAAAAAAAGAAAAACTGAAGACTACCTTACAGTGGTAAAGACCAATTAGACTCATCAGAATAAAATCAAGGGTATGCTTTTCAAACCCATTTTTAAAAGCTCCAGATTGATTAGGAGGCAAAAAGAGTAGTGCACAACTGAAGAATTAATGCCCATTTATTTCTTTCAATTGGAAAAAATGGCCTAGGAAAGACAAAAGTTTGGTCAGTTCCTAATTAATGCAAGGTGGAGACAGGAGAAATACAGCAAATCTAATCATTATGTCTAAAAAACGAACCACGTGTGGTTATTGGCGCATCAAACTGAATGTAATCTAATAGATATGATGCTTGCTATGTTTTCAACAGAGTTGTACTATCAAAAAACAATTGCATACCTGAACTGAAAAAGGTCAGTGACTTAAAATGATTTTAGTCCTCTAACTTTCCACAGTTAAAAAGTAGAACGATAAAAATTACTGAGTGTTCAATGGCAGACAATTTTTTCCAGTATCTGCTTTAGATTAGATTCAAGGGTAATAGAAAAGGAAGAATCTTCCAGAGCACCAGATCTAAGAAAAATGGGGAACACTGGATAAAGACCTCTCCCAATGAGCAGAATTGGGATTTAATCAAAGATCGTTCCTCATTCTTGGGTAGGCCTGGCAGGGTTTCAGAATTGCTACATAGCTACCTTGTGTCTCACACTCTTCCCCTTTCTAAATGCGAATGTTAGTTTTACTGGTTCTATTTCTCTTCCACAATTATAATGGGTGTATGGGAGATAGATACTTTTGTCTTTTACATTGGAGGTCTGCAGACTAAGAGGAATCATGGTGAAAATTTTATGTAAAGTACCATTCAAAGATATTGGATTTGAGACTAGATGAATGACTGCGTAGAACTTTGGGTAAGAGTGAATCAAATAATTTGGGGTCAGGAAGGACAAGTTTTGCATTATGGCTGCTTGCCAGTGTCCTCAGTTTCCTTCTGAACACATGAAATGAGTTACGCTGCCCAACTCCCTTAGTCTTAGATACATTGCACACTTTGGCCAGTAAATACTCACTGGAAGTGCTTTTATTATTCCCAGGTGTGAGCTTTAGGAACATGATTTTTCATATTTTCTTTTTCCTCTTCACCTCCTCATGAAAGTGTACAACAAAATGGATCCTCAACTGCACTGGATCCCTGACTGACTACGGTGACCAGAGCCCTCCAGCTAACCTGTGTTGAACAAACACAGTGAGCAAGAAAGATACCCCCTGTCTTAAGTTACTGAGATCGTGGAGTTCTAAGTGCAGCATAATTTATCCTATCATGATTCATACAAACCTATTTTTGAGTGGAGCCTCTCTCAGAATCCTAGAATTGGCCACCAGGGCTTGAACTGTGCCTTAACAGGCACAAAGTTCCAGGCCTATCCCTCAAAATAAGCCATAAACAATTAGAACAACACAACATCTTAAAACTTGAGTGGACTTGCCACCCAGGGAGCTGGCTGCTGCCTGAGGCAACTCAAGGTAAGCCTGTAAACAACTGGCAGAGCTGGAGGTGCAACCAGATCTCCAATGTCAGAAACCACCAAATCAGAGGTTCTCTGAGGCCCTCTGAAACACACTCCTGCCCCCTGAAAAGCCAGCAGTACAAGGTTAGCAACCACAAGTCAGTGTTCCTCTTACAAGCAGTGGTACCAAAAGATAGTAGCCAGCTACAAGGATGTAATCTACCCCCTGCTCTGCTCACTGCCTGATTTCATTGGAAGAGCCATAGTATGAAAGAAGAGGAAGACAAGAGTTATCCCTGAGGATTCCAGACCCAAACTTTCTCCTCACAAATAAAAGGAATAAAAGAGCAGATCACGCCAATTCCCTATGCCAGAGCCACTGGAGAGAGAGGAGGAGCTAAAATTTTATTCACATAGAATATTACAATCGTAAAATAATCAGAAGTGACCTGAATGTTGATCAATCCAAGATATTAATAAAGAGAGATTCTGGAGCCTGGGTTGTATGTCAGTGATGGAAGGCTTGCTCACGTCCCTGGGTTTGATCCACCAGCACCTCAGAGAGAGAGTGAGAGAGCAAGAAAAAGAGAAGTAGAGATTGATTCATCTGAGTATGGCTTCAGTCAGTGGAGAAGAACAGAATGGATTCATTCTTTCAGACAGTTCAAGAAACTAGTTACAGTTGTGACTTCATTGGCAAACTTTTGTACACCGACAAATGTGGATGCTGAAAAAGATGAATATGAGAAATATTAATGGATGTGATAGAAGTTGATTTAGAAGCATTTACAGAATGTATTA
Source organism: Callospermophilus lateralis (assembly GCF_048772815.1). Lineage (NCBI taxonomy): Eukaryota > Metazoa > Chordata > Mammalia > Rodentia > Sciuridae > Callospermophilus > Callospermophilus lateralis. Next base: position 86,599,073 of record NC_135310.1, on the reverse strand, counting down.
AGTTTCCTAAGAAAGTATGGAACAAAACTCAAAAAATATTGAGAAAGAAAATATGATGCATGTGATCTTAATAGTTTGCCTCAAAGTGAAGGAGTACAAAAATCGTTTTTCAAACTTACCTATGACCATGAATTTCTCTCAAAGGAAAATGTCTTTCTAAATAAGAAGCATGCATAATGACTAACATGCCAAAGTCCCGGGATGTGAAAACACTTCAATAGTTCCTCATCCAAACACAGTGCCCAAAACGTCACTTAATCAGGTGGAACAGGATGTGGGGAAAATATACTGCTTTTGATGCAAAAAGTACATTATCGATAATTGAGTTTATTTCTCCAAAATGATATTCCCACCCTAAAAAAGAGACATTTGATCTATGGCTAGGACATACTACTAAATGCTTTAAGAATGGTGGCCAGATGATGGGATGTCCCAGGACCAAATCTTGGAGGTCTCCATGCTCTCAAAGCCATTAGTGCATGAGTGACTATGAATGAATGCCTTAACTAATCAAAACAGGCTGGATGTGGTTGAATAACAGAGAGCAGAGCCTGTCAGATTTTTGGATAAACACCATCAGGCTGGTTGAGAAGATGTCTGTGTATATACAGACTATATACACAACAGACCATAACGACAGACTGATGGGAAAATTCTAGCCAACCTATCTGGTGCAGATAGAATGGTTGTCAGGCAGGCAGGATTTTCATGAAAGGGATTAGTGCCCTAAGAAGGGAAGAAAAGACCAGGGTTCTCACTATGAGAACACAGTGAGAAGTCAGCAGTCTGTGAATCAGGAAGAGTATCCTCGCCAGACACCCAGTCTGCCAACACCTTGACTTTGGACTTCCCAGCCTCCAGAACGGTGGGAAATAAATTTCTGTTGTTTTTACGTCCCTGATCATGGTAGTTTGTTATAGCGGTTTAAACAGACTAAGACAGTACATTTGGATCAGGAAATGTGGGTCAGTGTCTTTAAAATTAAAGTCTAGCAGGACAATACTCAGCAACTAGCTTTGCTAAGATCAACCTGACTTAACTTTGACTCTTCTCTCATCTTCTTAAACTATCAATGCTAACATAGAAAGAAACAGAGGAAGAAAGTGATGACTCCCATTAAAGCCTTAAGAAATAGATATTAAACGGATTATTTCAGGGAAACTAGCCAGGTGACTACCTGCTAGAGTAGACAGACATTGTCAGAGCAGCTGAAAAGTTTTTGACAGCTTTGGGAAGCCTGCTGAAAACTCTGAAGCCTCATCCAAAGCACACTGGAGAGATAAGAGCCCTCATACCTATAAGCAGGCAGAGCAGAGCCTTCCAGCTGCTTGTGACTCATTGGTCAACAAACAAGGCTATGAGAATTTGCAAGAAGAAATTTGAGCCCCAAATGGGACTGTATTAACTTTCATGGCTATAACCAAAATACCTGGAAGAACAGGTTAGAGGAGGAAAACTTCATTTGGGGCTCACAGTTTCAGAGGTCTCAGTCCATAGCAGCTCTGGAACCAAGGTGAGACAGTACATCACGGTAGAAAGGTATGACAGAGGAAGGCTGCTCAGCTCATCACAGCTGGGAAACAGAGGAAGGAATCGAGGAACCAGAGACAAAATATAATCCCCAAGGATATACTCCCAGTGACCTACTTCCTCCAGCCATACTCTGCCTACTCACAGCTACCACCCTGTAATCCTTTCAAATTATTAATTTGTTAATCCAGCAAATGAGTAATGAAGTTACAGCTGTGATAGTTTAATCATTTCACCTCTGAACACACTCCTGCATTAACTAACAAATGAAATTTTGGGAGGACTCCTCATAACCAAACAATAACAACAGAGACTAAAATCAATTGCATAACCACAAAGCAGGATCGAGAGAGATCTACAGAAAGTAAGAGAAGAGCAAACGCCCATTGTTTGTTTAGCTTTGCTTGTGAGGAAGGTGGGCATTTTTTGTAGCAAGTTTCATTCATCCATGTGAAGTCAAAAATAGGAAAAATGCCAAAGCAAAGACAGACCTGGAGGATCTTGAAAATCATGAACCATTTAGGTATAGAAATGGTCTGGTTCTTGAAGGAAGTAGTCTTTGATCCCATTAGGGAACAGGAAAAAAAAACAAACAAACTGAAATTCACCCTGATGTTGGACATTGTATGGATAAAATTAAAATTACCATGATTTTGGTAGTACAACTTATGGCCATCAATAACTAGTTAGTACATAACTTCAATCAAAAAAGACATTCTAATGAGTCAGAAAACAGCCTGCCTCTTCAAACAAACAGGACTGGAGTGGCTCAAAGTCTGGTAGAGTTGTTTTTATCACTCCTAACCTCACAATCAGAATATCACTGATAAACTCTAATGAGTCCAACCTGTATATTTGCATCCTAGCCTCACCTCTGAGTTCCATGTATCCAACTGCAAACTTGGTGTCTCCACTTGACGTTCACAAATCAGATCTAACATAATTAGATCTGACATACGCAGATGTCTTCCACTTGTGTTCTCTCCTTGAACCAACTCCCCAAGCAAGAATTCTGGGAATCACTGTGGATAGTGCCTGACCACAAATTCTTCATAAAAATATCCACCCCAAGTTGACCTCTACACACAAAGTAGATTTCAAATCCCTCCACTTTTCACCAGTTCCGCTGCCTTCATCCTCCTCTGGGCCACTGCAGTTGCCGCCTAACCAGTCTCAACTCCTTCTCTCCTGCTGCTAATGCTGTCCAGTATGTTCCCATCACATTCCCTCTTCTTCCTTCCTCTGGTCTTTCACCCTCTTTACTATCACCTGAATACTTTCCTTGTCTCTGTTCCTCTGTTTAGTTCATACTTCAAATTACCAAAGTATCACACTCCCTAACAAATTTCTGATCTAGATTACATTTCTTCCATGTTACTTTCTCTGAGAAAGTCCAGTATATCCCCTTTACAACAATTATCAAAGTTCATCTGGTTTGAATTTTTTTCCCATTACATCCTAACTTCTTTTCAACCCATTTTAGCATGATGATAGCTGAGTGCTCAACAAATATTCGTTATATAAATGAGATGATACTTCTCTGGAGATTGCAAAGTAATAATGTTGCAAGGGAATTTAGAAGCTGTCTATTCTGAATCTTTCATTTCATGGGTGTGGAAGTTAGCCATAATGAGATGCCTCACTCCAGGCTATACAATAGGCCATGTGACAGATCCAGAATTTTTTATTCTTAGCCCTTGCATGAAGTGATATTATAATACTACTTCCGACATGAATCCAATGCATTCACTTTTCCCAGCCGTTCATCAGACGCCTACCATGACAGTACCAGAGTCACAATGAAGAACAAGGTAGACACTGACTCAAGGGGGTTTTTATTTAATGGAAATGGGCTCCTGGAGCAAAGCATTGGATACCCAAGGTTATATATAAAAATTCACTCACTTATTTATATTTTACAAGAATTTAAAAAATAGTTATTTTTTCAAGAACAGTTAATTATCTTATTCATGTTAAATTCAGGAAAATATTTTTCTGATTTTAGTAACAAAACTCCTTGAAAGTAAAAATGTGTGAATATTAATGAGATTATGATTAATATTCAAGCTCATTTGATGTCTTACCCTACAAAGTCAACAAAAATTATCAGTGAAAAAGGAAATATTGATCAATTACTTAAATGCTTTGTTAAATTCATATCTTTATTATAACAGTGAAAATTTAATGTTCAAAGGTATAATCTTTATCTGTATGGCTTTTGACATCATGTAGGCATCTAGTGATTTTTTATTTTTAATTTTTGTAAGATAATTGTGTTCTGTAAGATAATTAGTTCAACTATCAGGTTGCCAGTTGCTCATGGTTATCTCTGGAAGATATTTTTAAATGTCCTTCTTGTCTTATTTTCTGACATTTTCCTTAAAGTAAAGTTGTAGACTTCGAAAGACAACTCCCTTTACAAGGAAACACTAGTAAAGAAATAGCGCCATAGGTTTGTTTTTAACTTTTTTTTAATTGCAAAAAAGTAAATGAAACATATTCTGGAAAATTTTGTAATTTTTAATAACTGCTGATCTTATTGAAAGACAAAAATTGTATGTATTCAATGAATTTAACCAAAAACAAAGCGTGTATTGTGTTCTAAGAATATTATATGTAGTGTCTTCCTATACCGTTATGTAAGTATATTGGTTTAGACTATACATATGTACACATATATATGCATATACACATACATACAATAATTATACATCTAAAGAATTTTATTAGGTAATACTATGTCTACAAACACCTAATAAAATAAGATGTTTATGAAAACACTCCTTGAAATGAATCCAAGAAGCTGAATTATTTGATGCTGGAAATAGACTGTGTTGGTCGATTGGTGGGGGTAGGGTTAATAAGAGGTGAATTTCTCAACAAACGAAAAATGTTAAATGATCTGATGAGAGGATTTACCTGTTTTTAAATAGAGAAGAAAAAACGTGAGCATTTGAAGGTTTGGGCAAGGGGCATAAAACACCCCGTTTGATTTTCTCTGGCAGGCCTCATTGGCTTACTTGAGCACATGCATTGCAGAATCCCCATGTGGGAAACTCATGTGAACTACTTATTTAACATCTTTGGTGATATAATCCCTAAAGTAGAAAGAAGCACAAAGATTCATGAGTGTGCTGCTACTGGTGTCACAACATCAAAAGGAACGAAGAAGGGAATCCAGCTGCTAGAATTTGAATTAGAAGAAGAAACCACTGCAGATTGTTTATGGAAGCACAGATGGCTGAAGGGAAAACAGTCTCAACTGAGCCAGCTTGCCAGGAGAAACACTGGCAGGACACAGTTGCACTTTGTTAACATTTCCCTCCAATTTGAAAGGGTCCTAATTTCACTGCTGGACAATATTTGACACTTCTCATGTATGACTTCCATACAGATCACGGCAATAAAAATTTGAACTGCAAAACATCTGGAGAGAGAAAAAAGCAGTTCACCTAGCAGGAGGTCAGGGCACACAATGACCTTCTGGAACCCTCAAAAGGATTACAGAAGCTTAGGAATGGCCAAACATGGAATGAACCGCCAAGCATGACAAACACATAATTCAAAAAGCATGGTCAGATTTGGGGTTATAAGAAAATAAAATCAGAGGAAAAGAATCCATTTGTAGACATTTATGATAACCATCTATCAAAAAACAAGATTAAGAGTTCAAACTAAAATTTAAATGAGTCTACAAAAACAATTTGTTCAGGAACGGTTTTGAACAAGATTGCATGATTGTTCATAGAGGGACATACAATCAAAGGGAGTGTAGGTTTTGTAATTCTATTTTCATCTCAACTTCTTACAATTTATACTAGAAAGGACAAAAGAACAAAAGGAATACATCATTAACTGCCTTCTGTTTCCAAACAAGGAAAAGATTTTCATTACAAAATGACCTGATCAAAATGCATCTACATGAACTGGGGAGAGAAAGGAATGGGGAGAGATAATTCTTACAGCTTTCTGTATTTATTTACCTTTCTAATTAGAGTTGTTCAAGTATCTCAGCCCCAGCATGAAAGCACACATCCCTGAGCTCACACACACACTCTGAACCACTCGGATGTCAGGACAGTCTTCCAACTGAAAGTCAAGACACCAGAGAGTCCATTTGGTTTCTGAAAGTGAAGTTTTCTCTAACTTCAATTTACATAAACCAAAGAACATGGCCAAATGCAAAGTGTAACTAACCCCCAAGCATATCCTCCCGATTTTTACTAAGGGAAAACTCAAACCAATTAGCATTTGCTTAATGTCTCCAGTGCTATGTATGTTTTTGAACCATGATAACAAAATGGGCATTTGACAATCTGGGAATCTAGATATTTAAAAAAACAAACAAACAAACAAACAAAAAACAGTCTTAGAAATCATTGAACAATGTGAAACATTAAAATCTAAACTTCCACACTGATTTCCAAAGATTATGCAAATTCCCACTGCTCCTTCTTTTAATGCACAAATTAAAGTGCGTGATTCGGTTTTCTCTTTGACTTTACATGGAATGATCTTGTTCATTCTCAAATTTACTCTTGCAATGTTAAACAAATTAAACACTCAGATAAAGGCAGAATAATCCATTGGTTTTCCAGGCATCCCCCCTCTGCTTTTTAATCTTCCTGCTATCAGACTCCTACTTTTCATGGCTTCATGTCCTAAGTTCAGCCAGAAGCTTGTAGGGCACTGATTCTCAATGTGTGTTCCAGACCATTAGCATCAGTATCACCTTTCTAAAATTTCTGATACTCAAAAAGCAGCCCTTGAAGTCTTTTGAGCATTTCACTTTGACCAGCTTCTCGAGACAGGTGTAACTAGAGAAAGCCTAGACACAATCTATGACTTAAGGCAGGGACTTCACAGACAGTGGGGTTAGAGACTTGCCAGCTGTCTGAACTTGGGCAAACTATTTTCCCTACTGAATGTTAAAATCCTCATCATAAATATTTTTGCCATCATAGGGTTGTAGGAGAGTTAAATGAGATCATATATGATAAGGAATAGCCCAGAGCCTGGCACACAACAAATGCTCAATAAATCCAACAGGTTCTAAGATTACTACAGCTTTCTGGCCTGAATGGGGAGGGAAAAAAGGAGGGAATCAGAATGAATTTGGTGTGAACATGCATATGTAAATTACCTTTTATATTATTCATTCTAAAATATCATCTCCATTTCTATCTTCATGTTCTTCTTAATTGAGTATTATGTTTTCAACTTATGGTCAATCCCCAGTACTGGAAAAAAAAAAAAGAGTTCAGAAGATGACAAAATTACTATCACCTGCCATAGTTAAAGGGTGACTTTACAGATAGATGATTTGATTTTATGGGAGTTGAATATAGAGGAAGAACTTAGAGAGGACACTAAGTGAATGGAGCAAAGTGAGTCAAAGCAGAACAAGATGAAAACAATGAGAAGACCCAAACTAGGTTCTGGAAACTGCAAAATGACTGATTGGATGGAGTGAAGCATTCAAGCATGCAGAGGAAAAGAATGCTAACCAAGAACCTTAGAATGAGTCTTTCAGGTGCTGGTGAATAGTGAAGAGCCCAGCAGGTGGAGGTAGTACACTGGAGGTAGTTTTGCTAGACTGATGGTGCTGAGCTTGTAGAGAGACAAGCAAGAGGAAACCAGTTCATAATCCTAACTTTCATTTGCAGTGCCTGGTTTATATCAGGCTTTATGCCTTAGGCACAATATCTTGCATAGCTAATCTTTTAAGTGACTGTCTCAGTACTATTTTATTTATCCAACCAGGTAAATAACAGTTTTAGGATTTGATTCCAAGGTTTCTAGCCAAAATCCCATACTAGATTAGAAGTGTGCCATTTCAAACATATGGTATAAAAAGGATGTGCAGGAAAAGTCACAAGATGACAGATTCTTAGGAAAGATGGGATGGAGGTAAAAATCAAAGGGGATCGGTGACTCCCTGAATGTGAGAAAAAGGCAATTAAAATGAATTCCAAGAATTCATGTCTGAAGGGTGAGAAAATGATGATAAGAATAATATAAACGATGCAAAAAAGGGAATGTTTGTAGGGAACAGCGAGAAGAGGAGTCCAACATTAAATAAGTTTCAGACAGTGGCAGGATATCTGAATGGAAATATCTGGTGGCTGGATATTTTGAGGATAAGCTTGAGTAGTACTTCCTTCAGCTGGAATGGATATTTCTACCCTGCACACCATCGGTGATAAAAATGTCCATGGAAATCCAGCCTCAATCCAGATCCTCAAAATCCCTTCCTTCCCAATATTTTTCTTTTAAGTTTCCTTAAAAATGTGACCATAAAAATATGTACATGATTCTAAAGAACTCAATCATTGTGGTTCAACAGAGCAGACAATTTTTTTTTTTCAACCAACCAAGATTTTCCGGCCTTCAGATGCCAATTTGGGCTCAAATACCTTTTTTTCCCCTAACAACTTAAAGTGTGAAAACATATGCTTTCCTCTGCCCGCACCCTGTCCACAGCACATCCTGTAAAATTCCATCATGCTGCAGTTAACTTATAGCTTTAGAATGATACAGGTCTTAAAATAAAAACTCGTGGGCTCAAGGAAAACAGTGGGATCTTAATGTAAATATACCCTGAAGCCAAATGTTTCAGAAAATACTCAAGTTCCATAATTTTTGCCTTTCTTAAAGAAGGCTTTTGAGAGTTATTGCTTGTGCTTTTCCATTTAAAAAAATATAAAGTTTGTACAGGGATCATTTCCCCAAGGGTTGCAAATGCAAGCAAGCAGAGCTTGGCCCTGTAAGAAAGGTACATAAAGCCTAACCTTTCAGTATACCTTGAAAAAAAATTCCCTAAGCAGACTCTGCAATGTTGAGATGAACTATAATATCAAATTCAATGTTTGGCTCACTTTGGAAGAAAAAACAAGGAAAAAATTTTAAACCTCAATAAACTTGTATTTCTAATATGAGTATGATCCAGAAGTAGATAACGTGGCATTGTTTAGTAGCTAAAAGTTAGATGGCAAAATGAACTACAGCCATCCCATTTCTATATGGTTTCCATGACCTCCAAGAAATTTCCAAGAATAAAATGAATATAAATGTCTCCTATTCTGTCAAAACCTGTAATAATGAAGGCAGTAAAGAAAATGAAATTGTAATTTTAGTGCAGGTGGATTGAATTAGTCAAAAACTAGTATTTGGATCAAGAAATTGCAAAGACAAAATAGGAATCTTTTGAATGAAACAGACCAGGGATATTCTTTTATTAATAACAGTACTCTATAACATAAAAGATAAACAGAAGAGGAAACTATGTAACTAGCCATGGAAGTTCATTTTAGCAGAGTGGATGACACTCTCATCCACTTCAACAGGTGACTGATAACAAGAAATATGCTTCTCTTCTGTTGTATAAAGTGTATGTGGTTATGAATGTCCAAAGGGGGTACTTGTGTGAGCAGGTTGTCCCCTGTCTTCTCAGAGTTGCATATGTGCAACCATAGCCAGGCTTAAAACTTCAGAAAATGTTGAATAGCTTTTCCTAAGTAGAGTGGTATTCTGTAACTGGAGTTCTAAAACATAGTTTATTAAATAAATACTCAGTCCAAAATCAATGAATAATTTGCATGAGCCAGGTTTGCTTTGGTTTATTTTGTTTGGGGTAGAGAGATTTCCTCCATGAAGAGTAAGCTTAGATTTGTATGCAGAAAAATTAGAAAGTCAAAAAAGATTAGAAATTCGAACCAAAGAGGAATGACTGGGCAAATCCTGTTATATATTCTTGATGAAATATTAGGAAGGTATTATATTATATAATTATGAAAAAATATATTTTTGTTCTAATTAGTTGTATATAACAGTAGCATTCATTTTGACACATCATACGTAAATGAAGTATAACTTCTCATTCTTCTGGTTGTACATGATGTAGATTACACCAGTAGTATAATCATATATGAACATAGGGTAATAATGTCTGATTCTTTCTATTATCCTTCCTACCTGCATACTTCCTCCCATCCCTTCACTTCCTTCAGTCTAATCCAAAGTAACTAGCTGTTCCCACTTATTCTGAATTAGCATCCACATATCAGAGAAAACATTCAGCTTTTGGTTCTTTGGGATTGGCTTATTTCACTTGGCATGATATTCTCCAGCTCCATCCATTACTGGCAAATGTCATAATTTCATTCTTCTTTATGACTGAGTAATATTCCATGTGTATATATGCCACAACTTCTTTATCCATTCATCTGTTGAAGGGAACTTAAGTTAGTTCCATAGTTTAACTATTATGAATTAAGCTGCTATAAATATCGATGTGGCTGTGTCACTGTATTATTGCTAATTTTAAGTCCTTTGGGTATAAACCTAGGAGTGGGATAACTGGGACAAATGGTGGGTCCATTCCAAGTTTTCTGAGGACTCTCGATATGGTTTTCCAGAGTGCTTTCACCAGTTTGCATTCCCACCAGCAATGTGAGTATACCTTTTCCCCCACATCTTCACCAACATTTATTATTGCTTGTATTCTTGATAATTTCCACTCTGACTGGAATGAGATGGAATCTCAGTATAGTTTTGATTTTTATTTCTCCAATTGCTAGAGATATTGAACAGAAAAAAAATGAAATTTAAAGCCTCTATGATTTAATCAATCTGACAACACAGCACTAATTACGATTTTGACAAAAGCTAGAAGCTAGAAAAGAACATATGACATTTAAATTGGGTGATTGTATATTGATAGTTTCATTTTTTACATTGATTTCAGTATAGTTTTATAAATTTTAAAATAATTATGGAGCATATATTGTATTATACTCTGTTTATATATCCAACACAAATATAGAAATTTAAATCCAAAATGAATCTTTCATTTACCTTCCCTGAAGAAGCAGAAGAGAAAAGCATTTTTTTCTGAATTCAAAGCCTGACTTACCAATGCATTCATTATATAAACTTGGGAAAGTTACTTAAACTTTCTTTGACTCAGTTTTCTCCTACATAAAATAGAAGTCTTAATAAAAAGAACCTCTCAAAATCATTATCAAAATTGAATGAAATAAGCCATAAAATGCCTTGTAATACTGCTTGGCACTAAAAAATCTTCACCAAGTGTAAACTATTATTTTTGATATGCAAAATATAAAGCACACTTATGCATATACACATACACACATTACATGTAAGTGTCTATGTATAAAAGCACTTACATGTGACTGTCACATAAGTGGAACCAATACAATATCACACTGCATTCATAAAGCCAAGCATGAAAACTTACAATGTGCCAAGATTTATGCTCAGAATACATATACTTTATGTATTATATGTAACATACGACATATTTTGTGTTACAGCTTCCCATCCTTACAAAAAGTCTGACATTTGAGGATCATTAGCCCCATTCTACAGAGGAAGAAATGGAGACTCAAAAAGCTCAAATCACTTCCCCAAGATCACAAAGCTGTTAAATGGCACAACTAGACAAGAACAAGACTAACAGACACCAAATTCAAGTTCTTAACTGCTAGACTTACTATTTTCAATTACTGTAAAATATAACACACTAAGCTCATATTTCAGTCCAATTTATGCCTCATCAGTCTCATGGCACTCAAGAAAATGGCGGACCCCAGTTATTCCTTCAACTTCCTGCCAGCCTGAAGCCCTGATGTGGAGCTCTTTGCCTGGACTTCTCAGTAGGACCCTTGTCCTCCACATCCTAGCGGCCTCTAGCAAAGCCCATGAAGATGAAGGAAGGGTAGTGAGGTTATTCCAAACTTGCTTTAAGTGAAAATAATTTCTCATTAGAAAGGTGTACAAAGGAAAGTCGTCTTCTGCAAATACATCATTTTAACTACCAAGCATTATTAAATCATTTTTCTTTTTCACTGTTGAAACTATTCTGTCTTGAGTGTGCTATGGTAAACTTTGGGTCTTCGAGAAAAGGATTTGATATGCAGTACTTCCAAGATTGTGTTTCTCCCCAGACCCCTCTGTTCTCAGGGCCTCAGTAAACACCTTGTGAAATGAGTGTTCTCAGGAGCCCCTTTTGGGGATGCTGATGTAGTGGAAAAGGCCATCACCAGGCAAAAGGAGAGTGGAGCTTGGGTCCAGCCTTCCACACACTTGGTGTGATCTTAGGCGACTACCACTTGCTTGGTTTTCTCCCATAAAATAAAGAAAATGAGGTCTAATATGCTATGGTGGCACAGAATGTCATTCTGGGTCAAAAGTCTGGAAAAATCTATCCACATGATTACTCCACACCACAGGGTGGCTCTTAATGCCATCCCTGCACATGGCTGAGGACTGGTTGATGCAGGAACAAGATTGAAGCCCATACTTTTTATTCTCAGCATAATACAGGAGGAATGTAAGATTATTAAAAAAAAAAACTTAGCAACCTGACAGGACTCAGAAAAAATATTCTTGTGCCAGGCAACACACAAATGCCGTGCTTGGACAGCAATCCAAGTGTTTTTATTGTGGAATTTCTCGTCCTGCTTACCCAGCCTTACCACCCACCATCTTCCAGTACGACCTTTGCGCCAATCAATCCAATTGCCCACATAAGCCAAGCTCATCCCATCTAAGATGTTCTGTTCCACTGCACAGAGCAACGCCTCTACATGAAGCCTGCCTTGATTCAAGGGAGGATTTTTTTTTTCTTAAGAATAAGAACTCTGTCCTTTTTTCCTATATTTTCCCTAGGTGTTCAAGGTATCTCTTCTGTCAGGCTGAGAGATAGTTTTATTCCTGTATTTGCCATAATATCTAGCATAGTGTTAGGCCAGCAGAACGTATTCATTAAGAACTTATTGTCTATTTGCTGCCTTTTTAAAAAAAGAATCATTATAGAATTAATAATATTACTAGTTATTAAATATTTACTAGAGATGATGATTAACATGTTAGTCATAGAGACTATGATTAGCATTTTACATTCGCTATTTTCTTTATCCTTCACATTTAACCTTCAGACAGACAATATCATTCCCATTTTTTGGGTGAGAAAACTAAAGGTTTGTGAAGTTAATGATTTTCTCCAAGTCATGTGGTCACTAAAACAGTGACTATATAATTTATTGTTAACCAGAATATATCTGAGCATGAGTGAAAACATTGTTATATTAATTTTTTTGATTTTTATTAGTTGGTAATTTGTTTCATTAGATTGTAAGTTCAAAAAATTTTTTGCATGAATTAGAACAAATTATATTTAGTGCTTTATAATTATGTCAAAATGAATCTTAACATCATGTGTAACTAAAAAGAACCAATAAAATTATTTTCAGAATTATGGTTCTCTTTGAAACAAAAATAAAATATATAAGGCAAAATTATAAAAAATATTGATTATCTGGACATTAAAAATAAGATAGGTTAAATAACTAGTCTTGATACGTATTTCCTCTCTAAACAGTATGCTTTGAAAATTTTTATCATACTTTTATTTTGCTTAAGGTTTTCATAGAACTTCCTGTAATCTTCAAATTTTATAAGTAAATTTGAAATGGTCACACTTTAAATTGACTTTTCTCTATGAAACATATAATATCTACAAAATGGTCTATTTATAGAGATTTTTATATATTCAGAAAAATATCTGCTAAGTGAAGATTATTCTTCAGAACTTTGTGTGTGTGTGCATGTGTGTGTTGACAGATAAATTTTTCAGCCCAAGAAATGTCAGGATTCTCTTTTTATAGAACTTTGTTTTTAGGATAAGTTATTCAAATAAACTGCCTCTATTATGTTTTGTATACTTTTCCAGTTTAAATACTAAAAATATTATAAACCCTCTCAATTTTTCACAAGCCTGTATAATTTATTTCAACATATATAAAAACAAAGAAAAAATATAAATAAGAATAGCCTTCATGTAACAGTACATAAAGAATATAAGTACATCATATTCTTTAGAAATAGTATGTTTGTGAATGTGAAAATTATTATTTTCCCATTGCAAGAATTGTTTTTAATCATTGCAATTTGTTTATAAAATCTTTGAAAGCTGAAGTTTTAGCACCCAATTTATTAAACACTTTGATTAAAGATTTACAACAAATTTTGAAATAAATGTAACCAATATTTAAAAGACACATCTATAAAAAGAGCAATATTGTGTAAATTACTTAGATTGGTTTTAGTTTAAGCCTTTCCAACATCTGATTTTTGGTTGGCAGCCCAGGAAGAAACACATACTTCCATTTAATTTGTTTTTTTTTTTTTAATTCAGTACCACAAGAGTACTTTGTATACCATGACAAATGTTCACCAAAATTGCATTCATGGCATCAGATATTTTGTATTCAGTTCTGTTTGTTTAATTGTTAATATAATAAGTTTTACCATATGAAGTGTTCACTTCATTTCTCATGCCTCCCACCCATATTCCTCCTCAGAGCCTGGCTTCAACAGAATATTGAAATCCTAAGAATTATTCTATGTTATTATATAAGAGTTTGAGTTTTATATTTTATAATACTTCTTTTAGTTTCTTAGAAGTAAATTGAGATAAAACTTTAAATGTACTTTAGTATAGGTTTTGTCACATCTTTAGAGTTTATAAATTTCTTATTAGGTTTTATTAGACTACTTGTAAAAGATACAATTTTAAACTTATTTTCACAGGCTTGTATAATTTATTTCAACATATATAAAAACAAAGAAAAAATATAAATAAGAATAGCCTTCATGTAACAGCACATAAAGAATATAAGTACATCATATTCTTTAGAAAGAGTATTTTTTTTTCAATTTGGAAAAAAATCTTAAAATATCCATTGGACAGTGTTACAATTTCAAATTTACTTATCACAAAATATAATTTTGAAGAAAATTGCCAGAAATCTTATGAAAACTTAAAAATAATAAGACTAAGATGAAAAACATTTCTCAAAAAATACTATTCGGGCATGAAAATATGTAGCAAGACTATGTATCAGGACAAAGGAGTATTTGAAATTCAAAATAATAAGTTTATGCTATTGGTGATAAATCATCTGTGAGAACTTGGTTGTTTCCAGCAACAAAAACACTATTAGAAAGCAATCCAAGTCAACAATTATATAGATACACTGCATCTAACTCAGAGGATGGCATGTTTTTATGCCGTAGGACATTCCACATTGATATTTTACCTCACAAGCTATAATATAATCATACTATTAGCAATGGTCTCATAAAAAAAGTAGAGTACCACCACCTCACATCCCTCTCTCAGCACAAACATTCCTTCACTCACCAGCCAAACAACTTCAAAATGGAACAGATCAACTCTAAATCTTCTATGAGTTTCCTATTGCTTATAGAATTAATTACAGCCTCCTCATCATGACATACTATGATGGACATGGTGATGGCACCATCAGACCCCAGTTTATTTTCCAGTTTCTTCTCTCTCCCCATGTTGCACCATGTAGCAATGCTCCCACCTCTCGACCTCTACTTGCGCTATTCCCTGTGCCTATATGTTCCCTTCCCATCTGCTCCACTGGCTCTTAACCATTGTTCATGGCCCATGTCAAATGCAACCTCTTCTCTACAGAGAATTAAACATTCTTTCATTTATCGTCCCCTAATGCCGTATACATAACTACATTATAGAGATTTTTATATTTTTTTAAATTTTTTTTTACATAATGGTCTCTCCTTCCAGGCAATAGGGTTTTAAAGGCAGAAATTTCTAATTATTAATTTTTGTCTCTCTGATTAACTGCTTGATCAATTTTTTACTTCAATTAAGCATCTGAATACACTTCTTTTTTCCAAAAAATTTTCGTTATACATGGACACAATATTTTTATTTTGTTTATTTATTTTTATGTGGTGTTAAGGATTGAACCCAGTGCCTCACATGTGCAAGGCAAGCACTCTGCCACTGAGCCCCAGCCCTGAATACACTTCTTTTTAAAAAAATAAAAGTAAAAGTTGTTGTTGTTTTGTTTTGTTTTTAATTCACCAGCTCTTAACTCAGGCATTTCCATAGATATGGACAAAGCTATGCCTCAAAGCAAAAGTACTTTCATCACTAATAGAGGATGTTAAAATTTGTACAGTTTGTTATAGAAACTGGCCATTGGAGATTTCATTAGTCCATGTGTTTTCTATCTGCATGGTTAACTTTAACTGTTTTCCAAACATTAAGAAATATTTTCAGGTCCTGAAGTGCAAATATGGTAAGAATGTTAAAAGTGTTATTAAAAGGCATAAAATTATAGGGGAAAGTAAAGCAAAAGATAAAATAAATGAATAAATTGATGGTGGAGATAAAAATGACAAATATTGCATATATGAAAAGGATAAATTGTATGGTAGTGGGAATAATTATAGAGAATAAAGAACAAGCTACGTGTGCAAGAATTTCCCTGTGCCTTTGCAGTAACAATAATCCAAATAATCAAAATGTGAGTTTCTTATGGACTGAGACCATGGTTGACTTTTCAGCTTTACTTACCACACCTGGTATATGGCGATCTATAAATATCTGTTGAATAAGTTAGTAAATCAAGTAATCCTCCACTAAATATGAGGAAATCAGCCAAAAGAAACGACATTTTATTTAGGGAATCAGCAATAATGTTTCTAAAAGACTGAAATGGAAAATTTAAAGACTGATTTTCAATAAAGTGCTACTATCCATAAACTATCATACAATAGGTCCAACACCCTTTAAAGTCTTCAGAACAAAGAGGATGTGGCAAAGTAGCATGTGCCAGTACTATTGTTATTAAGGGACTCCTTTCACATTAGAGAAAGACAGCTGCATGCCAAATGGGTGTCTTTAGAGAAACAATTGATGGTTTTAAAAGATGCCAGAAAAAAAGTTGTCAACAAGAGTTACAAGATTGCGTGGTTTACAAATGAGAAAACAAATTAATCTGCTCTTCTTCATAAATCTTCATCCCAAGATGGAAGAAAATGAGGTCTTAACCTTGCAGATTTGTGGTATCTCAATTTCAAGTACAAGAAACTTTTTTGTTTTTCTCTCCCTTTTGAGTAATGTTCAGTCATTCAAATTCCCTCCCCTCTTCATGGTTACCTTTGTGAAGGATCTGGATTAAAGTGGGGAAGAACAGGAGATTTATAAGGCTTTATTGTGAGTGAGGGGAAGAAGTCCAAATGTCTGTCTGTCTTCTGTCTTTCAGGATCTCTGCTCTCCATGATGCAATTGTGCCTGCTTATTGGCAGCTGGCTCTTACTTGTGTATCTTGCCTACTCAGCCCTACTTCAACTTTTATTTGCCATGTGAGACTTCTCTTCAGCCTCTGCCTCAACAAGTCTCCTTTTCTCTAGTCTTGTAATAAATCAAAGTAACCTTTGTGAGGATAAGCCTCTCTGGCTAGTTCACCAGTCAATCTCTTCACCCATTTTGTCCCTGGCTATGTTGATTTGAAACTGTACTCCAATGTCTTTGCTGTTGCTTTAAAACTGTACTCCAATCTCTTGCTAGGCTTCCAAGAGGGGTATAATCTAATATTCCTCTGCTTTAGGAATTTCTCTTAAAAAACATAATGTGTTCCCTAAGATGTGAGTCCAGAGTAGGAAATCTTATCACATGTATGACCTCCATTTTCTTTTCCTCATAATCCTCTGAGAAAAGCATGTGACTTCCTATTTCCCCTTCCTTTCTGGGTAGAATTTTTTTTTCAGTAAGTTGCTGTAATCATCTAATGAGATAACACTGGTCTCAGCATTAATAACAAAGAGTTTTCATTTATTTATAACAAGAAAAAGTTGTGATCTCAATCATCCAGATGAGAGCTTCATAAAGAAAATGGACCTGGGAATTAGAGATGACAAAATTTATCATTAAAACATATTCAAGGGCTGGGGATGTGGCTCAAGCGGTAGCGCGCTCGCCTGGCATGCGTGCGGCCCAGGTTGGATCCTCAGCACCACATACAAACAAAGATGTTTTGTCCGCCGAAAACTACCCCCCCCCTCACTCTCTCTTTAAAAAAAAAAACATATTCAAAATGTTATTCTCATTTTTTCTAATTCTAAAACTCAAGAAACAACTGTTACTCCTATTTGTAGAGGAAAGTTTTCTGTATACAAAACAAAATTATTTACAAGAAGTATAGTAGACATGTGGATTATTTACCTGTATCACAAATATTCATAATATAGGAGTAAGATACAGTTTGCATCCAATCACTTATTATAACATTACTAAACTAGGAAACTGGCCACTTTTTAATCTAATAATCTACGTAAACACCTTTAGTTGTATCCTAGATGGTCTCTATTAGCTATATATTAAGAAAAGAAGTAAAGTTCAAAACTTGAGTTATAATACATGATCATTTTAACATTTGGACAGAGAAATACATACACAGCAATAAACTATAGCATTTTGCAAACGTTTACAAAATGAATCATTAGAAGCTCAGAGAAGTTTAATGAATTATATACTCTTATAATAAATAATTAAAATAACAAAATTTTACAGCTTCTAAAAGATTATCCCAACAAGGAAAAATTATTAACTCTTAAGACTTATACATTTTGTATGTATAACTTGGAATCTCTTGATTCCATGTTAACATTTACATTTTTCATGTTTCTTTTTCTGCTTTATTTTCATTATATATTCTATTAAGATGCATAATTAATATATATTATGATTTTAAATAAAAATACGTTTTTACTATTATATACCCATAGTCTCTGGTTCCCTCATGCTTGCCCCCCCACTCTCTCTCTCCTTGGAATGCTGAGTCTTCACCATCCCATTAGTAATGTTTTATTTCACATTCACTCTATGATGCAGATACAAAGATGATTGCAGACAATACATATTATTATTTGGTTATAGAAATAAGAAATACAATTTTTAAATATTTGAATATAAAGGAACTAATGCATGACACTCTCCACTGATGAATGCTCCAAGCACCACTGGCTCACTGTTCAGATAGAAACAGAATGCATAAAGGAGAGAACCTGTCTTTGAGGTCCAACCTATCTGCATTTGTTTTCTAGTTTTGCAACCTAGAAGATGAAAGAACTGAATCAGCTCACTTAAGATCTCTAGTCTGCATTACAATTCTTACTATACATATATACCACAATTTTTGTATCTGTTTGGATATAAAGTATGTTGACACCCAATTCAAGTCTTCATACATGTACTTTGTATAATGATGTCAATCACATTCCACCATCCTTGCTAGTCCCCTGTCCCCTCTCTTTCCCTCTCACCCCTCTTCCCTATCTAGAATTCATCTAATCCTCCCATGCTCTCCCTCCCTACCCCACTATGAGTCAACCTCCTTATATCAGAGAAAACATTGAGCATTTGTTTTTTGGGGATTGGCTAACTTCACTTAGCATTATCTTCTCCAACGCCATCCATTTACCTGCAAATGCCATGATTTTGTTCTTTTTTAATGCTGAGTAAAATTCCATTCTGTATATATGCCACATTTTTTTTTATCCATTCATCCACTGAAGGACATTTAGGTTGGCTCCACAGTTTAGCTGCTATAAACATTGATGTGGCTGTGTCCCTGTACTGTGCTGTTTTTAAGTCCTTTAGGTATAGTCCAAGGAGAGGAATAGCTAAGAATTGTAATGCAAAAAAAAAAAAGTACATGCATAAAGGCAAAAAAAAAAAAAAGAAAGAAAGAAAGAAAGGAAGGAAGAAAAAAGAATAGTGTTAGATTAGGTAGAGGGAAGTGAAAGGAGGGGAAGGTAGGGGTGTGGGGATAAGAAAGATAGTAGAATGAAACAGACATTATTACTTTATGTATATATGTGACTGTATGAAAATATGATTCTACAATATGTATACTCAGAAAATTATAAATTATATCCAAATATGTATATCAAAGTATATAAGTGCATTCTACTGTCATGTATAACTAATTAAAACAAATAAAAAATAATTTAAGAAAAGATCTCTAGTCTGTTTACTTCTCTATAAAATAGAATAATCATGCTCATCTGTGTTGACATAAAGATGAAGAAGTTGATGGTAAAAGCTTATCACAGTAACTAAGCCTATGTACATCATTCTCTGTAAAAACCTCATCTCATATAGGTTGCTATCTACACTTCCTTCCCCAAAGGTTATGCAATCCTCTGACTTTGCTCACTCTCTTTAAGAGCACTGTGTAGCTCATTCATCCTCAAATATATTTCTTGCTTTATTGAGACTGAGAAAAAAGAATGGAAAAAATAAGATAGAATGCACTATTGAGAATCAGTGGTTCATTTTTTTTATTTGTTTTAATTAGTTACACATGACAGCACAATGATCTTGACATATCATACATTTGAATCAAATGGGGTATAATTTCTCATTTTTCTGAGTGTACAGGTTGCAGAATCACATTGATCATACAGTCACATATATACACACAGCAATAATAGTGTCTATTTTATTCTGCTGCCCTTCCTATCCGCTCTTCCCCTCCCCTCCCCTCCCATCTCTTCTCTCTACCCAATCTAATGTGACACACTTCTTTTTTTCCCTCCTCACATCATTATACATGTAGTCTGTATAACAATGAGGGTCTCCTTCCATCTTCAGTGCAATTCCCCTTCTACCTTCCTTTCCCTCCCACCTCTCTTCCCTATTTAGTGGTAATCTTCTTTTCATGCTCTTCCTCCCTATCCCATTTTGAGTGGTTTATAATTGAGAAATTATTTTCCATAGTCCTATACAAAACATTACAATGTTTTTCTATGTGACAGAATAATATAGTAATAACCACAACATATAATTTTCACTTTATCTTAGTTACTGGACCTCTATGGGTTAAAACTATAATCTGTTAAACTATTTCAGATGAAGAATTTAAATTTATTTTGCCCTTTCCTCTGCATGTTTTATGTGGAATCTGTTCATTTCTGTTTTTCCCATCAGGAAAGTTGGTGAATTTAGCAAGA
Organism: Callospermophilus lateralis; assembly: GCF_048772815.1. NCBI lineage: Eukaryota > Metazoa > Chordata > Mammalia > Rodentia > Sciuridae > Callospermophilus > Callospermophilus lateralis. The sequence continues at coordinate 86,578,661 of NC_135310.1, read as the reverse complement.
GAATTTGGTTTCTTGAATCTCCTTGTTCTCATTTCATTTAATCATGTAAAAATGTCAGAAAAAAAAATAGATCACTGCATAAAAATAACTAGGGTCTTTAAAATAATAGTTAAACAAATTAAAAATTACTCTTCTTGTATATGTCTTACCAGGCTCCAAAACTGATCCACTAGTAAAATTATAGACAAAGAGCACTTGAATCAATTGAACAAAATTCACTTTAATAGTAATCGAATCCAGTTGAAAACAAAGATCCAGAACCTAGAGCCCAGAATAACAGCAACTATTGCCATTTAAGAATGCCACTCTTTTTCCTCAAAGAAGTGGCTTACCACCCACCATCTGACCTTAAGCATATAACTCCAACAAGCTCCCTTACATTTTAAAAGTAGGGAAGGAAATGTATGTTTCATCAAGTTCTATGGTTTTTGAGAGTTCTGGTGCTTTTTTCATTATAATATAAATAAGTTTCTAAGAGGTGTGTGTGTGTGTGTGTGTGTGTGTGTGTGTGTGTGTGAGAAAGAGACAGACAGAAGACCTAGGAAAAAGGCCTTGAAAAATGCAGCATTAACTCAATATTGCTCAACTTTGAGAAGTGAGGTTACAAAGGGAGAATTTTAAAATTTTCTGGACTCCTATATTCTTTGCATTTCCCCACAATCTTACATTTATATTGCATTTGTGTTACAATTATAATTTTTTAAGTCTGGAGATGTAGCTCAGTGGTACAGTGTCCCTGGGTTCAAGCCCCAGTATAACAAAAAAAGGCAAAAATATTATACTTTTTTATTAAGAAAAAAAGTATTTCATTGTGCACATAACATGCACAACATAATAACCTACATTTAAGAGTTCTTTCTTCAAACTTCCCCATCTCAAAAAAATTGAACTATTATTAGTTCTTTTGCTTAGACACAAAACCTAATATTTGTATTTTCTTCCTTTTTCCTTTACTTTTACTTCATGAGCAAAATCTGTTGATCCTACCCTCAGAATACACCTTGAATCCTACCAGTTCTCACCTACTCCTTCATCACCTGCCAGGTCTGAGCCATATTCTCAACTCGTGTGGGCTACTGCATGTACCTGCTAAGCAATCTGCTCCTGTTATAGCTCTCCAAAGTTGTTGGAGTTTTTTTGTTGGTGTTTGTTTGTTTGTTTTTTACACCACAGCTATATTGCCATGCCGCTCCCCTGGTATGTGTGAGACACTGGATTGGATCCTCAATACTAAATAAATAAATAAATAATATGTTGTGTCCATTACAACTGAAAAAAATATTTTAAAAAACACCTGCACATATGACAAAAAGTAAAGTCCACCTTCCTTATAACCATATGATCTGACCCCCGTTTTTCTGTATGGCCCCACTTCTATTATTCTCCCCTTATTTCATTCTGGTCTACCTGCTATTTATCAAACACATCAAACCCCTTTCAGTCAGAATATTCCTATTAGTTTGCTAAGGCTGCTATAACATAAAATACCACACACTAGGTATCTTAAGTAACAGAAATATATTTTCTCACCACATATCAGGCTAGAAGCACAAGACTGAGTTTTTGTCAGGTTTGGTTTTTTCCTAAGGGCTCTCTCTCTACTTAGTAAATGACCATTTTCTTGCAGTGCCTTCATGTGGTCTTCTCTGTCTCTGTGTCCATGTGCAAATGTTCTTTTTAAGAATACTAATCATGCTGGGCAAACACCTGTAATCCCAGTGGCTCAGGGGGCTAAGGCAGGAGGATTGCAAGTTCAAAGCCAACCTCAGCAACTTACTGGACCCTTTCTCAAAATAAAAAATAAAAGGACTACAGATATGACTCAGTGGTTAAGTGTCCCTGGGTTCAATCCCTGGTACTAAAATAAATAAATAAATACCAATCATATCAAATTAGGGACTACCCAAGTGAACTTATTTTATCTTAATTACCTCTTTAAAGCGACTACCTCAAATAAACTTACATTCTGAAGTACTGGGGTTAGAATTCAAACATGAATTTGGGAGGACACAATTTGACATACAAAAATGTTTTTTCCTCTACTTAAAATATTATTTCCTAAGAACTTTCGTGGTTCATTCTTCATATCATTCCATCCTCTACCTAATGTCATCTCTTCAAACAGGCCATCTTCTCTACTAACTTACAATAGCACATATACATTCTTCATTCTATGACTTATCCTACTTTAATTTTCTTCATAATATCTTGATCACTTTGAAGCACTGTATATCTTAAATTTTTTCTTTATTTCTTCAAAAATGCATAAATGTTCACATGCACATGCACACATACTAACACATGTTTTATTAAAAAAGGGATTTTTTAAGAAGGGATTTCTAATTTGTCTTAGTTATTACTGTAAGTCCAGTGTGTAGAATTGTACCTTGAATGTGTAGGAGTTCAACAAATATTTGCTTAATGAACTAATAATATTCCAAAGAAATATCCATGAGGTCTTTCCTTTTTATTAATTTTTTAATTTATATATGACAGTGGAATGCATTACAATTTTTATTACACATATAGATCACAATTTTTAATAGCTCTGGTTGTATACAAAGTATATTCACACCAATTCATGTCTTCATACATGTACTTTGGATTATAATGTCATCACATTCCACCATCATTTCTAGCCTCATGTCCCCTCTTTTCTCCTCCTACCCCTCTGCCCTATTTAGAGTTCGTCTATTCCTCCCATGCACCGCCTCCCTACTCTACTCTGAATCAGCCTCCTTATATCAGAGAAAACATTCGGCATTTGGTTTTGGGGGATTTGCTAACTTCACTTAGCATTATCTTCTCTAACTCTATCCATTTACCTGCAAATGCCATGATTTTATTCTCTTTTATTGCTGAGTAATTTCTATTGTGTATATATGCCATATTTTTTTATCCATTCATCTATTGAAGGGCATCTAGGTTCCACAGTTTAGCTATTTGAGCACTAATCTCTAGGGTATATTAAGAACCCAAAAAGCTAAGCACCAAAAAAAAAAAACCACACAAAAACAGATAACCCAATCAATAAATGGGCCAAAGACCTGAAGAGAGACACTTCTCAGAAGATGATATATAATCATTTAACAAATATATAAAAATGTTCATGATTGCTAGCAATTAAAGAAATGCAAATCAAAACTACTCTAAGATATATCTCTCTCCAGTCAGAATGGCAGCTATTATGAAGACAAACAACAATAAGTATTGGCGAGGATGTGGGGGAAAAGGTATACTCAGACATTGCTGGTGGGACTGCAAACTAGTGCAGCCAATATAGAAAGCAGTATGGAGATTCCTTGGAAAACTGGGAATGGAACCTCCATTTGACCCAGCTATCTTTCTCCTCAGTCTATACACAAAGAACTTTAAAACACCATACTACAGGGACACAGCCACTTCATTGTTTATAGCTGCACAATTCCATGAGATCTTTCTAACAGCAGGGAAGCACTGGGTAAAATATATATATAAAAAAAAATCTCTTATATAGACCATACACAAAAAAATGAGCATGAAATGTCATGCTTATTAAAATTAATGTTTGCTATTGGCAATTTAACAACAAAATTAACATGTTTTACCACAATTGACGTAATTTATTAATAATATACTGATTTAAACTATATCTTCTCAATCAACAGCTATTTTGTACCTCCAGAGGACATTTGGCAAAGTCTGATATAGATGTGGTTGTCACAGCTGGAGTAAGGGTGCTACTGGCTTCTAGATGCAAGAGATACTGTCAAACATACAGTTCAAGGGACAGGCTGGCACAACAAAGAATTATTTAGCCCCAAAATGGCAATAGCGCCATTGATGATAAACTTTGCTCTAAAAAAAATTTAAATAACAGAGAAGCTTTTACAAATTCACCCCTAATTCATCCCATGATATTTTTGGCATCAATGGTAGATCTGATATAATAAAATCTTTTTTCAAATACCTTTTTTAAAATATCTTTTTTAAAAAAAAAAACACCTCCTAAATGGTCCCAAATGAACTTGTAAATTAATGAACTTTGTCTTAATTTTTTGAGTTTTTCCCTTCTGCCTTATTCCCCTTTTGATATTTTTTGATTCCTGTCCATGTGGGCCATTAAAGGTCGTTAATGTCTCCCATCCATTTCCCAGGGGTCAGAATTTTCACTAGAAGCCTCTGGGTTTCACTAGATGCATACTGGGTTCTAGCCTCACATGAGCTAAGTTCTAGACTGCCCAACAAACTTTGTCACATGCCTAAGTCAGCTCAAAATGCTAGAACACTATGAACAAGTTTAGCATGGAAAAACATAAAGTTCTACACTTAAATTTCTTTAACTAAATCTCACCAGAAAAGGATTAGGAAGAAGGTTTAGCAAGGTTCATAATGAAATATCTGGAATGTTTATTTATCCCCCCCAAACTCAACATAAGGCCATACTGTCCTGGAAGCTTAATGCCCCAAACCAAGAACATAGTAGACCAACCATACTTGAACTCATAAGCAATGTTTGAAATGTACAAGAAGTGTCGGGAACCCAGAAAGGCTGTGTTTGAATTAATCCCTATGGATACATTGGCAAATCACTGTATTCAGAGGAACCACTAAAATGGCTGGAAATTGCAAAGCCACATTTTATATGGAACAACTAAAGAAACTTGAAATGTACAAGAGAACACTTAGGATAGATAAAATAATAGTCTCTAAGTGTTTGTGCAATGGATATCAAAAAAAAAAATTCCCTTACTTCAGAGGAAAGAAGAGCTAATAATGCTGAATTTAAGTTATAGGGTTGGGGGGGGGGATACTACTGGGTTGGGCTCAATATGGAAGGATTTTATGACATTTTGGCAAAATGTACTGCTTCACAAATAGTGTGTTTCTTATTACTAGAAATATGCAAGCAAAGACCACAGGACTGCTCAGGGACTCTGCAGAAAGGATTCCTACTTGGGGTAGAACAACTAGAAATCAGTACGTGTCCTTCCAATTCTGAGATTCCACGAGTCTAAGCCTTTTTATTATTATTATTATTATTATTATTATTAGAAACAAAATATTTAACTCTTCTTTCTCAAAAGAAAATGTGTGTAAATTCAAATTTATTTTTTTCTTTACTCTCAATAGCCAAAAGAAAATCCTTAAAGATTTATATTATTTACCATATTTTAAACTCAAGACAATCATAGAAAATCATGTGATTAAATAAGTATCCTAATTTGATGTTACAATAGAAATTATAATTGATGTCACTTTTTCTGACATATTAGCATAGTTTAGGAATTAGGGTCATAATGCATATAATTTTTAGTAGCAAAATCCTGCCTTATTTGTTCCTTTCTCATTTTTATTTAAGTGTTTTCTTGGAAATACTTTTTTCTGTTATGTATGAAATTTTTCTTTTAGGTTACATTTTTTTATTTAAGAGTTTATTAGAGAATAATTTAAAAAGCAATTATTTAGATACTAAGAAATAAGTATCAAGTCCTAGCCACTAATGACTATGTCTTCTGCTCAATTAACAAGTCTCTGAATTCTGTTTTCTTCATAGTTAAAATTAGAATGTGTGCTAGATAAGCCCTAATATTTCTTTGAACTCTTAAATGTCATGATTTTACTTGGCATCATAGATAAAGTTACCAAAAGCTACCATTGTAATTCTGAAAACTCCCAGAAGTAATAAAAAGGAGATAGTCCAAGCAATCAAAGGAGTGAGACAGACCCCTGCCTCTCCCTCATCCCAGTGTGGCTTGTGCTATCACTGACATTTAAAGGTTTAATAACTATTGTGGAGTCCCAATCACTCAATAGCAGATAGTTCAGATTATTTAGGGCTAAACATTCATATGGTTTAGCATGCAAAAATTAGAAAGGGGGTGAGACCCTATGCAACTTAGCAAGACCTTCTCAAAATAAAATACAAAAAGGGCCAGGAATGTGACTCTGGGGTTAAACACCCCTGGAGGTTCAATCCCTTGTAGAAAAACAAAACAAAACAAAAAAACTTATAAAGGAGAATAAAATGTATATATGAATAAGAGAAAGGGAAATAAGCCCACATCACATTTGTTCTTTTCCTTTTATTCTCAAGATTTTTTTTTTTTTTTTTTTTTTTTGGCCAAGGGAAGAAGTCATTCTGAAATAGCTACAGAAGTCTAAAATATGTCAAGTTACCCTGCTGATTAAAATTGGTAGGGTACTAATTGATGTTTTGCACTTGGGTTTTTCAATGTCACATCAATGTGATTGTGAAATCACATAATAGCCAAAGCCAATATTATAAGTTGGCTGGTGAAATAGTAAAAGTCACAGTAAAGGCTACCTACCCTCTTCCCTTCTTCACTAAATGAAGACAGTTTTTTCTTTTATCAAAATAAATTTCCAACCTCAGTGCCCTTGCATAGCTTATATTAGTCAACTTTCCATCACTGTGACAAAACACCTGACATAAACAACTCAAAAGAGGAAAGATTTATTTTGGTTTATGGTTTTAGAGATTTTGATCCATTATCAACTGCATCCATTATATCTGGACCTGTGGTATGGCAATATATCATGGCAGAAAGATGTAATGGAGCAAAGATGCTCACTTCATGGTGACTGGGAAGCAAAGAGAGAGTGAGAAAAGGACCTGGGAGAAGATATAATCCCCAAGATCAAGCCCCTAAGGACTCACCCCCTTCAACTAGGTCCCATATCCTTCAATTTCCACGACCTCCCAATAGTCCATTCAGTTGTGAGTTAATCGATGGATTGATCCATTCATGAGGTTAGAGTCCTTTGTGATCCAATCACTTCCAAAAAGCCTTACTGCTGCTTTGTCAATCGTGGAGTAAGCCTTCAACACGGGAGTCTTTGGGATCCAGACTAATGGACCATTGATTCAACATGGATTACTAAGAAAAAAAAAATCTTGAGAATAAAAGGGAAAGAACAAATGTGATGTGGGCTTATTTCCCTTGCTCTTATTCATATATACATTTTATTCTCCTTTATAAATTTTTTTAAAATAAGCTCTTAAGATTCTTTCATTGAAATTGTCTCTACGCTATCTGAAAACTTAGCAAGTTATATTCTTGATGAGAACAAATAATTGTACTTCAACAGCTTCCTTGACTTAATAATGAAATGAACCATTGTTCAAATTTTTCCTACCAAGAACACCCATCAGTATGATCTAAGTTCATAGTTTGTTGGCTATGTTCTACAATAACATGTGTGCCAGATTTGGACCCACAATCTATAATTTCTGGACATACAATGTTAGATGTATTACTTGAAATTGAGAACTCACTCTCTGAATCTCATGATGAGCTGGCCACCTCAGTTTGTTTCACCCCTATTCCCTAGAGGTCTCCATGGTACAACCAGTGAACTGCACTATGTGTATGAGTGAACCTCAGGATCCCCTGACTTCCGGTTGGGTTCACTAACGGAGAATCCAAGCAGGTGCTAGGAAGGAGAGGATACACTGAGGCTAGAGTGTACATTCCCCTGCCACCCTTCCCATAGGGTCATCTCAAGCTGTCTGTGATTCTCCACTGAAAGCCACTAATGATGGCTTTGCTCACAAGTCTTTCCTTCCAAGTTCTGGTTATAGTTTCCTCTCCTTGTCCCTTTAGGAACAAGTGGTGTCAACAATTTTTCTGTGACAACCTGGATGTGTTACTCCTTTGGATTTTCCTACTCTACTCCATGGTCTTAGTAAATAATACCTTTTAAAAAACCATCCTGAAATGTTCTGAGTGATTTCTTTTTTCTGGAGTCTGATATTGTCAGATGCTTAGGCAAATTTTCATGAAAATGTATAATTTCTTCTCAGAGAAGTTGTTTGGGGACTTATTCAGACTTTTAATGATTTTTGTTTTCTACTTCATTAGATTCAGGTTTTTTATCAGTTAACTCCCTATTTCTAATGTCTTTTGGTTCATTTTGCTGTTTCTTTTTCTTTTTTAAGAGAGAGAGAGAGAAGAGAGAGGAGAGAGAGAGAGAGAGAGAGAGAGAGAGAGAGGGAGGAAATTTTTTAATATTTATTTTTTAGTTTTCGGTGGGCACAACATCTTTTATTTTATTTTTATGTGGTGTTGAGGATCGAACCCTGCTCCCCGCGCATGCCAGGCGAGTGTGTAATCGCTTGAGCCACATCCCCAGCCCCGCTGTTTCATTTTTATATTCATGTAGTAGCTAATTATTTTATTTTGCTTGCTATTTAATAATAGTGGTATATAGCAGTATACATTTTCCCCCAAAGCCCAATTATTTGTCTTGTCTTGCTTGGTTTCATTGGATTTGAATGAAGTATTCCTCTTCCAATTGTTTTCTAGAAAATTATTTATGTTTCTGTTCACTGTTGGTTCAAATGCTATATAGCACTGGTTATTTTTTTAAGTATTTAATATTGTTAAAGAAGTCTCCTAATTTACTCCTAATTTGACTAGTGCATGTGTTCAACAAACTCTTTCCTTTTTAAAACTTACAGTTTCTTTGTGGTCAAGTATGTTATTATTTTGTACTGTAAAACATAGAAAAATATATATTTTCTTTTTAGCAAATATAAGATTTATATATTAAATACATCAAGTTTACTAAATAAATACTTATCTTTATGCCTAATAAATGAATCTACTTCTGAGAGATATCTAATAAAAATATTTCACTATTACTGGGCTCATACAAAATTTTCTTTGCATTTTTAATAGTTTGACTCTTTGTATATTATCAGTGTGTTGTTTTATGTGTGTAATTTTCATTTATATCATTATATAATACGCATATTTATTCTGTTAAGACTTTTTAACTTTAAATTTTATTTTGTGTGATATTAATACATTATTCCAATTTTATTTGTTTTGGATTTCCTTACGTTGCCCAATCCCTTTATTGGAAAGAAAGAAACAGATTTTACTCTTAACACAAACTTCTTTGTGAACTCACATATCTGAATGCTGTTTAGTATGGTAGCAGTTTCTGCTTTTAGTGGATGAATTCTGTCCATTCACACATAACTCAAGGGCTGATGTTGTTGATCTTATTCCCTTCACTTTATTCCATTTTTTAACTACTAGTTTACACTGGTGTTTCTCTATCTTTCTTCTCCTTGGTTTTGTTAGGGTGATTAAATTGTTGCTCATTCCTCTCTCCCTCATGTTAATTTAAAGTCTCTGGCATATTTTTCCATTCCCTTAATGGTTACAATCTCTTTCCCTGGTCTCTTAATCAGACACACATGTCACCATGATTGTTAGGAAAACAACACTACATTTTCATTTCCCCACCACAGGGCTTTAATCCTACCTGCTTCCCACCTGCACAACATAGCAGTGACTTTTTAAACACTTTTAGATTTCTTTCACTCATTCTTCCATGAGATACTTCTACCTCAACTTTCTTGTCCCCACATACAAGTGGTGTTCTGAAATACATTAGTGCTTACCATATCAAAATTTCCTTTATGGAATGTCTCTTTTATTTAAAGAGTCCAGCACTCATACATACTCAAATAGTTTTCAATATGTATAAGAAGAGGAAGGAGGAGGAAGAGGAGGAGGAAGAGGGGGGTAGAGAAGGGGGAGGAGAAGGAGGGGGATAGAGGAGGAGGAGGAGGAGGAGGAGGAGGAAGAGGGGGTAGAGAAGGGGGAGCAGGGGGAGGGAGGTAGAGGAGGAGGAGGAGGAGGAGGAGGAGCAGGAGGAGGAGGAGGAGGAGAAGGAGAAGAAGAAAATATTTACTAAGCACAAATTTTACATTTAGTAACTCCTGGTGCTTTGTGACCATTCTATGGGATAAGCTGTAACATAATTCCCATTTTTTATTTTACAGATGAAGAAATTGTGGCAAAAAGGTGTTAAATACTTTCTAATTTCACACAGCAACTATGTGAAATAATCAGGAATTGAATCCAGGGATGCTGCTCAGAGCCTGTGCATGAACTCCTGGGCCATACTGCCTCACATCCATGGCTGTGTCTCTTTGTCTCAAATTAGGTACCTACTTGGGTTAACTTGTTGCTTTGGGTATAGTCTTTTCACCCCTCATATAGAGAACTTGGGTGAAAAAATAACATCCCTGGTCTAAAGAGAAAACCTGAATCTGCTCACTTTAATGAGCTACAGATAACCCATCTGTTTTGAAGACAAAGGTATGCATCTAGGAATGTTCTGACGGATAAGAGAAATGTCTTAAAAGCCTGTAGATAAGAAAAACAGGAGGAAAATGAGAAGCTCTAAGAAATAGGGTGGGGTGAGAATGGGAAGAAGAGAGGAATTGGTGGAAAAGGAGAAACAGGAAGATCCTGAAATGAAATCCAAGGACCACCAGGTGGGAGGGTAGAGAGTCTAGGACAGGAGACAATATGCACTGCTGTGATCCTGGAGTTCAGTGCACAGCACAGGATAGAAGCAGAACACGGAAGCATCCTGCCTGTTTCAAATTACCATGGACTGCCACAAAGGAAAATGTAATCCTGGCCATTTATGTTTAACTTTCCACACAACAAAATATGCCATAATAGGTTTTAAAAAGACAGAACTAGCTTCAATTTTGAAAAAGAATCCCAAAACATAGATTAATTACAGTGGCCCACAAATTATAGTGCCTGTTTTTGCATGTGTTAGTGCCACAGTGAGTTCTGTATTATCGATTTATCTAACCAAAATACCTAAAATGATTAAAGTAAACCTGTACTTTGTCTTGTGATATCCATATTCTTGGCAGTTTTAAGTATTAATTTATACACCATAACTTTGAACTACATGAAAGTTTAAGCTGGCACAAAGCAATATTTACTTTCATATTTTTATCCATAAAAGAGAGATTTCTAGACAAATTTATTTTATAAAATAAAACTTCGTAAGGCATGTTTAATTTTTACAAATTACATATTCTTTTATCAAAGATCTTTTAGTACTCTGTAGAAACTGAAGATGCTGAATTCAATTCAATTTTAGTAGGTGTCATCAGTGACCATCAAAGACCTTGTTTTTCTGGGCCAACTCGACAAAATAGACCTCGGCTTCCCCAATCCTCCCTGCAATTAGTTAGGATAAGCGAAACTTGAATGCACTTATACTTAAATACATTCAAATATAGCTTTTTCCTCAGTTTATGAACAGTTGCCACATGAATTAAGTCACATCAGGGTCTGCTTATACACATAACTTCTGAAATCCAGTCATCAACCCACCAATGAGACTCGGCATGCTCCTAGCCAAATGGTTTGATGGATTGCTTTCTAACAGTTTATTGGTTCTAAATGACTCTTGATCCTTTTTTCTGATTGTGTAACACTTAATATTTTAGGGGACTAGGGATGTGGCTCAGCAGTAGAATGCTCGCCTAGCACAGGAGAGGCCCTGAGTTCGATCCTCAGTACCACATTAAAATTAATTAATTAATTAATTAATTTTATTGTATTCAACTACAACTAAAACTAAATATCTTTAAAAAAATATTTTAGGATTTCCAGGAACAATCTTAATAGTCACAAAACCCACTTAAGAATAAGAATTATTGATATTGTTGAACAGAGTATATATACATAGTATATATAAACAATAGTCCCACTGAAGCCAAACTACCTACCACCAGTACTTTTCCCTGTGGGGAAAAAAAAAATTATGCTCTCTTTGCAAGTTTTTCTCTTGAGTTTTCAAATTGTCTATGTGGCATGTTATAAACCAAACATTCAGGCAATCATTTTTTATTTTTTTGCTTCCACGCAACTATTTTGGGTTTATTATATAGATAAATACTGAGTCAATGTTACCTTCAAAGAGTCTTAGTTCTCTTTCAAGTTAATCATTATTTGCCAAAATATATCAACATATTAAGATTTAGCTCAGGATTCTTTCCTTTTTTTTTGCATGTGAAATTCTTCCTAAGGTATTCAACTAAATATGATTCTAATGAAATGCTGGCGGTAATGTCATAAAGTAGCAAAACCTTCCAGGCAGTCTGAGATTTTGTTTTCCAGGAAGCATGAAATATAACTTGTTGGAATGTATCTCAGGATAAGGAATATCAGTGGCATGCTTATACAAACAGAGGAGATAACTTTTCCAGTTTGCTAATATACTAGATCTGTAAAAGCACATGGACACAATTGGCATTGAATCATTATCTTATTCCCTGTGTGCTGAATTGAACACAATGTGTTCTGCCCTAAATTACTAACTCTTTCCCATTCATGGTTAGTCTGAATACTTTTACCTAGCCACAGAACCGCAGCTGCCAAAAATGCATGTAGGCACACCCTCATATTCTTAAAATGGATATACTTACAAATTTTGGGAGCTCCCTCTTTTACTGCTTAAAATCTTCAGCTATCAAACTTCTATTCAACTTCAAAATCAGCTTTAAAAGTGTTACTTTTTCAAATCATGGTCTAAAAACAATCTCACTAATTCATTTTTGTGTTGACTTGTTGGCACTTGTTCAAATTAGGGCCTTCTCTCAATTTGGATGAAGGCAGATGTCTCCCATAGTCAAGAAGTATTTAGGAAAAAGAACCTTTACTCTTAACATTTGCACAGCCCCATCTGTTTTTTCCCCCATAGTCATTCTTTTCTAGCCATTTGCTTTGGCTGGTAAAGTTACCTTAGCTACTAAAAGTAATGAAACCAGCAATGCTCAGATCCCTTTTACTCTCAGAACTGGGTCCATGGTGGCTGATATATGGGGTCAAGTGCTAAAGTCAAGCTGTGACTAGCAGAAGTTCCTTTAGTTTACTTCATCCGAGTAATGCAGTAATGCAGCATCCGAAAGCCCACTAAGACCTCTTTGTGTATTCTGCTTATCTCCCATCTCATTCTCCATGTCCTATTCTTTTTTTATTGATTAAAAAAATAAATAAATGGGGCTGGGGATATGGTTCAAGCAGTAGAGTACTCACCTGGCATGCGCGGGGGCACTGGGTTCTATCCTCAGCACCACATAAAAATAAAATAAAGATGTTGTGTCCACTGAAAACTAAAAAATAAATATTAAAAAATTCTCTCTCTCTCTCTTTAAAAAATAAATCAATTAATAAATAAATGATAGCAGAATAATAATAACCTTATTACACACATATATCACAATTTTTCATATCTTTGTATATAAAGTGTGTTGACACTCAATTCGTGGTCTTCATACATGTACTTTGGATAATGATGTCCATCATATTTCAAAATCCTTGCTAATCCCCTGCCCCCTCCTTTTCCAACTCCCACCCCTCTTCCCTATCTAGAATTCATCTATTCCTCTTTGCTCCCCCTCCCTACCCCACTATGAGTCAACCTTCTTATATCAGAGGAAACATTTGGCATTTGTTTTGGGGGGGATTAGCTAACTTCACTTAGCATTATCTTCTCCAACACCATCCATTTACCTGCAAATGCCATGATTTTATTCTCTTTTATTGCTGAGTAAAATTCCATTGTGTATATATGCTGCATTTTTTAATCCATTTATCCACTGAAGGGCATCCAGGTTGGCTCCACAGTTTAGCTATTGTGAATGGTGCTGCTATAAACATTAATGTGGCAGTGTCCCTGAAGTATGCTGTGTTTAAGTCCTTTGGATATAGTCCAAGGAGAGGCATAGCTGGGTCAAATGGTGTTTCCAGTCCCAGATTTCCAAGAAATCTCCATACAGCTTTTCATATTGGCCACACCAATTTGCAGTCCCACTAGCAATGGATGAGTGTGCCTTTTTCTCCACATCCTCACCTACGCTTATTGTTGTTTGTCTTCATAATAGCTGCCATTCTGATTGGAGTGAGATGAAATCTTAGAGTAGTTTTGATTTGCATTTCTCTAACTGCTAGAGATGATGAACACTTTTTCATATATTTGTTGATTGATTGTATATCCTCTTCTGAGAAGTGTCTGTTCAGGTCCCTGGCCCATTTGTTGATTGCATTATTTCTTTTCTTTCCTTTTCTTTCTTTTTCTTTTCTTTTCTTTTTTTTTTTTATTTTTTCTTTTCTTTTCTTTTTTTTTTTTTTTTTTTTGGTGCTTAGCTTTTTGATTTCTTTATATACATCCTAGAGATTAGTGCTCTATCTGATGTGTGTGGGGTAAAAATTTGCTCCCAGGATGTAGGCTCTCTGTTCACCTCACAGATTCTTTCTTTTGCTGAGAAGAAGCTTTTTAGTTTGATTCCATCCCATTTATTGATCCTTGGTTTTAATTCTTGTGCTATAGGAATCTTATTAAGGAAGTTGAGGCCTAATCCTACATGATGAAGATTAGGACCTACTTTTTCTTCTATTAGACGCAGAGTCTCTGGTTTAATTTCTAGGTCCTTGATCCATTTTGAATTAAGTTTTGTGCATGGTGAGAGATAGGGGTTTAATTTCATTTTGTTGCATATGGATTTTCAGTTTTCCCAGCACCATTTGTTGAAGATGCTATCTTTTCTCCAGTGCATGTTTTTGGCAACTTTGTCTAATGTAAGATAATTGTAGTTTTGTGGTTTAGTCTCTGTGTCCCCTATTCTGTATCATTGGTCTACCAGTATGTTTTGGTGCCAATATCATGCTGTTTTTGTTACTATTGCTCTGTAGTATAGTTTAAGTCTGGTATAGTGATGCCACCTGCTTCGCTCTTCCTGCTAAGGATTGCTTTAGCTATTCCGGATCTCTTATTTTTCCAGATGAATTCCATGATTGCTTTTTCTATTTCTAAGAGGAATGCCTTTGGGATTTTGATTGGAATTGCATTAAATCTGTATAGTGCTTTTGGTAGTATGGTCATTTTGATGATATTAATTCTGCCTATTTAAGAGCAAGGTAGATCTTTCCAACATCTAAGGTCTTCTTTGATTTCTGACTTTAGGGTTCTGTAGTTTTTATTGTATAGATCTTTCACCTCTTTAATTAAGCTGATTCCCAAGTATCTTATATTTTTTTAAGGTTTATGTTCAAAACACTGGAAACACTAGGGATAACAGGAATATATCTCAACATCATAAAGGCTATCTACACTAAGCCTCAGGCCAACATCATTCTAAATGGAGAAAAATTAAAAACATTCCCTCTAAAAACTGGAACAAGATAGAGATGCCCTCTTTCACCGCTTCTATTCAACATAGTTCTTGAAACACTGGCCAGAGCAATTAGATAAAAGAAATTAAAGGGATGTATAGGAAAAGAAGAACTTAAATTAGCACTATTATATACCTAGAAGACCCAAAAAACTCCACCAGAAAACTTCTAGAACTAGTAAATGAATTCAGCAAAGTAGCAGAATATAAAATCAACACCCATAAATCAAAGGCATTTCTGTATATCAGTGACAAATCCTCTGAGAAGCAAATGAGGAAAACTACCCCATTCAAAATAACCATATTCTATTCTTATGCTCTGGCCTTAATTTACTTTTCACAATTGGACAATACTTTATGCCAAACACCTCATGAAACACTGGCCAAGCTACAACTGGACACTGCTGAGGCAAAAGCCCAAGTCGTATACAATTCAAGTCCCTCTCTGAGCCTGGAGCAGACAGCACAGTAATTCCAGTGAAATGGAAAGCAGAAGCAGGTGATGAGCACAATGACTGGCAATTGCTGTGCAGGTCGCCATCTCTGAAGCATCACAACAGGTTTTACAATGTTGCCTGCCCTCCGTGACCGGAGTTTTCACTTGGATTTTGGGCCATAACTCATTAGTTACTCCTGGATTGGGTCTGTCTGATTTCCAGTAGCACTTTGGTTTTAGTTGATAAAGTCCCTATTTTGTTTTTGGTAACCAGTCTACTGAATTACTCTAAATGGCTCTAACTCAGTTAAGCATAGTTTTTCTGGTGCATAAGAATTCTAGCTCTGTGCTGGGGAGAGGTACAGTATGAATTTTTAAATTAGACTTCCCTAAAGGCTCTGTCTTCACCTCATTGATTGTTTCTTTGCTGAGAAGAAGCTTTTAGTTTGAATACATCACTTTTACTGATTCTTGATTTTATTTCTTTTGCTTAGGAATCTTATTAAGGAAGTTGGGGCCTAATCCAATGTGATGGAAATTTGGGCCTACTTTTTTCCTCTATTAGTCACAGGGTCTCTGGTCTAATTCCTAGGTCCTTGATCTTGAGTTGAATTTTGAGCATGGTGAGAGATAGGGGTTTTGTTTCATTTTGCTACATATAGATTTCCAATTTTCCCACCACCATTTGTTTAAGAGGCTATCTTTCCTTCAATGTACGTTTTTGGCACCTTTGTCTAATATGAGATAACTATATCTATGTGGGTTTGTCTCTGTGTCTTCTATTCTGTAACATTGGTTTACATGCCTATTTTGGTGCCAATACCATGCCATATTTGTTACTATAGCTTTGCAGTAAAGTTTAGGGTCTGATATTGTGATGCCTCCTGCTTCACTCTTCTTTTTTCTTTGGCTATTCTGGATCTCTTCTTTTTCCAGATGAATTTCGTGATTACTTTTTCTATTTTTATAAGAAATGACTTTGGAATTGCATGGAATCTGTATTGTGCTTTGGGTAATATGGCCATTTTGACAATATTAGTTTTGCCTTTCCAAGAGCATGAGAGATCTTTGTATCTTCTCAGGTCTTCTTCAATTTCTTTCTTTAGTGTTCTGTAGTTTTCATTATAGAGGTCTTTCACCTCTTTTGCTAAATTGATTCCCAAGTATTTTTTTTTTAGGCTAATGTGAATGGGACAGTTTTCCTAATTCCTCTTTCAGAGGATTTATCACTGATATATAGAAATACATTTGATTTATGTGTATTGGTTTTAAATCCTCTGTTACTTCGCTGAATTCACTTATTAATTCTAGAAGTTTTATGGTGGAGTTTTTGGGATCTTCTAAGTATAGAATCATGTCATCAGCAAATAATGATGATCTGAGTTCTTCTCTTCCTATTCATATTCCTTAAATTTCTTTCACTTTTCTAATTGCTCTGGGTAGAGTTTCAAGGACTATGTTGAATAGAAGTGGTGAAAGAGGGTGTCCCTGTCTTGTTCCAATTTTTAGAGAAAATGCTTCCAGTTTTTCTCCATTTAGAATGATGTTGGCCTTGGGTTTTTGCATACATAGCTTTTACAATGTCGAGGTATGTTTCTACTATCCCCACTGTCTTTATCATGAAAGGATGCTGTATTTTGTCAGTGCTTTCTCTGCATCAAGTGATAGAATCATATGATTCTTATCTTTAAGTCTATTGTTGTGATGAATTACATTTATTGATTTCTATATGTTGAACCAACTTTGCATCCCTGGAATGAACCTTTCTTGATTATGGTGCACTATTTTTTAAATATGCTTTTGTATGTAATTTGCCAGAATTTTACTGAGAATTTTTGCATCTATGTTTATCAGGGATATTGGTCTCAATTTTTTTTCCTTGATGTGTCACTGCCTGTTTTGTTTGTTTGTTTGTTTGTTTGTTTGTTTGTTTTATCAGGATGATATTAACATCATAGAACGAGTTTGGAAGGATTCTCTCCTTTCTATTTCATGGAATAATTTGAGGAATATTGGTATTTATTCTTTGTAGGTCTTGTAGAACTCAGCTGTGAATCTGTCTGGTCTGGGCTTTTTTTGGTTGGTAGGCATTTGAGAGCGTCTTCTATTTCCTTGCTTGAAATTTATGCGTTTATGTGTTTAAATTGTATATGATTTCTTGACTCAATTTTGGTTTATCATAAGCCTCTAGAAATTTGTTGGTGTCTTTGTGGTTTTCTATTTTACTAGCATATACATTTTCAAAATAGTTTCTAATTGTCTTCTGTATTTCATAGTGTCTGGCATGATATTTCCTTTTCCATCACAAATTTTAGTAATTTGAGTTTTCTTTGTCCTTTTCATTAGGGTAGCTAAGGGTTTATCAATTTTATTTATTTTTTAAAAAACCAACTTTTTGTTTTGTCAATTTCTTGAATTGTTTCTTTAGTTTCAATTTCATTGATTTCTGCCCTGATTTCAATTATTTCCTGTCTCCTACTACTTTGTGTGTTAGTTTGTTCTTCTTTTTCTAGGGCTTTGAGATATAATGTCAGGTCATTTATTTGTTGACTTTTTCTTCTTTTAATAAATGAGCTTAATGCAATGAATTTTTCTCTTAGAATTGCCTTCATAGTTTCCCATAGATATTGATAAGTTGTATTAGAGTTCTCCTTTACCTCTAAGAATTTTTTTATCTCCTCCCTGATGTCTTCTGTTATCCATGAGTCATTCAATAGCATATTATTTAATCTACAGGCATTAGAGTAGCTTTTATGTTTTATTTTATCATTGATTTCTAATTCCATCTCATTATGATCTGATAGAATGCATTGTAGTCTCTCTACTGTTCTGTATTGGCTAAGACTTGCTTTGTGACATAACATATGGTCTATTTTGGAGAAGGATCCATGTGCTGCTAAGAAAAAAGTGAATTCGATCATTGATGGATGGAATATTCTATATATGTCTGTTAAGTCTAACTTGATTGTTATATTGAGTTCTATAGTTTCTTTGTTTAGTTTTTATTTGGAAGATCTATTCAGTGGTGAGAGAGTTGTATTAAAGTCACCCAATTTTGTTGCATCGTGGTCTATTTGGTTCTTGTACTTGAGAAGAGTTTGTTTCATATACATTGATGCCCCATTGTTTGGGGCATAGATATTTATGATTCTTATGTCTTGTTGATGTATGATTCCCTTAAGCATTATGAAATGTCCTTCTTTATCCCCTGTCACTAGCTTTGGTTTGAAGTCCACTTTATGTGATATGAGGATATGGAAATCCCTGTTTATTTATGTGGTCCATGTGACTGGTATGTTTTTTCCCACCCTTTAACCCTCAGTCTGTGGATGTCTTTTCCTGTGTGATGAGTCTCTTGAAAAGCAGCATATTGGTGGGACTTTTTTTTTAAATCCAATCTGTCAGGCCATGTCTTTTAATTGATGAGTTTAGGCCATTTATATTTGGGGTTATTATTGAAATATGATTTGTATTCCCAGACATTTTGGGTTATTTTTGATTTTCAACTTGACTTGGTTTCTCCTTTGATTGGTCTTTCCTTTAGTGTAGTTCCTCTCTTTGCTGATTTTCATTGTTGCTTTTTATTTCCTTCTCCTGGAATAGTTTGCTGAGAATGCTCTCTAATGCAGGCTTTCTTGCTGCAAATTATTTTAACTTTTGTTTATCATGAAAGGTTTATATTTCATCATCAAATCTGAAGCTTAATTTTGATGGATATAAGATTTTTTGGTTGGCATCCATTTTCTTTCAAAGCTTGGTATATGTTGTTCCATGATCTCCTGGCTTTGAGGATCTGGGTTGAAAAATCTGCTGAGATACGATTGGTTTCTTCCTGTATGTGATCTGATTCCTCTCTCTTGTAGCCTTAAGATTCTATCTTTATTATGTATGGTATGCTTTTTCATTATTATATGCCTTTTGGTGTAAATCTGTTGTACACTCTGCTTTGGTTTATAGACACTCACCCTTGCACATTTTAGTAATTCTACCTTTATATTAAATCCCTCCACTAATATCCACATATGTTTCTCATTAGATCCTATCAAATATCAATCATTACCAGCATCTGTTCTACCTTCCCAATAGTTCTTGAATGGCCTGTCTTCTCCATCCATGCTTAGCCAAAATGGCTAGCAGGACCTGCTTTACATTGATGTTAGGACATTTGTGGGGGGAAACAAAAATCTCTCAATGAAAACATATTGAACAATATATTGTATCTAAATTAGTAGCCTGAAATTTTCTCTTTTTTAATTTCAATGAAACATAGAATATGAATAATTTTATATTTTATTTTTTGGCTATAAGTAAAATTTTTATATTCAGGCTGACTTAATTAGCTTAATTTTATGTAAGTTATTTTATAATAGAATTTTTGTAATATAATTAATTGCATAGATCTCAGGCATCCAGATTTATAGATACGTGAGATAACTACTGATTAATAATATAAATGAATCTTGCAGGTAGACAGAAAAAGAAAGTATTAATATTAAAAAATTGTATATTTACCTAGCAAGTCTATGAAAATATTCAAAATTAGTAAAATGTTTAATCATTAGTTAACAGTTGATTTTTCCCCCTCTGATATTCCTGGATGTCAAGTCTGTCATAAAACATCCAAAGGAGGGGCAGCAGAATTCATGAAGCTTCAAGTCAATGGGGTTAAATCTAAAAAGTTCAAACAAAACTCACTCCAGATATTGGTCTCACAGAAGAGAGGATGAAGCCATGGGTTGCTTTTGCTGTTGTTGTTGTTGCATAACAGGAATTTTTTAATTTTTTATTTGTTCTTTTAGTTTGACATGATAGTAGAATGTATTTTGACATATTATCTATACATGGAGTATAACTTCCTATTTTTGTGGTGTACATGATGTGGAGTTACACTGGTCATATATTCATATATGAACATAGGAAAGTTATGTCTGATTCATTCTACTGTCTTTCCCATTCCCTTCCTCCCTCCCTTCCTCTCCAATTCATCCAGTCCAATCCAGCGAACCCCTACCCCAATTGTGAGTCAGCATCCACATATCAGAGAGAACATTCAGCCTTTGGCTTATTTCACTTAACATGATAGTGTTCAGTCCCATTCATTTACTGGCAAATTCCTTCATGAGGCCATGGGTTTCTAAAATATGATTGTTACTAAAAAAAAAAAAAAAAAAAAAAAAAAAAAAAAAAAAAAAAAAAAAAAAGTCATCTCTATTAGTTTTTGCTGTATAACATGCTATCATCACCCCAAAAACCAAATCCCAAATGGTTATTATTTCTCATTATTCTGTGTGTCTATTGAGTGGTTCTCCTGACCTTGGATAGCTGGGTGGATCTCTGCAATTATATGTCAGCTGGAATGGCTTCCCTTCAAGGACTGTACTTGGCAGGCTTGATCTAGGGAGGGCCTTGGCCTGTGTCAGTGCTGTGTGGTCTCATCTTTAGTGGGCTAATTCACCAGCCTCATGGTGATGATTGATATTTGATAGGATCTGATGAGAAAATTCAAAAGAATAGCAAATAAGAACAAGCCCAATGCACAAGCACTTCTCAAATCTGTTTGCATCAAAGTTACTATTATTCTGTTGCCCAAAGCATAATCACCTGGACATGCCCAGATTGAAGGGATGCTGAGGTATATTCCATCTCTTTATCAGAAACACTGTAAGTCATATTTCAAGAGAATGTGAGCAATTTGTGATCATAGTTTGCAATTTACCACATGGAACCAATTATAATAGTACCAATTTAAATTTATAGGCTACATTTTTTTGATTATCTGGTTTCCCATCCCCCGCCAAAATAGTTTTCAGTGAAGACATACTTTACAGTGCACAATTCATCTTATGCGAGAACTGACGATCCCTCCCAGTAATGGGGACCACGCAGGGATTAAAAACATTGAATGAAAATCTGTTTGCTGGTGGGAAAGAGGGCTTCTTTTCTATTCACAACTTTTTCACCTACTTTTGCTCTAGAGAGGGAGAAAAATTTTACAGTATAACCAAAGTGATTGTCAACATCTCCCATGCTCACATGAAAACAGCAATCAGTAGCAATTTAATAAGATAAGTTATCACTCTGTAATTAATTAATACATGAGTCTCTGAGTCTCTCTAGTCTCCTCAATCTTGCTCCTTTTAATTTTATAGTTAATTGCCTCTTCCCATTATTTTCAAAAATCTAAATCCTCCTTCCCTTCAAAACTACAGTATTATCTGATATTATCTGGTGGTTTCATGAAAAACTTTCATTCATTAAACAAATATTTATTGATTAGTGAGTATTTCCTAGGTGCCTTAACTATTTGAGGCACTGGGAATTGAGCAGTGAGAAAAAAAAAATAAGATGCTACTCCTATCTCATGAAAGCATAGATGAGTGAAATAGAAAAAAAAAATGAAAGAATCACACAAGTTAATGACAATTTCAACTGTGGTGTGTGTAAAATGGTGAGGTCTAAGATGGTCTGATAGTTCATACTAGGGTACATGACTTAGTTGGATAGGACAAGAAATAATTCCCTGAAAATAGTAATGTAAGCTTTATTAAAAATAACTGCCCAATAAGATGTGTTCAGTGCAATTATGAAATTCATTTGGAAAAATAAGAACCCAGAATTGCCAAAGCAATCCTTGGAAAGAAAAGTAAAGCATGAGGCATCACAATACCAGATCCTGAATTATGCTACAGAGCCATAGTAACAAAAACAACATGGTATTGGCACCAAAATAAACACATAGATCAACATTACAGAATAGAAGACACAGAGACAAACAAACACATAAATACAGTTATCTCATACTAGACAAAGGTGCCAATATACATTGGAGAAAAGATATCCTCTTAAACAAATGGTGCTGGGAAAACGGGAAATCCATATGTAGCAAAATGAAATTAAACCCCTTTCTCTCACCCTGCACAAAAATCAACTCAAAATGGATTAAATGCTTAGACACCAGATCAGAGACCTTGTGCCTAATAGAAGGAAAAAATAGGACAAAATCTCCACCATGTTGGCTTAGGAGCTGACTTCCTAAACTAGACTCCCAAAGTACAAAAAGAAAAATCAAGAATCAATAAATGGGATGGATTCAAACAAAAAGATTCTTCTCAGCAAAGTAAACAATCAAGAACGCAAAGAGAGAGCCTACAGAATAGAGAGAGCCTACAGAATGGGAGAAAATCTCTATCACATGCACCTCAGATAGAGCATTAATCTCCAGGATATATAAAGAACTCAAAAAACTTAACACCAAAAAAACAAATAACCCAATCAATAAATGGGCTAAGGAACTGAACAGACACTTCACAGAAGAAATACAGTCAATCAACAAATATATAAAAAATGTTCAACATCTCTAGAAATTAGAGAAATGCAAAACAAACACAGAGATTCATCTCACTCCAGTTAAAATGGCAATTACCAAGACTACAAGTAAAAATAAATGTTGACAAGGATGTGGGGGGAAAAGTTACACTCATACTTTTCAGTTGGCACAGCAAAGTTGTGCGACCACTATGGAAAGCAGTATGGAGATTCTGCAGAAAACTTAGAATAGAATCACCATTTGACCCAGTTATCCCATTCCTTGGTTTATACCCAAAGGACTTAAAATCAGCATACTACAGTGATGCAGCCTCATCAATGTTTATTGTTAAGGTCTGTAAACAAGTTTGGATGGCGCCTGGCAAAATGCCAGAGGGAGTGGTTTGTGAAGTCACAAAAGCGAGCCATTAAGTGTGGAGATTCCTTATTAGTTGACTGCTGTATCTAGTTTATGCTAATTAAGATAAGCTGTGTGGAATGTATAAATACCGCTCCTGTCCTACAATAAACGGCTCCCATTCCTGCTGTATCAATCTACACAAGTTGTTCCTCACCCGCCCCTCCCCCCCCCCCCCCCCCCCCGTTATTTTGCTGCAGCTGGACTGCGGCAGTTTATAACAACTCAATTCACAATAGCTAAGCTATGGAACCAACCTATGTGTCCTTCAAGAGATGAATGGATAAAGAAATTATGATATACATACACAATGGAATATTAGCCTTAAAGAAGAATAAAATTATGGCATTTGTCAGTAAATGGATGAAACTGGAGAATATCATGCTAAGTGAAATATGCAAATCCAAACGAACCAAAGGCCAAATATTTTCTCTGATATGTGGATGCTAATTCACCATAATAGTATGGTGGCTAAAGAAGAATAGAGGTATTTTGGGTTAAAGAGAGGGAAGTAAAGGGAAGGGAGCAAATATGGGAGTAGGAAGGATAGTAAAATGAATCAGACATTAATACCCTATGTGCATATATGATTATACTAGCAGTGTAACTCTACATCATATACAGCCAGAAGAATGAGAAGTTATACTCCATTTATATATGATGTATCAAAAATGCATTCTACTGTCATGTACAATTAATTAGAACAAATAAAAAAACAGAAATAGCTATTTTTTTTAAAAGATGTGCTCAGAGATATGAAATAAGTGTCTTTTCTTGTTTCTTTCTGAATGAAAACTCTTTACCAGGTTTCAACATCTATGGCCATCAAATGTACTCCACTATTAGAGTCTTAAGTCCAAACTTCCAAACTCTCTCCTAAGAGTCATCTTCAATTATTTTCCTGCAGTTCTTATTTCTACCTCATAATGTATAGTTTCACGGGCTCTTCCCTGTACAAATCAATGAAGTTCCATTCCTGTAGACAATTATAGACCTTGAACTTATTGGTACTTTGCAATGCAGCATCTCTGCCTTCTGTTGTAGCATGACAGTAGCATTAAAAGATATTTATTTGTTTATAGGATTTTTGTGTCTTCTAGTATCTCATTTGATACAGTAACTCCTTGCAGACAAAATAATTTAAAGCTGCCTAGCTTGCATGACAAATAAAATTTTAAAACAGAACTTGAAGTCAGCTTCTTACACAGAGTCACACCTCTTCCAAGGTAGCCTACATCCAATGACTGTGTAGAAATGTAAAGGCTTGGCACTCTCTCCTATCTCCAGACAGCTCAGAGAAGCCATCCCATCATAAGAACTTTGTTATGGTTTAGATATGAAGTGTTTCCCCCAAAAGCTCACATGTGAGATAAAGCATGAAAGTGTAGAAGTGAAACAATTGGGTTAGGAGAGCCTTAACCTAATCAGTATGTTGATTCCATGATAGAGATTAACTGGGTGGTCACTGTGGGCAAGTTGGATGTGACTGGAGGAGATGGGTCGCAAGGGGCATGTCTTGGGTGGGGGGGTGTATATATTGTCCCTAGTCTGTAGTCTGCTTTTTGGTGCAACATCCTGAGCTGCTTTCTTCTGCCATGCCCTTCCACCATGATGTTCTTCCTTACCTCTGACCCAGAGTAATGGAGTCAGCCATCTATGGACTGAGACCTCTGAAACCATGAGCACCAAATAAAATTTTCCTGCTCTAAACTTGTTCTTGTTGGGTTTTTTGGTAACAGTAGCAAAATAAAAAGCTGATTAAAAATTATCTTGGGTTGGGATATATAGCTCAGTGGTGGTAAAGCACTTGCCTAGGACAGGTGAGGCCTTGGGTTCTATCCTCAGCACCACTCTCTTCTGTTTTCTTTCCTTCCCATGCATGCTACTCTCAAGAGCACTCACTAACCATCCTCCTACATGCTTATCTTCATTGTTTCTGGGGGAACTCAAATTGAGGCATCCTTGAATTCCAAACCTCATGCTCTTTTAAGCAAATCTTCCTTGTGAAGTTTGTCCATAATGGATTCAGATCAACTCAATCATACATAGAACAGATAAGTACTTTTTTGCCATTTCAGGGTAAAACAACACGTGCCCTAATTTTTCTCACTCCTAATCATCTCTTTCTCATATTTTCTTCAAATCTCTTTTACAAAGCAACATCTTCCATTCTACAATCAGAGGATATTTTAATGAAAATGCCCACATAAGGTTAAAACAATAAAAATTCACTACAATGCATGATATCCCAAACTAAGTTATGGGCAGGGTATGAGAATAAGTCTAACTACAATTCAATTTCCCTCATAAGTTGATATGTTGCCTGTTCATCTTCAGCTCTGACTGACATCTGCACACTCAGTAGACACTGTGAATAAGGGTCGGTGTTTCCATACACTTACTACCTCTTGACTTTCTTATGTCTCAGCTCCCACTAAAAAAAGTTGCAACAGTTCTCTTATTCATGTTAATTTGGGTATGCCTGTCTGTTAACATTAGCACATAACAACACAAAGTCATGAAGCTAGACAGATGTGCAAAGTCCATTAGATTTTTATGTTTTCCTAATTACAAAAGAAAACAATAAAATATTGTTTTCCTTGCTCTCTTTACCCAATGAGAAATGAATGATATGAACTCAAACTCAACCACACTTCCTTGTTCATTTGCTATTCTCAATAGAAAATATTAATTATAAGAAGAAATGAGAACGCATGTCAAAAAGAAAGGGAAAGCTTTTATCATCCAGTGTCTACATGTAAGCACACATACATGCACCTGCTCATGCGTGCCCATACAAATACCCATCCCTGCTATCCTTTATCACTGCTTTGTGATTTGTTGTGTTGTTTACTTAATTATAATTTTGTAGCAGTCGTTGCAGATAAATTTATGTTTTCATAAAGAACAACCAGAATAACTTATAAAAACAAATAGCTTTCACGAATATTATCTTTCTATCATCCAAGGACCATTTTCTTCATCCAAGGACCAAGCTAAAGGAGTGGCTCTGGCCTATTCTTTTAGACATTTGCTAATATATTGATTAGTATGAAACAGAGGAAGAAAGTTTTAATTTTCATACTATGTTCCTGGCATAGGAAACAAATAGGTTGGTTTTCATTTAAAAAATTAAGAAACTGAGTCATAATAGGCTTTCCTAGATGTAATACCCGTCACATGGAAAATGAAATTTTGTCTTCTGGGTTGAAGACTTTTTGTTTATTACTTTCTTAAGGATACAATGCAGGAAAATGTGCTATCCACTTTGAAGTACGAAGAATTAAAATCTGGAATCCTTTGTCCTTTCACTCAAGATCAAAATAAAGGTAATTATTCAAGGCAATATCAGTTGACAATTTATAAAATCTGTATCATCTCTGATCCTAAGTTCTCCAAGTTTGAATCCTGTTACAGTTTGGATGTTGAATTTCCCCAAAGGCTTATGCACTGAAGGCTTGGTCCCCAATGAACCAATGTTAAGAGATGGGGCATCTGAAAAGTCACTGGTTGATGGGGACTTTGACTCTGATCTCATCAGTGGGTGTTCATAACTGAAAGGACGATCGGGAGGTGGTGAAGGTAGGGCCTGGCTGAAGGAGGTGCGTCCCAGGGAGAGCACATCTAGTTCCAAGGGCCTTCTTCACTCTCTCTCTCTCTCTGCTTTCTGGCCACCACGAAGTGACCAGTTTTCTTTCAGTATTCTCCTCACCACGATAATCTATTTTACCACCGACCCAGAAACAATGGCGCCAAATGACATGAACTAAAACAGTGAGTGAAAATAAATCTGTATTCCATGAAGATATTCATCTTAGATATTTTGTCACAGCAGTGGAAAAGCTGACTAACACAATTCCCAGTTACAGATCCTCTCTAGACTCCTACTTGCTGAGGAATGTGTCTCAGCCCAGGTTCCACGGCTCCAGTCAGTGACCCCTCTAAAAATAAAAATTTAAAAAGCAAGCAAACAAACAAGACCCTTGAGAGTTCTAGTTCAATCACAGCTACTGGTGTTACCCTACTCTGAAAATTCCAAATTTGAAATCCTCCAAACTCCAACACTTTTTGAGAACTGAGATGATACCACAAGTAAAAACATCCACTCCCGATTTTATGTGGCACGTCACAGTCGAAAGGAAGGGACACAAGGCTGGGATTATATGTAGCTCAGCGGTAGAGCTCTTGCCTAGCATGTGTGAGGCACTGGGTTCAATTCTTAGCATGCATACAAACAAATAAATAAATAAAAATGAAGGTTCATTGACAACTAAAACAATTTTTTTTTAAAAAAGATAGGCATGGGGCTGGGATTGTGGTTCAGTGGTAAAGTACTTTCTTGGCACATGTGAGGCATGTGTTTGATGGGTTTGATCTTTAGCACCACATAAAAATAAAATAAAAGCATTTTGTCCATCCTGAAAAAAAAAAAAAGGCAGGCACACACAAAAAAAATGTTGTAAGAATTACCTTAAGTCTGTATGTATGAGATGAATAGGAAACATACATGAAATTAATGTTTAGACTTGTATCTTTATATCTCAAAATCTCCCTGATAGGAAAACTCTGAAACATGTCTGGTCCCAAGTATTTCAAATAAAAGATAGTCAACCTGATGTTTTACCTTTTTCTGAAAATTTTGCCTAAGATTTTCTTAATTTTGAACTTGGGATTTTCCCATTTGAAAAAAAGAAAAAGAAATAGTCTCTTGGTCCTTTTTCTTTTTGGTTTTTGTTTTGTTTGTTTTAATTCTGGAGATTTCACTCATGGGCACATAATCACTAAATAACATCTCCAGCCCCTTTATTTGTTTGTTTGTTTGTTTGTTTTTGAGATAGGGTGTCACTAAATTGCTTAAGGACTCATTACGTTGCTGGGCTGGCTTTGAACTTGCTATTTTCCTGCCTCCGCCTCACAGGCATGTGCTGCAACAGTTGACTCCTGGTTCTATTTCTGAGCTATGTGTTTTACATGTCCTTATCCAAAATGCTGGGTGAATTCAGGGGTGTGCCTTCAATCTTTTATTTAGGCCATCACCATTGGGATCCTCTGTCCACAATTCTGTTTTCTCAGCAAAAAACTTGAGGTAGCTCTTTGCTGAAATATTCACAAGAGATTGAGTTATTGTAGAGTAATAGGAAAGAAAAACTGACATTAAATAAATAAATCAGTTAATTAATTAATTAATTAATTAGTAAATAAAAAATAGAAAAACAGTCAAAAAGGAGTAAGAACAAGTGGCCTTAAGGAGTATTCCTTGAGAAGATCTAAATGATAAGGAGGTTGTTTTAAAGGATAAATCAAAACAAACCTCTCAAGAGGAAGTTTGTTTGTTCTAGATACCAAAGGACTATCTTGGGACTTCAGGGAAAAGGTGGCATTACAAGTAACCCTTTATTCCTGTGCATAAAGAGAAGCCACTCATATATTGATACAAGAATCATGAATTACTGACAGTACTATCCCATCTTTGATGTACCATAATACCTAAATATGTCTCTTCAGGTTATTTAGGGACATTGGTTAGGTATTAATACAATTATTGTGCTTTATTCTCTCATTTTCAAGTCCCCAATACCAAAAAAAAAAAAAAAAAAAAAAAGTTTCCTAGAAAATGAGAAAAAAAAAAGATTTAGGCACAGTAGCAGCAGTAAAGGATCTTCTGAGAAAATTCACTGCTCGCTGCCTTTAATCTCCTTTAATCTCTTCCAAAATCACTTCAAATACATGTTGTGGCAAATAAAAATACTATGTCTGTTCCAACTGCATATTTAAAGAGAAGTTGCAGACCTCCCCCTCCAGTCAGATTGCCATCCTCACTTCTTAGTTGCCAAGGCAGCCCACAGGCCCCCACCCTGAGCACAGCCACAGGGAGCCACACCTATGCAGACTCCAGGGTGGAGCTGGGGGTCTGAGAATCTGGCTAAGAGAAGCTGGGGAAACTGCTACAAAAGCGGAAGACAATCTCTCCAGCCAAGGCAGTATCACAACATGGTTCACAGAAGTGATGGTAACAAGAATCCAAAGGAGCTGGGAGAGCAAAGCAGAAGCCAGTAGCACCATCCACTGGGAGGCGGCCATAAGAAAAGAAGTAGCATCATGGTGGTGGGGGTGGGGTGGATGCACCCAAGGCAGGGCCCCAACCAAACTTGGTGGTTCAGAGAATAGGATTAAACTCCCTGAAAAGAGGATATGATAAGTTAAAAGAGGATGATTAGTTAAGGCACCAGGCCTCTAGGCAGATGCCACAGGAAGCCACCCATACATCTGAGTGGGTCAAGGAGTGAGGAAGGCACTTGTTCAATTAGTGACACACCCAACACAATCTCCCTCAAATCCTTTCAAAAACTAGCTCTGCCAGTCCACACCACACTTTATTTAAAAACCAGGCTATGTTTAGTCCTGAATGTAGACATAACGGTGATATTGCCTTGGAGAGCTTAGGAAGAAGAGCTGAGGAAATGAGCTGGACATTTTTAAATTACGTGCAGTTTATAATACATATTCTGAGAAAGCTCTTGTGAAGATGTAGATATTACATTTTTATATCGATGTAAAAATTAAAAATAGCTAATGCATCCTTGGTTTCCCTAGGTTTTCAGAAAGAAAATGAAAATGATAGCATATGTTTCCCTAGAAATTTCATCCTAGAACAAGCAGTTACTTTATTTCCTGTCCTCTTGAAACCATTATACAGTAAATCTGAAAATACAGTCACACTCAAATTTGACCCAATGGTAACATTCACAAGAAACAAACATTTCCACTTGTTTGATGTTATTCACCTGATGTTTAAAATTTAGCATGTGGTCTCTCCTTCACATCAGCTGTCTATATACCTCATTATAAATATTTAAACCAAACCACACTTGAACATCTCAGAAACTCTCCCCTAGGTTTGTGACTGTGTATATGGAAGATCTGAAACATTGACAGTGAATGAAACAAAGACCCCTTTAGAGGGCTAAAGTCAGAGCTGCCAGTGGAGGATGCAGGGGAAGCCAAGAAAACAGTTGATGAGGACACTGGGTAAAAAACAATGCTGTGTGTTTCCATTTAAGAGTCACATTTAACGAAGCTACTATCATACACAAAGATGTGAAGTCTGTTTCAGACAGTTCTCTGCCCCTCTTATGGCTTAAAGATATTAAAAGAGGAAATGACTTATGACTCATGTTCCATCTTGGTTCATGTGGAATTTTATTGACTTTAAGAAAAAGGCCAAACACACTTTGTATCTGTCATACTAATAGATTTGAGCCTCATCCCATGCTGATAGCAAAATTGCTTGGAAACATGTAGGCTTGCCATTCTCACAAATCAACCTGCTGGGGATTCCAGGATTCACGGGGATTTGGTAATCCATGTTCTGCCCCACTAGATGTTCCTTTGTGTGTATGAGGACATGTGCATAAAACTTACACATGAAGAAGAAAGAAACCACTGCAAGAGGATAAAACACCATGTAAGATTGGCATGTGTCTAAAAAGCAACAAACCTGAGGACGGCCAACAGCACCGGAAGCTAAGACAAAGGCATGAAATGGATTGTCCCTTGTAGCCCCCAGAGAGAACACAGCCCTGCTGACACTGATTTTGAACTTCTAGCCTCCAAAACTGTGAGGGAATAAATGTGCACTCTCAGAAGCCACCCAGATTGTGGAGCTTCATTTTAACAGTCCTGACAACCTAATACAATCCAGCACTTCTAGACCAGGGTACATGATCAGCAATACCCCAATCCAGTCATTTCTGGCCACACTCTGCCTGTTCGGCAATGTCCAAACTTCCTCACTGTCTGGATTACTGATAAATGCTCCTTTCAACAGCTACTACTAATTTTTCCCAAGTAGTTCCAGTTACTTTTTCCACATCTGGCTCACTCCAAAAAGTTCCAGAGGTTTATGAAATGTTTGGAAAACCAGAGGTTTCCTTTTTCAAAAGGAAAAAGAACTCTCTCATCTTAAACCTCTCTCCCAGAATGACCTTAAAAGGGATGAAATTATAGGTTATAACGGATAGCTGAAAAGCTCATATTTGAAGACTTGTTCGGGGATTTTCCCTTCTGTAGAGGGCACGGGGAAAAGAGACCACAGACATTCCTACTCCAGGCTGGCTCTTAGCTGTCCTTCAGGTCCACTCACAAACTATAGTGCCTGGCTTTCTCTTTAGAGTATTAAAGAAGTAAGAAACATTTTCTCAAATTAAAACTACTCTCCTAACAGTTGACTCAGTATAGAACAAAGGTCTCTTCCCACATACACGTGATCTGAATTCAGTCATTATCTTCTCTGGGTAAGTTTCTTTTGTTACTGCTTAAGGTATTGAAGTGACTCTTTATAAGATCCACTGCACCAGGAAAATTTGATTGATTTACCCACTTCTTGGTCAAATTCTTTATTCTCATCTTTTCTAACCTAAATTACAGCATTAACACGTCCCTTTTTCTTATAATTAGTAGCACATATTAATTTTACAAAATAATAGGTTTCTTTGTAACATTTCCATACATGCAAATAAGGTATTTTGATGATGTTCTAAAAGTGTCTTTTCTCCAGGTTTGCTATGTACACTTTATTAAAGGTTGAGTTGGTTCTTTAGGCTCCATTACTTCTCTCTGCCTTTTATCAGAGGTGACTTCAGTTTTAAACTTTATGATGGGCTTTATCTCCCAGTCATTGTCAACATGAATACAAATCATATTTTAATGAAAGCTCTTCAATCTACATAATCTGAGTGAAAGATATGAGATATGGTTGCAACCCCAGCCATCCATAGACATGGACCTTCACCCAAACAGGTAAGCCCGAGTGACATTACCTGGAAGAATTTGTTGGTGGAATAAAGCCAAGAGGAATGTGAAACTCATACCAAAGCTACTCTCCTCCATGCAGAATTGCGGGTATATTTCTTGGCATTTCACAACAAAAGGAATTTGAGCCTGCTGTCCTCATATTAGAGTATACAGTTAATTTGGTTTTTAAATATAAGATATTCTGAAAATAGAGTTAATATACCAGGGATTTGGGAAGGGAAGATGTTCATGTAATAACATTAGCCATCCTGACAGGAAAATGCTTGCGTGAATAGACTTACCATGTCTCTGTCAAAATTTGTGCTTGAAATTTGATAGAAATTAGCTTCTTTATTTACAAAAATATGAAAACCCAACACTAATTTCTGGGAAATGGCAATCCACTGACAAAAATACCAACCATACGGAGGCCAGAAATCATTCCCTAAAACCTAGAATGCTCTTTCTTTTTTATTGTATAGAATTAGGTTAAGCCAATAATGTAACCACTGTCCACATGTGGCTATTTAAATTTAACTAACTAAAAGAGATTTAAAATTTGTCTCTTTAGTCTTGGCAGCCATACCTTGAATGCTCACCAGGCCCCTCCGTCTAGTAGCTACTATGTTGTGCAGCACAGATAGATCTACAGAAGAGGCAGTAGATCCAACAGTGAATTCATGAGGCATTCGTAGTCTGGAACCACTGCATGCACTATCTTTTCTTCTCAGAATTTTTTTAAGATTATAATTCACAATGGTATAATAATACTTGTATTAGATTTTCTTCCTAACTAGAAAATAGTGTAATGTTATTTATCAGAGCTTTCTATTTAAATGTGATTTTTTTCCCTAATTCTCTCTATCTACGCTCTCAGAAACTAAGTGTCCAACAAATATCTGTTCTTGGCATTTCACAACAAAAGGAATTTGAGCCTGCTGTACTCATATTAGAGTATACAGTTAATTTGGCTTTTAAATATAAGATATTCTGAAAATAGAGTTAAGTGTCATAAAATAAATCACCTTTCAAGAAAATGATCCCCAGATGCTTATAATTTCCAACCTGCTTGAATTTAAAGGGATTTTTAAAAGAATTGATACACATGTGGCAGTTTAATTATACAAATTTTGGAGCTATTATCAAATAAAACAATATTTGCATTTATATACTTGGTGTCATGCTATGTATCATCTCAATTTTTATTTATTTATTTATTTATTGCAGTGCTGGGGGTTGAAACCACGTCCTCATTCATGCTAGTCATCCCTGGGCTACATCCCCAGACCCCACCCTTCCAATAGGAGCTGATTATATGCTTTGCTTTGTACTTATCCATATTTCAAACCTTACAATATCCCATGTAAATTTCAAGCCTAAGAAGCAGTAACAATTCTACTTCTAGATTATTGGTTGTTTTAGCTAAAATCTTATTTTAAAACAGTCAATACTCTATAGGTAGTAAGTTCAGTATTGTCAAAAGTAAAACAACAAAATGAAAGATTTGTAGTTGCCCTTATTTAGAGTCTGAGATTCCCAAATAAGTAGAAATAACTGGGATAGTCTCTCTCCCAGAAGATGTTCCCTTGGAGAATGCAGATGACTCAAATAAATTAATGAGCTTTCTGATAAAGAGCATACTTTTTCTGGATACTGAATCAGTAGCTTCTTCTTACATGAAATAACATAGCTTTCCTCTGAGTCACTTAGAGGTAGAAGAGCATCAAACAGACTTAAAGAAAACTGCATGTATATATGTTGCCCTGCTCGTATTTCTTCTCAAAGAAACATACTCCGTAAAAACAACCTAATCCTCAATAAAGTCTTTAATGAGTGTCCACAGAGAGCTGGATCACTCTTTTCTATTAAAGACAGCATGGAAAATTTAGATCAAATTTTCTATGAAAGACAGTTGTATGTGTATGCAGGCATAATTGGAAAGACTACTCTGAGACCAAGAACATAACAACAGAGTCCATGAGTGAGACTCAAGGCTACTTTCATTCAATAAATATTAAATAAGACAATGTGCTTCATGAAAAGATTAGAATCTGAAAATGGGTGAGAGATAAGATGAAGTTCAATAAAATCAGAAAATAATGTTAATTTTCTTTATATGTTCCTAAGTCAGCTTGGTTATTTAAAAAATGTAAACTATTCTTCCTACCAAACATGAAAAAAATGGATAATACTACCTAGTAAATAAATGTTACTGATCTGAGTTAGATTCAATTTTCATCTCTAACTTTTCATTAAAAAGCTAGAAAGGTGGCTGGAACATAATCTCCAAAAAACCAGACATGTTAAATAGATAGACATGCACAGAATATTCATGTTGCCATGTGCAGAAGGCACCCCAATGCTCTTATTGTGCCTATGTTCATAGTGGTTATCTCTATGTTACTCTCATACTCAAGTGCTCTGCTGAAGTATTACCTTTGTGGAAAAGTCTTAAGACACAAGAGAGGCTCTTTATAGGTGGCAATGTATCACAAATCATCTAAAATGATATTGTCAAAACACAAAAGACTGAATTACTTTGTCAAAAAAGAGAGTATCATGAATACAAAAGAAAATGTTTGTAAATGTTACTTGAGCAAATTAATGTTTGTATCTGCAAGTTGTTCTCATGTTCCAAAGATTCCAGAACTATAATGGGCATGCAAACCACTAATAGATCTTGTTAAAATGCAGATTCCAATTCATTTGGCTTGAAGTAAGGCCTGAGATCTTGTGCATCTAACAAGTTTCTGGGATGAAGTAAATGCTGCTCTCCCTCCTCACTTTGAAGAACATCATTTGAAGAGTATTTTTATGAGCAGTGATTACAAGCAAGATCTCCCCTTGTAGACTTATGGCAGGGAAGCTATGTTGGCAGGGAGGTTTTCACAGTTAATTTCAAAATTCAGAATCTCAGGTTATCCATATGGACAGAGAAGAGAGTGGCCCATGTTTGTGATTTAGAGGACATTAGAAGTGTGTCTAATATCCCCCAAGAAAGAAAAAGAAAACATGCTAATCATAGAGGATAGCACATCATTATCAGAATTGTAATTGTTTTGCTTAAAATAGTTTTCCCAAACTTGCCTGAATATGATAATATAGATTCCCAGAGCCCACCGTGGACCACTAAACCTAATTCCCCAAGGATGAGGTCTGAAGATGTAAACTTTAACAGTCTTGGGTGGTTCTTACCATCAGACAAGTTTGGAAAACAAAATTACTTCTTCAAGTGTTTTATTTACTGAGGTAAGTCACCAAGTAAACTGACATCACTTGTAATTTATGCAACTGTGTTTCTTGTGAAAACTAAGGTTAAGGCTGATGGGAAAGAAATTTGGATAAAGAGGTAAAATAAGGGACATTTTGAAATACTGTGGCAGGAAAGTAAGACTGAGTCAGATGTAGCAGAAAAGGGCTCCTGAGCAATCAGATAATGAGAAGAAAACAGAGAGAAAGCAGAACTAATAGCTTCATTAACTAAGAGTTTACCAGGTGGCAACAGGGTGCTAAGTGTCATATGCAGTGACTCCTTCAAACCACACAACCACATCAATACCAGAGGGCAGGTTGTACTTTTAGCTCCAAAACACAGATAAGGACCTGGAGGTAAACCAGCTGGAAAGTGGCAGAGTGAGTATTCAAACACAGGCAATCTGAATTTAATTGTCAGGTGAGATACTCCACCAAACAAATTCCGATGACTTTATAAATCAGCTCAAAACCAGCCATGCTTATCTGAACTAGTGTCTGAGAAAGGAGATATTTTCAACCCAGTCACAATATGATGAAGCTGGCTTTTTTAGGTTAAAAACAAATACTGTCCAATTCATATGATTCAATCTACATTAAATGTATCAGTCCCCGTTTGAGTGTTTCTAAAGTTTTCTCTTTCTTCCTAGTCCTGGATGAGTCACAATGATGTCCAAAGGCAGAAAAATCCCAGAGCCTGCCATGGACCACTAAACCCAGTTCCCCATCAACAAAGAGAGACACTCCAGGTATGGATATAAACTGCTGGGGTTAGCAATAGGTCACATGGCTGTTTGGGGCTTCTGTGATTGAGACTTTCAGGGCCTTTAATATACTGCCATCCTCTCTCCTGCATAGTTCCACTCACCTAGAAGTTAAAAACATAAAAGAAAATAACTCCTCTCTGCCTGAGGGCTTTCTTTGGAAAAGAAGGATAGAAAGCTTCAAATAGCATAACACGCCATCTCCTCTCACAGCTTGCAACCTGCTGTCCCACAGACAAACTATGAACCAGAAATGTTTTATTTGGCCTACAGAATATTTTTCTTTTTAAAAACAAACTTAAATTAAATGGTAATATTAAAATGTGAATGAACAACTGGATTGCTGATTCATCTTAAAAGATTGAAAGAGCGGACATACCCACATCTCCCATGATAACAGTTGGCAGAAGCCTATTAGCATGGGGTCCTCTAAGACCTGCATGTGCTCTCCAGGGTCCCTACAAGCCAGCTGTCTTCTCACCATGCAGTACTCTTGAGTCAATGGATTTGAATCTCCCAGCTCTCATTGGTTCCCTAATGGCTTCTGCCTCCCAGAAGAGCCCCAAGCAATTCCACAATGTTCCAGAAACTAGAGGCTATGCACAGAAAGATGAAGAATGTAGGGATACAGACTTTGGAGCTAGATGGAAAAGAGTTCAAAGAGAGGACTGATGTTTTAAGAAGACCTCAGGAAATGGCTCATGTGATAGAAGCTTCACTCCTGAGTGAGTCACAGAGACAAGCCAGTGCACAAATCTCTTCTCTGCTTGATCTTTTTGTAATTCTGCCTTGTTCTCACTCTGGTTTCTTCAGTGTATACAGCTATTTGCTAAACCTGGGAATTACCTTATTGTTTTCATCTTTTACCTCATTCTCTTACCAAAATGGAATTTTCTCCCTACTGTGCATTTGGCCTGAGTTGACAGTTCAATACCTGCCAGCATGACCTACAATACCTGTAGTTTCATGAAGTCCACTCAGAATCAGAGCATTCTTTTCCAATCCTCAGCAAGACTTCCAGTGTGTCTCTAAATTGCAAAAGTTATTCTTTAATTTTACATCATTGTGTCTACCAAGGCTTTGCTTTTCTAACTAAATCTACAATGAGACTACAGTCTGGTGAGTATTGTACTTAACTGTTCTTACCTAAGAAAAGAAATGCATAATGTCCTACATTGTTCTTGAGTTATTTTCTAAGCTTAGTTTCTCAATCTAGATTTAAAGATCCTTATGGACAGAAACAATTCAGATATGTCTTTCATGCATTCCTGAGCACTTAAAACAGTACCAGGCACATCACAGGATCTCAAATAAATAGTTCTTGGTCACTGACTCAATTTTGATCATTCCATTTCATCTATTTGGAATTTAATGTGGATGGTTTCATTTGAGATAATATTTCTTTTATTTAAAATATAACCAATAAACAAAAAATTATGAAATTGCATCAAAAATTTCACAGATCTTCTATGTTTTTGTTTGGGATTTTAGTCTGGAACACAATTTTGGCATGCCATTCACATTAGAAATGATGCTTTAGACATAGGAGCATTAAAACAATGTATTAGTAAGCCTTCTGCCTTAATGGAAATAACACCATGCCTATTCTGAGAAACACCTATCAAAGAAGCTTTTTTGGCATGAGTGTTGTGAAATGTTGTCCAACAAACTAATTTGTTGTATATATATTTTTAAATGTTTATAAGCTTGAAAATGCAATATCAACATTTCCTGGCCCAATTTCTCCCCCCAAAATAGGAGTGAGGCCAGATATATCTGCCCTCTTGTGATGCTCAGTCACACAATGACAAAAGTGTTGCCATGTGGACAGGAAATTTCTAGCCCATCTCTGGTTTTTTTGAGGGGAACGTGAAGATCAGACAATCAGAAGAATGGAGTCAGATAAGCAAAAGGCCATCAAAAAAAGGGAAGCAAGCAAGAATGGCATTTGGGGAGTGGGAGTGGAATGAGGGTGATGAAGTTGAGTAGTCACAAAGAGACCAAGCCAGTCTAGACCAGCAAGCCCTATATCTGCATCTCCAGAGTAAGAATACTACATAGGATACCTTATAACATACCAACATTTTTTTTATGATTGCTGGTCTTAATATTTTTTTCTCATTCCAAATAGGCTTTTATTATTTTCATGTGCTAATGATAAAAATAATAACACTCTTTTAATATTTTGTAGGAGTCTGTACTAATTAAAGATTGTCCTACAGACTCCAAAAGGGAACTGGGAGAAAAAAAAATGGTCTTGAGAATAAGAGGGGGAAAAAAAGATCCCCAAGGGCTAAGGAGGAGATAGGTCTGTGGAACCTCAAGAAAACTGAGGAGCCACTCTCCGGAAAGTTTCAATTCCTGGGAAATATTTCAGAGTATAAGATTGCAATATAAGATGAACCCTAGACACCAAATCTATGGCCTAGGTCAAGGCTTCTGCATTCATGTTAACCCCATGAACAGCAACTCCACAGACTAAGACAATCAAAGCCAGCCTAGGCCAGTCTCCTTAATGAGGATGTCAGCAGTTGCTCAGAAAGACTGATATTAGAGGACCCTCATGGCCCCTTAAGCCTTCTGCTGTTGGGTGAGGGCTTAGAAAGGAATAAGTTTCAAAAAATAACTGAAATTGAAAAAGTTGCACGTTTATACATTATAGACTCCTAGACACAGTTTAGTTGAAACCATTTAGGTGATTCCCACATCTCCACATCTTGCTTTATCTGTTTGTTGTTATAAATTTGTATCTTTCTAAATCCAGAAATGGCATCTCTACCACTGGTTTCAAGTACTGGAGTTACAGAAAGAGCACAAGTACATTGTCATCAATGTTACTTCTTAGCAGAGACATGAATTCTTTGTTTTTGATTGCTAATGCCACAACTGTGGAACTTTGATTATTATTGCTCTTATCCTAACAGGTAACAGAAATACTACTTCATTTCTTTCCCCAATCATGTGCTTTTCCTTTATTCAAGGTTATAAAGTTAACCTTACCAGAAGAAAAAAAAATTCTATTATCTGACATGCTAATTCTAAAACTACTGAAAATAATCTGATCAATCTTGCATACAAATAAGTACTGCCTGATCCATACTCATTGAAACTATTCTTTTAGTAAGTGGAATCCTCTCAAAGACTACATAAATTACCATCTTTGCGAAGAAATAAATTTTGTTACAAATTTTATTCAGGATATTATGTTCCTTATCAACATTTTAGATACATAAGTAACATGAAATTTTGCCCCCCCCTTTTTTGTGGTACAATGTAGTCAGAATAAGAGAATTATCTACTAAAACAGATTTGAGAAGTTAAATTTCATTTTATTTGCCTTTGATATTGAACTTCTTGTATCAGCCAGTTGAGTATTTTATATTTATTCATTAGTGGAAACTACTGTTTGAAATCCAAAATGCTTTTGACTTGGAAATGGTTCCACCAATGCTTTCCCTCCTCCATAAAAGACAATGGTAGAGGATAAGCAAATTACCAGTAGATAATATAGAAAATTATCTGCTCTGTAGGACAATATCTTCAATATAGAACTGGAATAATATTACATTAAATAGTAGGGCTTAGTAAGAAAATGGTTTTAACATGCAGTATACCAAAAACAAATAAATAAATAATGTATACACTCATTCCTATGATTGAAATCATAGCAAATGCCATGAAAATAATTATTCAGTGTATACCAACTGATAAGGGAGATGATTTAACAGAATAGCTTTTGGAATTTCTTGTGTTAGAGCCTGTACTTATTTTAACACAAAAAAATATTTTCTCAGACCTAGAGATATCTTTTCAAACAGTTTGTAGGAAACAGATAGCAGGAAGTGGAAAGGAAGGAAGGGAAAATAGGCAGGAAAGAAGGAAGAAAGGAAATGACTGTTATAAGTAACAATACATGCACCATGTATTGTTTCTTATAAAATCATTTAACCTGGGTTCATTTTTTTTAATGTCTTAACATGAAAAAAAAAAAGTTCTTTTTCACATGACCCTAGCAGTGACCTCCCATCTAATTTCCCCATATTCACCCTCTTGTTTCTCAAATCTATCCTTTGTATGGTCACCAATTGTCCTCCCAGAACAGATTTTATGACGTGACCCCATTCTTCATGTTTATACACATCCTCTTGGCAAAACGATTGGGTCCAGACTCTACCATGCAGCCCCCTTTGTTCATCCTCATTTTCTCACCCACACTCTCACCAACCACATCTGTGCACATTCTTCACTCTGATGAGTCCTGCCCTACCGGACTGTTGATGTAGGAAGACAGCATCTCACATTTTTATAACCAAATTCTGTCTCTTTCCATAGTGCCTCTTTCTACCTTCTCCCAACATGTCTATCCTACTATACTGAAAATTTCTCTGCCTTACTGTGAACTTAGTGAGTCCTCAGACCCACTTCTGTTTTCTTCTCACCACCTTATACCCACAGTTGGCACAGCTTCTGCTGCCATCAGCAATCTGGAGGCAAAGCCCAAGTCTTATTTATCCTGTGTCTGGCACTTTGTCCCACTTGCAATAAATGCCCCCACACACACAAAAGTTGGTCAAATTGAATAAGTTTCTATTCCACATTTTGAAATTCTGCTATTTTTTAAAGACTCACCTTAGAGGCAGCAAACCTGGAGGTCCTGACTATACCCTCCTTCCTGTACTCTCCTGGCAGATTGTTAGTAAGCCCTTCTGTAGCACTCTCTGTCATAGTGGAATGGTTGTGTACGTATCCTAATTCTACAATAAATAATTCAGGTCACCAGTTGTTCTCCCAAGACAGATTTGATGATGTCACCCATTCTTTTTCTTTTATACAAATCTTGTTACCAGAGTTAATTTAGTATGATTCCTTACCCCTGTAGGAGATTCCATTCTGCCACTCAAGTAATTTGAGCCATCAAATCTCCCCAGTGTCTTGGCATTTTAGGTCTAATCTGATTAGACCTTGGCATGCCAGGTCTAATCTGTTCACTACCCTGCACTCTCTTCTTTTTTCTGAAGTGGCACCGACTCTGTCCTTGCCTATAAAATAAGTGCAATAACAACAGCTGTTCAGCACTGTAAGGAGGATTAAGTGTATATTATGCATAGATAATAGAGATATATACATATGCATATATAATATATATACCTACTTCTACAATTAAGATACATAATATTTGTTCTGTTTTCCTCTGCCTTCTTTTTTTATTTTCTTACTGATTGTCCTTTCTCTCTCTCTCTCTCTCTCTCTCTCTCTCTCTCTCTCTCTCTCTCTCTCTCTCTCTTTTAACCAGGGATTGAACCCAGGGGTACTTAACCACTGAGACACATCTCCAGCCCATTTTTATTTTATTTTAGATAGGGTCTCACTGAGTTACTTAGGGCCTCGCTAAGTTGCTGAGGCTGACTTTGAATTTGTGATTCTCCTGCCTCAGCCTCCTGAACCACTGGGCTTACAGGCATGTGCCACCTCACTCAGCTGTACTGCCTATTTCTTGGAACTCCATTTTAATGAGCCCATTTAATTTAGACACAGGGACATTTCCAAATACTTGCCTTTAATAATTCTCATGTAACTAAATTTCCATTTGTCCCCAAATTTTCTACTCTCTCACTCTCTCTCTCCAAAGATTTTATATTTATATCAAGGAAATTAGGTTTAAAGAGTACTTGCATGTGGAATGGATATTGTGGATAAATAGAGCTCATAAGTGCCACCATATGAACTCAGGTCTAAGTTCATTAACATCAACTTTCATGAACTTCACTCATAATTACAGTCAACAAGTATTTACTGAGTCCATCCAATGGACAAGAAAATTGGTACTGATTCCAGGGGACACTATGGTAAGACTGTTCATTCCCTAAAGGAGCTTCCAGCCAAATGGGCTTATCTTATTTATCCAGTTAACTTCTCTATCTATACCAGAATTTATTTTTCTGAAGAAGAAAGTTGCTACACAGTGACTGAAGAAAGGAAACATGATGGAAATAAAAGTAGTATTATGCACAAGAAGGAAGATGGCCAGCATGTCTCAGAATAGACCATCCTGATTTTTGAAAGCTGTCCTTCATTAGCTAATACTCTTTAGAAAGACGTCCAGTTGTACCACATGCTGGCCTTGCCAGGAAGTTTTGAGAATATGAACTTTTTACTAATCACTACCCAAAGTGGAAACATACTGTTTAGGAAGAGCTTGATTAATTCTGGTGTTCTAATCATGATTTTATTCAAATGCATTATTATTATTGGATACTCAAAGGTTTTAGAGAAAAGTCCAGTGGTTTCTTTGTGAAATGATTTACTCAAAAGTGTGCATATCATAGGCTTCTTGAAGAAAAGTTGAAAACAGAGGTTTGTCTTGCCCATAATTCTACCAATTACACAACTCACAGAGCAAGCTCCATAAGAGTTATTATACAGGGAAATAGTGCTTTCCAGTCAAAAAATTAAAGTGAACCCAATAGCTCTAAGTATACAGTCATTGCAATTATAATGGGTATAGGTCTACTACCTTTAAGAAAGGAGGTAGTAATTCATATTTTTCACTTACAGGATAAAAGTATACACTTCCCAGGCCCACTCTCATGCTGGGTTTTATTAGTCTTTCTATTCTTTACCAATCTAATCAACTGAACATTATGATATGATGTCCTTACTTGCATAGCATAGTGTGATGTGGAACATAATCTCAAGCATATTAATTCTTCTTTCTGTGAATCATCTGTACTCTTTACATGTGTTCTTAT
Source organism: Callospermophilus lateralis (assembly GCF_048772815.1). Taxonomy (NCBI): domain Eukaryota; kingdom Metazoa; phylum Chordata; class Mammalia; order Rodentia; family Sciuridae; genus Callospermophilus; species Callospermophilus lateralis. Next base: position 86,535,937 of record NC_135310.1, on the reverse strand, counting down.
TATGTTCAACTTTTTGCTTACTGATTTTGTTGCAGTTTTTAAAAAATATTTGAGTGCAGTTTGTGTTTCTTTATTTTGGCTTTGTGACCAATACTCACTAATACAGAATTTGGTTCACTAGTAAATAATACCCATGCACAATGGATTATTACACAGAGTTAAAAGTAATGATGTATATCTCTACAAGTTTTGTTATCTCATTTGTGTGAAGTATATGGGCAAATGTTCAAAGGACAACATTTTCTGGAGTTTTTTTCTTTTTTTTTCTTTTTTTTTATTTTTTTAAAAAAGTAGTCCAGTCCAGACTTCAGATAGGTTTTACTTTTTAAAATATTTTTCTCTAAGGTGGATTATTTTTATAAAAATTATGTGTTATTTTACAGTTAGAATGAGTAATATCTTTTTCTTTTTGAAAATAAGAGAAAAAACTTTTAAGCAAACCAAATTTATGGGTCTTAAGAATAAATCACTATAAGTTTAGCTGATTTTTTATGATAATATTAGTGAGGTTTTTTTAAAAAATAAAGATGCTGTTATGGTCATCTGGAATTGTTTGTCTAGTCACATGGATGGATTTGGGATGCTTCTGTCCTACATGCTTCTCAGATACTAGACACCGTGCATATGTGTGCTAATACACTCAACTAGAGCTCACACAGGAAAAAATGAACCACTTGGCAAGGGGATAACGGGAGATTTGAGGATGAGGAAAGATGGGGTTGACAGACAGCTGGGTACATTGGGATCACAATGGGCCAACATCTCCCCACTTCTTCTTCTTGATGTACATCATCTAGTCACTTCCTTAAAAGCTGTATGTAAATCTTCATAGTAGTTGCAATTATTTCAAAATAAGAAGAAAGTAGGGACATGTTATTTTTTAAAAAAAGAAGAAGAATCTGACTTTCTTCCTAAAATGAATGTATCTCCTTGTGTCATTTGCATAAATTTCTTTCCCTATACTTGCTCAAAGGATCCTTAACAAATTCTAAAACAAGCTTCAACTTGGAAAAAATGTAGCTGAGCCTGAATAACCTAGGATCTGAGGGAGAACATCTCATCAGCATCTGTGCACAAAACCAAAGACACAAGTTTTGCAAGAGATTTTCTCATATGGTGGCACTTATGGGCATTGCCTTCTTGGGCAAGCAAGAACTTGGAAGGAGCAATGCTGATTCCAGCAAAAAGGTTTTATTAAAACTGTAGGCAAAATACAAATGGAATTCATATCAGAGGGGATGTTGCCAAAGGCCTCGGGGGCAAGGAAAACTGAGTGCAGAGTGGCACCACAGTCTGTGACTCAAGCTTAGTCAAAGTGTTATGTCGGAGTCTTTCAAGGTTACTTAAAAAAAAAAAGCTAACCATCTGGGAAGAACAATCGGTTCTGGACAAAGAAAATATTAGAGCTAAAACTGAAAACAAAAATAAACTTCCACTTAAGGAAAGTCCAATAAATCAGGAGTCTATCACTCAAGATTGTCAACAATAATCATGGTAAATTGCCCCACGTCCTTGGCAAAATGAAAGACGTTTTCAGTGGATACAATAACTAATTTTAATCAAGGTAGCTGAATGTGCCAGCCCAGTAACAGAGACCAGCCCAGTGCTGAGAAAATCTTGTTACTCAGTGTTTACTGACTTCTAATCTATAAACGAAAATGGAATTCAAGCAGAATTGATGTTCACAAAATGTAGCTTATGACCACTTGTACGTTCTTAAAGCCACGTACACTTTCTGATTTTTTTTCATAGGTGTGGGAAGGTAATTTGAGATAGTAAATATATAAATGAGTATCATAAATCCAAGGACAATATTTTTCAAATTGTTCCTGTGAATTCCAGGCAAAAAGTCAGTCAACCTATTCCGACCCACACTAGGCACCTAATAGACATGTGGAAAAGAGGCATTAAAACGATTTAGTTGGCTCTCCCCACTTACAGGTGTATTACTTCTGCTTTCTCTTAGATCATAGCCAATAATTCTAATAGTTTTGTATAGCACTGAATTATACCTAAGCATTGTTTAACTTGAAGAGACTTTAGCAAACAAGAGCCAGTACTTATACTGAGATCATCGTAGGTAATTCTCATTTAATCATCACAAAAATCATAAAACCTGGTACTATTATTATTCACATTTAACCAGAAAGAAACTGAGGCACAAAGAATCAGTATGTCCATAGTCATGTAACCAGTAAACACAGAATAAGGACCTGAACCCAACCAGCCTGACTATAGAGGCTGTGCCTCCCTGGCATTCTCCTGTGCCTGGGATCCAGCTACTGTTTCTATAGTAGACTCAGAGAGGTTTCCTGGCTTCCTAGAGTCAGAAAGCAGGCTCCACCCTTTGAAGCCCAAAGCCAATGTTCTTGCTTTCTAAATTTGGATATAGCCCAACCTGCAAATAAACAAATTCCCAGAGAAACATGATGATATTTATTTACATATCTCCAAAAGGAGATTCAATAATTCACAGGAACATATGACAGCCCTGTCTGACAAATCCTTTTCATCCAGCCTCATCATTGATTCTTCACTTAGAGCAACCTTCCCTGGAGAGTCTCAAGCCCTGAATCAGGCATCAGTGTACCTGAGTTTTGGTCTTAGCCTTTCATTGAACAGTCTTGCTGAATTTAGGGAAAACATTTAATCTTTTGTTCTGAAATTCTCTACTTAGAAAATAAATAGGTCAGATATATCTCTAGAAAGAGGAAGGAGGAAGAACGGAAAGAAGAAAGGGAGGAAGAAAAGGAAAAGAAGGCAGAAGGAAAAACACTCTGATTGTTAAATATGTATATGGCAGAGAGCCTAACATGTCATATAAGTGCTAGGCCCAGTGGTTGTTGCAGCAAATATACCTTTGACAAGATACTCAGTGTTTTAATGTTCATTTTTACACATTCTCACATTTTACCTCTTTCAAACATTATTTATGTTGACTCCTTTTTTCAATTGGAGCATCCCCCTGCAAACAAGAGAAGAATGTAATGTGCTAACGGAAAACACTCAAATTTTCCCAAATAGATCAGTGACAATGGTAAATAGCCCTCATTTAAAAAAAAAAGACTGAATATGCTAATGTTATATTCTTATTCAAATTTCTAACACTATAATGGTTAATCATGAATTTTTAGAAGCTTTGAGGAGTAAAATTTAATCGTTGTAATGCTGAGATGATTGAACTCTAACTGCCCACCTCTTATCAAACACTCTAAAGTCCCGGGATCTGCATCTGGGTGAACCACAGTGGGTCATGTTTCCACACACTGAATATACTCAGGGCAAATAGAATAATTAGACTCCCCTTAAATTGTAGCAAAAGAAGAAACTGGGAACCACTTTCACATCAAGTCTGCATTCAGGAGCAATTTCCCACAGAGAAATGCAAGTTCTATTGCAACAGGAGAGGAAAATTGGAGAAACAAAGAACAAACAAATGTGAACCCAAAATAGTAATGCATACATCCTCTCAGATTTTCTTTAACAAAGTCACAAAGTGACTAACCATTTGCTATTTCTGATGTATTGTGATCTGGCATATTGTAACTAGATTTATTATATTACAATCTTCCTGCTGAACCTGAGAATAAAATATCTGTACTGCATTTAAATAGTCTTTATAAAAAATTCACATCACCCTTTTGTTCATTGTTTCCAGATTTTGCTTGTAAAACAGGCTCGCTTCGAATTTCACAATCACATTAGTATATTAAACTGTGTATAATTTTGCAAAAAAGAAACTTGTTTCACCTTATTTAGTCCAAATTTATTTAACCATGGAACAATTATTTTTTTTAATATTTTACTATGTTTTTCATAAAACAAATATTATAATTTAAAAGGAATGTTTGACAAGGCATGCATATCAGAATAATTTGTAGAAGGAATTTTTCAGATACATACGTGCAGCTCCCAATTCCAATTAGAGTGGAGGGATATGTATAGAAGAAGTAAGTAAAGGCTTTCTGTATTATTTAAATATCTAGAGATGACATTCACTCCTAGTTGGAAATCAACAATCTAAAGGAATATCAAAGGCCTGTGGAATGAATGAAGCTCCTTCAAATGATACATAAAAAATATTGGCCTCTTTGTTCCTTATTATTCAAAACACAAAAACTTGCCCATTCAGATTGAAAAGTATACATAACTAATGATCTTATATTCTGGCAACTTGCACCTGAAGGTATAATACCAAAATAGTGATTATTTTCTATATAATACATAGCCACAAAGGAAAAAAAAATCTGCAATAAAATACAACAGAGTAAAATTGAGTTGCTTTTTTCATTAGGAAGACAGTCACCTAAAATTATTATTTGAAAGCAGCATGCAGTGGTGCATACCTGTAACCCCAGCCACACAGGAGGCTGAGGCAGGAGGATTATGAATTTGAGGCCAGCGTGGGCAATTTAGTGAGACCCTGTTTCAAAGCAAACAAAAACAGTATTATTTTAAATCTCATTTAATTTTATAAATCATGTGTTAGTGTCAGAAATCTGTAGTTACTGCTACCTAGATTTCATTGCAAATGAGGATTTCTGAATGATTTTAATAGTTTTGTTATATATATGTACATTATGTATATAGTATATTAAAAAGGCAAAAAATAAATTTATATATCTTTTTCACAATTGCTACCAGATGCCATTTTGTAGTAAATAATTCATTATAAACTAAATTACATTTTTAAAAGTTTTAAAAATTTTTCTCCTAATTTGCCCTGGTATTCTTTTTCAAGATAATTAACTGTCATGTTCTGGTTTTTAAATTTATACATGTTTGTATTAAACATAATGTTTTTAGATACAGAAAATGTAAAAAAAAAGGAAACAAATCAATTCTGATCTCATATTATATATGTAGAATATGTATAAATGTATATGGAATATATATTATGTTTCTATAAAGCATAACAATCATTCCTTACATTTTGAACATTTTTGAAAGCATTATTTTGAATGTCTGAATAATATCCTAACTGGTAAATATACCATATTTCATTAAACATGAATTATTTTATTACTGACTTACAAAAAAAGCAATTTTTAGAAAAGTTCAGACATTGAAATTGAGCAGATACTTCAGAGAGTTTCTGTGTTTCAGTTCCTCCTTGCAAAAACATCTCCCACTTGTAATTTGTTGAAATTAATGAACCATTATTGATACATTATTAGTAATTAAGTCTATTCATGGTTAATTCATATTTTCTGGATGTTTCCCCAATGGCTTTGTCCCCATCCAGGGTCCCTTTCAGATTGTCACATTACATTTATTTACTTATCATGTTTCTCCCTGGACTCTTGAATGTGACATTTTCTCAGATTTTCCTTGTCTTGATCACCTTGACAGTCCTGAAGAGTTTGTTTTCTAGACAGACTCTGTCTTAGGGTTTTCCTGAAGCTTGTCTCATGGTTATCCTGGATGTATGGAAGTTTAGAAGGAAGATCATAACCACAAGAATAGGATCTTAATTAGAATAAGTTGTACTCCATACATGTATCATGTGTCAAATACATTCTACTATCATGTATATCTAAAAATAACAAATTTTAAAAAAATAAATACCTAAATCACTATTCTCTATAAAGCCTGAGTTAATTAAAACATTTTTAAAAGGAAGATCACAAAGATAAATTGCCATTTTCATCAGATATCAAAGATGCATGCTTCCACTGCATACTTCTACCATGACTCATCCCTGCTGATATGGGCCTTGATCACCTGGATAAAATAACCTGTGTCAGGTTTATCTGCCATAATGACGCACTTTTCCCCTCTTCCCACACATACTGTGCTCTGGAAGGAAGTCATTGCACAGTCTTATGGATGAGGAATTAAGTTCCTCCCCTTTAGGGAGAACTGAATACATAATTTATTTGAATTTTTTTTTTTTTTTTGGTGGTGCTGGGGATTGAACCCAGGGCCTTGTGCATACAAGGCAAGCACTCTACCAACTGAGATATCCATATCCCCAGACCCTTCTTAAAAGTAAATTTATCTCTTTTCTGCCATTTATTAACTTTTGCAATGGTTTATTTAAATCACTATGGATTTGTGACTATTTATTTTCTACTTTGCATTATAATCTGATACTCAATTGTTTTTATTTTGTTAGTCAAATTATTCCACATTGGGAACTTTCTCATTTGGCTCCTGCACCTTCTTGTTCATTGTCTTAAAATAATTAAATTTGATAAAGTTTTATAAATATAGATTCATTCCTATTTTTACAAAGAGTTGTTATTGTTCTATTATAAATTTAAATAAGAAAATGTCTTATTTTTAATATCATTATTATATGAAACATATAACTTAATTGTTAATATAAATTACATTCCTTTTTTAAAATCCCTTCTTGTATCTCTAGGATAAACCTTCTTTGATGTCAATATTTATTTTCTAATAACTTGATAACATGATTTACTAATATTTTAATGAATAACATTCTTACTGAAATATGGACTTAGTAGCTTCCCTTTCATTTTTTCCCCTAATATTACGCTTGCATCATAAAACTAACTATAAGCTGGGCAGGGTAGTACATACTTATAATCCCAGCCACTCAGGAGGCTGAGGCAGGAGAATCACAAGTTGGAGGCTACTGACATTCTGTCTCAAAACAAAAAATAAAAAAGGGCTGAAGATGTAGCTCAGTGATAAAACACTCCTGAATTCAATTCTAAGGACCAGAGAGAGAGAAAAAAAGATAAACACTAAATATAAATATTTTCATCTTTTTCTATACTTCAACAATCAGAGATAGCAAGGAAAATAGCTATAACGAAAAAGTTTGAACCAACTCATCAGTGAGAATATTTGAATGCCATTCTAATTTATTTTTATTCTGTCCCCTTTTATGTCATAATACTTTAAAATCCTCTGATCTACTCAGTTAATCTTATAATTCCTTAATCACCATATGACCCTCAGTTTACAGAACACCAAAAATTTAAGCCTCATTCATGGAAAACTGCATAGGGTTACGAACTCTAAGATTACTTTGGGGAAAGTAATTTATTAATGTGCTTGCAATGTTAAGGCGTTTGATTATGTATCTGTTATCATCATTTAAGTTGAATATCAAGATTTATTTTGCTTTTAGTTTTTGATATTTCCCATAATTTACATATCCTGTGAAGCCTTCTGAACAACAAGAAAAATGGTTCAATGTACTCTCTTCTGACTCCTATTTCATTAGAAGGTGAGATTTTATCATCACTGAGAGCCCTTAATATAATAAAGGTATTAAAGTCACTGTTCCCCACCCCACATTGTTGGCTAGAGGTTGTGGTTTGTATTAACCCTTCATCCTCTTCCCTAAGTGTTTTCTCAGCCAGCAGTTGGCTAAGAAGGAGACCTAGTTAAAATGGTACATGACCTTCGCCTGGAGAACAGACTTGGCTTGGAGGCAGTGGTTATAGGTTTTCCTCCACGGGGGAAGAGTAAGTATCTGCTCTCTGATATAAACTTTAGGTCTGGGATCAGGCCACCACTCAGTGTTAACTTTAGAATCTTCACTTCCCTCAAGGAGGGTCAGCCCTTTGTCCATTGTATCTGGATCATTAATTTCCCAAGTGGTGACTTGCACTAACTCTCAGTTGGGGAAAATATAAGGTCATCTACTCTGGTTGCTTCTCTCCAGATTGGGGAATAGAAGAGAAAATTCTTAGGATTTTGTGTATTCCTCCCTGTGGCTCCTGGAGAGTAGGGTAGGTTTAGGAGGCTTACTGTTCCAGAGTCATGTTTCTTTCCTACTTTTTTTTTCCCTACTTTATTTTCCTACTCTTTGAAGCACAGCATTTTGCATTTTGTCCCCTTTGGGCTTTAATTACTACCCTGAACTTTTTCTCTTTCTTTTTTTTTTCATATATGGGGGATAGCTGGTTTTTACTTTTATGCATGATGAATTGGAGTTGGGCAATTCCATAGGCAACTTTTACTGTTTTACCCAAGAAATTTCTCTTGAATTTTGTAACCAGGTTTATGAAATTACTTATATTGAACTTTTTGTTATCCCATTTTTTCTAACCCAATTATTCTGTTTGTTGTAAATTGGTTATAGACCTTTTTACACTTATCTAAATTGAAGGTCATAGAGTTCCCATTTTGAGAAGAAAAAAAAATGAGAACCAAAAATGTAAGGCCCCTTTCAAATAAGGAATATGCTTTAAATAAAGGAAACCCATGAAGCCATTTGCTTCTTTTAAAAGAAACTTTCATTTTTATTCCAGCATTGCATTGTACTCAACTTTTGTACTAATCTTTTCTTTCCTAGTGAGGGAAACTAGAAGATACATAGTAGTTGGAACTGTGATGCCTGAGCTAAACTAAGAATTCTTTTTTTTTTTTTTAATGTTCATATGTAACAAACATTATTTTTCTGTTTCCTGCTATTCAATATAAAAAAGATAAGGATTTTACTTCCATTCTATTTTTATCCATCGGAACTATAAACTTCTAAATGCTTTTATAAACATAAAAAGTCATGAAATAAGGTTTACTTGAGTGTAGCAATTTATAAACTATTGACAAAAATACCTAATTTTTGAATTTTCAAATTTTCTCCCCCTAAACCATCTCATTTCCACCAGTACCATAAAAACTACTCTGCTAGTTCCAGTGTTTGAAATAACAGCTCTCTGCTATGACATGTTTAAAACAAAAACTATTTCTAGAGGAACAAATCCTGTAATAACTCACGGATGTTTATTCTTCAACAATGTCAACACGTAGAAAATAATTGTTATTAGACTATTCATTTTAATCATTTTCTTCTCCCCTTCCCTTTATCTTATCTTCTTGCTGTTTTATTTTTATGTTCTTTTCTTCATCCGAGCTTCTTAATACCTATAATTGTCGACTCCTTTTTCATAGCGGTCAGGTCACTTTGCACCCTACCAAGTATGCCAAATAGTATAAAAAACTTTTTTCTGACTTCCAAGGTAAACAAATTTAAGCAGTTTGCCTTTGATGAGTCTGTAAATGGTGTTTCTACTATCCTATTGATTTCCATATGTTGTATGTTAAGTTTTGTTCTTTGAATTTATCCTCAAATAAGAAAATCTTTATAAATATTTGATACTTCAAAAAAATGAGGGATATAGTGATCATGGGTCCTGCTCATTCTTCAGTCAGCTTCTGTTCAAAATTCTAGGTGGGGCTTCTGCTGAGAAGTATATTCCTAATAAGTGTAGTTCCTAATCTCTTTCAGGTGCCTTGCAGGCCTTCATGTGGTACTGCCAGGCTTAGATGAAATTGTTTTCCAGTACCACCCCTGATATGTCTGCTATTTCTAATAGATTGTGTACATTTACAATGCACAGCATCCACCATAATCAGAACTCTTCCTGTTTCTACCTAATCCACCTCTGCTCTAAATGGCCCTGGATACAGTGATCATCCTACATCTTTCCTCTATTCCTAACTTGTGAGAGTTGAGACATGTGTGTCCCCTTAGCTTTACTATCAAAACGAAGAAGCCAGGCCACCTGTGTCAACATGACTTATCTATTTATTCTAAAAAGTTCCTGTGTTAACATGACTTATCTATTTATTATAAAAAGTTAATTTTAAAAATAAAAGGATGTAAATAAATTTATAATTTCACTGATTGCTGCAGTAAACTTCCCCAAACTAGTTTATCAAAAAACAACCAAACAAGGGCTGGGGTTGTGGCTCAACGGTAGAGCTCTTGCCTAGCAGGTGTGAGGCACTGGGTTCAATTCTCAGCACCGCATATAAATAAAAATAAAATAAAGGTCAAATGACAACTTAAAAAATATCTTAAAAAAATAACAACCAAACAAAATCTAGGCATACATTATACTTAGAGAAAGGTTAAGTTGCTAAGATGCACTCAAAATCCTCACTGAAACTTTGTTCCATTCTAGTATCTTCTCCACATTGAAATACCAGACTTAAAACACTTGAGGCTAGAAATGAATACCTTATAAATATTCTCCCTGACCTCTCTCTTCTGAGATATTTCTAAGATGATCAAGGTAGCATTCATCTTTATTACATTAGGTTGAAAAAATTTAGTTTGGTGGGTATTCAGGTTTTCTCGTTGCCTTCTGGAGAGATGACATCTTCTAGAGATATTTATTGTAACCAACCTGCCTGTTTTAGAACATGGAGGAAAAAGGAGAGTAGAACAGAATTTTGGCTTCCTCCAAAAGTGGGACTGGAAGAATCAGTCCACGAGTTTTTGAGCTGATTCACCCCCTTGGACTAAACTGAGGATTAGTAAATGAGGTAGATGACATCCATTATATAAGATAGGCAAGATTGGGTGTGGCAAAGCCCAGGTAGGTTAGTCTCATAGTGATATTGCTATCAATCTAAAATAATCTTAATGTATTTAAAGAACTTCAATGATTCTGTAATATGTTATTTCTAAGAATGACATGTAAGTTGTGTTTTGATCTTTACTACATTTTGAGTTTTTAAACTATTTAGAAGAAATTGGAAGAGGTTCATAAAGGACTTTTTGGCAGTTGTCATTGTAAACCACAAATTTGCATTTATTTTCAAAGTAAAATATCTGTATTTATCATTCAAATTAGCTTTTTCCTTCTGTTCATTAAACTATTATTTACTGAGTTGCTACCCTCAGCCAAACATTGTAAAAAATATTGAAATTTTCTTCCTTGCACTCAAATAAAATGAAGTAGTCCTATGACAGATTTGATATGCGTTATCTATGTGAACATATATTTTTTTAATTAAAAGTGGGATAGAACAGAAGGTATGAAAAAAATGTACCAACTATTTACACAAAGATCAAAGTTTCTGTCTCAAAGTTACAGTTTTATAAAGGCATTTCAAGTGACTTATTTTATCATCTTTCCTCTAAAATAGTCTCATAAATGGTCACTTACATAAACACTTGAAAAAAGTTGCAATTTGTTCCAGGCTCAAAGTGAATAAGGACTTCAATCCTCTTCCTTTTCATGTACCTCCATGTCGGAAAGCAGCCCCATTAAAAAATTACGGAGAACTGGTGTTTTTTTGTATTTTTTGGAAATGATTTTCATATAAATTCAGTAATCACATCCTGAAATCCACTTACACAAGGCCTATATTATAAGTATTACTGAAGTGAAAGTGACTTCTAAGAATTTTTAATAATGTGTTAGTTTTCCCATCAATGATGTAATTTATGTTTGACCAACTTCCAGAATTGATATTAATAGTCTAGATCTACTGTTAGCTAACAGCTAATAAAAAATAAGAAGGTCAGGTTAGGTCAGATTTAGACTCAGAATTAATATAGTAAAGGCAGAATTTATGAAGATATGATGGGTGATGTCACCAGTGTGTATTGATCTTGTGCCTCAATTTTCCAGGAAAATTTTGATAGCAAATGTTTTGACTTGTCATTCCATGAAAACTACTCACAACACTTGTTAGTTTGAGTCGAAATTATTTTCAAATTCCTCTACAATATAATTTTGATGGAGTAAAATCCACTGCACAGAACTATATCACCCATACTAAAGTGATTGACATTGCATAGAAAACATTATAATGGATTTTATTAAACCCTCCTTGGTGTGAACCATCCTGGTACTACTGAATAGTGCAATGGATTTTTTATTTCTTCTTTAATGGAAAAATAAAAAGGAAAGTAGGGAGGACATGTAAAAGTATTGTATGTAAGACATGGGAAGTAGTATCAGAGACTGCACATGAAGATAGGAGATGACCTGGATAAGGAGAAGAAAAAACTAAAAGCACATATTTCATCACCTGAGAATTTGCCTAGATTTGGCACTGCATTGACTGGCTTTTCAGCTCATGAACAATAAGCATTACATAGAAGTTATAGCCACAATTTGATTCCACTGATTATACATATCAGTTACTATTAAAAAGAGAATGCTTTCTAGTTGTTCTCCATTTCCTAACTGTAGAAAAATAATGATTTTTTTGAAGGGGAGTATTCTTTTCACCCCCAGAAATTATTCAAATTCTATCCTGGCCTCAGGAATATTTACTCAGGCTAAGTTCCACAAACTAAGCTTCAGTCTTGTTACAAAGGCATAAAGAAATCTGTGGGCTGGGCTGTGTCTCCCTTTGGAAATTATCTACATTCTCCCTTAAATGTACCTCTGCTTTCCTAAAATAAACCTTTGTCTGTGTCTCTGACACATGCTGAAATTCTTTTCCATCCTCTAAGCAAGGACCCTGCTTGTTATGAGTCAGGGTCCCCTCTCCTGCAATTCCTCAGACATCCAGTGACAACACTTTGACATACTGAGTACTCAGAACTAAAGAATCAGGATCAGAACTGAGACAGCTCTGACCTTCTCCCACCTTTCTGATATTGCTGAGGAGAAGAGAGGGGCATTCCCTGAAGTTCTCCTAACTACCTAACGGCTGAATTCTTCAGAAGATACTCAGTTATTATGAATCACTTTCCAGACATCTCATCAGCCAGGTAGGGGATATTGAGTCAAGACTAGAGGTGACACCACATCTAGAGCCTGGATAGATTTTTGTTCTCTGAGCCCATTCATCTGCCCTAGAAAGCATTTAATCTGACTATAAATTGCCTACATCCTCTCACACTTCCTTATCCACTATGAAGAGGGTATATAAGCTCCTAAATCTTTGGGGTTAATGGGTCTCAATCTCCTTGATTATCCCCTCTCCCCTACAAATAATAAATATCTATGCTTTTTCTCTTGTGAGAGGGAGGGAGGAAGGAAGGAGGGAGGGAAGGAGGAAATTTCTATGGACTGGCCAATTCTACAGCCATCTTGATATTAAAATTCAGAACAGTCTTTTCTCAAAGTGGTTTTGAGGAAGTCTTAATAACCCAACCTCTGCAACTTGACCTGAAGCTGAATTGAGAATTCCCAGTTCACCTCAATGTTAATCCATACTATGAAATTAAGAGACAAAAGAAATTGATAGTCTTAGTTCCTATTATCCATATGCAGGTTTTAAACAAGACAGAATTACCTAAAAGGCATCATTAGACAGTAGAAGAGTTATAAAATTCCCATTAGCAAAGATTCTGCATGGGTCAAAGTAGATGAGAGTCTTGATGCCCAGGCTAGCCCTCAAAGAGTCACCACCAGCCACAGACATTTTGTGTCCACGCAGTGAACTGCCATTGGATGCAAGTTGACATGAGAAAATTGTGGTGCCCACTGCCATAGACATTTCTATGAAAGATGTTGTCTCAAATTTGTGCTTTTATTTAGTGGAACTATGAAATCATGATGCAAAAGGACAAAGTGAATGCACTCCCCTCCCTGAGAACTAGTAATTATACAGAGAAAAAGGAAAGGAAGGAAGCTGGAAACTAAGGAAGTAACTGATGAGGAAAGAAACAGGAGTCAAACAGATGAGCAAGAGACTTGTGTGAAAACTTCAAAATGAGCTCATCCAAACTGATGTGCTAGGCAAATCCTATTAGCATCTGTACTTCACAGAAATGGAACTGCCAGTCGACTGAAGGCAGGAAGATTTAATGTGCAAGTGGAAAGGCAGCACATACCATATTGGTCCCTAAAATCTTCAGAGTTACAGAATCAAGCTTTCAGTGTGCAGATGTTGGCATGAGCTGGTTTGAGACCTCTCAAAATAAGAAATTCCTGGAAGCAGAGGGAGGAGGTTGGTAATGAAAGAGGTAGAGGAATTTTATTAGCCAAAGAAAAGGCTTTCTCCAAGTTGGAACTTCCTTCAGGTTAAGTTTTCATGCCAAAAACTTATTCATGCCAAGCCCTTTTCAAAGAAGTCTGTGAGTGAAATAAAAACACCTGTCATGACTATGGATGAACCCTTCAGGACAAATTGGCAAAAAGAGATTCCGTTTCTCGGTCACATAGAAAATGACCCATTCACACTATAATTATTGAGTAATCTGTTGTGTAGAAGGCATAGTCCATAAATACCCTTCCTCCAAAGTCAGACTGGCCTGGCACCTGAATTGTCTCACTAAATTCTGAAGCCTTTATCTTTAAGAGCATGAGAATATGTTTTCTATTTTCATGACCTAGTTGGGAAGGCTGACTAAAACAAAATGTGCAGCTTTGGTGCCCAGTCAGAGCTCACCCTCCCATCCTTCTGTGGCTTCCACAAAGGGATGGTTGCATGTGTAAAGCCTTCAGAGTTTCCTAGTGAAGTTCACACGAGAGGCTGTAGGCACCCTGGGAAAATTCAAAACATAAGCAATATTAATCTCTTTCTGTCTGCCATCTCATTGGACAACAGTTGCTTCAGTAGCTCATGACCAAAGTGATACAGCCCAATGGATCGAAGCAGCTTCCATTATTTTAAAACATTGCCCCTCTTTCACTTTAAACTGTCATAAAATTCACACCAGCTGGGAGGTGAGAGTATAGCTCAGTGGTAGAACACTTGCCTAGCACATGCAAAGCCCTGGGTTCCTTCTCTAGCTCCACACACACACAAAAAAAATTTACATCAACTGGCTGCAAGTCAATAAGTAAGTTATTCACTTGGGATTTTCTCTTGTTTAAACTATATGATATTATTTATATGATATTTTAGAACAGAAGCAATTAGCCTATGGTAATACAAGTCAGAATAGTGGTTGCCTCGAAGACAGATGAAGGACTGGGAAGTTTTAAGTGGCCCAAGAATCTCTTTCCAGTTCTTAGAAATGCTTAATTCTTTGGTACAGTGGTTTGGTTTTGTTAGTGTATAAATTTGTCAAAACTCATTGAAATACACAAATAAAAACTGAATATTTTTGTATGGGTTATTATACCTGAATTTAAAGAAGTATTATAGAAAAGATCATCCTTCCTTCACTGATTCAAGATGCTGCCTTGTCATGGATTACCTTTCCAAATGCAATTGAGCTACTCTTGGACTTTTAAATTATGTTCCACTGATTTTTCTTTATATTAAAAGGCCATTACCAAAAGGATTTCCTGTTTTTTAAAAGATGAGTATTGGTTTGTATACATTCTATATTCCAGGTAAGCTTCCACTTCATGAAAGGGTTCTGTCACTTAGGATTAGTCATAGAAACCTAGTTTAAAAAATTCTAGATTTTTTAAAAAAGAAATAGAATCTATAGCTAGGATCTTTAAGATAATTAGAAAACCAGGAATAGGAGCAAAACATTTAGGAACTACACTCAACACTGTAGCACAGAGCTCCTCTAGTGAAGATTCCTGCAATAGACAAAATAGTTTTGTCCTCAAGATTCACTTTGAAATTCTGATCATACTGTGATGATATTAAGGTTATTAGTAGGATTATTATATCCTAATGCCTTTGGGTGATAATTAACTCCTGAGTCGGGACCTTTATCAATGGAATTAGTGTCCTTACAAGAGACACCAATACACTCTCTCATTCTCTTTCCACCATATGTGGACAGCAGTCAGTAACTCTGAAGAGAACCCTCACCAAAACCTGATCATGCTTCACCCTGACCTCAAACTTCCTGCCTCCAGAATGATGAAAAATAAATTTCTGGGTTTTAATCAATATTTTTACAGTATTTTTAAATAAATTATCTAACTTGGTATCTCACTTGCTATTTACCATAAACCAAAGAAAGGGATACTACCACAATCTGTATTTTATAGATAAACAAGCTAAGTTACAAAGAGGCTAAATTACTTGTGCTAGGTCTCAAAATTAGCACATGGTGGAATTGTGAATTGCAATGACATCAATTTTTGACCTTTAGTGGGAAAAGTGTCCATGTATTGTCTAACTAAACATTTCTAATTGGAATTGAATAAACAAGCCTAACCCTGAGGAAACAGTTCAAGAGAAGTGAGTAACCAGCAAATATAATAAGCTCTTTCAAAGATACTATAAACCACCTAGGCATTTCACATCAATAGCTAGCCTCTGGCCTCAGCTGTATCAATAATTAGGGGTGAACTCCTAAGTAAATTAGAACATGAGACCAATGCATATAATTTTCAAGAACCTTGCTTTGGACAGTTTGTAAGATTCACTAGAAATATGAAAAAAATATGAGAATAAAAGAGATTTCATTGTCTACAGAGAAAAGTCATAGAGAAACATATCCAAACTGCAAAGAATTCTCCTACTTTCCTAATTTAAAAAAAAAAAAAAAAACTATCATGGGATTTACACAAGGAAGCAAAGTAAGAAAGTTAACAGGAAACAACCTTTCTCTATTCCAACTAATAAGTTCTCCCCCAAATTCAAACTATCTAGTCATTCGTAAAGGTAACTACAGAGGTTTCAGTCACTCAACTGCAGACGTTAAGTCAAGTGGAAAGATAACCATGAAGTTCCCACTTGTCCGTAAGTGTTGGTGATCCATTCTGTCTCCTAGCCAGGGTAACTAAAGGATAAAGGCCACCATATGTGGAAGCGTGACAGTGAAGTAAAGGGACAACTAGAAACAGAAAAGGAAACAAAGCTGGAAGAATCTGAGACAAAGTAAGAGAGTCTCCCTTTCGGCCATAAAATAATATGACTTTAGGAACTTCATGGTATGTAAAGTTTTATTGTGGTAAAATATACATACCATAAAATTCACCCATTGTAAGTGCACACATCATTGATTTTTTTAGTGAATTTAAGAGTTTTAGAACATTGTCATCACCTTCAAAAGTTCCCTCAGCCCATGTGCAATAAATTCCCACTCCCATCCCTAGCCCCAAACAACACTGCTTTTATTTCTATTTTTGCATATTTAAATTTTCTAGAAAATTTATAAAAGTGGAATAATAGAATATAAAACTTTTTTCTGTTTCTTTCTCTAATTCACCCATGCCACAAAATTTATCAATTTGTTCCTCTTTATTGATTAAATGTGTTCTATTATAAAGATGTATCACATTTTACTTATCTGTTCATTAATTGATGAACATTTGGATTGTTTCCAGTTCTGAGCTATTGGGAATAACACTACTGTGAACATTCACTCCTGAGCCTTTGCATAGATATATATTTTCATTTCTCTTGGGTAGAACTGGATATGATCGCTGTGTCATATGATTCCATGATTCTAACAGCAAACTCCAAACTGAAATGATCACAGAACAGTTTTTGTGGAAATGTGAAATAAAAAAAAAATTAAAAGTAGCCAAATTCCTGTCCCAAACTGTCATACTCATTTCAGACAAGCCCTGCAGAGCTATTCCACATCACATTGTGGAGCCTTCTGTTTATCCTTCGAGAGTGGCCTTTTCTTTGCCACTTAGAAAACAAAAGAAAGCAAGAAAGCCAAACTCGTCACTTGGATTCTTCTTTCCCTCACACACTTTCCCACAAGGACTTCATGGAATTCAGACTTCTTTTAAGTAAACAGGAGCCTGTTCAGTCCTTCATGAATTTGGAGGGACTTAAAATTACACAGAAACTTCTCTGACAATTCTAACTCTTCTACAGCATTCTCTGCTTACCTTCATCCCTTAAATATCCATATTTACTGGGGAATCTATTGCTTGACTTCTCTTCTGGTCTCCCTCAAATGTTACCATCTAGCACTCTTCACACATGCTGGACTCAAAATTCTATAATCTGCGGTCAGTTGCCGGCTACTCGGCCCATCTCAGGACTTGAATTTACACCTTCCTTCTCAACCTCCTAATCAGTCACCAACTGTAACTCACCTTTTCACAGACAGAATTCCTCATCATCAGATATCATAGATATTTCCCCTACACTAGGGTTTTTTTTAGGAATTGGGATCACTTTCCACCCCAACCTGAAGAATTCAAGACATCCATGTCTACTCCTCCTCCAGTTTATCTTCACCTGTGTGCAATGAGACACTTCTTCTGTGGGTTTTACCTGAAGCTTATGTCTGATTCTCTCCTCCACTAATGTAGATGACTTGGTTGTAGGCTTTTCTCTCTCACCTGGATCACCCACTTGCCCTACCCACAGCCTATTTGTCCTATTTTTTTTTTTTATTGCTTCCTGGGACATTTTTATACAATGAAAACCTGGTCATATCTTTATGTGCTTTAAAAATCCATCCATGGCACATGATGCCTTTCAGAAAAAGCCATCCTGTTAAGTATGTACATATGTATACTATTCTGGTTTTGTTGTTTGTTTGTTACAATATAAGATCTGAAAGTAAGTACTTATGAAGAAAAGAGGATTATTTAGCTCACAGTTTTGAAGTACAGAAGTTCAAGATTGGGAAGCCCCATTGTTTGGCCTCTCTTAAGGGCCTCTCTTGAGGGTCTAATTTGGGTGGCATTCTTGGCAAGACACTGTTGGTTACCAAATGGAAAAGTTGGCCACAAAGTGACAAGCATTTATTTAATTTACCCCCTTAAAAGGAAGACTGTTAAAACAAGATGATGGAGTCATTAAGAAAGTAAACTCATGGGTGTTTTCTTTCTGTCCTTTACCACCATCACACTCACCCACCTCTTCACTGTCAAATCAAAGAGAAAGAGATCACATTGCTAGACAGGAATCCACAGAGGGTTCAGGCTTGCTGTTACAACAACTTGCTCTCACAAGGTTTAAATCAGGGTCCCATAAGAATTTACCTTCACCCCTTCTGAGGACTTCCCCCAGTGACCTAAGGACCTATCACTAAACCCCACTGCTTAACATCCCCACACTGGGAACAAAAATTCCAATAGATGAACCCTCACTTTGAAGACAACCACATCCAAACCGTAGAAGAATAACTTCATGTTCTCTATGATCTGGCCATTGACAATCTCTCTCATTTCACAACCTGTCACTCTGGAGAATTCACCCCATGATGAAAAACCAAATGAAGTGCAATTCCTCAAAGATAAAACACCTTCTTCTCATATCATGTGCATGTCTTTGCATGTGCATTTCTTTCTGCTTGATGTGCTTATCTCAGCCATTTCCCCAAGCTTCATCTTGCAAACTACATTTGGGAGGTCTCCTTTGTATCCCCAAATGGAATGACTTAGGCACTCCTCCCTCATGTTTTCAGTGATTTTCATGAATCTTATGATGACAATCACCATACCATGTTTTAATTTTTAATAGTTTGAAATTCGTACAGATAGTATTCTAGTGGAGCACTAAGAGCATTCTTAAGTTTGAATTTTCACTCTTCCTTTCACTATCCCCATGACCTGGGCCGTTATTTAAACTCTGTGCCTTCATTTCCTTATCAGGGAAAATAATAGTATAATAATAGTATCTACCTCATATTATTATTGGGAAAATATAATCAGTTAAACCATGTAAGGTATTTTAAAGTTTGGTATCATTGTCAGCATTATCTTTCTATGTACCAGATCCCAGCTAAGCACACAGCATGTGATATGTGCTGTTTGTAGAGGAAATTAATAAACTAAAAATCTCTATAGAAGTATTAGTAAAAGTACAAGGTAATTTTACCTTCCTCCTTCTCCAAGACTGCAAAGACAAACATATGTACAAAGAGCATAGGTCCAATACAATCCTAAAGAGCACTTATGATTACTGAGGGTGATACAGTGTCCTGGGGACAAGGAAAAAAGATTGTTTCAAAATAAAGGGAGCTAGTGATTGATTTCACATGTTTGAGAGATGTCAAGGAGACAGAAAACAGAGGCAGGACCATTGGGATCTAAACCTGGACACTGTCTCCAAGAAGAGTGAACTGTTAGTAAAATGAGAAAGACAGGAGTCACACCACTGGAAGTGGAGTGACTGAGGAAGGGCTGAGAATGAAAGAGCTTGGGGGCAGCCCAGCTCCTTAAAAAACTTGACAGTGAAGAGGTGGCTGAGTGTGATGGCATTAAGGGACAGAAAGAAGAAACACTCATGAGTTTACTTTCCTAATGACTCCATCATCTTGTTTTAACAGTCTTCCTTTTAAGGGGGTAAATTAAATAAATGCTTGTCACTTTGTGGCCAACTTCTCCATTTGGTAACCAACAGTGTCTTGCCAAGAATAAATAAGGCAATAACATCTTATGAGGAATTGTCTGACTTGTTTTGGTTTGGTTTTCATTTCTTTTTTTTTTTTTTTTTTTGCAGTGTTCCCTTCATTGGAGAAATCCATTGTTCCACTATTTTTGCCATATTTTAAAGGTGAGGAAACAAACACAAGAGCTTGCTAACACTTGTAAGGAATGCACTGAATGTTTGAGTCAGAGATATTCATCAAGACATTAAGCAGTTTAACATACTTTATCTTGAGACATTATAAATTTTAAAATTCTGGC
This sequence comes from Callospermophilus lateralis, assembly GCF_048772815.1. Lineage (NCBI taxonomy): Eukaryota > Metazoa > Chordata > Mammalia > Rodentia > Sciuridae > Callospermophilus > Callospermophilus lateralis. Next base: position 86,515,796 of record NC_135310.1, on the reverse strand, counting down.
ACTTTATTGCTAAGGTAAATACTGAATGTTACCTTTTAAGTGGTACTGTTTTTTATAATTACTAAACAAAAATCAAACTTCAAAATTATAATTGTCAAAATTACACAGTATAAAAACAAAGATTTAAAACTTCTGTAATCCTACCACCCTGAAGAAGCATTATTGATACTTTAATATCAATACTTTGTGGGTATGCAGACTCATACACATGCACAAAGTTTTACAAAATTTATAACATACTCTACATTCTATAAGGATGCATTCTACCCTGCCGCCCCACTCAAGATCAGAGCACAGGTGTTTTTCTATGTCTTTCTGCATTCCTTGAAAACATGACTTACAATAACTACACAATCTATTTCATTTTATCATTTTATTTTTGTTGGACATTTACTTGCCACTACAAATAATGCTGCTAAAAGAAAACTTCTTGTTAATCAGTGTTTAAGTATAGTAATTTCTTTAAAAAGACTCTAAGTATAGTAATATCTTAAGTATAGTAGCTCCTTAAGAAACAAGTCCTAGAATGATTATAGTAATAAAGTTCTCCTCTCTATAAAGCCCACTCTGGGTTATGTCATTTTCCAGAAGTTAATAACAATTGACATTCCTGTCACCAACATGAGATGGGACCAATCTCCCTGGACTCACCTGTGACAGGATTCCTAGCATTTCACTTGCTAATAAATTTGAATCTCCTGGGCATCCATTATAATACATTTATTCCTCTTATTTTTATGTTTTTTGAGCATTATTTCATTGGAGTTTTGTTTTTCTTAATAATTTTACAGCTCTCTTTATGAGAAGGTTGTTAACCCTCCTGCCACATTTACTTCTTTTAATTGTGATGGTACTTTAGATGCCTGTATAGCTAAAAATTTTATGAGGTTAAATTTTGTACAATAATAATATTAATTTAATTCAAATATTTGGTTCTTCTTTATGTCTTTTATTCTTAGAATTATCTTAAATCTAAATTGCACAAACTTTATTCATTTTTCTTTTACAATATGGGCATATATTTTATTTTTAATTCTTTAATGCATCTGGAGTTTACATTAACATAAAATAAAGTGTTAACTTTATATTTTCCAAATATCCCTCAATCATCATATTCCAAATTTATTAAATTATAACCCCCCAAATCCTTTCTACTACTGACTTGCGGAACCATCTTTATGAATAATACACTAATTCTTCTATGTACTGAGGTCTACTTCTGTATCTTCTATTCTGTACTATTGATACATTTACTGATTCTGGTAATAATAATGTAACATTTGATGACTCCCCAGAGTATGTTTTTGTACCTACTGATGACATTTGATTACGTTTAACTTCCTGTACCTTTACTCCCCCAAAGACAAAATCTGTCTTTTCCCACATTAAATTCCAAAACTTATACAGAAAATACAAGTCTTTGATCCCAAATGGTGCCATTAAACTTTTCAAAATGATGTGTTTGCTCCTTGTATACATTCTTTCTATGGTGATGAAGTCATATTGGGCTGGGCCATCTTCCTATCTGGGGAGACTGAGGAGCAAAACTCTCTGAAGTAGTAAAGTATCATTTGGAGCACAGAGTTTCCCAACCTATGTGTTGAAAAGATGTGAACAACAAATTCTAAAAGGAGCATTGCTAAGTTTTCAATAAAATACATTAAATGTGTTTCTCCTTGGTTTTTCAGCCTTTCAGTAATAAACCTTGATTGAACTTAAATATATATATATATATATATATATATATATATATATATATATATCTTTTCATCAAAGTTTTCACCAAAATATGTTCATTTTGCTAATTGGTCCTATGAAAATAAGAAGCTTAACTGTCTTTATACTGTTATTTTTTAACAATTAAGTAAAAAGCACAGTTTTCAAATTGATTCTAACAAGTGAAATCTTTTTTAGACAGGGAGAATTGTATTTAAGAGGCCATTCCTTCCTTGAAAGAAGCAAGAACATAATGTCATTTATTGAAAAGTTATCTACAGGTCTCTCATGTTCTCTTAGCTCATTCATCCAAAGGAGAATTTCTTAGAGAGAGCAGGGGAAAAAAAGTCTACATTCATGGACATTTTGTTAGGATGCATTTCTTTAGTCATGATCATAGCACTAACAAATGCTTTTCTGGATACCAGAAAATTGCATTCTTAGACCTTGCCAGGTCACTTCCTCAATTTCATTGGGTAGCACACAACCCTTAAAATATCTCTTTCCCTAAATCAATCCAGTCTAAACACACATTGACTAACCATGCTTGTGCAGCCCAAATGTCAGCATCCCCCCCCGCCCAGCTAATAAAGCACTTTCTTGTAAGGAAAACTTAGGAATTTATATTCTGGGGAGATTGTTTCTATCTAGCAGCATTAACACTGGTTAACTCTGAAAATAACTTTCTGTTTGATAGAAGAAAGCCAAGATTTTGACTTGATTGAGACTTTTGTGGCCTCTCTAAAAGTATTCCAATAAACAATCTTAAACCCTATAAAATAAAATATAAAAAATATGATAGTACTTAATTGAACTCAATGAGCTTCTCTTCATTATATTTGCCAAAGAATTGAAGGGAAATTAGTTTATTCTTATGAAAAATAAACTTATGGAAGATAATATTCCCTCTCAAGGTCCAATTTTCCATCTTATTGTTATAACAAGAAAGACCTTGAAGCCATATTTAACATTTCTTTGTGTCTGTGTTTACTGCCTTAGGTTAATCAGCCCACAATTTTAAAGCTCATGTCACTGATCCAAAATTTCTGAGAAATCAGGAGTAATTTGGAATTTGTTTGATTTGACTATGACTTAATAATAAACTTTCCTATGGATTCTTCTCAAATAGCATTTAGGCTAGAGTTTCACATAAACACTTATAAGAGATTTATAGTGAACTAAAAAAATAAGTATTCCTACTATAGGCCAGCTACACTGTTGGATTATCTGTTAATTTGAATTAGTTAGATAAGGTAGTTGACTAAAGGGAAATCCACTACCCAGAGCACAGAGTAACAGGGAAACAGGCAGCAATGAACTAATGCACTAGAAGACAGATCAGTAGAAAATAATCCACTTGAATCAAATGTATGAAATATGATATATTAAGAGCTTTGTAATGTTTTGAACAACTAATAATAATTAAAAAAAGAACTGACAAGGAAAAAAAAAGAAAACTTCCAAAGTGACACATGAAGAGGAAAAAATATAGAAAATATAGGATAGGATGCAAATCATATAGGTTATAGTGAACATGTATACTGTGTTATTTGAACCCAGAGAGGATAAAAGAGAAAACAAAGCAGAAATAATATGTTAAGAGCAATAATTTTTTATCTAGTTTGATCAAGATAAAGACAAAAGATTCAAATTAATAGAAAAATGTTTGTGATTAAAATTACTAAATTTAGTAATTAATTTCAAAAGGAAAAAAGAGAAATTTTTCTACAAACCTTCAGGGGAAAAAAGGATTATATAAGAATATTATGAGCAACTGCTAACAAGTGAAAAAGATTAACTGAATTCATTATTAGGAAGACATAAATTGCCAAAACTAACTGAAAAAGAAATACAAAATCTGAAAACACTTATTATAGATAGATCTAAATACTAACTCTAAAACCTCTCAAAAAGAAAAACTCAGATTCTAATAGATTCTCTGGTAAATTCTACCAAACATTTAAAAAATATTAACACCAAATCTTAACAAAAATTTTCATTCAATAAAAGAGGAAAGAAGGAACAATTATCAACTCATTGTATCACACAAATATATTAGCCTTAACCAAGACCTGACAAAGATACAAAAATACAGACCAACAGTCCTTACAAATCTGTGTATAGAAAAATCCTACAAATTAAATGCAGAAAACTATCAAATGGATTGAACTTGAACATAAAGGATGATCAAGTGGAATTTATTCAAGTAATGCAAAGTTGGTTTAACAAAACCAGATTAAGAGGAAAACATAAAAATGTTATGAACAGTTCAAGAGTTACAGAAAAAGCATTTGATAAATTTAACACCCTTTCGTGATAAAAGCACTCTCAACAAACAAGAAAGAGAAGAAAAATACTTCAAACTGATAAAGGACATCTTTGAAAACCTACAGCTAACATCATACTTGTAAAAAACTAAATGCTTTCTCTCAAGATATGGAACAAAACAAGGATATTCGTTCTCATCCCTCCTATTCAACATTGTCCTGGAAGTTATTACCAGGACAACTACACAAGAAATATAAATAAAATGTATATTTTATTTCCAGATCTCCAGATTGGAACATTGCAAATTAACATTAACAAATTACTATCTTAATTCACAGAGCATAATATTATATAAAGAAAATCTCAAGTAACTTATCAAAAGATAATAAATGAGAATTGTACAAACTAATGAAAGATGTAAGTCACATATTCAAGAAGTTCAAAAAACCCTAAGTAAAATAAATATAAAAAAAACTATGCCTACGCACTTTTTTTCAGCATAAAACAGCTAACAAACAAGAATAAGTTCAAAAATCACAAAATCATACAAAAAGATATATTATTTTTGAAGGAGCAAAACTAAGACCAACTGGCATTCCACTTCTGAACATAAGGGATGGAAAACATAGGAAAATTCAGTTACAGCTCTAAAATGCTAAAAGGAAAAAAAAAACTTCCAAGAATTCTACACTCAGCAAGGATAGCTATGAGATTACAATGACATAAAGATGTTTCAAAAAAAAAAAACTGAAGGAACTATTTGCTTTAAGGAATAAGGGAAAAAATTATAAATTCAATTCTTCAGGCAAAAAAACAAACCAATCTTAGATGAAACATGGAAATGCAGAAAAGGAATGAAGAACAATCAAAAGTTTAAATATAAACTTACATTTTGTCATAGTTACTAAGCAGAAAATATGCATATATTCTATGAACATAGTATAATGGCCTTCAAAAATGCAGACTTACCACACCAAAAATCATATATGAAAGGATAAAGAGTATGATTATTAAAAACACACAAATGCTGAAAAAAAAAAGTTCACCATGAGCCTTGCAAACCCTGTGTGGTGATCCTATATTAGCCCCTGGTCAATCATGCTTTCAAGTGAACCTTAAATGGTAGGAAACTGTTAGACCTTGACCTCTCCTTCAAATGTGTTATTTTAAGTAAAGGACCTAGTAACATCTTCAAAAATTGGATTCATCCCTGATAAGCATTCATATTTAAAATGGTACTTTCTTTTAATATTTAATTTTTTATAACATTTTAACATTTATTACACCCCATTGAAGAGGACAATAATAATGTCTTTATTAAAATTGTGAAATAGGGCTATTTGTGTATATTGTCTTTGAAGGAACTAAGGCGTCAATGAGAATCATTAACATTGATTGCACATGGATGTGGCTAATATTCATGCCAAAATAAGCTATTGCTCACTTCCTTAAAAATCTGCATTCTGTCTACAATAGACAGGCTGGCTCCTTACACTCCCAGGCTTTGCATGTAAGTGCAGGTCCCTATAATCTTCCATCGTACACAATCATTATTTGGGCCTTCCATTTGCAACTACTTTGTACACACCCAAATTCAAACTGGAGCCAGAGAAAGAAGAGGGAAAAAGATGTCCATGGCTTAAAAGAGTATCTTTATGGTTAATCAGGTATCTTGCACAGGCAGAAACTTGGGAGCATGCCAAAGCCATTTGTTCTGCCTCAGATACTCCCCCTCCTTTTGTGGTTGGGTATAATATATATCATCATCTTTGAGCTTGTTTGTTCTGGCTGCAAAAAACAAGTTCACACTTTTCTAAGAGAGTAAGTAAAAAGAAAAAGAAAATCTCTTTTTCCAGAGCCAGAAGAGAGCCAAACACTTGGCTGCATCTATTTGATATTTTCTGGCTAGAGCTCCATCTCATGGTCTAAATTGTATAGGCAAAATCAGATGCTGATAAACCTGCCACACAGAAGAGGAATCCACACTCTGAGTGTCTGCTGGACCTCTGGACAAACCCCAGGCCTGCCCCTCTGTGCTAAAGGGGAAAAAAAAAAAAAACTCTTGAGAATCACAGATACATTCATTATCTTGATTGTAGTGATGGTTTTGTGAATATATGCAAATTGTGCACTTTTAATATGTACAGTTTGCTATATGTCAATTATGCCTCAAAAAGGTGTTTAAATAAAATGTATAGATCTACTTCATTAAAAACTTTCACTGCTTGGATCCTATAGTCACTTTACTTTGCAAAAGAAATGTATGGCGTTTCGTTTAATGGAGCACACAATATTTTAGGAAAATAGTAGAAAGTATATGTAGATATCCTTAAATTTAGTTTAGGAATTTGCACCTAATAAAAGCTCAATAATGAGTAGCCTATAAAAGGACTATTTTTTCTTTGTAAAAGATTATATGGTCAGAGTTACACTGGATAATGATAAATTTGGTGGGAGAGTTACAAGGTATATTGGAGGACAAGACTTTAAATGGGTGAAAAGTATTTCAGTTTTTTGTATTATCCCTGATTAATGAAATAGAAGTTGAACCAAAGTCCTACCTGGAAGATTTTCAGAAGGGAAGAAAAAAAAAGTGTCTTCACAGAAGTAGAGGATGTAGGAAAGGAGGCAGGTTGTGAATCTGCAAGATCAAAGTGGAAGTGCCTTAAGAGAAACTATCATAAGGAGCTGATTTGGAAACCAACAGTGGTAACTGGTTTAAATTCATAGAAACACTTTCACTCATTTTGTGATGGCTTGGATTTATACCAGTATGGTTTATCTGAGGAGCTATGATGGAAATTCCCTAAAGATCTGTGAAGGAAAGTTGTTTCTCCTTCTCAGAAATGTAATTTATCCCCCAATTCATTGTCTTAAATAAAATATTCCTACTTGTATTATTTTTAGAATCACCCAAGACCTCTGCTATTCCAGATTCTTATTTTTTCTATCCAGTATACTTTTTTAAAATCAGAGCTGCCAAACATACATAGAGTGTCATTTGAGAAGTTTATAGTTTCATTGGGACATGAGAAGAACTAGAGTGCTTTCCATACAAAGAGACCTCATATCCTGCTGGAAAAGATCATAACCAAGCCCAACAGATGTCATGGTAAAATATTGTTAATCAAAACAAAAAATTTTTAAATGCTTTATCATTCACCCTTAGGGATAAAGAGTCTATTCTGTTCATAAAATAACAACACAATATTTTTTAAAGAACAGTAACAAACCACCTCCTCAAGCAATAAAAATAGTGTGAGGATAGCAAGGAGATAATTTTAAACATTCATGGCTTCTAATTACTTATTTCTTATGTACTCCAACTCAAGAAGTCTTGGAGAATATGTTTCTTTAAAATGTGGGGGCAGGACCAGAAAAAGACATGGAATAGGAAATGAGAATCTAATTCAAGTGTAAGGAAGAGAGAATTCACAGAACTTCACACAAGAGAGTCCCAGATTGACAGCTATCATCACATATAGCAAATCTAGATTGGAGCTAGATTGTAGAGGGCACCAGAAAAGAAGTCTCCAAAATGAAGAAAAAATGAAAATTACAGATTACCTGAACAGTTTTACCATATAGAAGTTGCCAAGAGTGGTAATCAACAATTGGATGATGTGAGGAGACTTAGTTTGGGTTTCAAAGAAAACTAAGCAAATGAAAGAATTGAGATAATTATTAACTTCAGAAAACACCAATAGCAGTCAAAGAAATGGAACATGATCATGTACATTAATTGATTGAAGATGGTATAATAGGTACTGTAATCATGATGATGAAAATTCTTAATCAAAGTTTGTGATATAATTATGCTGTTAAAAGTGAGATGCAATAGAGTTAGAATTCTTATATACCATAATAGCAAGTCAGTACACATCTAAAATTGCTAAATCAGGAGGGTTGAATATAAGGTGCTCCCCAAAATTTCCTGATTTGATGCAGGAATATTCAGAGGTGAAATGATTTGGTGGTGGAAGTTGTAACCTAATGAGTCCATCTAGTTTGAAGAGACTAATTGGGTGATAACTATAGGCAGGTGGGGCATAGATGGAAAAGATAGGTTGCTGGGGGCATGTCCTAGAAAGATGATTCCCCAGGAAAATCTCTTCTCTGCTTCCTCTCTCTATTTCCTGACCTAAGGTGAGCAGAGCATCCCCTCAATATGTGCTGCCTCACTTGGGCCCAGAGCAATGAACGCCGCTATTTATGGACTGAGACTTTTGAAACCATGAGCCCCAAATAAACTTGCCCTCTTCTAAGTTGGTCTTCTTTTCTGGTATTTTAGTAACAACAATGCAAAAACTGACTAAAACAAGCTTTGTAAATGTACACTCTTATCTGAAGTTATGCAGCTAAATTTTTGAAGAAGCAACTGAAAATATTAAGAATAGCTTTTTCCTGGAAATGGGATGGGATGAAAAAATAATTGCAACAACTTTTTTTCAAGCACTATTTAACTGTTCAAATTATTTTTGAGTATTTTATTCCTTCATTGTTTATGAATTCTACAAATGGCAGCATACATAGTCATACTCCCTTCAAACAATGTAAACCATATTGATTAATAAACAATTATAAATTTCTTTCCAACTTTTACCAAATATACACTGAAGAATCTTGCCTTTCACACTGGCAATAGGGGCCTATTTTGCAAATTTAGAACTTATTCCTAAATGCTTTTTAAAGTTTTTGCTCAAATGCATTTTCTGGTCCATTAGCAATTGATCTTGAACTGTTTAAATCTTGATGTATAATAATTATCATATTTGAAGTTACCCAGGAAATTCCACTGAAGAAACTGTGATTTCATTGATCTCTAATCAACAGCAAGATTTAAACTACACACACACTTGAGTAACTATGGAAATCTCATTATATTCAGGCGCTTGATTTTGCTTTTCTTTGCTTTGTTTTGTTTTTGTTTTGTTTTGTTTTCCAGTTCTAGCCAACTAAAATTTCTCAAGGTGACTCAGCTTGAGGTCATCTTTTCCTTACCATTACTAATTCACACAACATCAGAAAACTGAAATTGTGTCTTACTAATTTTTTAATATGATATTACCTTTTTAAAGTCTTCTGGGAATCACCTGAAAGATTTTACAATTCTTTCATTGTTCATATTATGCCTAAACCCATGTTAACCAATACTGTCCACTTGTGGTGTTTTTAGAACTAGAGACAAAATATAATGTACTTTGTATTCAACTCTAAGGAAATGCTCAAAAGGAAGCATCAACTGAGGCTCAAGGTCAATAGATATCAGACGCCAAAATTAGTTATGAAATAAAAAAACTTAAAGGAATTCAAAGTAGATATTTTAACATCAGTTAAATATATCCAGGATTGTTATAGGTTGAATTTTGTCCCCTCCCATAAAGATATGTTGAAGTCCTAACCCCCTTGTACCTCAGAATACAACCTTATTTGGGAATAGGGTTATTCCACAAATAATTAGTTAAAGTGAGGACATAAAGTAGTAGGATGGACCACTAATTCAGTCTAATTGATACCCTTATAAAATAAATGTCCATGTAAGACAGAGAGAATATTGTAAGACAGAAATAGAGGAAAGCCTCTATAAGTGAAGGAATGCTGAAGATTGCCAGCAAATGACAAGAAACTTAAAAAAAGGTAAAGGAAAAACTACCCTAGAGATTTCAGATGGAATATAGCACTTTGCCAACATTCTGATTTTAGGCTTCTAGCCTTCCAACTGAGACAACAAATTTCTTTTGTTTAAGACACCAGTTTGTGATATTTTGTTATAGTAGCCCCAGGAAAACAAAGAAAGGTTAAAAATTGTTAAAGGGTGGAATTTCAGAGATTTTAAAACATTTTTTTTTGTTTTTGTCTTTTGAAACAGGGACTTCTTTAAAGAGAGTTGCTGGATACCAAGAGTCCTTGAGAGATTCAGGGCATGCTTTTCCCTCATAGGTACAGGGACACAAAAGAGACCAATCAGAGGGCTTGTTGTATGTTTCCTAGTATTTGAGGGTTCATGATGGATTGCTATGTTATGTGTAAAAGCACTTAAGAAATCTAACAGCAAATGGATATAACTATTAACTTAAGGCAGTGTGGTAGTCGGCTTTTTATCACTGTGACCAAAACCATGGCTTCATGGTTTCAGAGGTTCAGTCCATGATCAGCCAACTCCATTGTTCTGAGCCCAAGGTGAGGCAAAAGAACATGGTAGAAGGATGTGATGGAGGAAAGCTTCTCAACTCATGGCAGCCAAGAAGCAGAAAGAGAAAGAACAGGAATAAGAGACACAAAATATAATCACCAAGGAAATGCTACCAGGGACACACTTCCTCCAGCCATGCTCCCTTGCCCCCACCCTACAGTTACCACCCAGTAATCCATGCAGATCATTAATCTATCAAATGATTAATCCACCAATTAAGTTTTGGTTCTCATAAATCTAATCATTTCACCTCTGGACATTCTTGCATTGCCTAATATGAACTTTTCAGGAGACACCTCATACCCAAACCAAAACAGGGAGTAAGGGAAAAAAATGGTAGGATGTGTTACATTTTTCACTGACAGCAGGAGCAAGGATTCTGAGTGTTTCTCATGAACAAGATATGGAATGTGAGAAAGAAACAGTCCAAAGTCACTTCAAATTCTGCCAAAGACGAATACCTGGAAAGGCAAAGGACTCTAAGGACAAAGAAAACATTCAAGAGAACACCAGAAAACCAAAGGACTAGAGTAGAGTGGCCAGTTGAAGAAAAATACACTTCCAACAACCAAAATGGACAGACAAATATTTTCAGTGAATTCTGAGAAGAAACTATCAAAACTCCCCAAAAATAGAATCAGTTTTCAATTCCTAAAAGATTCAAACAGAATAAAATCATTTTATTACACTAACAATCATGGGAGAACTTACATACTCCCTTTATCCCCCTTGTCCCTATCATTTTGATGGTAGTTAGCAAAATATGAGGGTAAAGGAGAAAAGGAGAAGAGAATGAAAGTCCTGTAGTGCACATCCACAGCTTATGAAAGTGTCAGCTAGGATGGATGTAGTGGAAGAAGGATGGTCAAGGGAAGATTTAACTTTAATTATATATCTGAAACTTCAGTCTATGATAAACTTGTCTGTAGCAGACTAACTCAGCCAATATAAACAACAAGAGAAGATGACTAGGGGCATCACTGAGACACCAAGGCCTCCAGCACTTGAAAGGGCAAGATCCTACTCAAATGGGCAGTATGTTGAGGTGGCTCAAAAATCCTCACCTGCTTTCCCCATAGATTTTTTTCTGTTAAGCAAAATGACAAAAAGAAAAAGAACACTGAGAAAGGAAATAAGAGCTTCCCACAGTTTCACAATGCTGAGAAGACAATTGGAATTCAAGGCTGCCAAGGCAGGAGAATTTGAATCCAAAAATTTCAAAGAGATAAGAATAGCAGTGCTGGCATTCTGCACCACTTTTTTTCTAGCAGCATCTGCCAATTCTTAAATAGTGTGTAGGATTCTGGTAAACTCTCCAGAATCACTATTAAAACTTGTGAAGGACTACATCTTAATACCACTTCCTAACTATAAATACATGAGACCTTATAAATACTTTAACTCAGACTTGAGTTGGCTCCATCTGTGAACATAAATGATCATCTATTATTCTAATTACAGATGGCAGAAGCTAAAATTAATCCTCCCAGGTATAAGATAATAGTCTCCAGAGCTTTCATATATTTTACACATGAAATTACATATTAAATTTAAAAAATACAAGAAGTATATAAAATGAGGTCAAGTAAAATAATGAACAATGGAGTAAAAACTTAATTACATGTTAGACTATCAAGCATAGGCTTTTAAATATCCTTAGTTTATGTTAGAGAGTAAATGACAAGATAGGGAATTTTGCCATAAAATTGGAAACATAAAAAAAATCTAATGGAAAGTCTCAATGACAATAAAATTTGTGTATACATTATATACAAATGGAGCAGAACTTCTCATTCCTCTGGCTGTAGATGATGCAGTCACCATCTACATGTAGATGGTGTAGATAGTGAAGTCATACATGTATATAGGATAATAATGTTTCTATGGAATGATGCCTTTTTAAAAAAAAACAGTAAACAACAGTAACAAACCATTGCCTTCAAAGAACAATAGGACTTAAAAACTCACTCCCAGATCATATGATGATAGCCAGAAAACAGTGGAATCATAAATTTCAAGGGCTGAAATAAAAAGTTGCCAACTTTAAATTCCACATTCTAAATATGTTCTTCAAACATTATGACAAAGCAAAGCAAAAAAAAAAATGCAAGAGGGCTTCTCAGGCAAAGAGAAAACAATTTTCATCAAAAATACGACAAGAAAGGAATAAGTTAAATCAATATGATAATAAATATGTTCTGTAGGCTTTAAACTATATGTGGAATTAAAATAGACAACACAAACAGCAAATGGTTGCTGGTAAATAAAGTTCTAAGATTTTAAAATTATACAGAAATCTGGTAAAAAGTGTTCCCACTAGACTCTAGTAATTAAAGGAAATATGCTTTAGTTTTAATTGGTAACTAAAATAATATATAACTAAATACTTGCAGCTAAAAAGTTAATAAGAAGAAATATAAAATTTAAGATAAATCTTGATTTGATAATTGCACTACTAAAAAATGGTCAAAGAAGAAATCACAGTAGAAATGACAGAAACTTCAGAACTAAATGATATACAGCATGCAAAAACTCCAGGACTTCATTGCAGCTTTGTTAGAGGGAAAATTAGCCTCAAATGCATAATTGAAAAATAAGAAAGGCAAATAAAAATCTATCACTAAACTCAAAAAGTTAAAAAATTAACAGAAAGTAAATCCAAAGAAAGTAGAAGGAATGAAATAAAAAGAGGAGAAATTAATAAAATTAAAGCAAAATGCAGTTAGAGAAAAATCAACAAAAACAAAGATTGGTTTTTCCATAGGTTACTAAAATTGATAAGCCCTAACAAGTTCCCTGAAGAAAGAAAAATGAGAGAAGGGACAATGGTTCATATCATGAATAAAAAAAAAGAAAATCACTACATATCTTACAGATATTCAAAAGCTAATAAGAGATATTATGAATGACTTAAGACCAACAAATTTAACCCTTTATGAAGTAGAGTATTTATAAAAAGCTACCAAAATTTATACAAGAATACAAAATTTATACAAGAATAAATAGAAAATATGAACATTTATGTTTCTATCAAAGAGACTGAATCTGTCATTTAAAACTTATCCACAAAGAAAATCCCAGCTCCCACAAAAGAGTGATAGACAAAAACCAAGTAAATCATTCAAGAACTGACTCTCCAAAGAGGCCAGAGAGGATCAAGACATAAATTTGAAAGCAATAATATGTAGGTAAAACAAAAACAAGATTGCTTGTTAAATATGCTCTATCATCAATATCAATGTACCTGTGAAATAACATTTTTTCTTCATATTTGTACAGGAAAAAAAATACTTTTAAAATCCTTTCTAGTTCTCATCTAGCATACAAATATCATATTTTTATTTTTGAGATCAGGCCTGTAGCTAGCAAATATATGATGTTGGCTGGTTTCTTTTTCAATCTTTTTAATTCATGAGGATTTAAAAATACTACATCAGGAAATCCGTCCTACAAGGAGAGAGGTTGGTAATGATGAAAATGTCAGTGACCATGCACAAAAGTTTATATTTCCAAGGAAGCAGGAGAAGAAGAATAAATGTTCATATGAAAAAGTCAGTAAGTTATATTTAACAATATCCAGATGGATTTGCAAGAAGCAATTCCATTTTTACCTACAGGTTTCCAGCTACCATTTTGTGAAAATGTAGTATAAATACATGGGCTAATTAAGCAAGCCTTGGATTTAGCTTGCTATTGGGCCAAATTGAAAGAGTTCACACTTTTCCTCAATTCTTTCATCCTGCCTGGCTCCCATCTCAACAGCAGGCATGAGTTTATATTGGCAATCACATGCTCACCACCAGAAGTGCTGGAAATCTTATATTAAAGGCAGGAACTCTGGATTAAATAGAAGCCACTAACTCTGGCATGCTGAAAGTTAGTGTCTGGATAGATCAGATTCTCCTATCTATTAATTATTGAAATGTTTAATATGTCCAATCTTTATGCAAATATACAGTTGGCTACACTTCTGTTACTCCCCTGATTTAATAAACCCTTCCATTGGAGTTGATTTGCTTACATCTTTTATGAATTACATCTCTTTTAAAAGAACAAATAAAACTGTGTTTGAGCAAAAATTTCCACTATATTTATCCTAGTGAATGCAAAATTAATTTACATTTCATTGAAAGCCTCAGTTAAAAAGTGCATAAATTTTATTCTGAAAGTTACAAGATAATATACATTTGGTTATGAGAACTTATCTTGGAGTTTTATTAAAGGGAGTATGCATCATCCATCAGTTGCAACTGATACATAAAAATCTAGAAGTACAAAAGATCCAAACAGAGAGTGGCATTCATGTTACAAAAGTAACCAAACTAAGAAACCATTAAATATCTTGCTCCAATTATGCATTTATAATACCTTGTGATTTATTAAAATATGATTTACCTTCTAAATATCTGAAATAGATATAACCCTGTACTGCATAAAGATGTTTTGGTCAATAATTGATCATATATATAATTATAGTCCCATAAGACTACAGACCTGAAAAATTCCTATCACCAAGTAACACTATAGCTTTCGTAACACCATACCACAATGCATTACTCTCATGTTTGTAGTGATGCTAGAGTAAACAAGCCTCCTGCACCACCAGTTGTATAAAAGTATAACACATACAATTATGTACAGTCTATAATGATTTATAATAATAACAAGCAACTCTCACTGGTTTACATACATACTATACTATACTTTTATCATTATTTTAGATTATATGTCTACTTATAAGAAATGTTTACTGTAAAGCAGTATGTCACATTATTTTCCTCTTTTTCTGTTAGGTGCTGTGAATATACCGGGACACTACAAGTTCACAGGATAGAGAATCTGCTGCTGAATTAAACTCAGACAAGAGACAACAAAATTTTCTCCACACACAAATTAATCACACTTGAACCCCAGCTACATTTTAATACAAAGAATAGAAAAGGCAAACCCCCAAACCTAATGACCAGACCCCAAGTATAATGGCTTGGCAGGAGGAGGTGGCCCTCAGGCCCTACTCATGGATATCTACTCTTACAGCAAAAGCAGAGAATTAACTTAAAGTCTGTGAATACCACACCTATGAGGGATCTCAGTCTAGATCGTTCTAGGACACATTGGCAAAAGAAGACTATATCTTAAAAAAGGCTCACTTATAAGAGTGGAATAAAAATTCATCCCAATAGATGCATAAAAATAAGGTAACACAATGCCTCCTATGGTTCATAATTTACCAATTCACAAGCAATAGACTTCAAAGATACTGAAGTTGATGCCTTATCAAATAAAGAATTCAAATGAATCATTATAAAAATGATCAACAAATTCCAAGAAAAAGACAGAAAATAGTTAAATGAATTAAGGAAGTCAATACAGGATATGAATGAAAAATTCAATAAGGAGCAATAATAAAATAGAACCAGTCAGAAATTTTGCTAATGAGAGACACAATAAATCAAATAAAGCAGTCAGTTGAAAGTCTCTGTTGCTGGGGTTGTGACTCAGTGGTAGAGCACTTGCCTAGCATGTGTGAAGCCCTGGGTTCAATTCTCAGCATTGCATAAAAATAAATGAATAAAATAAAGGTTCATCAACATCTAAAAACATATTTTAAAGACAAGTCTCTGTAATTGAGTAGGCATAATGAAAAGAGAATTTTAGAGATGGAAGAAAAAGTGGCTGGCCTCGAACATTCAAACATTATTAAAGAAAAGAAGTAACCATGACCAGAATAACAAAAACTCTGGTACAACAAAAAGAGTCCAAATTTAAGAATTATTGGAATTGAAGAGGATTGTGAGAGGCAGCCTAATGGCATGAATATCCTCTTCATAATAAAAGAAAAAAATTTTAAACCTTGAAAATGAAATAGACATACAGATATAGGAGGCATTCAGGACCCCAAACAGATAAGATCAAAAAGGAACCTCTCTAAAATACATTATAATTAAAATGCCTAACATATGGTACAAGGATAAGGTCAGGTCACAGAGGAAAGCCAAGCAGAATCACTTCTGATTTCTCAACACAAACTAAATTCCAAAAGGGCTTGGAATAATGCATTCCAAGGCATGAAAGAAAATTACTGTCAGCCAAGATTGCTACATCCAGAAAAGTTATTCTTTAGAATTAAAGAAAAAATAAAAAACCTTCCAAGATAAGCAGAAATTGAAACAATTAATGACAACTAAGTTGGCACTAATAAAACTACTTAAAGAAATAGTTCACACAGAAGAAATCAAAACCAAACTCCAGAGCTCACAAATGAACAAATATCACCTAAAGAGTAGCTACGCAAAAGAGAAATACAACCAAATTAAACATTAGAAATAAATCAAAATGGCATGAATTAATAAACATCTCTACCTAATAATATTGGATGTAAATAGTCTGAATTCTCCAATTAAAAGATGTAGCTGGAAGAATGTATTAAAAACCAAGACCCAAGTATATGATGTTTGCAAAAGACTCACTTTACAAGCAAACACAGATGGAAACTAAAAGTGAAAGGATGGAAGTTGATGTAACATGCAAATGGAGTCTGAAAACAAGCAGGAGTAACTATTTTTATATACAACAAAGCAGATTTCAAGACAAAATTAATCAGAAAAGACAAAGGGGCACTTAAGAGTGATGAAGGAAATAATGCAACAAGATATAATGATAGTAAATATTTATGTCCCAAATGACAGTGCACATAATTACATGAAACAGACACTATTCAAATTAAAGACTCAGTTCAATAATACTAAGTGATTTCAACATAATTCTTTCATCAATAGATAGGTCATCCAGATGTAAACTCAATAGAGACTCTTTCTGCCTAAACAATGTTATAAATCAAATGGACTTAACAAATATTATAGAATATTTTTCCAATAACAACCAAATCCACTTTCTTCTCATATGCTCATAGAACCTTGTCCAAAATAAATTATAGTTGAGATCACAAAGAAAATCTTAGCAAATACCAAAAATATTGATAGATTTTCTACCCTTCTCTGATCATAAAAGAATGAAATTAGAAATCAACACACAAAAATAAAGCCTACAGAAACTATACAAACAAATGGAAATTAAAAGGTAGATGTTCAAATGATAATGTTCAAATACAATAAATTGGGGACAAATTTTTTAAATTGTTAGAATCAAATAAGAATAGTGATACAACATTCAAGAACCTCTGAGACCCTCTAAAGGCAGTTTCTAAAAGGATAGTTTATAGCTATGAATACATACAAATAATTCAGTAAATACTAATTTATAAAGTAGGAAATGATGGGAGGAATAGACAAACTCTAGATAGGGCAGAGGGGTTGGAGGGGAAGAGAGGGGGCATGGGATTATTAATAATGGTGTAATGTGATGTCCATTATTATCCAAAGTACAGGTATAAAGACATGAATTGGTGTGAATTTACTATGTATACAACCAGAGATATGAAAAATTGTGCTCTATATGTGTAATAAGAATTGTAATGCATTCTGCACTCATATATAAATAAAAAATAAAATAAATTAAAAAACAAAGTAGGAAATGATTTTAGAAGGTAAATTTTTGCTTTGTCCAGACATCTCATCACAAAATATTTCATTAAAATTCCCGAGTTACTTTCTGAAATTAACTATACAAAAAGAAAAAAAAGGTAGTGTTCTGGAATGCTGAACAGAACATGGAATGTGAAAGAAAATAAAATTCCTCTCTATTTTGTCCTTTTTCTCTTTGCAGTTAAGTAGTTTATATGTATAGTTTATATGGAGTCTTAGAACTCTAATTCTAATTATAGGTAGTATATAAAAAAAACAAGGTGTTTGGGATAACTCTTCTGTAGGTTACATTTTCAATGTTTCGATGTTGGTGTCAGGGAAGGAAACATGACTTTGCTCAAAATGCCAATCAATGCTGCCATCAGAAATCAGAATGAGTTAAGCCTGAAGCAGCCTGGCATTTGCCATCTCTTGTATCTTACACAAGACCAAAAGAGAGGAATAAGACCCAAGCATGAGTGTGGCATGCTGAGGGAGGGTTTGACTCAAAGATGTGAAGTCAGAGACATAAACTGCTCCATTATCCACATAGTCCATACCCAACAGCATGTGGAAAAGAAACCATAAGCCAGAGCAGGTAGACAAACCAGCCTGCAGAAAAGAAAGCCAAAAATACTCCTCAGGAATATTTCATGACCCCTTCTTTGAAAAAAAAGTGCCATAAAACAGTTGAGGAAATTCCTTCAGATTTGCATATTAAAACCAATAGTTCACTCTGAGAAATTTTAACTGAGAGTTCTGTGTCACTCAAGACAAAGATTTTGCAAGCCAACTGGTTCCTGCTTTATTGTTGCAGAAAGAGATGACAAAATCTGAAAGAAATTCCAAAGAATCATTAGGTAGGTACATTTCAGTATCAAAAAATGAAATCTTTATGTTTGGTTTTTAAATTTAGACAACTCTTATCAGCCTGTGAGTTATTTAGCCTCTTTCCTGGTATGGAAAACTTTGTATGTACTCACATGTAATATATATCACAGTAAACAAATTCTACAGGTTAACTGCCTTTCTACTTTCTCCCATTAGCTTATATAAAGATTGTATATTATTTTTTCTTCTCTCACCCACATTCTAAAGTTAGCATTTCCAATTGCCCCATAGTCTAAAACAATGACACAATAGATATACTATTAAAAAATGTAAACAATCCAAATTATAAACAAGTTATAGCAGCATTGTACAATGGGTCAAGAATATATCAAAAGTTAAACCCAAGAGTTTCCCTTTATGTAGTAGCTGTGGCTTACACTACTCGCCTTAGGAGGTTTTGCTTTGAGTTCTCCTGTTTTCTGACAGCTGTGTTTATACAGAGAATGTCCTTGCCAAATTATTTGTTGCCTTTTGCTGTCCAAAGTTGCTTTCTTCTTAATTCAGAATCTCGTGTTCTGATTTAACCTTATTCATTCCTTTACTTCTACTTATAGCTTCTATTTTCCTAACATTACTGCTTTTTGTTTTGGTCATTCTAAGTCTACAAGGATTCCAAAACAAGCAAACAAAAAATACAGTTCAACTCTTTGTTACTTTATTTATTCTTTCTTTTACCAAAAACATGCTTGCTAAATGCAAGGAAATGTTGATTGGGACATTTAAAAACCTTTTTTATGCCTGTACTATTACAACAACATCCTAGCTTTTATCAGTTCAAAATACCTGCAGCCTACATTTTAAAAAGTACTTCTTTCTATTATGTCACTTTTTATGAGGAAGTGTATCTGGCAATTCCCTCTTATTGCAGGGGTTAATTTTCTCTCTCTTGTTACGATACTTCATGTGCACCTCCCTGACCTTACCAATACAGAACTGTTGTTCCCCATTGTCCTGAATGTATTTTCCACTTTAGACAAGCCACTTGCTGTTCAGGAAACTTGGCAGCTACATGCCTACCTCTGGCAGATTTTTGTGTTGTTCTCCTCTGGAATGTTCTTCGTCTTTCTTATATTTCAGAACTGTCCTCCCTCCTTTTCCTCTATTGCCTTAAAAAAAGATTATATAGAGCTAATGAAGATGGCCATAAGTGGGTAATCTGATCTTTGGTGGTAGACATGTAAATTGCTATAAACTATAGGAAAATAATTTGGTGATAACTATTAAAATGTATAAGCTCTTACTTTTTGATGCAACAATTCTACTTCTATGAATCATCTTAAAGGAATAAAATTCTAATATGGAAAGGTATGATTATAAGAATGTTTATTGTTCATTTACTTGTTTTAATAAAAGTCCACAAACATCCTGAGTGTCCATCAGTAAATTAATTAAATAAACTGTAGTGCGCTCATTCTGTATTTTGTAGTGACTAACTAGTATGATCAAAACATTTGACCTTAGAGAATACTCACACTACATTGCTAAATAAGAAAAGCAAATGGGAGAGCAATAAATATATAAAATGACTGCATTTTTATAAAAACATGAAGAGTGGAAAGTCAGTCACTAAATAAAACAGATTAGTAAAGGTGGGTGGTAGAAAGTTAAAAGGAAAAAAATAGGAACAAAAAGACTGAAGCAAAATGGGAAAACACATGCGATATTCATTCTGCTCCCTGTATTTAGTTCTCCTCTCCTTTTGTGCACATAAAACATTGAATTTCTTGCCATTTTTGTGATGGTGCAGAGCCCTGTGACTAGTTTTCACCAATCAGTTATGAGCAGAAATAACAAGAGTATGACACTTCTGGGCTGGAGAACTTAATTACTGATGAGATACCTTCTGAGTTTCCTTTTTTGTGCTGAAATGATTGTGAAGGTGAAGCTGACACAGAATGTCCATCCCTGGGTTCCTGATTGCCTACAGAATTACAGAAATCATAGAACTGTGCTGATCCGTGTTAGGACATGATACATATACAAAAATGTATTTTATTGAAAGTTTGGAGTTATTACTGAGGTATAATCTAGCCTATTTTGACAGGTAAAATACAAAGGGTAAAATACAAAGGATAAGGCTGGGTTGTGGCTCAGTGATTGAACACTTGCCTAGCACATGTGAAGCACTGGATTCGATTCTCAGCATCACATAAAAATAAAGGTATTGTGTCCATCTACAACTAAAAAAAAAGTCCTAAAAAATACAAAAACATAAATCATATTTTAATATTTTTCAAATTCCATGCGGGCACATAGTTGAAATTTTCTAATAGCACTAAAAAACTATTAAAAATTAATAAAACTTGCCAAGTGTAGTGGGATAAGAGAAGTGAACTGGCGGAGGCACTCATCAACCAGTGGACTTCACTTTGGGGTAACTGGTCAGCAAGACTGATGTCTTACTAAGGTCCTTCCAAATATCAGAATGCCTGAGATAGGTTTTCAAACTCCTGCCTGGTAAGTACTTACCTGAGAATCAACATCCTGGAAAGCAAACAGATAGGGCAGTGTAGCTCGCCATTCAGTATGAAGGCCTCACTTTACCTTTTCTTTTTTTTTAATATTTTTTAGTTATTGATGGACCTTTGTTTTATTTATTTGTATGTGGTGCTGAGAATCGAACCCAATGGTTCATGCATACTAGGCAAGCGTGTTACCACTGAGCCACAACCCCAGTCCCTACTTTTTCTTTTTTAATCTCTTTTTTTTTTTTTTAATTTACTTGATTCCTTTTTCCAATCTAGAAGCTTAGGCTTGCCCCCCTAACCTCCAACAAGTCAGTCTCCAGGATTCTGAACTAGCAGAGAAGGAGTACTCTCCAGGGCTCCAGGAGGTAATAAGTCCTGAGGTCACTCCCACCGAAATTTTCATTTAACCCTCTTAATTTTAGCTCCGTGACTTTCGCAGACAGAGACCTTGGTGACTCCATCCTTTGAGCCTTTGCTGGGATCTGCAGAGAGAATTCAGCTTGCTTTCCTGTGGTTTTCCTTTGAAGACACCTTCAGATGCATCTTTCCTTTACATCAGCTATGATTCCTCTATAGAAAATCTAGCTTCCAAAACCTTGTTGATATCTCTCACTTGCTATTATCATCTTCTGTCTCTATCCTTTTGTGTTTGTAGCCATTTTATTGCCTTCTCATTGTTTTACTAGTAGATATGAACACTTTCATTGCTTCTACTGTTTATTCACTAATATAAAATATCAAATAATATTTTAAAAAAGAAAATTACAAGCTCTTTGAAGACAAACCTCATCTTGGTTGATTATAGCACCTATTTCAGCAAGAGGTACACAGGCATTGCTCAGTAAGATCTTAAGAATATTAAGAGGAGTCTACAGGTAAAACATTCACTGAATGTGTACTGGCATTTCAAAAACTGGAACAAAGGATTTCTCACTTATTGTGACAGGGCCTCTTTTCTGGAGGCAATTACAGTAAATTTGACCAGATCCTTCTCGCACTCATTCTTCTATTTGTTTTTGTGTAGGATAAAAAAAGAACATTTTGTTTAGTCTTTTTCTTCTGCAGACGTGTGTATGGGTGGGAAATGGAAAAGGGGTTCAGTTTCCATTACTCACGTGGTTTAAGTGGCCTGGGAATCCATGCACGTGTCCTGCCAAACCCACAGCCTGCGACCCACAGAGCAGAAAGCTGCTGTCCTATATAAATCCAGTACCAGAGAAATGAGTGATATCCTAAAGATGTTCAAGCTGAACTGTTCTAAAGGACAGAAGTGGAAGGAGAAGGGCACATTTTTCAGTGATCTGTTGTTTGTCCCTATTACCGCAGCACTGGCTTATCCACAAACTGACACAGGGACACAAGAGATGGAGGAATGTGGTTTTAAGTTCTCTGAGTTAATTGTACTTTTCTCCACTCCCAGCCCTCAGATTTAGATATCAAAGATGCCTGAACTTTTCATCTAAGTAAACAACCCAGCTATTGCTGCAGGAGCATTTCTGAGCGATGTCTTAGAAATGGATCCCCCCATTTTATGCCAGTTTTACCACAAAATCCTTATATATGATTCTCTTCTTGGAATGATTTTAATTCTTCTTGGGTTTAACTTATTACAAGATATAGAATTTATATTATATAATTCCTCATTCAAGAGTCAGTAAACAAAGATCTTTTCAAAAAAATTTTAACAAAATTTAATCAAAGGAGCGTTCTTGGACTTATAATTAAAATTCCAACAAGAACCACAAATTTAGCTGTTTCTTCCTCAGCTCCAATCCCAACCCATCCTATCATAAAAAAAAAATATCATTAAGCAATAGCAAGCAAAGGGAAAGTGAGGGAAAGAAGGGAAAGAATCGATCATTTTTCTATACTCAGATAACTAATTTTTATTCATAATAAATCTAAAATATATGGAAAATAAATAAGTCATCTTTTATTAAATATTTTACTTAGGTTTTGTGAAGGCCACAACTGGAGTCTGGGTTCCATTCCCAAAATTGTTTTTAACTCCAATGCTATAGGGAAAGAAGGATCTGGCATTTGTTTACTACCTACTTGGTCCCAGGACTTTGCGATTTTCCTTCATGGGTTATTTTTTTTTCTTCAGAGCAGCCCAGTGGGATGGGTATTTTTGTCCCTATTTCACAGATGGAATACTGAGACCTGGTTTCCAGGTTTCCTGTTAAAGTGGCACCTAGATGGGATCTGAACAAAGTATTTTATCTTTGAATTATGTGAGAGACAGCATGGCATGGTAGTGAAAAGCACAGATTCTAGATCAAGATCACCTGTATTTAACCCTGACTGTGCTCTTTCTAAATGACCTTAGGAAAGTTATTTTACTTCTCTCTGCTTTAGTTTTCTAATCAATAAAATGGTGGTAAACAAATTAGTAATTTCACAGGGGTGTTGCAGAAATTAAATGAAGATATGCAAACTTCTTAAGAATAATACTTTGCAAATACTAAGTTCTCACTCTATCTTCACTATCATATCATCATCATCATTCTTGCATTATCTGCCTCTAAAATATTTTTCCATTATTTTTGTTATGCAAAAAATAGAAATTTTATAAATAATTGAATCTATGAGAGGACAGTGGTCTCCCAAAAAATCATTTCATATATAATTGGAATTAAATTTGTCCAGGCATCCAATTAAATTGTAAGTTACAAAGTCAACTTAGTCTCATTGATTTATACATCCAAAAGAACTTCCAATATCTCCTTCCTAAAATTTCAGTATTTTGATTGGGTCTTGACACACATATTTTGATATTTTAATATTTGAGTCATAAAGCTAGTTAGGAAGTAAAGTTGGCTGACATTATGGATAGATTTAAATTACTTATGTTAAGAAGAAAAAAAGGGCTATGGTCTCAAGGACAGAATTATATACCTGCGCGAACCATGATAAACAAAGTAGTACAGGAAGTTATGCTCTCATTCTCAAATAGTTCTTTGCTTAATGCCTGTCAAAATCCAAAATGTTTGCACACACACACACACATACACACACACATTACAAGAGATCTGTTATGTTCCTGATATCACTATCTATTCTTTGCTTTAATAATTCTAATGATGGAAAATATACCAGATCAAAACAATCAAGCAATCTATCAAAGACCTTAAAGAAGGTAAAGTTTATACCTCTTCTCAGTGAGTCTTGTCTTTCTTAGAATTGATGAAATTCTGCAATTTATATACCAGCATCTATAGTCTGCAGGCCATTTTTCCAACCCATGGAATAGAACATTTGTAGAACTCTCAGGATCCCATAAAGATTAAACATTTGCTGTCCTACTACAACTTCCAGTTAATTAGTAGGCAATTAATGGGCCAATTTAATGGGTAGCATGAAAACTAGGAAAAATGAAAGAAATCAAAGGAGTTTTTTAAAAGGACTGTTCACCAATAAAAATATTCTTACATTTCCATATATTTTAATATAGAATAAATAAGAGCAGGTATGACCTGTTTAATTGTTTGTTTCCAAGGGAAATAAAATATCTTCTCACTTGTCATTCTATTTTCATAAAATATCTGTTTTGAAATTTAAAAGAAATATAAGTAAATTACACTGTATATATCTTTGCTTAAATACTGTGCATGAGAGGTTTTTTAACATGGTGGAATAGAAGAGGTCTTATTCCTGGCTGCCAGCAGACAGGCTTCTTCTCAGCAAGGTGGGTGAACAATAACAACAACAACAAAAATGAGGTACTTTACTGGAACTTAAAACTGAGCATTCAAAGCAGATCAGGGACTCAGGATGTTGAATATAATAAAGTAAAGAAGAAATCACCAGTGGCTCAGCCACTGCAGTGGCCAGAACAGAAACACCAGCCAGAGCGGTTACTCTGTGAGCGAAGTGGAGGGATAAGGGAATTAACGGAATCTGCATTTTGGGGAGGCCTGAGGCATGTCTGGGTACAAAGCATTTAGAAATCAAGGACATTACCTGGCAAACCTGAAAGACACACTGTACAATATCTGTGTACAGGGAAAGAAGCTGCCATCTCACCAGGGGGCCTACAGAGAACTATGGAAGGAACCATTTTGCAGCCAATGGGTGAGGGCCAACAGCTGAGGGGGCCAATTCTTAGCAAATCCGATTTTGACCTGAAATACAGGCCCAGCAAACACACACTGCACAACATAGAGGGTACTTAAGTGACCAGGAGAAAATCAAATGTAGAGAGAGGTTTACCTAGGGAACAACTGGTCATGGAAACTCACCCAGTTGTACCCCTCCTCCTTCAATCCAACTGCTTGCAGGGCTGATAGGAGTGACATATCTGGCCTGGAAATCAGAAGGGTGGAGGCTGAACACAAGGCCAGGAAACTTGGGATCCAAAGGTCCCCCACCACATGAGTGGAACCCAGGGGAGATCCCTAGGTTACAGTCTTCCAGTGTGAACCAGCAAGCATTAAGCACTACAGGTGCATTGATTTAAAATCTCCAGACCAATTGACATTCAGCAAAGAGCCTGGAGCCCACATAAGTCTAAATCCTGCCTCCAGGAATTTTGCCTACAGGATTGGCTCTCTCACTCTAGCAATCCAGAAGGTGGAGTATCACCCTCCAGATGACCCCACCTACAACTGCTGAGAAGAGAAGCTAAGAATATTTTGAACTCCAACAGAAAGAATTCTTTAATTTTTCATCAATATTTTTATCTTTTTTTTATTTTCTTTTTTTAATTCTTTTTTTCTGTTTAATTATGACCTTGATGGTATATGGACACATATACAGTTTCATAGCTTTTTTCTCATTTCTAGCTTTTTTGAAGTGAGTTATTTTTTATGGGTTAGTTTTTTGTGAATTAGTATATTTTACTTTTGTTTTCTATTTTTTAATTTTTTCATTTTTACTTTATATATGTTTTTCTCCTGTTTCTCTTGATTCTCTCTTTTCTTCTAACAACCAATCTCTATTGTTCATTTCACTTTCCTTTACTTTTTTACTTCTTCTCTCCTTCTCACTCTTAATCTCATATCCTATCACTGTCCACCATTTGAAATTATAAACCCTTTTTCAAACTTGCTATTTTTATTGTAGGCAATAACAGATCATAATATCATTTCTGTTTATTGTGATAATTAACATTGTAGATGTCATAGTAGGACAATTTGATTTAATGCTATATATGGTTTGCTTTGGTTGTTACTATTTGTCTCCCTCTAAACAGTGAAGTACTAGAAATTTTTAGGAACACTGTTAGTCCACAGGATAGAAACTCTACTGCCTCAGATCCATACTTTTAGAAAGGAAGACACACAAACAACATGAAAAAGCAAGAGAATAAATTGTGCCAAACAAACCAAGATACTCCAATAACAGAATCCATTGATACCACAGTGAAAGAAATATCAGAGAAAGAGTTTAGAATACACCTAGTTAAACTGATCTGCAAAGTAAAGAACAGTATAAGAAATAAAATCAGAGAGAAAATAAGGAAGTCAAAGTTTACTTCAATAAAGATGCAAAGATCCTGGAAAAAAAAAAAAAAAACAAGAAGAAATCCTTGAAATGAAGGAAACAATAAACCAAATTGAAAATTCAATAGAAAGCATCACCAACAGACTATACATACCCCTTGGAAGACAGACCCTCAGGCAATGAAGACAAAAAATATACAATCTAAAAAAATAGAGTTGACCATAGAGAGAAGATGTTAAGAAACCATGAACAGAACTTCCAAGAACTATGGGATAACATGAAAAGACCAAATTTAAGATTTATCAGAATAGATGAAAGAAACAGAATATTTCATCCATCAATGACTGAATATACTTTCTTCTCAGCAGCACATAGATCCTTCTCTAACATAGACCATGTTATATGAGCTATCACATATGTTGGCATACAATTGTAATAGTACCTTAATATACTTTTAGCATCTATAGGATTATTTAGATAGCTCCCTTTCCAATGATATTAATTTTTGTGCTCTTGTTTTTTATTAGATTTGTTTATTTTTTATCAAATTTTAGTTATATTATTTTTTCCCTATTTTGTGGTGGACCAGCCATGGTCTGTATGTGTGAGCTATGCGCATTTGAGCATATGGGAAGACTGGCCTGGTGTTGCGTGCTCTTTGGGCCATGCAATACACATGGCACTTTCCTATTGCTCTGCCTTTGATCCCACACAGCTCCTGAGATGGGTGTGGCCTTCCAAGATGTCAGTCAATCTGCTTACCGCAAGACATCACGAAGCTAGACTCAACCTCCTGAAATCTGACCCCTTGCCTTATTTGTAAAGAACATTCCAACACACCTTCCTTTGTGTGCCCCCCCCCCCATGTAAATAAAGAATTCAAGTGGCTTGCTCTCTCTTTCCAACAGACCCCAAAGGTCTAGAGCAATCACTGGACCCCAAGAAAAATGTATTTTCTCTGTCTTTGTGTGATTATTTTGTGCCAACCCAAATTCACCTAGAGTGACATGAATGATTTAGCCACGTGTCACGGCACTATTTCATATATTTCTGCTCTTACTCTTATTTTTTCCCTACTACTACATAATTTGAAAATAATTTTATTGCTATTCTAGCTTCTTTCTGACACAAGTACTTTAATTTACAAATGTTCATCTGAGCACTGTTTCATCCCAGAGATCCTGATATTTTAAGCTTTTATTAACACTTGGTTCAAAACAATTTCTATTTACTTTTCTTGTGCTTTCTTCCTTGAATTTTGAGATATTTATAAGTGTGCCATTTAATTTTGAAATAGTTGACATGGAGGGATGGGGTTCTATATATCTTAAAGTGATGAATTTATAACATAATAAATCATGTAGGAAATACAGACTGAATAATTTTAATTTTAAAAAGACTAGTGGAAATACTTTTTATATTGGTTCCATTGGTTATATACATGTCAAAACTGATCAAATTGCATACTTCAAATATGTGCATTTTATTGTACTTCAATTTTACCTCAATAAAGCTATGAAAATTTTTTAATAAAAAAGAAAAATGTTGAATTAAAAAAATACTGGGTGAGAGTGTTTTTGTGAGCATGTTTTGTCAAAGTCAAAATATAACAATGACTCTCCGTGCAGAAGAGTTTTATTTGGCAAATAATAAAAAGTAGAATTGCAATCCAAGTTCACATATGTACAGACCATGTTACTTCTGGTATCTCTGAAAAACAAAAGAAATATTGAACTTTTATGTAAGAAAAGAGAAAAGCTACATATGCCGTTTTCAAAGAAAGCTCCTTGGCACTTGTGTACTGTGGGAGCTAGTGAGCTCTCATTGGTAAGTGGCTACAGATAATGGACAACTAATCTTAAAGTTATAGCAGGATATTTCCTTTGATTTGGCTTGCCAGACAGTGTGTCAGACAAGTATTCTCAGAAATTAGCTGTTCTTGTGTTAGTTCCTGTACTCAGGTACATCATATATGAGAACCCTCTTTTCATGGCCTGATCTTCCAGAAGTTGATGACCCCCTGGATGGAGATGAGTGTGAGCTCAGAGTGGAGAGCTGTAGTGAGAAAGGTGGAGGATTTTAGTCAACCATGAGAAAGAATCAGAAAGAACCAGAGATGAGGGGTGGTAAATGCTTACAGCTGATCTTTGAATTTCCTCTTCTACATCCACTGCAACTAATGAAAACTGCCCAAGATTCTGCATGACCCAATGAATCTAGATGTTTCTTTTAAATACAGTCTGCTCAAATACTTATGGGTCTAAAGATGAGAATTAATCTCTATGTGTGCCTCCTTTTACCAACAGACTTTAAGAGACACGAAGCCCAGGAACACAAGGAAGTTGTAACATCTGGTTTTTTGTTTTGTTTTGTTTTGTTTTTTGTTTTTTTGATAGTAGAAATGATGACAATAGCTGTCAGCTATTTAGTTACAGAGACTACCCATCAGTCTCCCTATTTCACTTACATGAACATCAATCCTCACAATTAGGCATGGAGGTGATTTCATTTCTCCTTTGAAGATTAAGCAATTTTGCTTCCAAGAAACAAAACTGTTAAAAAGCCAATAAGCAACAAGACAAAACAAGATTTCAAACTCATGAGCTTTCAAGTCTAAAACCCATGAATTTTCCATTACACCTCATTGTGATTAATGCTTTTAGAAATCCCTAGGAGATATGTGTTTTTTTTCAGGAGCAGATAAGTTGAGATAAATATGCACATTTATTTTTCTTTAGTTGGTTTTCTCTGTTGTCAAAAATAATTTGAAGTGACTCCAAATGAAGAGTAATGAAGAATTTCTACTCAATAGAGTAGGAAGAAGTCAAAAGTCAATCTTTCTTCCAAAAACATATAGAAATACCAAGTAGCAAATGTTCAAAAACAAAAAAGGAAAGGCTACAAAAACCAGAAGCTAAAAAGAAAACTCAAAATGAGAGTTAAATGTAGGAACTGAAGCTGAACGGCTCATGGAATTCTCATAAGTATATATACATATGCACAGGAGAGGCTAGATGGACACAAATATATGGCATTTGTGGCGTTGGAATTAAACTAGAAATCCAGGGAAAGTTTACTTTTCCACAAAAATAAGGAACAGAAAATTTCTGCCACCCATGCTAAAAAAAAAACAGCTGGATGGTGGTAGACAATTTTCCACAACTAAAAAAGGCATGATTCCTCAGATTGAAAGAGCCAACCAAGTAGTGTTCAGAGGACAAAAATTTCATGTACATACATGCCAAAGAACATTCAAGACATAAAGAAAATACTGAAATTTACTCAAAGAAAATGACAGATTGGCCACACATAAATATATTAGTACCAAAAACTATTAAGTAAGACAAATCAATGCTCAGGGGAAAAAGAAAAAAATAGTAGCCTAATGTCTTCTATATAAAGCAAGACTGATTAAAAAGAAAGAAAAAGGCAATAATCCATTTTTTTGAGAAATTAAATAATCACGGAGAAAGAAATGGCTGTTAAAAAAAGGATAGACAAATAAATATCTGGCAGGTTTTAGGAGAAAATGAGAGACTGAAAGAAAAAAAATTTTAAAACACTACATTTAATATAATTCCAGAAACAGGAAAACTTTTAATTTGTAAGAAAAACGTATGAATCCATTTATATCAATATATTGAACATGCCAATTAAGTGGATGAGTCATTATGGAAATGTGAAATGTAAATTAGCAAAGCTGACTCAAGAAGTGGCAGAAAACCTACCAATGAAAGAAATAAACAGGCAAGGATCTTCCCCTTTTAAAAAAATGTAACAGACCCAGGTAGTCCTAGAGGACCTAAGAAACTGAATACCAAAAAAAACCAAAACAAAACAAAACAAAAAAAAACCCAACACAATCAATAAAAGGGTAAATGAATTAAGCAGAAATTTCCCAAGAAAGGAAATGCAAATGACTAACAAATATATGAAAAAATTCCAATATCTTTAGCTATCAGGGAAATGCAAATTAAAATATCTCACTCCAGAAACTTGCAAGTTTATGGTCATCCTCAGTGACTTAGCAAGGCTCTTCCTAGAATAAAAAATAAAAAGGGCTGGAGATGTAGCTCAGTGGTAAAGCACACATCTCCAGTACTGCAAAAAAATAAATAAATAGAGAAAGAAAAAGCTTTGCCAGCTACTCTTCTGATAAAGGATTAATATCAAGAATATATATAGGACCCCAGTCAGAATGACAATCGCCAAGAAAACAAATAATAAGAAATGCTGGTTAGGATGCAGGGTAAAAGGAAGATTTATAGACTGCTTTTGGGGTTGTAAATTAATACAACCACTGTAGAAATCACTGTGGTGATTACTCAAAAAGCCTAGGAATAGAAGCACCATATGACCCACCTATACCACCTTTCAGTATTTACCCAAATAATTAAAGTTGGCATACTATAATGATACACAAATATCCATGTTTTTTAGCAGCACAATTCATAATAACCAATTTATAGAACCAGCCTAGTATCTGTCAACAAATGACAGGATAAAGACAATGTGGTATATACACACAACAGAGTTTTACTTAGTCATAAAGAAAAACAAAATTATGTCATTTGAAGGAATTTTTGTGGAACTGGAAAACATTATGCTAAGTGAAGCCATCCTCAGAAAGTCAGGGGTGTATGGTTTCTCTCAGATATGGAAGTTAGAGGATTAAAAAGTGGGGGGTGTCTCATGGAAATAGAAGGAAGACCACTAGAGAATGGGAAACAGTGGAGAGGGAGGAGGGATGAGAAAAGAGAATGAAATTTGCCAAATTATGTATGTGCATGTCCGAATACATTATAAAGAATCCCGCTACTATGACTCACCAATAAAAAAAGTTAAAGAAGAAAGATCTATAATAAATAATGTAATTTGATATCTCAAGGAACTAGTAAAAAGAAAACTAACCCATAGTTAGTACAAGGAAGAACATACTAAAGATATCAACAGATATAGATAAAATATTAAATATAAAAACAATAGAAAATGCAACCAATAGTTGTTTAAAAAAACAACACAATTGACAAACACTTAGCTAGACTAAGTGAAAAAGGAGACCTAAATAAAATCAGAAATAAAGCAAATTATACTTCAATTGATGACACATAAATAAAGAGATTAGATGACTGAATATTTTCACACCAATAAAATGGATTACTTTAAAGAAATGAATAAATTTTTAGGAACATACAGCATACCAAGACTGAATCATGAAGAAATAGAGACTCTAAACAGGCTTATGACTAGTAAGCAGGTTGAATCAGTAATCAAAAGCCTCCCCCCAAAAAAGCCCAGAGCAAATGGCTACCTGGGCAAACTATCCCAAGGGGGAATTAACATCAGTCCTCAAACTCTGCCAAACATTAAAGGTGAGGAGATACTTGCAAATTCATTTTATGAGGCCAGAACTGCCCTATTTCCAGACAAAGACATCATAAGAAAAGAAAGCTACAAGCCAGTATTTCTGATGTACAACAAGACAAATTCTGTTCTGGACAATGATATAATGAATAGAACACCGAAAGCACAGGCAACAAAAGCAAAACAGACAAGTGGGACTACAATAGACCCAAGAGCTTCTGTAAAGAAGACAGTCAACAGAGTGAAAATACAGCCTATGAATTGGAAGAAAACATTGGTAAACCATACACCAGATAAGGAGCTAATTTCCAAAATACATAATGAACTCAATAGCAAAAGAATACTAACGATCTGATGTTAAAGTGGTCTAAGACTTAAATAGTCATTTATCCAAAGAAAACATACAAATGGCAAAAAGGTATAAGAAAAACAATGTTCCATGACACTAATCAGGAAATTGCAAAGAAAACCACAAAAGAGATATCACCTCACACCTGTTAGAATGGCTATCTTGAAAAAAAAAAAAAAAGACAAGTGTTGATGAAAATGTGGAGAAACTCAGACCTGTAAACACCATTGGGAGGAATACAGAAATGCAGCAGAGTAAAACCACTATGAAATCAGTGTGAAGAATCCTCAAATATATAAATATATATATAAAAAGAAATTGAAACTAGAGTTATGATATGATCATATAAATATATAAAAAGAAATTGAAACTAGAGTTATGATATGATCCAGCAATACTATTTTGAGGTATTTATACAAAGGAATTGAAATTAGGATATCAAAGAGACACATTAGTACTCTAATGTTCATTGCACTATGTTCTCAAGAGCCAAGATGTGGAAATAACCTAAACATCCGTCAACAGATAGATGGGGGGAAAATGTGTATACATGTAATGCAACATTATTCAGCCTTAAAAAAGAAGGAAATCCTGCAATATGTGACATCATGCATGAACCTTGAGGGCATTACACTAAGTCACAGAAAGACAAATACTGCATGATTCTGCTTATATGGTGTATCTAAAATAGTAAAAGCTTTTAAAAATAGTCAAGCTTACAGAATCAGAGAGTAGAATGGTAGTTGCCAGAGGCTAGGTGGACTGGTAAATGAAAAGCTGCTAATCAAGAGGTATAGTCTCAATTATGTAAGATGAATAAGTTGCATTTGGTTCTTTTTGTGGAGGGATGCTAGAGATTGAATCCAGGGCCTCACATGTGCTAAACAAGCATTCTACCACTGAGCTACATACCCAGTCCAAGATGAATGTTTCAAACATCTACTGTACAACATTGTGCATACAATTAACAATAATGTATTTTAGACTTAAAAATTTCCTCAGGTAGATCTCATGTTAAGTATTTTATCACAGGTTTAAAAAAGTAATAAAAATAATGATAATAACAACAGATTGGTGTCCCCTCCAACTCTCACATTCTACAATCAAGTGGTTTTGATAACCTATTTCCATTTACAGGAATCTCAGTATGATTCTAAGGTATGTTTTCAACATCCCACACAAATTTCTGATTTTTCAGGTGAAAAAAGTAGCTAAACCGACATTCT
Source organism: Callospermophilus lateralis (assembly GCF_048772815.1). Classification (NCBI taxonomy): domain Eukaryota; kingdom Metazoa; phylum Chordata; class Mammalia; order Rodentia; family Sciuridae; genus Callospermophilus; species Callospermophilus lateralis. The sequence continues at coordinate 86,482,353 of NC_135310.1, read as the reverse complement.
TTTCTAATGTATTCAGTTTTCTGATATTTATTTGCCTGACAGCAACAGAGACTATTAATTTCAAAGTAAAGTTTCTATAATTGGCATGCAAAATAATTCCAAAATTAAAGCAGATATTTTTCCATACGTTGGTAGCCAATGCTATTCAGTATGTAACAAACAAGCCATTTAACAGAAATTATTATTGGCAAAAAAACTAAAAAAGCAAAACTTAAAGGAGGTTTAGTTTTTGTTGATAGGTTTGAAAATAATCCATGAGTAAAAATGTTAAGGAAATTGATCAACTGAGTAAAAAATGTAAATAAATATACTGAGGTAGAATAAAGTAATTATGTCACAAACATAGTGAAAAGAATTATTACGTAAGCTAGACAGATAAAACTCTCGATAGGATAAAGTAAGAAAAAGACACATTATCCAAGAATCTATGTTTCATATTGAAAAGAGGAAGCTTTGGGTGGCAAAGTTGATCTAAATCCTTTTACATCCCAGAGCCCTCAAATCTTACTACTGAGGAATCATTAAAGCGGTATATTTCTCCTTAACAAATATATTTTGTTTAGAGCCATAGCCGATGGGGCCCCAGCAAACTTCCAGCTGATTGGCTCACAGCAGCCCCAGCAAACTTCCAGCTGATTGGCTCACCGTGGCCCCAGCAAACTTCCAGCTGCCAGCTGGCTCCTCTGCGGTGATGCTCATTGGGCTGTTTCCTCGCCCTTTCAGACCATGGAGCTGCTCATTGGGGGGACTCTTTTGGCTCCGCCCACACGACCCAGCCAATCGCCCTCAAGAGAGGAGGAGTTGGGGTTGAGAGGTTCCTGGGAAGCCAGTGGTGGCAGTTGGGCTCTGAGGGAATTCCTGAAGAGCTCATGTGGTGCTGCAGTGTGTGTTCTAAAAATAAAGTTTGTTTCTGCTTGGCAAGTGGCTCCTGAATTGTGCCCAGCCAGACTGCAGCAATATTTAAACATTAATTCTCAGCTAAACAAGCAAAGTTACATTCAAAAATTAAATATTACACATAAAACTCTTATACACAGAAAGCTTTCCTAAAATGCTGCTTCTTAATGGATGGTCCCCTCATAGACAGGGCCTCTCATTAACACTGATTTAGAGTGTGGCAGGAACTCAGAAGTTATCATGAGCCAGCACTCAAAGAAATTACACGTTATCTTAGTCCAAACTTCTCAATGTAAAATTTGGAAACCAGAGCCAGAGCGTTTAGTTCCAGGTTACACAATTGTTGAGTGGCAAGATCTAAACTTGAATCCAAATTTCCCAGCCTTTCTCCTGGTTCTGTTTCCACTCTGACTTTTTCATTCTGCTTCTGTGGAAAGAGTTCCAGATGACAAGTCATAACCGGTGACTTTAATCATCAGAAATAAAGATTAATTCTAGAGAAAAGGTAGACATAGCAACATTCATAATCATGGAAGCTATCTATGGCAGTTTTCTAATGCTTCTGCAAGAAATTACCCTGCTCCTAGTGGTTTGCAACAACACTGATTTATTGTCTTGTACCTCTGCAGGTTAGAAACACTAACATCAAGTATTAGGGGCTGCATGATTTTCTGGAGGTTCTAGGAAAGAATCCACTTCATTGCCTTTTTTGACATCTAGAGATGCTTACATTCCTTGGTTCATGGGTACTTTTCTCTATTTTCAATGTCTTCCACATTGCATCTCCCTGATCATCCTCTTATAGTCACATGTCCCTCTTATTTGACCACAGCATAGGAAGGATCTGTGCATTTAGGAATTCTTTTCATAAGATTGGACCCATCTGAATCATCCAGAAAAATCTGTCTTCTCCCAGAGTCTGTACCTTTAACCACATTTTCAAGGTATTATTTGTAATGTAAAGTAACCTACTTATAGGTTAGAGCATAAGACCTTTGAGCCATTATTCTGCTTTCTGCACAGACCCTTGACACAATTTATGCAGGCAGGAACTTTTGTTAGCACTTCTAACTTCTTTTTCTTCACCCATCTTCATGTCTATTTCTCCCCGTTTCTCTAGTCCCTAGCACCTGGAATCTCAATAATTACTTCAGCAAAATTTGGTCAAAAGAAAAGAAAAAATAAAAGGATAAAAGGGAAAGAAGGACAAAAGGAGGGAGGAAGAAAAACTTGGCACTACTCCATCTACATCTTAATTGTAAGTTCAAAGTCTTGAGACTCTGGCAGCCAGAGGTCAGAGCTTACTATCACTGATGGAATTCCGGGTATAAAAACTGGGATTTTCCTCCTTTTTAAGATTGAATAGTATACATTCCCTATGTCAGATAACCATATCTTTCAGACACCATTTTCAAAATTGAATAGAGGTGAAGCTACTGGTGGATCTTCATCCAGAATTTTGAAGTTCCTTCAGGAGACCACTTCTGGGTTACAGTTTGTTTATCTACAAAATGGGAGAAGGGAAGGATAGAGGGTAGATGACTGATAATCACTATCTTTCAAGTCCCCTTGAAGTTTAGCATTCTTGGAATCTACTGATTTTTTTTTTTTTTTTTTTTTTTTGCATTTCAACTACTCATTTTATTTAGTTTCTGTGAGTTATACAAGATAGAGAGAGGAAGGTAAAAGTGTGGGAATGGTGGAGGCTCAGGATTAGGGCCTTCTGGATTGAAAATCCAAGAACCTCTATTTGATTTTGAAAATGGTGTCTGAAAAATATGGTTATCTGAGAGGTAACAACTGTCCATTTCCCCAATTCTAGTTCCACATCAGAGGAATGACTGGCTGGAATATAAAATGGTAGTTCCTAAATGTTTCACTTTCCCACTGTGGAAATCTCTTCTCTGGGATTTGAAAATTACCACTCTGACATTAATGACTAATAGACAATAAACACTTTTCCTGCTGGTAAAGAAGCTGGAAGGGTCATGTCGACTTGATTTGATATCTCTGGCTATAATGGCCTACGGATATAGAATGGGATATAAGAATACTTACAGGGAAGCTGGAAGGTTCTCTTTTCCCCATGTCCCCACACACATAAATCAGCCCAAGATTTTTTAAAATATTTTTTAAATTAACAAATAGAAATCATGAATATTTATGGTATACAACATGATGTTTTGAATATGTATATGTAGTGAATTTTAAAATGTATATATACACAGAGTGGAATATACTATTCAATCTTAAAAAAGAGAAAAATTGTAATGGAGTTTCAACATTAATTATTGTGCTTGCCCAAAGTTAAATGTGAATGATAACCAACTGGGTAAGGCCACTCTACTACAGATCCATAAGACCAATTCCTAAATGAGGGACTTATCATTCCTGGATCAACCAGTGGTTGAAACAGACCTCAGGTTCAGACAGACATAAGTGTGCCCTGAAAACACTAAAATTGAACATCCCATCAAGCCCTAAATAAGTAAACCTTTTTAAAATTTATTTATTTATTCTAATTTGTTATACATGGCAGCAAATGCATTTCAATTCATAGTCCAAATGTAGAGCATAATTTTTCATTTCTCTGTACACAAAGTATTTTCACACCATTCATATCTTCACACATGTACTTAGGGTAATAATGTCCATCTCATTTCACCATCTTTCCTACCCCTATGTCCCCTCCCTTCCTCTCCCTCTCCTTTACCTTATCCAAAGTTTCTCCATTCCTCCCATGCTCCCCATCCACCTCCATTATGGATCAGCATCCACATATCAGAGAAAACATTCAGACTTTGGTTTTCTGAGATTAGCCTGCTTCACTTAGGTTGAAATTCCCCAACTCCAGCCATTTACCTGCAAATGCCACGATTGTATTCTTTTTTTAATGCTGAATAATATTCCATTGTGTATATATACCACAGATTCTTTATCCATTTATCTGGCTATTGTGAATTGTACTGCTGTCAATATTGATGTGGCTGAGTCACTGTAGTATGCTGTTTTTAAGTCCTTTGGGTATAAACCAAGGAGTAGGATAGCTAGGTCAAATGACGGTTCCATTCCAAGTTTTCCAAGGAATCTCCATATTGCTTTCCAGATTGGTTGCATTAATTTGCAATCCCACCAGCAATGTATGAGTGTACCTTTTCCCCCACATCCTCACCAACACTTATTATTGTTTGTATTCTTAACATTGCCATTCTGATTGGAGTGAATGAAATCTTACAGTAGTTTTGATTTGCATTTCTCTAATTGCTAGAGATGTTGAATGTTTTTTCATATATTTATTGATTGATTGTATATCTTCTTCTGAAAAGGGTCTGTTCAGGTCCTTAGCCCACTTATTGATTAAGTTACTTGTTTTTCTGGAGTTAAGTTTTCTGCTTGTTTACATATATAGTGCTGCATCTGATGTGTATGTAGTAAAAATTTGCTCCCATTCTGTAGGCTCTCTCTTCACCTCAGTGATTGTTTCTTTTGCAAAGAAGAAGCTTTTTAGTTTGAATTCATTCCATTTATTGATTCTTGATTTTAATTCTTGTGCTATAGGAGTCTTGTTATAAAAGGTGGGCCTAATCCAACATGATGAAGATTTGGGCCTACTTTTCCTCCTATTAGGTACAGTGTCTCTGGTCTAAATCCACTTTGAGTTGAGTTTTGTGCATGGTGAGAGATAAGGGCTTAATTTCATTTTGCTGCATATGAATTTCCAGTTTTACCAGCACAATTGTTGAAGAGGCTACCTTATCTCCAATGTACTTTTTTGGCACCTTTGTCTAATATAAGATAACTGAAGTTATGTGGGTTAGTCTCTGTGTTCTCTATTCTGTATTATTGGTCTACAAGTCTATTTTGGTGCCAACACCATGCTGTTTTTGTTACTATTTCTCTGTAATATAGTTTAAGATCTGGTATAGTGATGCCACTTGCTTCACTCTTCTTGCCAAGGATTGCTTTAGCTATTCTGGGTCTCTTATTTTCCAGATGAATTTCATGACTGCTTTTTCTATTTGTATGAGGAATTGGAATTTTGATTAAAATTGGATTAAATGTATATAGTGCTTTTAGAAGTATGGTCATTTTGACAATATTAGCTCTGTCTATCCAAGAACAAGGAAAATCTTTCCATTTCCTAAGGTCTTCTTTAATTTCTTCCTTTAGCTTTCTGCAGTTTATATAGTAGAGGTCTTTCACCTCTTTTGTTAAGTTGCTTCCCAAGTATCTTTTTTTTTTGAGGCTATTGTAAATAGGGTATTTTCCTCATTTCCCTTTCAGAGAGGATTTGTCACTGATAAACACAAAAATGACTTTGATGTATGGGTGTTGATTTTATATTCCAATACTTTGCTGGATTCATTTATTAGTTCTAGAAGTTTTCTTGTGGAATTTTGGGGGGTCTTCTAGGTATAGAATCATATTGTTGGCAAATAGTGCTAATTTGAGTTCTTCTTTTCCTATTTGTAACCCTTTAATTTCTTTTATTTGTCTAATTGCTCTGACCAATGTTTCAAGAACTATGTTAAATAGAGTGGTGAAAGAGGACATCCCTATCTTGTTTCAGTTTTTAGAAGGAATGCTTTCAATTTTTCTCCAATTAGAATGATGTTGGACTAGGGCTTAACATAGACAGCTTTTATGATGTTGAGATAGGTTCTGTTATCCTTAGTTTTTCTAGTGTTTTGAACATAAAGGGGTGCTGTATTTTGTTAAATGCTTTTTTCTGCATCTATTGAGATGATCGTATGATTCTTTAAGTCTATTGATGTGATGAATTACATTTATTGATTTCTGAATGTTGAACCAAATTTGTATCCCTGGGCTGACCCCTATTTGATTATGTACTATATCTTTAATATGTTTGTGTATTTGATTTGCCAGAATTTTATTGAGAAGTTTTACAACTATGTTCATTAGAGATATTGGTCTGAAGTTTTCTTCCTTTGATTTTTTCTTTGTCTGGTTTTGGAATCAGGGTAATATTGGCCTCATAGAATGAGTTTGGAAGTGTTCCCTCTTTTTCTATTTCATGGAATAATTTGAGGAGTATTGGTATTAGTTCTTCTTTGAAGGTCTTGTAGACCTCAGCTGTGTATCCATCTGGTCCTGGGCTTTTCTTGGTTGGTAGGCTTCTGATGGCATCTTCTATTTCATTGCTTGAAATTGATCTTTTTAACTTGTGTATATCATCGTTATTCAGTTTGGGCAAATCATATGACTCTAGAAATTTGTTGATGCCTTTGATATTTTCTATTTTATTGGAGTACAATTTTTTAAAATATTTTCTAATTATCTTCTGTATTTCTGTAGTGTCTGTTGTGATGTTTCCTTTTTCATCATAGATGTTAGTAATTTGAGTTTTCTCTCTCCTTCTCTCCATTAGCATGGCTAAGGGTTTATCAATTTTATGTATTTTTTCAAAGAATCAACTTTTTGTTCTTTCAATTATTTCTTTTGTATCAATTTCATTGATTTCAGCTCTGATTTAAATTATTTCCTGTCTCCTGCTGCTTTTGGTGTTGATTTGTTCTTCTTCTTCTAGAGCTTTGAGATAAAATGTTAGGTCATTTATTTGTTACTTTTTCTTTTAAGGAATGAACTCCATGCAATGAACTTTCCTCTTAGTACTGCCTTCATAGTGTCCCAGAAATTTTGATATATTGTATCAGTGTTCTCATTTACCTCTAAGAATTTTTTAATCTCTTCTTGGATGTCTTCTGCTACCCATTGTTCACTCAGTAGCATATTATTAAGTCTCCAGGTGTGGGAGTAGCTTCTAATTTTTATTTTATCATTGATTTCTAATTTCATTCCATTATGATTTAATAGAATTCAGAGTATATATCTGCTTTTTGTATTTGCTAAGAGTTGCTTTGTGGCATAATATATGGTGTATTTCAGAGAAGGATCCATGTGCTGTTGAGTAGAAAGTGTAATTACTCGTTGATGGATGAAATATTCTATATATGTCTGTTAAGTCTAAGTTATTGACTGCATTATTGAGTTCTATAATTTCTTTGTTTAGCTTTTGTCTGGAAGATATATCCAGTGGTGAATCAGATGTATTAAAGTCATCCAGTATTATATTGTTTTGGTCTATTTGACACTTAAAATTGAGAAGAGTTTGTTTGATGAACATATTTGCTCCATTGTTTGGGGCATATATATTTATAAATGTTATGTCTTGTTAAGCAATATGTAATATTCTTCATTATCCCTTTTATTAACATTTGGCTTGAAGTCTACTTTATGTGATATGAGGATGGAAACCCCTTCTTGTTTCCACAGTCCATGTAAGTTTTTTCCCACCCTTTCACCTTCATTCTGTGGATGTCTGTTCCTAAGAAATGAGTCTCTTGAAGGCAGCATATTATTGGGTCTTTTTTTTAATCCACTCTTCCAGTCTATATCTTTTGATTGGATGCACTTGAAAGACAGAACCATAGACAATGAAGACAAAATATATAATGTTGAAAATAAAATTGACCACACAGTGAAGATGGTAAGAAACCATGAACAGAACATTCAAGAATTATGGGATAACATTAAAAGACAAAATTTAAGAATTATTGGGATAGAGGAAGGCATAGATTTACAAACCAAAGGAATGAACAATCTACTCAATGAAATAATATCAGAAAATTTTCCATATAATTAGGCCATTAACATTTAGCATTATTATTGAAACATGATTTGTATTCCCAGTCATTTTGTTTATTTTTAGTATTTAACTTGACTTGGTTTCTCCTTTGATTGGTTTTTTCCTTTCGTGTAAAATAACTCCTTTTGCTGATTTTCATTTTGTTTCTCATTTCCTCCTCATAGAATATTTTCCAGAGGATTTTCTGTAGTGCAAGCTTCCTGGTTGTAACTTCTTTTAACTTCTGTTTATCATAAAAAGTTTTTATTTTGTCATCAAATCTGAAGCTTAATTTTGCTGGATATAAGATTCTTGATTGGCATCCATTTTCTTCCAGAGTTTGGTATATGTTGTTCCATGATCTCCTGGCTTTAAAGTTCTGGGTTAAAAAATCTGCTGAGATCCTAATTGGTCTCCCCCTGTATGTAATCTGATTCCTCTCTCTTGAAGCCTTTAAGATTTTATCCTTATTCTATATGCTAGGCATTTTCATTATAATGTGCCTCAATGTAGATCTGTTGTGATTTTGTGCATTTGCTGTCCTATAAGCCTCTTGCATTTGATTTTCCAATTCATTCTTTATTTTTGGAAAATTTTCTGATATTATTTCATTGAGTAGAAATAATATTCCTTTAGTTTATAGCTCTATGGTTTCCTCTATCCAAATAATTCTTAAATTTGGTCTTTTTATATTATCCCATAATTTTTAATGTTCTGATTATGGTTTCTTACCATCTTCACTGTGTGGTCAACTTTATTTTCAAGATTATATATTTTGTCTTCATTGTCTGAGGTTCTATATTCCAAGTGATCAAACTGTTGGTGATGCTTGCTATTGAATTTTTAATTTGGTTTACTGTTTCCTTCATTTCAAGGATTTTTGCTTGATTTTTTAATAAGGTTTATCTCCTTATTGAAGTAATCTTTTATTTCCTGTATTTGCTTATATATGTCTTTATTGAAATGTTGTTTTTCTACCTGTGTTTGTTCTCTTATATCATCTTTTAATTCACAGAACATTTTAATTATGTGCATCCTGAACTCCTTCTGTGTCATTTCTTCTGCTGTGCTGGCCAAGGATTCTAATAATGTAGTATCTTGATTTGTTTGGGGCACTTTCTTCCCTTGTTTGTTTATATGGTTCATGCATCTTCCTTTCTAGCATCGCAGATCTGAGATGTTACAGTTTTTATCCTATAAGCTTATAGTGTCCCTACAGGGTTATAGTACCTCTCCTTTAAGGGGGAAATCAATATTAACAGATCCCAATACAAACAACATACAGCCTTAAACCAAATAGCTCCTATTAAGACATTTACAGTTTTGTCACAATATACAGAAACGGTGAGTTTAATTATTAACTACAATATTAACAGTAGGCTTGCAAAAGGGCCTACAGTTTCTGATGATGGACAAAGAGAGAACCAGGGATGTGGTGTAGGATGAGATTTTAAGGAGGTAGGAGGTGAAGATATAGAGTTATTAGCGCTTAAGAAGCATGAAAGAGGAATCTAAAGAAGTTGGCAAGCAGCAAAAGAAAAGAGAGAAAATGGTTTGGAGGAGACAAGTGGGAAGACAATAGAGAAAGTACAAAAAAAAAAAACAAACATAAAAATTAAGAAAATTTTAAAATATGAATAGGATATAAAAGAATATACAACACAACTATAATACACTATTCAGACATCCCAGTCCTCAGTAGCCTAATCCATGAAAAGTGCTTGGTTCTACAAATGTTGGGGATGTGAAGTTGGGAGAAAAGAGAGACAGAAAAGAAAGGGGAAAAAAAGAGACAAAAGGAAAAAAAAATCTTGAAGGAAAATACAAGGATTGTTTCTGTTGGAGATCAGTATCTCTCCTGCTTTCTTTCTCATCCAGTAAGTGGGGTTGTCTGCTGTTTGCTGGTGTCTCCACCCTCAGGATGGTGAAGGTTATTAGGGTGGGAGGGCTGGTCTTAGGGGCAAAGCTCCTGGACCAGCACTTGCCAGTCCCCGATGGGAGACTGTACCCCAAGGATCTCCTTTGGGACCCGCTCATGTGATGTGGGTGCCTGGTCTTCTCTCTTTATATCACCTGTAGCCCTTACAATTCCTGGTCTCTAATTTAGTCTCTAAACTGTATCTCACTCACCCACTTCCTTTTTACCTCCCATACAGGAAACTCTGTCTCCAGAGATCTTGTGGGCTGCCCACCTCTTGCAGAGAGCTGTTTTGTATTGGGCAGTTCAGGGCCAGGCTTTGCAAGCTACAGACTGGCCATGTAGCTGCAAGCACTGGGCTGGGTTAGTGGCTGCAGGGGAGAGGGAAGAATTGAGCACTATAGGTACCTTGATATTGCTTCTAGGCCCCAGCTGGTGTCCCAAGCTGCGTATTGCCCCCAACAAAAGATGGCAACCAAGCTGTCCCAAGATGGAGGCGGGATGTTGTCAGAGATGGGGTGTTATGTTGGGTCAGCCCAGGTGGTGGCATTGGGCTGCACATTCAGAGATGCAGTTCTTTGGCATGTAGTGTTGTGGCTGGTGGCTATCTCAGTCCCTGACCTATGTCCTCAAGTGCAGGCTACTGAATTTAGCGGGCTATGGCAATGTTTGTAGTGTTCTAAGATGGAGGTGACCCTGGGAGCCCCACATTGGTAGATGGGGTCCACACAGGAGTGGCAGCAAGAGATCCTGCATGTGGACAGCAGCAGAGTGTCTTGCATGGGTGGATGGCCAGGGGTTCTGTGCCAGGGGTCTTGCTTGGCACAGTGGCCAGGATTCCTGCATGGGAGTTGCTGTCAGAGGTCCTCTAATTACTCACAGAGAAACAGTATTCCCACTACTAGTATTCCAGGTCATGGAGCAACACAGAATGAGGCCTCCCTGTAGCCCGCCATCTTGGATCCTTCAGTAAATCTTTTTTGAAGCTTTTTTTAATAAGATAAAGAAAATATGATTTTCTACTAGTAAGTATTATATGTTCTCTTCTCATGTTCAAAATAAAAGATTTGTTACATGCATTTATTTCATGTGCTTCTGAGCCAGTCGGCACCTCAGGAGGCATATGAAAAGAGTTTAACTTTAGATAATAAAACAAACCAATTGTCTTGGGAAATAACCTTATGTCATGTAATGTTTGATTTCAGAAGATCAGCTGGCTATGCCTGACAACTTCAGAAAAGGAGAACTCTCTTGTCTCTTAGTGAAGTGGCTTTGGAATTGTTCCATAAGATTCATATAAATTCCTAACAAACCTGAATAGCCATTGGTGAAAAGCATTTTAGTTTCCACTAGGGATATGGTCTTTATCTCCTGGATCAAGACCAATGATATTTCATTAGTTATATAAGTTGCCATGAGACCTGAGTGAACTGGAGTTTTCTTACTTATTTTAGTGATTTTTTTAACACCTCTTAATTTGGGTCTCATTCACATTGTTGATGACTCAAGCTTTTGAAATGTGAATGCCCTGACTATAACCAGACCCCAGAACTTCCTTGAATAAATTTGATAGATAGTACAAATAAAGAAATGCTTTTCATAAAGGTACTTGTATGCAAAGAGAAGGGTAGTGTTCCATTTCAAGGATATCATTAATTTTAAGAAGACAAAGTAAAAGCTCTTTCCCCAAAAAAAGGAAACAAATATCTTGAACTGGTTTTTGCCTTGTATGAATCTAAAAAGACTCCCTTAAGGACTCCAGACAACAGTCTAACTTTAAGGTCTCAGTCTCATAAAACAACTATTTTAATTAAATACACAGATTCTCCACCAACTTCAGTCCTCAATTATTTAAGACTTTAAGAAAAAGGCATTAAAATGGCATTAATGAAGACGCTGACAAACTCATGACCATAGAAAGCAGAAAATGAGTTTCCAATGAAAGTGGTGGTTATTGTTGCTATTATAATAAATGAGGTTCTATAACTAGGACAGTCTGGGCACTTCCCTCATGCTGTTTAAATTAATCCATAAAACTCGACATATGCAGTTTGTTCCACACATACTCTGAAAAAAATGTAACTGCAAAAGGCAATGTAAATCCATATGTCTCTGACAGTGAAGAAGTCTTACTTGGGAATCCTTTTTAATAGCTTGGGATATGCACAATTTAAGATTCATAACTTGGGATAAAAAGAAACATCATGGATGCCTCTCCACAAAATGTAACTGTTCGGAAGTCTCGCCTCATCTTACATCTGTTGAAAGTCAGAGCAAAGAAATACTCTGGGCATAATAATGGCTTTCACAGGGAGAATTTCATTTCCTGGTTATAAGAGCTCCTGTGACCTTTGTATATCTCAAACACTGATGCCTCTTATGACTCTGGGGAAGAAATGCATGTGATCTTACATATAAAAGTTACGTTAACTTATTTATATCACTTTTGATTTTTTTAATCCATACTTCAAAAAAATACTATGTATAATTACAGAAAAAAAAATTCTTTGTATCCAAGTAATACCAACTGGTAAATAAATAGAACATGCAGCTTTTTAATAAATGTACCCAAAAACTATTTCAACCAGACAGGAAAAAAAACCCTACTGAAAAGGAATTATGTGGAAGAAATTCATTCTCCTTCCAACAAACACACATCAAAAGTTGGCATTCTACAATCCTTAGGCAAAACTAGCATTCCATTAAAAATCAGAGATGCAAGCATTTTTCCAGATAAATGAATTCAATTTCTGGTCCATTACTTTGAAAAGGCTAACAACTTAGTTTAGTACATGGCAATGCAGGCACACCATCGTTAACAACCTCCAAGCCACACATTCTGGAAGAATAACATCAGTCCTTCTTTCCAACATTTCTAATTAACAAAACAATTATGAATTTTCCATGTGCATTTCCAGTTCAAAAAAATATCCTACAGTAACCTCATAGGGATATTTAATGGTTTTAAAACAAATAAGAAAGTGTACTATCATTAAAGTGACAATTTTATCTCAAAAACATAAGGAAATTCCTATTAGTAATCTATAAGAAGGTGCACAGCTAAGTATTGATGTAACCATTATGGAGGTCACCCTGCCTCTCTCCAAGGAGTGACAGAAGTACCAAACCTTGGGATCTCCCTCAGAATGTCCTGAGGGCTGGTGAAACAGGTCAGTCAAGGGTCCATTCTTTAGACAGAATCATAAATGTTACAGTGGATCCACTCATTCTTCGAGTGGACTTGTTTGGTCCAAGGACAATTTCAGTCAATGAGTTTTTATTGAAGATTAGTATTCCCAAAGGACACTGGGAATAAGAGGCATCAACACCCTGAATCTGCACCACATTGCCCTGCATACGTTGTGCCCACTGCCCAGGAGAAAGCCACGAGTAGACACCTGTGAAGGCAATTAGCAGTGGTAAGAGCTATTACCCCAAGTACCAGAACAAGAGGAGGAAGGAAAACCACCAGAACCATGTGGCCCCTGAAAAGATCAACACAAGGCAGGCCTGCGATGTACTAAGATGAATATAAGATCCCCCACAGGGTTCACAGACACACGGGGTATTTCATTGTAACTGCAGAGCTTAAAAAAAAAAAAAAAATCTCCCTTTTTGAGGCTTCCTACATCTGGCCTATGTTTCTCTACACAAAGGATTCTGGGGCACTCTTCTTTGTCCTTTTAATTATTTGGGGGGTTGACAGAGAGGGCAGCCTTTAAAGAAATTTGTTCTGAATAGAAAATTGGGGTCAAACATGGCACCAAGTGCTTTAGATTAATATCTGGTCACAATTGCAGAGAACTCCAAACCTTAGGGGAATACCCTTGGGACAACTTTTTTTTTTTAACCATTTTTACTCAATCAACTTTGCAGACACACAAAACTAAGCACCTATTAGAAATACATGGTTGACTCTCCAGTTTTCTTATTACCCAGAGATTTGCTGGCAAATTGATTTCAATCTGTGTAAGTCAAGCTAAAAAGTACTATGGTGTGGCATCAGACAGATTTAAAAAGAGAGACTTAAAAAAGATTTGTTGTGATGATCCTCTGTACCAGTCTCAATGCTAGCAGGAAACAGATGGCATAGTTGAAAACAAAACAACAACAACAACAAAACTATGAACAGAGTTAAATAAAAGGGCTATTTAGAGGTATAGGCAGGGTGTAGGGAAACCACAAGAGCCTTGGGACTAGTAGTTCTAGTTACCACTCCCAAGCCTGAGGAAGGAAGGGGTGGCAGTGGGTACTAAGAGAGAACTATGTGGAAAAGGTTCTTAAAGGAGCTGCTACCCTAAGTTGAGAGACATAATCATCCAGGTAAGGACCCATGAGGAGAGGACAGAGGGTCTTCCTCTCATCTCCTGTTGGTGGCTTCCTAGTCCCAAACCCAACTCATAACCATCAAGCAAGGGTGACTGCTGGTGTAACTTCAAAGGTCAGCCTGCTCAGCATAGAGTAGTGCTGAGTAAGGCAGAGTGACTCAGAAGAGACAAAGATAAGGCACCCGGTACAGCAATCTGTCTCATAATGCAATGACTGTGGAAGTCTAAACTGATGATGTTGTTTAAAACTAAGGCAACACACAGTATCTTTTGGCATAGTCCAAGGAACATAAATATCTCATTCAGATCACAAACCAAGCAACACAAACATGTCTTTGGCAGTGAGGTCAAAGGACGGGGATTCATTCACTGCTAGGGAATGTGTCCTCCTCAAGAACAAAAAGATCATTAACTTCGGATTTTGCTTCTCCTAATCTGTAAGAACCAAGTATACTTCCAGCATCCACATCCACAGGGTCGGCACAAGCCTGTAGCCCCATTTCCTCCTCTGCTCCTCTGATGGCATCTGACTTAAAGAGAAAATTAACTGGGAAGGGACAATAAAACATGGAAGATGACCGTCCTTATGATTATCACAAGCCAGGTGCATGCAAGTGCTACTTGTTTCTTCTGGGAAAGGGTATGTTGCTGACTGCATATAGGTGAGAGTATTACGATGAGCTCCACATGGTCCAGTAATCACTCTGTGTGTCCAGGATGGATCATGTCTCTTTGAAAACTATCAACAATGGTACCAGCCTTGTGGGCCTAGAATCCCTTTCCTCTCATTGCACTATTTCAATTGTAATCTCAATTGACCTCCAGGGCTTGTGACTGTGAGATGTCATGTCACTAAGATTTTAACATATGTAAGTTCAGGATGTTAACCTAAAACCTAGATGTGTCATGTACATTAATACCTGTGTGATGAAATGTATGTCAGATATATTTTTCTTAACTCCTTTACTACTCCTTTGCTTCAATTAAAAAACTAAAATTTGACTTATTTCTTTTTTTCTTTTTCTTTTTGCTTTTTTATTGCACTGAGTATTGAACCCAGGGGCCCTCTACCACTGAGCTCTATCTCAGCTCTTTTTTATTTTTTATTTTAAGATACATTCCTCAGGCTGGGCTTGAACTTATGGTTCTCCTGTCTTAACCTCCCAAGTAGCTGGGATTGTATTCATACTCAAAATTTGGCTCATTTCTTATACTAAAGGGATTGAAATTCCATCTAAGAATTTCCCAGGAAAGTTTACACTGTACCAAAAAATTATTTTTCATTAATCAGTCACGTGAATAAATAAATACACAAAATAGGTCATAGATGGCTTCACTCTAGAGATCTTACCAAGCCCACATTCTCATTGTTATGAGAGAAACTCCTGGCCCCTGGAGCCTAGTTTGTGAAAGAGCTGTCAAAAGTGAACTAATGCAGAGCCCCAGGAGGTCTCACTGGAAAGTTCTACCAAACATTTAAGGAAGAAATCATAACAATTCTGCACAATCTCTTCCAGGAAATAAAGGAAGATGAACACTTCCCAGCTCACAATGCCCTGATACCAAAATATACAAAGATATGACAAGAAAACTACAGATTAAAACTACAGGCCTCATGAATATAAACGAAGACTCGGCAAACTACACCACACTGTGGGTTGGCCATCCGTGAATAAAGTTTTATTGGCACACAGCCACATCCATCCATTTGCTATGGCAGACTTGAGCAGCTGCAGATGTGACAGAAAACATGTGGTCTGCAAGTCAATAATATTTACTATGTGATCCTTCAAGGGCTTTGCCAATTCCCAACATAGATACAAAATTCCTCAACAAAATAATAACGTGTTAGGCCTAAAATACATAAAAGCAAAAAAATACATACTGACCAAGTTGACACAGCAAGGCATGGTGGTGGGTACCAGAATTCAAGCAGAGTGAGGAGGGATCTATGGGCAAACCCACAGAGGGTATTTAGGGCCCAAGTAGACAAACAAAATATTTTTGTGGGCTGCAATGGTCTGTAGTGGGCTGTAGGAATCCAAGTAAAATGAGGAAGTAACCATGATGTCGGAGACAAAGGCAATAGGAGACAAGTTATGTACATGGGGGACTGAGAAATAAATACACAAAAGTAAAGAAAAATTTTGCAACAGAAAGTAACCACAAATTCTATAATTTTTAAATCCTCAAAGAAAGTCTTAAAAGATTTATGAGAATAGGTAATAGACATGCCATGGTACTTGACCCTGAATGTTAACATAAGACCTAAGAGAGTCATATATATTAATAACTGTGAAATGAAATG
Source organism: Callospermophilus lateralis (assembly GCF_048772815.1). NCBI lineage: Eukaryota > Metazoa > Chordata > Mammalia > Rodentia > Sciuridae > Callospermophilus > Callospermophilus lateralis. Next base: position 86,466,256 of record NC_135310.1, on the reverse strand, counting down.
CATATCAGATATATTTTAATTGTAATCCCAGCAACTTGGGAGGCTGAGAAAGGAGAATTGCAGGTTTGAGGTCAGCCTTGTCAACTTAAGACCCTGCCTCAAATTTTAAAATAAAGGGTTGGGGATGTAGCACAATGGTAGAACACCCCTGGGTTCAATCTCCAGTACTAGGGGGAAAAGGAAAAGCTTGAAGGGCCTCCCACTTACCAAATTGTGGGTAATTTGAGCATCAAAAATAAGTACTAATATTAGGAAGTAGAATTCATTAAATAGAAAGGTATCAATAAGTCCATACTAAAATAAATAAACAACACACAGAAATAAATAAATAGAAAGCTTCTCACTATAGTACTAGTTAGTTCATTCTTGAAACATCAACAGATATTCAAACTAAAGTGCGCTGGGATCAGTTGTTAAATCTTTAGGAATTTCATGAGTTAGTTGTTGAAATTACTAAAATTTAAATTATATGAATTTGATTAAATAAATTATATTCAAAACAAGGCTCATCATTCAGGCTCAAACATCCCACTCCAGGCCACTGCAGCCTGAGACTCATTTGCTGTGGCCCTGACACCATGCACCATACCACTCCTGCCCATATCACCCTACACAAATGCCCTCTTTACCCTGCACCCTCTTCTACCTCCCTTCCTCCTAGGTGGCTGCCTACCTCATTTGCTTTGTAGAGGTAAAATTGTCACTACAGTTCCAAATTTACAATAGGTCAACATTGTCCACAGACAAAAATCTTTCTTTCCCAAGAGTTCTAGCAAATAATCCAGATTTGACACTAATTAGCTAGATTTAGGTCACACAATCTTTCCCCAGTGGATCTCTGTAGAGGCTGTGAGACAGGAAGAATAGAATGAAATATGTTAATTATGCAGCCAAGGCCAGGGGAAAGCCCTGGAATCAGAAAGTAGGTCAGCCACTCCAGGAATGCATGGTTGAGGATGAGATGGGAGTTGGTTCTCCGTGGACAGCTACCAAGGCGCTAGAACCAGGAAAAGAATGAATGAAAGCAGGTCAAGTAAGAAAATCCAACAGATTCACACAGCTTTAGGAAACAAAGGAGAGAGTAGAATCCTTTAAAAGGGCAAGAAAGAAGTTGGGCGCAGTGGCACATGTTCTTAATCCTGGTGGCTCGTAAGACTGAGGCAGGAGGATTACAAGTTCAAAGCCAGCCTCAGCAATTTAGTGAGGCCCTAAGGAAATTAGTGAGACCCTTTTTCAAAAACGGCTGATAATATGGCTCACTTGTTAAGCACCCCTGGGTTCAATCCCTGGTATCAAAAAAAAAAAAAAAAAAAGTCAAGACAAAGTAGCCATTCAGGAAACAGAACTGCAACATGCTAAGGTCATGGGGAAAGGGAAGAGAGTTTCAAAAATGAAAGGGAGACCATAAGTGTTTCATGCCCCAAAGATCAAGGAGACTCTACAGGAGGAAAATAGCCTTTGTGTATAGTAATCAGTGACCTTTCAGGGGGCCACTTGCATAAAGCAGGGAGATGCAGGTCATATTCCTTGGATTCATGGCTTAAGTTGTTGTAGATAAGACTGAAGCAACAGGAAAAGTATGTATATTTTTCATAAAGAATGGCAGTGGCAGGAAGAAATCAGATAAGGTATGTAAAGGCATGATCTTTTCTTAAGACAGAATTCTGACATGTTTATAGAAAGACAGGAAAGAACTAGAAAATTATTCCACATTTGATAATTCTAGAAATTTATTCAGATGAAGAATCTAGATAGCTTATTGGCAACTATTTTAGCTATGTTCCAAATGATATTTCCTTCATATTTTAATAGAAATTATCCTTCACAATAAGTTAAAAAAAGTGTGAACAGCAGGAAGTATCTTACTCATCTATTTACCAAAAGAGCCCAGTGTTTCTGAATAAACTGTGTAATAATAGAAACAATTTTCAGAGTGCTTTGTTGGAATAAAGGGTTTAAGATTGACAATTTGTACTTTGGAAATTCTGATTTTTAAATCTTCACTATCAAGCAAACAGGAGCCAGCAAAAACAAAAACAATCTAAGTGAAGCTGTGAGAATCCCATGGAGAGACATGTTCAAGCAGTTTAGTCTCTATACAGGAACACTGAATGTATACAAGGTGGATCCTTCATTTCCCAAGAGGACATTTATTCCATCATTTATTTAGCAAACACTTGAAAGCCTACTATGTGTTTCAACAATTATGCATGTCTATAACGTGGGTTTCCATTATTATAGATAAAGAGGCTCTGTTGTTTGATTTTCAGATAACATTACTGATTTTTCAGTAACATTTAAAGATATCAGTAACTGGGACAATAACCCAGTTTAAAAGTTTGGTACCTTCTTAAATGAGAACAACCTGTGCCTGGGGTGGTGTGTGAGTTTCTCTTGTCCTATTTGAGGGTAAGACTCATTGCCCTTTGGAACAGTGAACTTTACTGAATACTCAAGAAAGCCACTGTAAATCTCCATCTACACAATCCTAATAAAAATGAGAGCAAGAATTGAGGGAAGAAAAGTCCCTTAATCATGTCCCCATAACATGATGCTTTTATGCGGATTTACAGGGCTTGAGTTTCCATTTAGTCAGAATTGGCTAGAAAATTCCCTTGTGTTTTAAATACTGAAAAAGTCACAAAAACAGACTCCCACTGAGGAAGAACCATTGCTCCGCCAGAAGATCTATAGAAACAAGCATGTTGACAACAGACAACAAATTTTATAAGCAAGTTTAGCTTCTCTTTGAACTCAGGAAAGCCGTCATCATTTCCAAATAAGAAAGACCCTCTAAGTAACCTAGTGCCTCAAGTCTCATTCTCTCTCCTTTCTGCCTCTCTGTTTCCCAGCCAGTGACTGGAGGGAGAAATTCCAGAGTGGCCAGCTGTGCGAGGAGAAAGCCCAGATTACATAAATGGGCACCTCTGGCCATGTCACACTTCGTCACAATCCCTAACACTCTTCCCATCACTTCCAATCTCATCCTCAAAATAAACACTTCTCAGCAGGACAGCAAGACCCTTTCTCAGACATCTGGTTCCTGTTATCCTCTTCCAACCCATCCCTGTGCCTACCCATCCTGCCCTTCCCCTACTTCATGTTCCTTTATACATTTTTACAAGTGGTTCCATCTGCCAACATTACCTTTCCTCCAGGAAATTTAGATCTTCTAGTTATATTGCAATGTGCTAATTTGAGAAAACAGTAAAATCCCAAAGGTACTGCCCTATCGGTATGTCTTGCAACCTACAAAATGAACCTAAATTTAAGTCTAAAGTTTTACTTTGGATATTTTGTAAGTAAGCTTAAACTCTATTTTAGATAATCTACTTTACATTAGTAAATCCTTAGAATACTAGGGGAACAATACCATCAATGAAACATCAAGGCAAACATTCAACATGTATATATGATGAGTATAATTTGACTTTTAGCCTAACTGTATTTTGAACTATATGATGTATCATATTCAACGCCACATTGCTGGTTTCTTTAGCTCAGTTACAGCTGAAATACTACAGAGCATATTGACACCAACAGGTGTGTTTTAGTCCGTTTTTTGTCGCTATTATCAAAAAACCTGAAAAGAATATGCAGGGAAGGAAAAGTTGATATGGGAGCTCATGGTTTCAGATGTCTCAATCTATAGATGGCTGGCTCCATTGCTCTGGGCCAAAGGTGAGGCAGAACATCATGGTGGAAGGGTGCAGAGAAAGAAAGCAGCATAGGATATGTTCATTGGGAAGCAGAGAAAGTGTTCTGCTCCCTAGCGACAAAATATGATCTCCAAAGTGAGTGACCTGTCTGCTCCAGCCACATATACGCTACCTGTCTCCAGTTACCACCCAGTTAATCCCTATCAGTGGATTAATACACTTAGTAAGTTTAGACTCCTTGACTCAATCATTTTACCTCTGAACTTACTTGGATTGTCTCATACATGAGCTTCTGATGGACACCTCATATCTAAACCATAACAGGTGTCATCAAAACTTTCTAAGCAAAAAGCTATTCAAAAATTATAATTAAATCCCATCATTTAAAAGGTCTTTAGAACCTATCAGTTAAATTTCTGAGATACTTGGGGGACATAAGAAATTCATTTCGGCTCCCATGACTATCACATATCATTGCTTAAAGACAACCATAGCACCAGAATAACCAGAAAATATTTGCATTCTGCAAATGAGTAAAGCTAATCATTCTAGTATTTTCAGAAGATAGGAATTACTAGATGTTTCTAGTAATTATACTCATTACTTATATTCATTAAAGAGTAATTATACTCATTAAAGAGTAATTATACTCATCAGAAGTTAGAAAATTGGTCTACCAATCTCTTCTTTTGTGTTTCTCTAACACACTGCTCACATTCCCAGGATTTGATGGCTTCTCTTAAAATCAGCCTTCCTATTAATTTTCCTAAGATAATTTCTTGGTGTTTTTGGGAGTAACATGAGCTATGGATTGGGCAACAAGGAAAGTGAAGATGTCAGTAGAATGAAGTATCTTGAATAATGATAGTGTAAGTCAGACTTCTGAATCCATAGCTCCACATTCGCAGATTCAACCACTCATAGGCTGTATTTGAGAGGGAGGATGATGTATGTACTGAACATGTACAGACCTTTCTTTCTTGTCATTATTTCCTGAACAATACAATATAGTAACTATTTACATAGGGCTTACCTTATATTAGGTACTATAATGATTTATAGTATATGAGAAGATGTGTGTAGGTTATATACAAATACTACACTATTTTATATAAGGGACTTGAGCAAATGCAGATTTGGGTATCTGTAGGAGGTCCTGGACCAGATCTTCCATGGATACCAAGGGACAACTATACATGCCAAAAGATGACATACTAATAAAACAAGACACTTGGGTTTTACTCTGATGTGCCAAATCTGGATTGATTCAAGCTGCTCTTGAAATAAGGATCTTTTTGGAACCTTAATGTGCAGATGATGCTAATTGGAAATTTTAAAAACTTCCAAATGAATCAAACACAACTGATAAAAGCTGGAAGAACTTCAAAAAGCAATACATACAACCCTGATGTTGTACAGTGTCCCTCAGCTTTGGAAGTGAAAGGATTCTTTTACCTAGAGAGCTATTCCAAGCACAGACAACAATTGAATGATTGTGCTCACTCTTGGTGAGAATGCCTCTGCTCATCCCAATTGGCCTTCCTTCCTTCCTTCCTTCCTTCTTTGTGAGGAGTAGAAAATAATAATAAAAATCAAATGATGCTCTTATTCTCTTTGTTCATATTTTTTAAATTTACCATGCTAGACAACTATCCTCGAGCATTCATTCAGTATTTATATGAACATTATAATTTTGTAACATTTTCAGCATTTGGGGGGGGCGGTTCTTAACTTCAAATTAAATACTCAATGAAAAGTTCTCAAAACTGTCACAAACTATGATAATTTTTCTTTCTTTCTATATTAAGTCAATAATATGACATACCAGAGTCATCATTCCTTTTTACATTGTTGAACAGAATTTCTGTCTCTTCTCAAGTGTATTTTGTCCACCAATTTCTTTCTTTGTTCTCTGTTTAATTTCCCTCAGCACTCTCTCATTTATCTCCACCTTCTATATTTAGTAGCTTGCCTTTCAAAGATAATAATACATTAGAATCTTCCAGAGAAGCAGAACTCTGCAAACCTAATACATAATTGTGGCTTTATTAAAAATGTGTCTACATTTTTTTATAAAACACAAAGTAACTGTAGTTTTTCAACCATTTTCTTTTTTTCTGAGAATTAGGGACAGAACAATAAAGACCATTAAGTGTCTTGTTTGTTTTTTTTTTTTTTTTTAATAAATAAAAAGCAGTTCACTAGGAGTAGAAAAGTGGAACCTGACAAAACCTGAGGCCTGAATAAATGAAGATACCAGGCCTGGATGTGGAGTGTTGGGAAAGAAAGTCTACAGGGAGCATGGAATCTTCAGGCTGCAATTCTCAACACATGTCAATAATACCTCGTCAGTATTGTTTTTCCTTAATTATAGCATCTTGAAATGAAGGAAAAGCCTGCTTCTTCTATATGAACTGCCTGTGCCATCTCATCAGTTTTCCCTATCCAGAGAAAATTCAGCCTTATTAGATGTGGCTTGAAAGCAAGTGCTCCCTTGGGGTTCTTTGCAAAGATAAAATTCCCCAGCAGTCCTTTAAATGGTTTCCAATTTAGCCTATTTGTGCTTATATCTGCTCCCACTATTGAAAAAATGACATAGCATATCATCCAGTTCAAACTTCCAGCCATTTATTTATTCCATGCTTGTTTTTGAATCAGAGTATAATTTCCTGCCCTTTTAACATAAAATTACATACTCACAAAAGTAAAGCATTTTCTCAATAACCACCAAACTAGTTAGTGAACAACCCACTTCTAATTTCAATTCAATGTTCTTAAATTGTGTCTCTTTGTATGACACTCAGCATCCCAGAAGAAATTTCTCCCACAAGGTATAAATGATAAGAATTTAATAAAGAGATGATTTGCAGAGGTGTAAGCAAGTTAAAATAAACAAAGGATGGTGAGGCATCCAGAAACAGAAATAGGAACATGCGTTACCACTACCAACACACACACACACACACACACACAGAGAGAGAGAGAGAGAGAGAGAGAGAGAGAGGAGAAGTAGACAGGAAACATCCTTGTGGGGTGTCAGTGAGAGCTGGAGCTGAAGAGAGAAGGAACCCTGCAGGAGGTACAGTGTGGTAGGACAGAGTTTCTGCCAGAGATGAGACATCAAAGAATAGCCATCTCCTCCCTGTGCTCCCCTGCTGGCTCATCTCAGTTCCTGAACCCAGCCCACAGCAGGCCAGTGAAAGATTTATTCCTAAAGAGTCAGTTTCCAGAATCCGAGAGTGCAGAATAGATCTAAGAAGTAGGATTAGAGGTTGGAAAAAGGGATACTAACTACCACACTTTATTTAGGCACATTTGTGAATTACTGATTCCATTTTCTAAGTTAATTCATGCCACTAGAGTTATGGATTGTTCCAATTTAAGGGTCTTCTTAACCCTTAACTTGAAATTTCAACCTTGTTAGGTCCTACTTACAAAAAGAATTTATGACTCAAGTTTTCCTAAAACTATAAGGCTCTTTTCCTGGCCAACCAATTCTTTAGCATCAGGAAATTCAAGTTACTAGCATGGGCTTCCCTGGGAGAATCTAGATAAACCATGTGGGAACTTTTCATGCCCCTTCTCTTGAGAGATTCCAAGCTGAAGAGAGGCACTGTTTTAGTCAGCCTTTTCATCATTGGACCAAAAGACCTGACAAGAGCAATTTTAAGGAGGAAAGGATTATTTGGTTTCAGAGATCACAGTCCATAGCCAGCCAGCTCCATTACTTGGGGCTCAAGGTGTGTCATAACATCATGGTGGAGGAGCCTGTCATAGGGAAGCAGCTCAAGACATCACAGTCGGAAGCAGAGAGAGAGCTCTGTCTCATCAGGACAAAATATATACCCCAAAGGCACACCCCCAGGGACCTATCTTTTCCAGCCACACCTACCTGCCTATAGTTACCATCTAGCTAATTCCTATCAGGGGATTAACTCACTGATTGGATAAGGCTATCATAACCCAATCATTTCACCTCTAAACCTTCTTGCATTGTCTCACAATCAGATTTTGGGAGACACCCTAATCTAAACCATAACAGGCCCAAGCCTGTAATCAACCCAAGACATTCAACTGCCAAACCTAGACTTCCTCAGCACTCACTGTCACCATGTCCTGTGAAGCCCTAGCTCCACTACTCTGAAAACTCAAAGGACCTTGTGCCTCATCCAAGAAGAACATCCTTCCTTCCCATATCTCTTCATTCCCCTCTGGCTTATAGCACTACTTTTCCATAGTTTTTATCCTGTGTCTCTGTGTTTCTTGTTCTGTCTCTGACATATTTTCATTAACCAAACTGACTATGTCTATAATTTGTTTTAACAACAGAATAAGTACATTGAATCTACATTTTCAAATATCTATGCACTGCCATCTCTCAAGTTCTAATATGATCCTCATTCCTTCCCCAGGATAAGGTTTCCCTCAATAATTGAGAATCACTAAACTAGAGTCCTCAGGCTGCACAGGGGTAAAGCATTCCAATTGAAAATATAGAGATCCTGTTTTGATAGCCTGATATTCTCCTGCAAGTAGACATCCAGATAGAAGGAATTTCCACTGAGTTTTCATGATTTGGCCTAAACTGGGCCTGCCACACGTGTACAACTGGCACAGTCATTGGCTCCAAGGTTTCTCATTAAAATGAGGCAAAGACTTTCTTGGCCAGCCTCACCCATATAGTGTGGAACCTTTATCTATGGAATTCATGTCTACAAAAATATGGCAACCCAAGAAGAGCTCTGTGATATTAAAAGGAGGTTCTGCTAACTCTGACATTCCTTTCCTCAGTGCCTAACAATTTCATTCACCTCTTTTCCGTAGGTGCCTGGTGCTTTTTCAGATTGTTCCTATCCAAACTTTTTTCCAATATTTTTTATCCCTGGAGTATAGATCACTAGTAACAACGTAGCCTATTATCCACCCCACTTTCACAGCAGAATTTTAATTTAAGCAAGGATTAAAATTAGGTAGGTGGGGAGTAAGCCTAGAATCTGTGGAGGCTGAGCTTGATCTCCCAAAGCAAATGTCTTTGACACCTCATTCCAAGTTTCTGACCATTGCTCAGCCTTGACTATTTTGAACTTCTCAGTAGAATTCTGCATACTTTCTGCATCTCTCCCTGGCCTGGATCCTGGCCTCCTTTGGGTTTTTGTTTTTAATAGAATGGTTTTATTGAGATACGATTCACCCCGTTAAAGTGTACAATTCAATGGTTTTTACATAGTTAGTATATTTAGTAATGCTTCTATGTTTATGTATGGTGTAGTAAATTATTTAGTATATTTCCAGAAGAGTTGACCTATTTTATGTTCTCATCTTCAGTATGTGGTGATTATGATTTCACCACATCCTTGCCAGTAATTGTTACAATCTTTTTTTGTTATAGCCATCATCCTAGGGAGAAGAGATGGCCCATTGTGATTTTGTCCTTCATTTCCCCCATGGATAATGATTTTGATCATCATTTTGTTCCTGTTAGCCATTTTTGTATCTTCTTTGGAGAAATGTCTATTGAGATTCCATGACATTTTTATTTGAGTTATTATTCTTTATTGAATTGTAAAGGTTCTTTATATTTTTAGTTATAAGTCCCTTATATGATTAACAATTTTTTTTCAACATTGTTCGCACTCTCTTTACTTTCTTGAGGGCATGCTTTGAAGCACAACATTTTTAACTTTATGAACTCCAAGTTATCTACATTTTTGTTGTCCCAGACATTTACTTTTAAGAGGTTCATAGTTTTATTTGTTAAATTTAGCTCTATTATCTGCTTTCAGTTAATTTTTGTGTACAATGTGAGGAAGGATTTCATCTTCATTCTTTTCTATAGGGTTGCCCCAGAGTCCTAACACCATTCATTGAAGAATATTCCTTCCTCATTAGATTGTCTAGCTATTATCTGGGCACCACTGTCAGAAATTAATTTAATGTAAATGAAAAGGTCTACTTATGAACTTTCAAGTCTACCTCATTATTCTTTATATCTATCCTTTTGCCTGTACCATGCTTTCCTGAGTGCTGTAGCTCTGTAGTAGGTTTTGAAACCAGGAGATGTAGGCCCTGCAGCTTTATTCCTTTTCAAGATCATTTTAGCTCTTCTAGGCTCCTTGAGCTTTCATATAAATTTGAGGAGCAGCTTGTCAAGAGGAGCTGGAATTTTATAAAGAGGGTATTTAATTCGTAGATCTATCTGAATACTGTTGCTACCCTAACAATATTAAGTCTTCAGATCCATTAATATATCTTTCTACTTGATTAGGGTCTCTTTAATCTTTCTCAGTTTTTTTAATATTCAGAATATAATTCTTGAACTTCTTGTGTCAAATTATTTTAATGCAATTTTCAGGGAAGTTGTTTTCTCAATTTAATTGTAAGATTTCTCTTTGCTAGTGTACAGAAACTCAATTGATTATATATATACAGAGAGAAAGAGAGAGAGAGAGAGAGAGGACTTTTTTTTTCTTTTTTTTTATTGGAAATTACACATGCTAAAAAAGTACTCTATCCCAGAGCCACATATCCCAAGCCTTTTTTTAAAGTCTTAATTTGAGATAGTGTCTCAATAAGTTGGTTAGGCTGGCCTCAAACTTGGAATCTTCCTGCTTCAGCCTTTCAAGTACCTGGGATTACAAGTGTGTGCATCACCACACACAGGCTTGAATCTTCTTTATACAATGTCATCCAAAAATAGGTATAGTTTTACTTCTTCCTCTCCAATCTGAGAGACTTTTATTTCTTTTTCTTGCCTAATTGGCCTGCCTAAAACCTCCAGTATAATATTAAGTGGAAATGACAAAAATGAACATCTTTATCTTAAGGAGATAGCATTTGGTTTTCCACCATGATGTTTGATTTTAACTGAGTTTTTGTAGATTCCCTTAATTAGACTGAGGAAATCCCCTTCTACTTCAGGTGTGTGTTGAATGTTTTTATCCTGAAGTGATGTTAACAAATGCTTTTTCTGAGTATATGGAGAAGATTGCTTGGTTTTGCCCCTTATTCTATTGACGTGCTGTGTTGAGGGCCACAGCCTAGTCGGGACGACGCATGGCATTTTTACCAGAAGTAGTGGTTGAGAAGTGATGCCAGCAAGTTCTTGCGGAGTTCCTGTTGAGTTCCAGTTGAGCTCTCGCGGGATTCCTGAAGCGTTCACATTGGTTGGGGAAGTGCCAGAGGAGGGATTTCCTGTTGCTGGTTCCTGGAGGAGTCGCATGGCCTTCGGGAGAGTTCCTGGGAGCATGTGTGGAGTGTGCTGGTGGAGTTCAGAAATAAAGTTTGTTCCTGCTTCAGTGGCTCATGATTTGTGCCCAGCCAGACTGTGGCAGTGCTGTGTTTAATTTGTTTCTAAATGCTAAACTCTCCTCAAATTCCTGGGATAAAATCTACTTGTAATGTTTTTATATGTTACTGAATTTTGTTTGCTAGGATTTTGGGGGGGATTTTGGCATCCATATTCATAAAAAGTTATTGGGCTGCAGTTTTGTTTGTGCTGTGGTTAAATATATGCCCCTCCAAATTTCATGCTGAAACTTAATCCCCACTGTGATGATAGCAAGAGGAGGGATCTTCGGGGGAAGTGATTAATTCATGAGGTTGGAGTTGTCATGAAAAGATCAGTCTCTTCCTTACAAAAGGGAATTAACCTAAGTCACTTTTGCCCTTTCCACCTTCTGCCAGTGAGGACAAAGTGTTTGTCCTTCCTGGCGCATGCACTAACACAGCCTCATCTTATAAGCAGAGAACAGGGCCCTCAACAGACAACAAACTTGACAGTGGTTTTATCTTGGAGTTTCCAGCATCCAGAACTGTGAGAAATAAATTTATGTTCTTTATATGGTCTCAGATATTTTGGTATAGCAACACAAATGGGTTATTTGCATTATTGGTTTATTTTCTTATGATGTCTTTGTCTGGTTTGGGTATAATGGTAATACTAGATTCACAGAATGGACCAGAAATGTTTTCTAGTAATTTTGAGGAAGATTTTTTTTAATTGATATTCATTCATCTAAAAATGTTTGGTAGAGTTCACAGAAATCATCTGTGCCTGATATTTCCTTTGTAAATAATTGCTAATTATTAATTTAATATCTCTGGTTCAGGCAGGTCTGTTCAAATTGTCTATTCTCGAGTTCATTTTAACAGTGTGTGTTCTTCTAGAAATTTGTCCATTTCAATTAAACTTGAAAAATTTTTGGCATGCAGTTGTTAATATATTTGCTTGTAATCCTTCTAATTTTACACATTAGTGGTAATGTCTCTCATTCCTGACTAAAAATAATTTGAGTCTTTTTGTTCTTGGTCAGTTTAGCTAAATGTTTGTCAATTTTGTTGATCTTTCCAAAGTACTACAAACATCACAGGAGTGTGCCATCATACTTGATTGGATTTTTATAATTCACATTAAATATTACTTTTATATCATTAGGTTTATATCTGCCATTTGATTTTGTGTGTGTGTGTTTTCTCTATCTCTTGTGTCTTTTTTGTTCCTCTATACCTTTTTTATTCCCTTTATTTTCATTAAGTATACATTTTCTAATACAATATTTTAATTTCTCTAATGATTTTTGCACTATATTGTTTGGTGTATTTTCTTAGTGGTTGCTTTAGGACTTACCATATACATCTCAAGTTATCAGAATCTGCTTTATACTTATATAATTTAAGTCTAATGAGACATTGAAACATTACTCCTATATAACATTATACCCTACTATATATATATTAGTTTGGGTATAATATATATATATACACTGCCCACTTACTCCACAGCCAGTGGGAATGGGGCTCCCCTCTGTGGAATGGGCTGACTGAGAAATAAAACTAAGAAAAATAGAACAGTGAAAATAACCACAGAACACAGAAGGTAGTTTGAAAGCAAGGACAGGATGGACGAACTGACCAGACAGCTTCTAACACAAAGAAGCTTCTAACACAAAGGAGCCCCGGGCCTGCTTTATTTATATTGAAAGATATAAAAAAAATTCTATAGAATGTTCTTCACCACCAAGGTGGGGGCAGGTAGGCTGCTCACTTCCTAACCATTTATGCCCATCTCCCATGCTACTATGAGAGACCTTTCTACCAGGGTAGAGAGGAAGGCCATGTGCATTGGGTGATCTGTCACCATGAGAGAGCCACAGAAAGTTTCCAATGCCAGACTATTCCCTCCCTGGCTTCCATGCAAAGAAAAGGTCCTCAAGTATTTCACAAATGGATAAATGACAATATATATATATATATATATATATATATATATATATATATATATTTCATTGCTACAATCATTATTTTATATAATTTATGTCTTTTAAAGAAATTTAAGTAATACAGGAGAGCTTATATTTAGAGTTTGCTATATTATGCTTATTAATCATATTTACATCTTTTTATTTGTTCTTTTAGATTCAAGTTCTCATTTGATGTCATTTCATTACTCCAGTATAGCTGTGCTCCCAACTACCGCCTTTGTTCTTTTATTGTCAAATATGTCACATTTATATGCTATCTAAGTATACACGTTTTCTATTATACAATTTTATTATAATTATACCATCTATTATACATGTTTTAAATTATACAATTCTTTCTTTATTGCATTTGAAAGAATTGTCTTCTACAATTCTTTTGCCAGTGCTTTTTGCTTTTTTATGAAAAGTTGAAGAATTGTCTGGAAATAGATGCTTTCAGCCTGAAAAATTTCTTCAGTGTTTCTAATAAAGTGGGTCTTTTTGCCACAAATTCTCTGTTTTGTTCATTTTGAAATGTCTTTATGTCATCTTTATGTTTGAGAAATAATTTTGCTGCATGTAAAGTTTTTGGTTGTCAGTGTTTTTTTTCTTTAAGCACTTTCAGTATGCCATTCTCTTGCCATTTGACCTCTTTGCTTCTGATAAGTAATCATATGTTAATCTTTTTGTATATTATGAGTCATTTTTTACTAATTACTTACAAAATTTTATTTTTTCCTCTGGCTTGAACACTTTGACTATAATATGTTGCTAAATGAATCTCTTTGTATTTATACTAGTTGGAATCCATTGAGATTCTTGGGACTATAGATTAACCAAGAGTGTTAGAACGTTTCCAAACCATAATTAGCATAAATTTGGACCGATTGTGTTAGTACTTTTCCAACCCCTGATTAGCGTAATTTTGGACCAATAGTGTTGACCCAAGTGGTCTATAAGCCACTAGATTGGCACACTCTGGTAGTTTACCCTTGTGGGGTCCCCTCTCTAACTGTGATAGGTCTGTTTCTATGCGCATTTGAATAAATCCTACTCTTATACTCATTCATCCAGGTATATGGATTTCATTTTTTGAATTTATGAGACAAGAACCCAAAAAGAAGAAGCTAGTGGTGAGCTGCTGGGGTCTGCTGCAACATAGGAATCGAGTTTCATCTCAAAACTCTGATATCATTCTCTCTAATAAAACATTGCAAGGGTGGCATTATACCCAGTTATAGATTAGGAAAATAAAACTCAAGGAAATTGAGTTACTTCTTAATAGGTGAGTCCAGATTCACATCCAGTTCTTCCTGGCTCCAGAGACTTACTTTTTCCACAATTTCACTACCAATCCCCAGGTGGGCTGCTACCTTCACTTTTTATACTTAAAATATAACCTTTCACTTCACAACCAAAGAACACAATGTTATTTAAGAAAGACATAACTCCAGTGACTTCAGAAATTGTGAAACAGTCCTCCTTAACAAACTCTGAAGAGGCTAAAAAAACTATTCCCAAAGTTTTCGTGTTTCATACATCCCTTTCACTTTCCTCCTCCACAGTTATTCATCTTTTGAAGTCAAAACAAAGAAAATTAAAGGCCTCTGGTTTAAAATTCTTACCAGAATCCTATACAAATATCTTCATGACCTTTGAGAAGCACCAAGAAATCTGATTGATACATTAAGATCAGAACTATTGGAGGAGAACAATGGGCAGAAAAGAAAGCAGTTATTTAGTGGTCAGTGTGCTAGGCATAGTCGCATTATTATCTTTCCTCATTTTGGTGATAAGAAGAAGTAACCATAAGTTACTGAATGGAGAAGTTATGAATGGAGAAGCAATGCTGAAACCTAAAATTATGGAATGAAAACTGAAAAGAAAGCAATAATGCTGCAGCCGTACAGTGACCTGGAGCAAATTTCTTCTGAGCAGGAACAACTACTGGAGAAAAGCCTCTAGGGGTATCACAATATCTAATCTCAAATTATACTACAGAGCAATAGCAACCAAACAGCATGGTATTGACATCAGAATGATCATGAAGGCCAGTGGAATAGACTAGAAGACACAGAGGCAAACACCCTAGATACAGTCATCTGATACTTGATAAAGGTGCCAAAAATATATTTGGGAGAAAATACAGCCTTTTTAACAAATGGTGCTGGAAAAACTGGCTATTTATATGTAAAAGAATAAAACTAGATCCCTGTCTCTTACCTTGCACTAAAGTCAACTCCAAGTGGGTCAAAGACATAGAAATTAGATCAGAAAACATGCAAATGCTAGAAGAAAACAAAGGATCAACTCTCCATTATATAGGTGCCAGCACTTCCTCAACAAGACCCCTAAAGTTCAAGAAATAAAAACAGGAATCAATAAGTGGGATGTCATCAAATTAAAAAGCTTTTGCATAGCAAAGGGAACAATTAAGTGCATGAAAAGAGAAGCTACAGAATGGGAGAAAATATTTGCCAGCTACTCCTCTGAAAGGAAATTAATATCCAGATTATATAAAGTACTCAAAAAACTCAGTGCCAAAAAACCAAATAACCCAATTAATAAATGGGCAAAAAACTACACAGACATTTCTCAAAGGAAGAAACAAAATGGGCCAACAAATATATGAAAAATGTTCTACATCTCTAGTAATCAGGAAAATGCAAATCAGAACTACATTAAGATTTTATCTCACTCCAATCAGAATGTCAATTATGAAGAACACAAATAATAATGAATGAATATTGGCAAGGATTCGGGGGGGGGGGGAAGGTCCACTCATACATTATTAGTAGGACTAAAAATTAGTACAGCCACTCTAGAAAGCAATGTGGAGATTCCTAAAAATACTAGGAATAGAAACACTGTATGACACTCCTTGGTATTTATCAAAAGAAAAAAATGAAAATAAGCATACTACAGTGATACAGTCACTTCAATATTTATAACAGCACAATTCACAACAGCCAAATTATAGAATTAGTCCAAATGATCATCAATAGATAAATGGATCCATACACAATGGAATTTTACTCTGCCATAAAGAAGGATTAAATTATGGTATTTGCCAGTAAAATTATGATAGAAATAGAGAACATGTGCTAAGTAAAATAAGCCAGACTCAGAAAATCAAGGGTCAAATGGATGGAAGCTAGAGAAAAATAAGGGAAAGAAAGTGGGGGCAGGGGGCAGAACTGGGTATCATAAATACATAGGGAAGATCAATGGAGTCGAAGAAGGAGAACAAACAGGGACAGAGGGAGGGAGGAAGGGAGGGAAGAAAGATCAGAAAAGGGAGGAAATATGGAATGAATTTAATAAAATCATGTTATATGCATATATAAATGTATCTCAGAGAATTTTACCTTTATGTAAATGTAGAAAGTACCAATAATAAATACACAAGTGAAAGAAAAATCAGTATGGGAAAAAGAATAGTGGGAGAGAAGAGGAAAAAAGATGAAAATCAAATTCCATGCATATATGATTTTGTCAAAATAAATTCAACTACTATGTATAACTATAATACTTTAACAAAAAAAAAAGACAAAGTAAAGTTTCTAATGCCAACTTACAATATTTGTACTCAGCTTAATTTTTTTACTATGTTAAATAGTATAACAAATGCTGGCTTTAATCTTCCCATGACTCTACAGCTAAGCATGAGGCCAAGTTTTCAGGACTTGAGAATCAGACACCTTAAGAAAACTCCTAAGATCACAGAAAGAATTTATAACAACATTCATATCCAGGTCTATCTTGGAGCAAACTTTGTACTCATATACATAGACAGGATTATGCTTGCATCACCATAGAGAAACAGTAAAGCTGCCTAGTGTCACAATGTCATAGGAAGGGATAGATTGAAACCTCCTCTCTTTACTAACTACATGACTTAAAATAACAGATTAATTTTCTTGAAACTCTTATCTCATCTGCACAATAGGGATAATAATACAAGATTACCTAAGCAGGGGCATTAACACACCAGGAAGGGAATAACAAAATAAGGCATAATTCTGATTTATTTCCTGTCTTTAAAATATACATGGAAGGGCTGGGGTTGTGGTTCAGTGCTAGAGTGCTTGCCTGGCATGCATGAGGCACTGGGTTTGATCATCAGCACCACATAAAAAGGAATAAATAAAATAAATGCATTGTGTCCATATACAACTAAAAAATATATATTACAAATACATGGAAAATAAAGCTTATTAAGAGTTACTTAAGATCCACTTAATATATATTTGCAGTCATTATATCTTGATTATGTTCTGGGTATAAATTGAGAAATTAAGAAATAAAAAGTTGAAAATAAGCAAAATACATTGTATAAGAAAACCTAAAGATAAAAAGAAAAATGAGTAAATCATCTTTGTTATTTGGGCTCCGCTCAAAACTACTTTAAACAACATGTTCCAGTGGCATTTGTTTTTAGTAATCTAAACCGAAGAGATTTGAAGTGATGAATATCTTACAGCTGCTTTAATTTGGCAACCATAGGAAAGGTTCTGATTAAAGATATTTATCATTTGATATGCTTGTTTCATCCTATTTAGCTACAATTGAAACTTCCAATGACTGACAACACTTTCCGCCAGTCGCTCTCTCAACAAAACCAACTCTGTAACTAACTCCATTGTCTAACCATCCTGCCAGGTGTTGACTGGGGAGTGGCTTGGGCAAGAGAACTCTTTTTAAGGAAAAAAGATAAAACATCTTTTCTTCATCTTTTTATGGCATTTCTGGAACACCTGAGGCTTTTTTCATTAAGAACTCAGTGAAGTTTTGGAGTAGCCTCTCTATATATTTTCCAGTTAGTTCCCTTGGAAAAAATAAAAAACAGAAAATGAAATTTTTTCTGTACTCTAGCCAATTACCCCACTCTTCCTCACCCTCATAGTCTTTAATTAACAAATATAGGATACTTCCATTAGGAGAAGCACAAGTAGGTAACAGCCCAAAGAAAGGAAGAATTGAGATTCCTTGTTATTAATGGCACCCACACAGGGTAAGGGTAACATACCCCCAGTGGCATCTTCTGCTGTACAAGGAAGAGAACATGAAGAAGTCCCAGTGCCCTTAATTTATTCAACCTTTGTACGGCATTTTGATGAATTTTAAATAGAGCCTAGTATATCAGAGAAATGAGTATGTTTCACCTAAAATCATTCATTCAACAAATATTTATTGCATACCACCTAAATGTCAGCACTGTGGTGGCTACTGGGTATACAAGAGTGGCAAAATAAATATGGTACCTGTCCTCATAGAAACTTGTCATCTGGCAGGGAAGACAGATTGAATAAGAATCACTGATATGATAAAATAAAGCAGAGGAAAGTTAGTACTAATGATACACTGTAGGATCGTGAACTTTGCAAGCCATGGGAAAGGCATCCCATGGGAACTGATACTGCCACATAAAATTAAGGGATGAATAAAACTTGACCAAATGGAGATTTTTTGGAAAATTGGGAATGGAACCACCATTTGACCCAGCTATCCCTCTCCTCGGTCTATACCCAAAGGTCTTAAAAACAGCATACACAGGGACACAGCCACATCAATGTTTATAGCAGAACAATTCACAATAAATAAACTGTGGAACCAACTTAGATGCTCTTCAAGAGATGAATTGATAAAAAAAATGTGGCATATATACACAATGGAATTTTACTAAGTGATAAAACAGAAAAAAATCAGGGCATTTGCAGATAAATGGATGGAGTTAGAGAAGATAGTGCTAAATGAAGTTAGCCAATCCCCAAAAACCAAATGCCAAATGTTTTCTTTGATATAAAGAGGCTGATCTATAGTGGGATAGGGAGCAGGAACATGGGAGGAATAGACGAACTCTAGATAGGGCAGAAAGGTTGGAGGGGAAGGGAGGAGCGTGGGGTTAGAAATGATGGTGGAATGTGATGATCATTATTATCCAAAGTACATGTATGAAAACACAAATTGGTGTGAATATACTTTGTATACAACCAGAGATATGAAAAATTGTTCACTATATGTGTAATAAGAATTGTAATGCATTTTGCTGTCATATATAAATAAAAAATAAATAAAACTTGATCAAATAAAGCAATGGAATGTTTTGGGTAAAAGAAATAGCAACTGTGATGGCTCTGGGTTATGAAAAGTTAAGGCAAGAAGCACACTATTGTTGGAGAAAATCAGTGGAGGAGGTAAGTGAGAATTGTAATGTAAAAAAAATATATATATATGAAGAGCCCAAACCTTGAGACCATATGAGTCTTGATAAGGTTTCTAGACAGCACCACTAAAAGATTTTAAGGAATGCAATGATATGACCATATTTGCATTCTTAATTACCATTTTGACTGCTATGTTGTGTGAAAAGAATAAACTGGAAGGAATTTATATGGAAGAGATCAGATATAAGCCTGCTGCATAGTCCAAACAAGACAATGAGGCCTAGAGGAAGAGAAGGGACATGGGGAGACAGAGGGGTAAACAGCTGAAGGATGCTTAGGAGGTAGGATCAAAAAGACCAATTGATGGGATGAGGGAGGTGTTATTTCCCAGGTTTCTGGATTAAGCAATTGAGATGATGATTGTGTCCCCTCACAAAGACAAAAATAATAACATTTGTATAAAAGCTAATATGGAGGGGAAGGTAAAGGATTACACTTTGTTCTGTCAAATTTGAAATGCCTGAATCCAACTAGAGACATACCAGGACATTTGGGTATACATGCTTAAAGGCTCATAAGCATGTCATGGACTAGAAATGTAATTGTGGGATAAGGATGATGCTCAAAACCAAAGAGAAAAGAAGTAAACTTCCTATGCCAGATAATCATGTGACTCACTTGAAGAATATGTTTTAAATTTATTTGGACCTCCATCTCCAACACACTGAATAAGAATCTCTAGAGAGTAGTTTGGCTCTTTACTATACTTTGTTGTTACCTAAGAAGCTTTTAAAAATCTTTATCATCAGTCTTCATCCCAGGACAATTAACCAGAATTTATGAGGGTGAGATTCAGACATGAATATTTTTTTAAACTTCTCCAAGCAATTACAGTGTGTAGGCAAGGTTAAGATCTACCACTCCAAGGATATGAATGGTTATTTATATAATTGAAAAAGCATTCAGATTATGCAGTCACCAGACAGATTTGAGTCTCAGGCTTTCAGTCACCTTTTACTCAGGCCTCTACTCAAAGAAGCAGTTCCTAGAAACTCCACCTAAACTGGCACTTGGACCTTGTACACTCAGAATTCTCTCTCCTTGCCCTGCTCTATTTTCTTTCACAGTTTTTATCACCTTCTGACTATATATTCTATGCCACTTAATTTATTATCTGTTTTGCATTCTAAAAATGTTATCCTCATAAAGAAAGTGGCTTTGCCTATGTTTTCCTATGTTCACTGTAGAACCCAGTATCATTTGAACAGCACATAACAATTATTGCCTACTCTTTTCCTATGGGAGGAAGGAATGAAAAGCCATTCAGATTTCAAGGAGAGGAGAGGAGATGCTCCTTTTATTGAAACAGGAGAAAAGGAAGGATACAGATGCAGGTGGTTTGTTGCCAGATGTTGAAAGGTAAAGTTACAATTTACTTTCTCATCCCTATAGACATGACCACTTCTATGAGAAGCAGGATGAAAGTTTGAAATTTTTTGGAGACAGTCAAGAATAGGATGAATCAAATTACTGGACAGTGTTGACAAGCAAATTGTGATTTGTCATCATAAATTTATAGACATAAGCTGCCTCAATGGATGACCTCCTGCAACTCTGCTCAATTTCTCCTATAGCCATGTAGATGACAAAGCAGGAGGAATAATCTGGAATCAAGGGTTTATTACACAAATGTGACAGAAGGATAAAGGAGCAAGGTAATTTGGCTTATTTGGGTAATAAGGTATTAAATGGAACTTTTCCCCTCAACTCAAAGTTGGGAAAATGGTTATAAAGATGAAAGCAATAATTACCTACCACGTGCTTTCTAATGAAAGTCACAGAGCTCATTCACACATGATCTCTAAGAATTGAAAGAATTGGCTCTGCCATCCAAACTATCACTTACTTACCTCCAAGTAGACTATATATATATTTTTTAAAGAGAGAGTGAGAGAGGAGAGAGAGAGAGAGAGAGAGAGAGAGAGAGAGAGAGAGAGAGAGAGAATTTTTTTAATATTTATTTTTTAGTTATCGGCAGACACATGTACGTGGTGCTGAGAATCGAACCCAGGCCGCACGCATGCCAGGCGAGCGCGCTACCACTTGAGCCACATCCCCAGCCCCAAGTAGACTATATTTGCAAAAGACAGAGAATCAAGAATTCCCTGAAGCAGGTTAATCACTCTGGGACCAGTTGTGGCTTTTACCTTCCATTGTGGACAGAGTTCTTCAAATCCTCACCCAAGTGAATTACTTTGGGATAAAAAGAGTATCACTGGTAAAGATTGAGGGATGGGATGTTATTTTGTGGGTGGATATCTATCACACAATAGACCTGCTGACCTAACCTATGTGCCTATGTATTGAATAAGACCCAATGAGGCAAAGATAGGGAGCACTTGTGGAGAAATACTTTTTTCATTTGACTTGACAAAGTATACCTGAGTCTTCTGTGGTCAAATGGACACTTAGAAGTTAGCCAGATTTCAATCATTTTGCAGTAATCCCTCCTAAGAGGACTTCAGGTAAGGGGAGAGGACCTTAGAAATAAGTAACTGTGAATTATTCCATGGAAGTAAAAGCTGAGTGGGCATTGGGAGGGGTCATTTTGGAGACAAATGGGCAATGGACAGAGACCCTGAAATCATACAAAAACTCCTGAGAGAGTGGCAACATTAGCCACTTGTCACTTTGTAAACATTGACATCTAACAAAGGATACCAGTGGCACGGATTAAGTGGACATGATTTAGGAGGATCATGCTGACTTCCCATTACTATCACTTATTTGCTTCATGGCCACTCTGTCTAATCAGTAGACACTTATGTGGTCTTCCATGCTTTTCTTACTGCAGCATCTGCTGTATTGTGGGGGGGACTTCAAAATCCATGTTGAACCTTCTCAACTTCAAAGATTTTTCCTTTACTCAACTTTGACTTCTTAGTCTCACCAAGGTTTTAATTAATTTAAACCTTGCTCAGTCCTGAATCCTGGAGAAGCTAGACTGAAAGAGTTGACATGCCATCTTTTTACAGTCCAAGTCCCTAACTAGTCTCAGGTCTGGCTTTAAGATAGAAAGGAAAGAGAATATTGTTTTAGTAAGCTTTTTCATCAAAGGACCCAACCAGAACAACTATAGTGAAGGAGAAGTTTATTTGAGGGCTCAGGTTTCAGAGGTTTTAGTCCATAGAAGGCCAGCTCCAATCCTTGGGGCTCTATATGAGACTGAACATCATGGCAGGAGAGGGTGGCAGAGGAAAGCAGCTCACATCATGGTGATCAGGAAGCAGAGAGAGAAACTTCACTCTCCAGATACAAATATATACCCAAAGCCATGCCCCAGTTCTCACCTCCTCCAGCCATATCTTACCACTATATAGGCTATGCCTATAATCCAATCATTTCTCTTCCAAACCTTCTTCATTGTCTCATGTGAGCTTTCAGAGGACATTTCACATCCAAGCCATAACAATATTAAACTGGATTTGAGATTAATGTTTTCAGGTGGATTGTATTGGACTGAACTGAATTGGAGGAAAGGATTCAAAAGCAATGGGATCTGTTCAAGGTATGATAAGGGATAGAAAAAGAATTTTCACAGAACATACCTGAAGACAAAGGCTTTAGTTAAGGGGATAAAACTAGTGCTGTCACCCCCTTAACATTAAGGCTGTTCAATAATTGGTATGCTACCGTATAATGGAATACAAGCTGAATTAATAAGAAGTGAAGACAAAGAGGGAGCTGGTAGGTGGGAACAACATAGAAGGTTGACTGCATCTGGCCACCATGAAGCTAAAGAATAGTTGCAAAAGGGCATTTGGAAAGATGAACTAGAAGGTCAAAAAGGGTGGAATGTCTGGAATAGTATTTTCAAGGTGGTGGCAGTATGTAATGAATGAATTCAAATTTAAACCTTGATGAGACTGAAAAGTCAAAGTTGAGTAAAGGAAAAAAATCTTTGAAGTTGAGAAGGTCCAACATAGATATTGAAGTCCCCCCAGAATATGACAGATATGCACAGAGGACCACATACTAAAGTGTCTACCAAGTGGATGGAGTGGCCATAAAGCAAATAGGTGATAGTGATCGGAAGTCAACATGTTCCTCCAGTGATAAAGGCTCTTTGTAAGACAAGGAACAATTATTGTTTGGTTGCCTCAACAGTGTCTTCAGAGCCTATTTAGTAGATACTGAGATGGTTAGCTGAAGAGGCTGAGGATTTAGAAGAGTTTGCTAAAAATGTAAGAGAAATTTTAGATCATCCTGTGAAAGGGTTCATGAGAAAAACCAAACAGGGAATGAGTGGACAAAGTCAAGATTTTCAGAAAAAAAATGTGCTCACCATTTGAAGTGTGTTCTGCAGGGACACAGATATGTTAGTCTTACATTTTAGATGAATCACTCTTAGATCTGTGGAGAAGACCATTTTGAGGGGAGTCCAGGCTACAGGAAGGGAGACCATTAGGAGACTCTTAATTATTTAATCATGTTTTAAAAAAATCCCAAGGTCTGAAATAAAATCAAAATTATTGTAGAAGTTCAGAGTTACATATAGATTTGGACACTGTGTCAAAAACTAAAGCTTGAGTTGATTGTGAGTTGTCTTTACCCTTCTTACATATAGAGTAGCTGGTTTTAATTTGGCACATGGCCACTAAAAATAAAGGTAACATTTCTCATTTCCCTTTATAGGTAACCTAATGAGCAAGCGCTGGCTAACAGCATGTAGCATAAATTGTATTTGCGACTTCCAGGAAGTATATGTTTAAAAGGAGAACATTTGTTCCATTTGTGTACAATGAGTCAGAAGGTATTCTGCTGTTATGTCTATCTATTTTGAACAATTTTTTTTTAAAAAAAAGGAGAATGTTTTCCTCATCCTTTTCTCCTTCCTTTAGGGTAATAGGAACATTACAGCTATAGCTCCATGGACTATCATGGACCATAAGCTCTACTTGACCAGAGCAGTAAGAGAAACCTTGGGTCCTTGCCTTCTCAAACATGAGAAATAAAGAAATTTCTACTTCTTGAAGCCACTGTCATTTTTTAGCTTTCTGTTACAGCTGAACTTAATCCTAAAAAATACAAGATATATTAAGTTTCAAGTGTCTGTGAAACTTTGAGGATGGATATACAGTTGGATACTGAGATCGAGGTTGCAGATAGAGAATGCAGGTGATTCCCTGAAAGGGAGGGCATGTGATTCCCCCCCTAAATCTTCAACAGCCTGATCAAAGTGTGAAAAGATCAGTAAATGTTTGCTTGGAAGAATATTCATATCTAAATTATAAGGTAATTCAGGACTCAGTATTATTTCATATTTAAAAGATTGCCTTTGACAGTCATCAAGCATACAAACAATAATAAATGCTCACAAGGATGTGGAGAAAAAAGAACTCTTTTACACTGTTCATGGGATTGTAAACTAGTACAACCACTACGGAAATCAGTATGGAGTTTCCTCAAAAGACTAGGCCTGGAACTCCCACATGACCCAGCTATACCACTCCTCCGATTTTTTTCATGAAGAATTATACATGCATACATTTGTTCATAGCAGAAAAAGTCACAATAGCCAAACTATGGAACCAGTCTAGATGTTCATCAGTAGACGAACGGACAAAGAAAATGTGGTAAATATACACAATGGAGTAGGGGGGCATAAATAAAAATGAAATTGTCTCAGGAGAGTAGGGAACTAAACCTCCAAACCTTGGTTCTTGTGTTCAGATGAAAAAAAAAATTTAAAGTCAGACATCAGAAGCCATGCAAAAGAACTTTATTCTAAGTAAAGGTAAAGTAAGGCTCAAGTGAAGAGCACTCTTGAGAGAGAGATTGGGCTGTCCACAAGCAGAGAACACCAAAGGAAACAATGCTGCTTCCAAGTGTATTGTTGTTTGATGGCTGCCTTGAGAACTGGGTCCATCTTCTGCACTCCTTGTCAATCTCCTTCTTCATGTCATGCGGTGGAGTGTTTGACCTTAGTTGGTCCCCTCCAGAAGTGGCTTAGAAGCCACCCTATTGGGGAGAGGGGCTACTGGAGTCAGCAACAGCTTACCTTACTGCACCTGTACCCCTAAAGAATACCCACTTCTGTGATAGATGATACTTGGTGCCATAACTCCTAGTTTTATCTTGACCTTCATGGGTCCTAACAGGAGTTAATCCCATTAATCATTCTTTCTTGAGGTATCCCCCCTGCCATGATCTCCTTTTACTTTTGTTTGTTTTTCTTAAAGGTTTATATATCAATATTTTTTTCTACAGGATATTTGCTACAAGCTACTTACTCTGGCTACTTACTATGCATTCCACTGTTCATTACCAACTACTACCTAACAATATTATGTCATTTGCAGAAAAATGAATGTAACCAGAGACCATCATGTTAAGCAAAATATGCCAAACTCAGAAGGTCAAGGGTCGTATATCTTATATGAGGAAGCTAGAGAGGGAAAAGGAAAACAAATGGGGGTTGAGCACAGATCTCATGAAAATCAAAGGGAGATCAGTAGAGGAAAGGAAGAAAGGGGTGCAAGGTGGGGAGGGAGATGGAAGTGCTGGGAAGTGATATTGGTCAAATTATTTGGTTTTATTGTGTGCATGTACGAATATGTAACAACAAATCCCACCATTATGTACAACTATAATGCACCAATAAAAAATGTGGAAAGAAAAAACCAAAAAAAAAAAATGATTGACTTTGAAAATAAAAAGTTAGCAGAACATTTCTTTGTATAATTGGCTAATCTTGATAAGGCACTCTGATCACATGAGGACAATTTAATCAAAATCCCTTCATTTGTGGAGAAATAATGACTAAAACTAAATGAGCAAGAATCTGATGTGTCATGAAATATTACTCAGTAATAAAGAAGAATGACTTTATGACATTTGTCAGCAAATGGATGGATCTGAAGACTATCTTGCTAAGTGAAATAAGCCAATCCCAAAAAGCCAAAGGCCAAATGGTCTCTCCAATATGTGGATGCCAACACAAAACACGGGGAGGGGGAGAGAATAGAAGTTCATTGGATTAGACAAAGGGGAATGAAGGGAAGGGAGGTGGTATAGGAATAGGAAAAACACCAGAATGAATCTGACATAACTTTCCTATGTACATATATATATGAATATACCATAGTGAATCTCCACAAGGTATACATCCACAAGACTGGGATCCAAATTAGAACAAGATGTACTACTCTATGTTTATGTAAATATTTTTTGCCAAAATTGTTTCTACTGTCATAGATAACAAAAAACAATTTTAAAAAATAAAAAGCTTAGTAGGAACAATGGAGGGTTTTGCCTAGAATATTATACCAGGGGACCAAGAAACTTAGAGAAAGCTTAATTTAGAAGAACAACATTATTTCCTCAAAATAATGTGGTTTAAAGTTAGATTGAGAGTTGCACATTTATTATTCTCGTTTCTTTCATAACTTTGGTTTTGCTAATAAAGAAACAATGCAGGGTGGTCTGAGCGCTAGAGAGAAGATATGATGGTATAAGATGCAGGTTGGGATATAGATAAGTGCAAACAAACAAGCAAAAAAAGAATCTGATGTGTCAAATACGGTAAAAAGGATATAATGGATAGAAAATATTTAGGGAAAATTATATTGACCTTATTTGTACAGAAAATAAAACATAAACTTGAGCAAATACATAAACAATAATATTCTTTATAGACCCAGAAATGAATATGCATGTATTTGAGAAAATACGCAAGCAACCTCTACATTACACTTGCTAAATTGTTAATCCTAATGAATAAAATATTCTATAAAATACTCAGAAAATTAGGATCTGTGTAAATGCTATTTGTAAATCTTGAAATTTTCCCCACTATAGACTTCACTAGCAATTGAGACCTACTTCCACAGTAATTTCAAGGTGTTTTCTTATAAATAACAGCCTTAATTTCAATTATAAGCAATGAATTTCTTATAATGCTTCCATATTTAAAAAGCTAGAAAAATTATTTTAAGTAGTACTGTTTACCCCTCAAAGAACATTTAAATAAATAAGCCAATGCCTATTCATGTGATATCCTGGGATTTTTACCATGAGTTTTAAAACCCAGACTATCTGGCCTCTTCTCAATAGTTCAGTCTAGTATGTGCTCAATCAAGGATTCCAAAAGTAATTTTAAAATAGAATTCAGCAACATGGCCAGGCACGGTTAATGAACACCTATAATCCCAGCCACTCAGAGGCTGAGGCAGGTGTATTGAGAGTTCAAAGCCAGCCTCAACAAAAAAAGCCAGGTGCTGAACAACTCAGTGAGATCCTGTCTCTAAATAAAATAAAAAATAGGGCTGGGGGTGTGGCTCAGTGGGCAAGTGCCCCTGAGTTCAATCCCTGGTACCAAAAAAAAAAAAAAAAAAAAAAAAAAAAAAAAAAAAAAAAAGAAGGAGGAGGAAGAGGAGGAGGAGGAAGAGGAGGAGGAGGAGGATTATTTAGCAAACATAATTAAGGGAAAAAATATACTATGAAAATAAAAACCATAAAATGTACCTTGGTAAAAATAGAAGCTACTCCAACACCTGGAGACTCAATAATATGCTATTGAATGAACAACAGTTTTCAGAAGACACCAAAGAAGGAATTAAGAAATTCTCAGACGTAAATGAGAACACCGATACAACATATTGAAATCTCTGAGACACTATGAAGGTAGTACTAAGAGGAAAGTTAATTGCATGGAGTTCATTCCTTAAAAGAAGAAAAAGTCAACAAATAAATGACCTAATATTTCATCTCAAAGCCCTAGAAAAAGAAGAATAAATCAACACCAAAAGCAGTAGAAGACAGGAAATAATTTAAATCAAGCTAAAATCAATGAAATTGATACAAAAGAAATAATTGAAAAAATTGACAAAACAAAAAGTTGGTTCTTTGAAAAAATAGATAAAATTAATAAACCATTAGCCATGCTAATGGAGAGAAGGAGAGAGAAAGCTCAATTTACTAACATCTGCGATGAAAAAGGAAGTATCACGACAGACACTACAGAAATACAGAAGATAATTAGAAATTATTTTAAAAATTTGTATTCCAATTAAAAAAAATATCGAAGGAATCAACAAATTTCTAGAGTCATATGATTTGCCAAAACTGAATCACGATAATATACACAGTTAAACAGATCAATTTCAAGCAATGAAATAGAAGGTGCCATCAGAAGCCTACCAACTAAGAAAAGCCCAGGACCAGATGGATACACAGCTGAGGTTTACAAGACCTTCAAAGAAGAACTAACATCAATGCTCCTCAAAATATTCCATGGAATAGAAAAAGAGGGAACACTTCCAAACTCATTCTATGAGGTCAATATCACCCGGATTCCAAAACCAGACAAAGACATATCAAAGAAAGAAAACTTCAGACCAATATCTCTAATGAACATAGATGCAAAACTTCTCAATAAAATTCTGGCAAATCAAATACAAAAACATCTTAAAAATATAGTGCATCCCAATCAAGTGGGGTTCAGCCCAAGGATGCAAGATTGGTTCAACATTCAAAAATCAATAAATGTAATTCATCATATCAATAGACTTAAAGAATCATATGATCATCTCAATAGATGCAGAAAAAGCATTCTACAAAATACAGCACTCCTTAATGTTCAAAACACTAGAAAAACTAGGGATAATAGAAACATATCTCAACATTTTAAAGGATGTTTCTGCTAAACCCAAGGCCAACATCATTCTAAGTGGAAAAAAATTGAAAGCATTCCCTCTAAAAACTGGAACAAGAAGGGATGTCCTCTTTCACCACTTCTATTTAATGTAGGTCTTGAAACTCTAGCCAGAGCAATTAGACAGATAAAAGAAATTAAAGGAATAGGGAGAGGAAAAGAAAAACTCAAAATATCACTATTTGGCAGCTACATGATTCTATACTTAGAAGACCCCAAAAATTCCACCAGAAAACTTATAGAACTAATAAATGAAATCAGCAAAGTAGCGGGATATAAAATTAACACCCATATATCAAAGGCATTTCTATACATCAGTGACAAATCCTCTGAAAAAGAAACTATACCCCCATTTACAACAGCCTCAAAAAAATAAAATAAAATAGTTGGGAACTGACTTAACGAAAGAGGTGAAAGACCTCTACAATGACAATTACAAAATGCTAAAGGAAGAAATTAAAGAAGACCTTAGAAAATGGGAAAGATCTCCCTTGTTCTTGGATAGGCAGAACTAATATTGTCAAAATGACCATACTACCAAAAGTACTATACAGACTTAATGAAATTCCAACCAAAATCCCAGTGGCATTCCTCATAGAAATAGAAAAAGCAATCAATCATGAAATTCGCCTGGAAAAATAAGAGACCCAGAATAGCTAAAGCAATCCTTAGCAAGAAGAGTAAAGCAGGTAACATCACTAAACCAGACCTTAAACTATACTACAGAGCAATAGTAACAAAAATAACATTTTATTGGCACCAAATAGACCTGTTAGACCTATGGTCACAGAGGTCACAGAGACAAATCCACATAAATACAGTTATCTCGTAGTAGACAAAGGCACCAAAAACATATAATGAAAAAAAAATAGCCTCTTCAACAAATGGTTCTGGGAAAACTGGAAATCCATATGCAGCAAGATGAAATTAAACCCCCATCTCTTGCCATGAACAAAACTCAACTCCTAATGTGGATCAAAGACCTAGGAATTAGACCAGAGACCCTGCACCTAATAGAAGGAAAACTAGGCTAAATCTTCATCATGTCAGATTAGGTCCGCCTTCCTTAATGAGACTCCCATAGTGCAAGAAATAAAATCAAAAATAAATAAATGAAATAAATTCAAACTGAAAAGCTTGTTCTTCACAAAAGAAACAATCAGTGAGGTGAAGAGAGAACAAATTTTTACCACATGCACATTAGATAGAGCACTAATCTCTAGGATATATAAAGAACTCAAAAAACTTGACACCAAAAAAACAAGTAACCCAATCAATAAATGGGCTACGGAACTGAACACTTTTCAGAAGATGATATACAATCAATCAACAAATATATGAAAAAATATTCAACATCTCTAGCAATTAGAGAAATGCAAAACTAAAATATTTTATCTCACTCCAGTCAGAATGGCAGTTATCAAGGATACAAACAACAATCAGTATTGGCAAGGATGTAGGGGAAAAGGCACATTTGTACACTGCTGGTGGGACTGCAAATTGGTGCAACCAATCTGAAGAGCAGTATGAAGATTTCTTGGAAAACTTGGAATGGAACCACCATTTGATCCAGCTATTCCACTCCTTGGTTTATACCCAAAGAACTTAAAACCAGCATACTACATTGATATAACCACACCAATATTTATAGCAGCACAATTCACAATAGCTAAATTGTGGAACCAACCTAGATATCCTTCAATAGATGAATGGATAAAGAAATTGTGGTGTATATATACACAATGGAATATTACTCAGCTGTTAAGGTCTGTAAACAAGTCAGATTGGCACCTGTTATTTTGCCAGAGAAATGTTAGAGTCTGTAAACAAGTCTGCATGGTGCCTGGCCAAATGCCAGAGGGAGTGGTTTGTGAAGTAACAAAAGCAAGCCATTAAGTGTGGAGATTCCTTATTGGTTGACTGCTGTATCTATTTTATGCTAATTAAATAAGCTGTGTAAAATGTATAAATATCGCTCAGATCCTACAATAAACAGCTTCCACTCCTGCTGTATCAACCTACACAAGTGATTCGTCACCCCCCCACCCCCCCCACCCCGTTATTTTGCTGCAGCTGGACTGCGGCACTCAGCATTAAAAGAGAGTAAAATCATGGCCTTTGCAGGTAAATGGATGAAATTGGAGAATATAATGCTAAATGAAGTAAGCCAATCCCAAAAACCCAAAGGCCAAATGCTGATTCATAATGGGGGTGGAGGGCAGAGCATGGAGGAATGGAGGAACTTTAGATAGGGTAAAGGGGAGGGAAGAGAAAGGAGGGGCTATGGGGGTAGGAAAGATAGTGGGATGAGATGGACATCATTATCCCAAGTACATGTATGAATACACAAATGGTGTGACTCTACTTTGTGTACAACCAGAGACTTGAAAAAATGTGCTCCATATGTGTACTATGAATTGAAATTCATTCTGCTGTCATGTGTAACAAATTAGAACCAATAAATAAATTTTAAAAATGCACCTTAGTTATTTCTTGCTTAGCCCCTGGTTAGGAATGTCCTAGCCTCCATTTCCCTCTCCCAGCACCAGCTTGAAGGTAGGGAAGAAGTGAGCTGCCAATCAAACCCCTTCTAGCCAGTGCCTCAAAATCCACTAGACTCTCTGGGAACTCATGAGTGAATGGCATAAAGAACCATTTTCAGGCTTCTCATACAGGGGCTCTTCAGCAAGGAACATCAGAAAACCAAGTGAATCAGGAGCTAATAAAATAAATTGAGAGACCTTTGAAATTTGAAAACTCCTATCCAGAGAGTAACTGTTCAGGAGTGGGAGCTGAAGAACATCAGGTGATAAACTAGATTAAGAACCACAAGGGGTTGAGTCTCAGTCTTATTCGGATACTAATTAGTATGTTTCTTAGTATATGCAGGTCAAAGAGTTGGACTGGGATAATCTCAGTGGTCTCTTCTAGTTGTAAAAGTGAACATGTTGAGAATTGCAGGTGAATGCTATAAGTTTACTGATGTGCTTGAAACTTCCTAAATGTAATACACTCATGTATCATCTCTTCCTTTTGATATTGGACTCCAGGAAATACTTAATTCAGATGTTTTGTTTTGTGGAAAACTTTCTATTCCTTCTTCAACTGATGTTTTTCAAGCCAACATTTACATTGTTTTCTATGATACTGAAAATGGTTGCATAACATTTGTAAGTGGAAAAGAAATACATCACTAACTATAAAATTTTCCATTAAGGAATTTCCCTTTTTGCAACTAAATTTGTGATTGGGCAAAGCATAGTATAGGAAAGTAATTAAATGCATGCAAAATCATGTGGGATGTTAGAGATTATTTGGTTGTTTGGGGTCTCCTAGGATACTTAGTTGTTTTCCACCAACCCACACATTCCTAATAAAGCCTTTGGAATCTGCTGGGCTTTTTAAGGTTCTCACCACTCTGTTTCTATGACTTCACCATATCATTAAAAATCTAAAGTTATTTAGCATAATTTAATAGTATTAGCAAGATTTGTAACAGTGTGTATCCAAGGACATGAGTTTGTTTGTTGTAACAACTGCCTAAGTGGTCCAAAAGCTCTTCAAAGAAAAAAAAAAAAAAAACATACCATGTGAAATTTTCAGTAGTTTTATTGAAAAATGCCTCTTTTGTTTCAGAAATAAATAATATAAGGCAGTGAAATTCACAATCTGCAGTTAAAATATAAAAGCAGCAATTCTATGTTCATAGTCTTGCAAACATTTTCCAACTGCTTTTGATAACTAAGAAACATTATGTTCTGAAAAAAAGTTCATACTAAATATACAACACAAACATGCAATTCCATATCTGCAGAATAATCTGCAATTTGGCATAAATGTTAGTGTGTCTAAAACAGGGAAGTTTACGGCAATATGGAACTGTATCCAGTTGATACAATAGCTTCAGTTATGGAACTTAAGATCTGTGGTTGCTTTATAAAGGAGATGTGTAAGAGCATTCTGTGCCCTAACGTATAACAGAAGATAGAAGAAGAAGACCAAAAATTTAAATGGAGCTCAACTTTCACTCTTTTCTGATTTTAGGAGGGGAATTTCTTGAATCGTGGTGTAATTAAATTGCAGATAAGTATTGGGAAAGCTAAACTGCCCTCTCTAAATACACAGTAGCTCAGGGTTCCAGATTTACTGCTTAATCAAAGAGTTTCACTGAGGCTGCCCGCGCAGGGCTCGTTCTCTCCTCGCAGCTTTGGTGAACAAGGCATTTTGCAAGCATTTTAAGGGCAAGGGCATAGATGCCTGCAGAATTGAGTGTTGCAAGATAAGCTTCCTGCAGAAACAAGGTTCTCTACAGTCAGAAAGGTTACTCGTGGATGAAGCAACGCCGGAGAAAACATCACAGAAGACATACATTGCTCTATCTGACCTGTAAATGAGAATCCCAACACCTCCCCCCCTGCCTAGCAGGCGGCGCGCCGTCTCAGGTTCACTGCCCCGGGCCCCGCAGCGCAGCACGCCGCCAACGCGCGTGCTGAGGTTGCTCCCCCGCAGGGTCGTCGGCGCCGTAGTCGTCTTCGTATTCCGCGGTTCTCTCAGGCTCCACCGGCACGATGAAGGGCTCGCGCTCAGGCAGGTAGGCCCCGCCTTCGGGCACGTAGGGCTCTGTCCGATTCAACATCACAGTTATGGCATGATCGGAAGGCACACACACACACACACACACACACACACACACACACACACACACACAGCAAAAGCTAAATCATCACCAGCAGTGATGGCACTCCAGTCTTAACCTCAACACCATAAATAGATAAATTACAATGCTCTGATTACTTCCATTGGCAAAGAGAATTTGGTGATCAAATAATGAAATGGCACTTTAAGGAAAAAAAAAAAAAAAACCTTCAGAGATCCAGCAGTAAATACAATCATTGCACAAATACCTGGGAAGGACCAGAGACTGGGCCAAAGAATTGTAAACACAATAAGTAGGTAGGATTTTCGCAAATCCCCAACTTCAAACTCCTCAAGTCAAAGAACAACTTGGAAAAGTGAGGAGGTGAAGATAAGTTTTATTGACTCCTAGAAACTGAACTCTGGAGGTGAAAATCAACTATCACCAGGTAATATACAGTACATGACATTTCCTGTGTCTGTCCCTCACACAGACTCAGTTATAGCTAGTGGGTAAGAAACACCAGTGACTACAACAAAACAGGAAAAAAAAATAGGTGACTTTAAACTTTGGTTTGAAAATTGCAGTTACAAAACCCAAATGAGAGTACACAGTACAAAAAAAAAAAAAAAAAAAAAAAAAAAAACCACACTAAAAGGGTCACATGCCCTGAATCAGACACATTGCTAACAAGCAAGAGATGAGGAGATTCCATTCGGTGTTATTCCGGCATAGAGCAAGCAGCAGGCTTTGATGCAGAAGCTTTTGTAGAATTGTTAAGTAATTTTAGTGGACAGGATTACATACAAATCATTTACAAGCCACAATTAGTTTATTATTTACAAAAGACTTTTCTCTTTAACCAGGTTAATTGTTTTTCCTAAAATGGCATAGTCTTCGCTGGTTAGTAGTTTTATCAGGCATCTCTTTCAAAACTGATGCTCTTCATGGCTGTGTGTTTGAAGTTTTTTAAAAAAATATTTTTCTACATTATTACTGAAATGCATCAGGCTGACACCACTGCTTTTGTCTCATTCAAGTTAGTATAAAGAGTCTCCACCCTCCTTTATGATGTCTACCCAGTTCGTTAACCATATCTGTGGTGAGATTTCCATACAGACTCATTTTCTAATAAGCACGTGCGCAAACATCTCAGAAACAGGATTTTCATGTATTCAAACTGTAAGCAGCACTGGCGACTTAGAAAATTTGTTAGCCGGAACCTGAAACAGGTCAAAGATGATAGTTTTTAAAAGTTGAATTACTATGCAAAAATATATATATAAACATCCATCTAAGTATGTATGGTTAAAATATACATATATATATATATCCATATATTCTGTCATCACACATGCCATAGGCACTGGTAATTTAAATTTATTTTATAAAAAAATAAATTGTAATTTTGTAAATACGTTGCATGAGAAATATACATTATTCACTCTTACTTCCAGTTACATGTAATTATGCACATAAATATATAGATATATAGATATTTAGATATTCAACTACTCATGCACTATTTGCTAGTAGCAAACCATATCAAACAGCAGTATCATTTTTAAAACTTGCAAGATGCTCAAGAGTGCACTAATGAAAAAGTCACTGTTGACCACTGCATAACTATCTTGTATCCAGATCAGCCTATCTCCCAGTCCTCATTTTCTCCAAAGTCAGTCATAGAGACTTCTGCCCTCTTATACCTGTCAAACACTAGAATTTCAAACAATCCTTTTTCAAAAAATCAGTCCCAGATTTTTATTAAGTATTAATTCCATAGACAATGTGGGATAAAGAATTATTTTCCCTTGTCTGCACTATATTACCAAATAGTTTGCCTACAAATTTAGACTCCCACAACAAATTTTATATACATTCTTGGGATTCTACTATTGTATTCAACAAATCCTTTATATTTAAAAAAAAAAAAAAAAGTCAATTGGTCAATTAACATTCTTCAAACTCCCATAAGAGATAAGGAGAGGTTTATGATGTGATTTGGTAAACATAGAAATATAGAAGGAGAAAATCATTATTTGAAGTCTAACAGTAAGATGTTTTAGGCTTTAGAAGACAGTTCTATTCTTAATCAAAATACAGAACTGAAAGAGTTGATATCTTCAAGAAATCCTCACATCAACTTTCCTTCAATCCTTCATTTCCATATAGGGTCTTCACTTCAGGAAAACTGGGTTCCTACAATGGCAACAACATACCTGGATAGCCTTGCCCATTGTATGGGATGCTGGCACACTGGGATGAATCACAGTATCCAGGAGGACCTGGGGGTCCTCGGATACCTGAGTTTCCAGGACGACCTGGGGGACCAGGTGGACCTCTTGAACCTGTGGACCCTGGTGGACCAGGTCTGGATTCTCCTTGTGGACCTAGGGTGGAGTTAAAACAAATATATTTCCCCTCCTGAGGCAGTCAGCAATACTTAAAGTATCACTAAAAAATTAAGAAATTATACCTCCACTGACTTGAGACTATTTGTTAGTGCATGGTAAGAAAATATTTCCTTAAGAAACCCCTAATATGAACCAAAGCTTGGTGGAACTTTCTTGCCAGTGACTCATCAAGAGTTAATGCCAGAAATCTACAACTTCAACAATTTCATTAAGGGAAAACTGATTTAGCAAGAATTCAGCCAAACAAAGCTATCAGTGAGTTCTCAGGTTTGCTCCCACTCTCACAGAGATAAGCACACCTGAAGGAAACACCTCTACTTGGCACCCACTCCGGACTACCATGAAGACACTGGTGTGTCTGCTCCACACTGCCAGACTATGTGAAGACAGCAATGTTATGTCTGGATCAAGTGATAGTTATGGTTAACATATATGTAAAAATTCAGCCATGGAGCTAACCTTGGTTGCAAGGGTCTCACAAATTTTATAATGAAGAAAAAATCATTTTCAACATAGCAAACCAAATGCATAAACAACCAGACTACTGTTATTTTTTTTGCAAAGTATTAGAAGCTGTACGTGAAATTTTACAATGTATCGAGGCTTTTAGTAAGAAATACATTTTTCCCAGTCTAGTAAACATCCTTAAAAAGAATGAGAAGGAAAACAAAACAAATAGGAATTCCCTAAAAATGAGAAGAGTAGCCTTCTGTGTCACTAAAACTCATACCCTCAAATATTACAGTTATAGTAATTGCCTAATAGAACTTGCTCATTTTTGTAACAGGAGCTATACAGGTTGAATATTTTGCTAAAAGATATATCATGTGGTACACATGTCTGAAGTTAATGAGGTGACATGGGTCCCTTGGGGACTGGGTACTTTCTTAGCATCTATGATCCTTACCCACTTGAATACTAGCAAACCTACCTGGGGGGCCAGGCAGCCCTCGAGGTCCTGGAGATCCAATACCCCTTTCTCCTTTCTCCCCTGGCAATCCTAAGGAAAAATAAGAAAAGGGAAGCATTATATGGAAACATGGAGTTTTCATCTTACATGATAATACTTGGTTTAAGTAATTCATTCCCTTAGTGAAAGCAGAACATAATTTTTCAAAGAAGTTCAGTCTTCAAGCCAAATTCTTTCTAGACATTTGGGTAATTCCAGATTCATAGCCAAGAAACAAATCTGGCTACAAGACAGGGGGAAAATTATTTGAAGGAAACAAACATGTCTAATATATTTCTAAATAGTAACTAAGAACAGAAATTTTGAATAAGTAGTTACAAATTGTTGAAAAACATCTTAAAGGTATCTAATCTTTAGTAGCTCTACAGGGCATCCAAATTATATGTAAGTCATCTCTTGAACACTAACTACACTTTTTGACCAATGTGGGCATCCAAAAGTCCTAAAACATCTGGAATAAGAAAATCTTGTTTTTTTCTTTTCCTTCAATTTCACTTATCTACCATGAAATTAAAGTCAAACAAGCATATGAGATCAGTGCCAAGCCCTAAATAAAGGAACAAAAAGAATTTGGATCTAAAGCTATCAGACTGCTTAAGTGCATTCAGTTGCTGCTCAGCTCTTGCCACCGTCACAGCAATTATTAAGATTTTGCTGCTGGTTTAGCTTGCCAAGATACAGAATTTCCCACTTTACAAGAACAGCAAAAATCAGAAAATAACAATAGCTCTGCTGAGATCTTCTGACAAAAGCATCCTTTTTTCCAAGATGTAGATCTCTATGACCTGCACGTTGCCTAAAGAGGGAAACAGTTCATGGACAGTGGCTTTGGAAGGACTGTCCTGATAAGACTAGGTAAAGTAGCTTGGCAACTTCAGATGCTTTTAATCTGGCCCAGTTCCCATACTTGAAAGTCCTGCCTATAGCAGCCATAAATGCCCACCTCGTTCACCGGGGGGTCCTTGCATCCCTGGTGTTCCTGGGAAGCCAGGTCGCCCTCCGGGCCCTGGTTCTCCTCGGGCTCCAGCACTGCCAGGAGGACCTGGGGGACCTGGTGGACCTGGCTGGTTGCGATTAGAGTGGTAATCATTTGGAATCTGATTCAGCATCTGGTTGAATCTGCTCATTTGGCCTGCAAAGAGAATTTAGGCTTATTAGTAAGAAATCCAATGCACTGGTCCCTGTCTCCAAGGAGGGGTGAGAAAGTGAAGTTGTTCTCTCTTTGTGTCTAGTAAAATCCATCTCCATACCTCTTCCCTCCAGGAAACATT
The DNA here is from genome assembly GCF_048772815.1 of Callospermophilus lateralis. Classification (NCBI taxonomy): domain Eukaryota; kingdom Metazoa; phylum Chordata; class Mammalia; order Rodentia; family Sciuridae; genus Callospermophilus; species Callospermophilus lateralis. Next base: position 86,428,185 of record NC_135310.1, on the reverse strand, counting down.
CTAATTAAAATTCCAAAAATAAAACTAGATATGCTAGTCACCCAATACAAAATGATCCGTGATAAGTAATCATTTCCAAAGAAGCTGACCTATAAACTGCAAGCATTACTATAAATATAAAAGAGACCTTAAAGATTAACATGGCTCTGAAATAAAGACTTGAGATGCTCCATCTGATGTCACTCAAAATAGAATATTTTTCAAATTAAGAAATTATACCATATTTGTATGAATCTAAGGCAATGATAATCAGGTTTGGGTGCATATTAGAATCGCCTGTAAGATATATCACTGGGAATGGTGTCACATGCCTGCAATCCCAGTGACTCAAGAGGCTGAGACAGGAGGATTGCAATTTCAAGGCCAGCCTCAGCAATTTAGCAAGACCCAAAGCAACTTAGCAAGACCCTGAAAAATAGACATCTCTGGGCCTCATCTCCAGATAATGATTGACTAGGTTTATGCCACGGCCCAGAAGCTATCATTTCTAACAAACAACATAAGTGATTTTAAGGTCAGTGTCCTCAGGACCACACTTTCAAGAAACACCATAAAACCTCCCAAAGGTGGAACCCTGAGTTTAAAGCTTGTACTCAGTCTGCAGAAACTGAGCTTTATTATTGAATAGGCCTTATGACATAGAGTCTGTGAAAAATAGGGGCAAGGAAAAAGTTCCCACCAAAATTGACTTTCTATGATCCAGTTAATCTTAGTGGGCCTCCTTCTTTAACGTCACAGAATAACTTAAAGGTTGTAACTGAAATGTTTTCAGTGTCTTAATACTTAAAATCTTTGCTGCTTCTGGATATACCATGATAAAGCTCACTAAAAATTCTAACTTGGAAACTAAAAAGCCCTTTTAAAATATGATTTTGTTATCAGACTGAATATAGAAATAACAGACTATTATTATATTGTCTTGAGTTACTATTTTACCTTAATCACAATCTTTAAAATCTCATTAGGTTTATCTAATCAGATACAAAACTGACACTGTGTAAAAACCAGAGCCCATCAAAAATTAAATAGAAACACATTCACTTAGAAAGTGTATGGCTCAAATTCTGCATTCCTGCAAAAATTTTTTAAATCATTCACAGAATAAAAAGAAAATAAATTTTACCACTTATCAATTGTTCACAGACTTGTCTTGCAACTGCTCGCATCATGTTCTGGGAAGCAATGTCTCCCTTTTTTAATGAAATCAAGAGAATCATTAGCATATTATTTCTAGAGTTTCAGGCTTCAATGTTTAACACAGAAAATAAACATGAGCACCAAATGTTAAGAAATACATACCCTATCGCCTTTCTCTCCTTTTAACCCAGATGGACCCTAAAATATAGAAATTTCATGTATTAGAAACTTATAACTACGGTCTAAATGATGTGTGATGTAAAAAGAGAGCTCAGTCATATTGTCTAATGAATGAGCAAACTAACATCATCACATGCATATCCATATCACTCAAGTTTTTCTTTTCTGTAAAAAGGAGTACCATTTTCTCTCTCTTGGAAACACATGCTTTCCAAAACAGTGCCCAGATGCATATTTTATTTGCAATGTTAAAGTTATGCCAAGTGTAAATGACATTTTATAATGTCATTCATAATGCAGCCTTGGAACTGAAATACACATGAAGCCTGTGCTATGCCATCATACTTAACATTATCATGGCTGATTGGCTCAGCTGGTTATTGTGGAATGTCCTTTCAGTTCCACAAAGAACCAGTAGGCGTTTGTCAGCCTCCCAGCTAAATATGTAACTCGAGCTTCTTCTTATGAATATTCATATGTTGGGTAGAAAAGGAACCAAGTGTCTTCCTTATTAAATAACTCCATCCAGGTAGTCTCACATTCACACACAACCATAGAATCTTTGCCTCTATTCAGTCACCAGCCTCTGACTGGCTATGAGAAATCTTGGGGGAAAGTTTTCCTTAGAAGGCATAAAGTTTTCGTCTTTCAAGTTACAAATTTCCAGGCTGCCAACTGCTATCATAGGAGAAACATACAAATCGCTGCAAATTGGATGTTCGGATAATATCCCAAACCAAACCACTTCTTGCCATCACCATGGAAACCACTGTAGTCTAAAATAAGATTCTTACCTTAGCTTTGCCAATATCCTCCTAATTATTCTCCCTTCCTCCCATATTGTCCCTTGGCAGTCTTTTCTCCACACCAGAAGCCAGAATGATGTTGGAGGGGTAGGGATGTTTGTTTGTTTGTTTGGGAAATTTGGATCATATGTGTCACTCCTTTGGCTCCAAGAGCTTCCTATCACATTTGGAATAAAAGAATTCCCTCTCATGGGCTACATAGACCACATGGTCATCCGAGACCAACTATCTGACCTTCTCCTTCATCCTCTCTATTTCACTCCTTTACTTTGGGTAACCAGACCTCTTGCATGTGCCAGACTCAACCTTACTCATGGATTTCATTCATGCTGTTCCGTTTGTCTAAATCCTTCTCCCATAAATAAGAGAGTTTGATCCCTTGCTTCATTCCAATGCCACCTCCTGAGAGGTTCCCTGACTACCATGTCTAAAACACCATGTCTACCTCCCACTACCACAAGCACTCTCTAACCCTTGCTTTGGTTCTTGTCTCTTCCCATCAACTAGAAACCATATTATTCATTTACATGTTGTTCATCTGTCTCCTCCTCTACAATATCTATATAGTCAGGGACTCTGTCTTGTTTGCTGCTATATCTCCTGACCTAAGAACTCTAGGTAGCACACTGCAGGAATTAAAGAAATACATGTCAATTAAATGAATGCAATATTCCACACGCAGTTTCTAGAAACAAACATCATACAACATCAAGAAGTAACAAGAAGACATTAACTAGTTTTAATAGCTAACAACATAAGCTAAGAGTGATCTGGCCAAGCTCTCTGCCAAGACCTTTAACCATTCATCTACTATATTTGGTTTCAGATCTCAGAGGAAGACAAGATAGAATAAAGAAGAAAAGGAGATGAAATTTGCCATCTTAGAATGAGAAAGATGAAGGGAGGAGATATGATGTCCAAATAAATAAAACACCAAATTGCAATTATAAGAAAAACTTGTTTTGCTATCTTTTTGTCAAAAGTATTAGATTTTTGTGGAAACACAAATGTTATTAAATTTGGATCTTTTGTAAATCATAGGGATTTTAAATTTTTCTGCTATTTTGAACTTTTTCTAATGTTGTGTTTTCTCTGGTTTGGTTCGGTACTGTGGATTGAACCCAGGGGAACTTAACCACTGAGCCACATCCCCAGCCCTTTTTTTTCCCTTTTTTTTTTTTTTTTTTTTGACAGGTCTCACTAAATTGTTTAGAGCCTCCATATGTTGTTGAGGCTGGCTTCTAAGGTGATTTTTTTAAATGTGAAGTTGTCCAATTGTATATGATTTGCAGAGGTCATCTTTATGGTCAGTATTTAGCAATCACATTTCAAGTAAATGTAGCAGACATTTCTTTCAGACTTCTAGATATATCAATTACACTAATAATCCTTACATAAGAAAAATAGAAATAAGGTAGAACATATAGAAGATAGAAGCCCAATAGTCATCACCAACACTTATGGCTAATTTAGAATTTTCTAATTCACTTTTGGAGATACTAATTTGAAAATACCTCATATGTACAATACTATCTCAACCATTATTTTAAGCAAAACTTCTGAGTAAGAGAAAGTTAAATTGGATGTAAATTGGGAAAGAATAAAATTTAAAAAGTAAATGACAAACTTGATAAATCCTTTCTTTTTCTTTTTCTTTTTTTTAATAGTGCTGGGAATTGAACCCAGGGCCTTGTACATGCTATTCTACCACTGAGCTACAACCCTAGCCAGTAAACCTTTTAAGTCTGGAACTAATATACTAGCATCCACACTGAAAGAGAAAAGAAGAAATGGCACAGCTGGATAATGCTGCTGAAGGGTTAACATTCCGCCAACTAAGGATGGAGGCGCCATGCACCATCATCATGTATTTTTCTGTCTTCAACAGCATACCATTTCTAAATAAAAAGAATCATTTTGCTGACCCAGCTCTGAAACTATGAGTGTTTATACAGTACAGAAATATGTGTCTTGGCTCATAATCTCTTTCTCCTTTTAAAGAAACCCAATGGCCACAATTTTCATCCCTGAATATTATAGAAACCCAGAGAGAAAAAAAATTAAGAACTAGTACCAAGTCAAATCCATGGATTTAGCATAGTTTCAACAAATGCTTCAAAAGCACATTTATAGCAAAGATAACCTAAACATGCCAAAGCCTTGCAGTTCTCATTATTTATGTCCATGGGGAAATGGAGGTAGGTAGACATGCGAGCTGCCACTTACTGGTCTGCCATGGTCTCCAGGTTTTCCTGGTTTCCCACTTGGTCCTGTGACTCCTGGAGAGCCTGGAGTTCCCTACAACACACAGGCCAAGGAAGGGAATGTTATGACAAAGGGAAAATCCCAGCCACAGTAAACTAACGCACTGTAGCCAGGTTTAAAAGCTTTTAAAAGAAACAGCACATAATTACCCATTAAGGAGGGTAAAACCAAACTTTAAAGTAACATGAAGGGAAAAAATCTTGAAAATTCCAGTTCAATTTGTGGATTGTACAATTCTATAATGTATCTTGAGGCCAGTTGAAAAACACATGCACATATAATGTAATCAGTTTCACAATTTATAGACTATGATCCCAGTAAATCTGTTCCAAAGTGAACTTGCAGAAAGCAATTCCTACTTTTTAGTTTATTTCTATTACAAAACCAGAAGACCCTCCAAAAGACAGGGGTTGAAAACTTTGGCTGAGGAAGAATCAATATGTGTCTAATTTTGTGCTAAGCTGAGCAAAATGAGGGCAGCCTTCCCCTACTGGGAACTGCACTCAGACTAGAAATTCATTTTTTTTTTCTTAAGTACATTCCCTTCCCTGTGGTACAGTTTGGATACAAGGTGTCCCCCAAAACTCCTGTGTTAATACAGGAAAGTTCAGAGGTGAAATGATTGGGTTGTGGGAACTGTAACCTAATCAGTCCACCCTAGTTTGAAGGGACTGACTGGGTGGTAACTGTAGGCAGGTGGGATGTGGCTGGAGGAGGTGAGTCACTGGGAGCATGTCCTGGGTTCATCTCTCCTGTGATCCTTTCCCGCTGTTTCCTAACTGCCATGAAAGGAACAGCACTTCTTCACCAGGTCCTTCCCCTATGGTGCGCTGCCTCATCTCAGACCAGAACAATGGAGTCCATCATCTACAGACTGAGACCTGAAATTGTGAGCCCCAAATAGACGTTTTCTCCTCTAAGTTGTTCTTGTGGGGCATTTAGGTCACAGTAATGCAAAGCTAACACACCCTGCTTAATTCTCTTCTATTACATCAGCATCCTTCACCCCTCTAAAACCGTGTTTCTCCCTGTTGCTTTTGACACAACTTCCAGAAATCTTAAACATATATTTATAAAATATTTAAATATAAAATAGTCAATACACCATGTCCTAAAGCCTCAAATTTCCTTAAAATAGAATTAACCAGATTTTGTAAAACAATTTTTTATCAATTATGGAAATCTTAAGCTCTGTCATAAATACTTAAATGATTATTATGCACTTAAATCCTCCTTACCTGAAAACATATGTACTAAACATAAATAAAAAAAATTATTTTACATATGTTCTCAAGTTTTCATATCCTGCCATACAGACATAGATAATATCCATCCCCTCAAACAATTTGTGATCTCACCTGGATGCAGGGATACCAGCACCAATTTCAAAGTCACTAACACCAGTATTTTTCCTACAGATCTTAATTAGAAGACCCTTTTTTAGTTGTGGATAAAGCTTATTTTTCAGAACCACTGATAGTGTTCAGTACTAAATGTCTTTAACATGAACATATCATAGGCATAAGACTCTTAAAATTCTAAAACAGGAGGTAACCAATAAAATCATCAACCCAACCACTCAACGTAAAGAGGAAGGAACTGAGGCAGTAGCCAGTCAGTGGCCAAGTTAGGGATTTTCTTTTTTTTTTCCAAATATAACTGGAAACATAAAGACTATATTTTGACATATCTATTCTCTCTGGCATGGTTTGATTTAGGAAAATGAAAACAGCTCCCTTGACTAATATATTCCCCAGCACAGATGGAATGTTCCCACAAATCAAGTTGCCTGGCTCTTCTCTAGCAGTATAGGAATAGAGAATAAGGGGGTTGTGGGATGGGGAAGACGACCATATAACCCATTTGATTCTTACCGGTGGCCCAGGTGGGCCCCTGGGTCCCATTGCACCATCTTTTCCAGTGAAGCCCTATTGTAAAAATGAAATTAAGTACAGATTAGGGAGGTGATTGAAGAAGTGAGAAGAAAAGATGCTAAACATATTACTAAGAATCACATGTGATGAGAATTTGCTTTTGGGCAAGTAAAGTTTCAATATAAAGACAAACATACCAAAAAATCATTTCAAATTGCCTATGTTTTCTAGTGAATAATTAATTTCTATGTCCACTTATTTGTATAGTTATAAATAGAGCCATTTTAAAAGTCAAAGTAATCTCCAAAGAAGGCAGACTTCTTTCATAAAGATATTGGGTTTTGCTTCTGTGAAAGTATGAAGAGGGATAAAGGAAGAAAGATCCTTTCTACCAAAAAGTCAAGTCCACAAACAGCCTGGGACAAACAAAATGTTATTGAGACAAGTGAGTGGTTTCATGCAGGATGAAGGAGAGGCCAATTCATTCAACTCTTTGGTTTCCTGAGCAACTGCCAGATGGCTAGGCTGGACAGTTTGTGTCCACTACTGGTGAAGTCTCTCCTCCCCACAAAAAGAAGCAAGATTGTTTTTAACTGGCCCTACACCCACAGGAGAGGAAAGTGTCAATCCTCATAATATGCACTTAAACCTTTTAGTGGCATTTGTCTCCCCATCACACATAAAGGCAAGAACTACATCGGTATCATCTGGCAAAGAAAGAAGGACAGAGTGCATCTCCTTGCAGGCTCACTCTCTGGCTGGTCCACCAACATTCATGTGTTGTTTTTTTTCTCTCGGTACACTGCCAAATGAATTCTGCCTGGAATGAGTCACCCCGCTACCTAGTTAACATTCATTCCCAACTGCTGATCTCTGAAATCCAGCGGAGGATTTCTGAGTCAAGTTGTTGTTTATGATTGTTGCATTCCTCTGTCATAGGAGATTTTTTTGTCTCATTTCCTGTAGAAAATAAGAGTGATCATTTCATCCATATTCTTGAACTGTGTCAAACATCAGGATTATTTGGATCTCTGCCTGCATTAGATATCCACATTTCTTTTTAGCCCATTGATTTTACAACAGAAGTTCAAATTATTTCTTTAAATTTTGTTAGAAATATTTTCCCTCCCCTCATAGCAAATTTTTTTCAGAAACTTATAGGGATAAAATTTCAGGCTGTTTTCTAAAAGATCTAGGCCTGCTTAACAAAAAACAGCCACCAAGTCCATCTGATACTTCTGAGAGCCACTTAAGAAATAAAAATGTTTCCGTGATATTGCTTGGACAATTTGAACAGCATTTCTTCCATCTGAATTTCTCCAACTGCTACATAGTACATTCTTTTTTATATTTTATATAAGGATCATATTTCTTAATAATATTCAAGTCATCCTAGAAACTTTCTGATTGACCATATTCTTCTAGGAGAAACATGTATTTAAGTTAGGGTGAGGACAATTTTATTCTGATATCCTCAGAAGGGCTACCCATGGAACCATCTACAGAACTTTGTGTTATAATTTTACTTTATTATTCACTTTTTGTTGCAGTAATTAGTGCTATGTCCACCCACATGGGGGTGGCTTAAGATACCAGTGATCATTTTCATATATACCATGTACAAGATATCTGTACATTTGGTTCTTTTGTTACTTTCTAGTAGTCCCTGAAGATGTTCCTCATTTTGATAAGCGTCTGTGCTGAAGACAATCCATGCATCCCATTCCCAGCCATTCAGTCCTGGTAACAAGTCTTCCTTTCTCACCAGGGTCCCTGGCCTTGTGTTTGGGCACACATATGCACTCTCTTTCTTTCTCTCTCTCCCTCTCCCTCTCCCTCCTCCCCCCACTTTCTCAAGTCTATCACAAAATCAAATTTCTTTTCTTCTCTTTCAGCTGAGATCCCCATACCCAAGCTCTCTCACTCTCCAAATTTGTTGTCTCATCAGCTGTGCACTCTCCTATTCTCCTTTCATCTCCAGTAGCAGTTTACAAAGCAATAGGAAAATGTACAAGACTGTGGAGGAAAGAAGAGAATAATTTCATGAAAAGTTTTCATATGCTCATCCCAGGAGACTTGGGTGGCTTCACCACAAAACCGGACAAAGATTCGAGTTTGAGAGTAGAAAAACACAGTTCCTCCTGATTCCTCACTCTTCAGGGATGCTGTGACAATGATGATGGCTGTCTGTATGGATAGGATGTACATTCAGGACCTAGCGTTGTCTGCCTAAAGCTCACACCAAGGTGTGTTGATGGGCATAGCAAGCCTTCAGTAATAGCAGCATGCAAGTCTGCCTAGCATCACTTATTGATTGCATTATTTTTAGTTTTATTTTCTAATTGAAAAGATCAACTTGTCACCATTATATTCTCCCTGTTGTCCTTCATTGTAAAATAAAAATTCACAAAAACCCTTTAGGTTCCAGTCTCAAAAAGAGTCACAGAAATGTATACATTGATACCACCTCCAGGTTCTACTCAGAAAATACAATTTTCTCTTTGACCTCCCTTTAGTGCTCCCTCCTCCAAACTCAAAAGTAGGCATGGGAGCAGATAAATAAAGTTCACTGGCATATCATCCACTATTTTGTATCATTTGGGTTAATCTTTGCTCCTTCTGAATAATCACCTCCCGCCTAATGGTGTTTGGGGAGTAATAAAGTTAACAAAGCAACATGTTTAGTGACAGGTATTACATCTCTGGCCCCCTCAGAAACCATTGCTAGTCATATGCTTTAACTTGATTGGTCAGAGTACATACTAGTCTAAACATAAGATGTTGAAAAACCATTAGTTTTTGTTTGTTTTGAGCAACTCTAAAAGCTCTAGGTTGTTCTGCTCTGGAACCAAATGTTTCTGTAATATTAATGAACAGAGCAAAGTAGTCATTTTCACTGGGCTTTTCATTTACTTCTCCTAGAAAGATTGGGTTTCCAAGGTATGTGTACCTCTTTTACCTTGAGTTAAGAGTGAATCAAATCTTCTGCAAATAGGCAAAGACCCTATGAAATATCAGCAAACATCATTGAGGCCTCAGAAGTGGCACTTGAGTTCCAAAGATGTAGCAAAGATGTCCTGACTTGGTAGAGAATGCCATGAAAGTCAAGGTTACTCTCTGACTGTAAAAAAATTTGCCTTGTAACATAGATTTTGATTTCAGGATTTAAAACCATTTGCTAAAAATCTTGAATCTCCTCCTAATTAGCTAATGCTCCTTCAATGAATTACTTTTTCTGAATCTAATATAAATTTAAAATCCCAAAATTAAAGTGTCAAACTCCCCTAAAGTCCCACCAAATTGTTTCAGAAAGCCTGAAATTTATCTAATGACAGATGGCCTACTAACACAGGCCCTGTAGCCTTCCAAATGTACGTGATCTCTTCATTTCTAGTCATGCAAACTGGGTTATGAGGGTTCCTAACTAATAGGCAAGAGTGTGCTATCACTTCTGATATCATGACAGCCTGCCCAGGAAAACTTACTCTGTCTCCTGGAGGTCCCATTGGTCCTGGTGGGCCAGGTAATCCTGGGGTTCCCTACAACAGAAGGAAATAAAAGTGAAATACTGTTACATATTTCATGTGTGGGAAAAAAAATCTTATTATTCTCCAAAATATTTTTAAAGTAAAGTTCTAAGGACTCTGGAAAAAAAAAAAAAAAAACATGAAACCAGGGCCAAACACACAGATAATCAGTCAACAAGCAGATCCCTGAATTGAACAGCACAAACTTGAAGACCAAGACAAGGGTATGAAAGGGAAGCAATGTGAAGAACATACCCAGGCTTGTGTTTCACTGCCTGACCTTGGTTCACCTTTTGAAGCATGACAAAGGCAACATTTCAAATAATGCATGGCAGGTGAAAGAAAAGGCAACTTGTGGGAAAACTCACTGTTCTGCCTGGAAGTCCTGGCTCTCCGGCATCACCTTTCATGCCCTGGCGACCCTGGAGTAAGCAAAGGGAAGACAGTTCTCAGGCATTTTACAGAGATTAAGTACAAAGGAAAGATATAAATTACTTATGAAATTTTCAGCACTTTATAAATCCAGAATCAAAGATGGACACAAAGGAGTATTTTTGAAGAGAGATGGATAAGCCTTTTTTTTTTGGACTGATGCTCACTTTTTAAACTATATATGCTATATATTACAATTTCCACTTAATATGTTATGAGGTGACTTTATGTAATTATGGGCTAACATACCCACTTTAAAAGAACATAGTTTAACAGAAAGGATATATGCATTACTTATAAGAAGTTTTTTATAGGTCAAATATCTAGCAATGTTTTTACACAGTTATTATTAAATATATTATATACACTTCAAAAATCATCATTACCATACGAAATCATCATTACCATATGACATTATCTAAGAGATTAGTCTTGCTGAACTTTCTGAGAAAACATTTGAGTTTGTCAAAATACAGAAAAAGTTCCAGTTATATTCAATTAATTCACTAATCTCATTTCCTTCACAAAGCTTTTGTACTTACTTGTTCTCCTGGTATAGACAGTCCATTGGGTCCCTGGGGACCTGGAGGACCCTGAGGGCCTGGAGGACCTATATCTCCACGAGGACCGGGAGGCCCCTAAAATACACAATAGAGAGATGACCACAAGTAATGTAATGTCCTCCAGTGCTAACAGAAACTTGTATTCATAACTCTAAGACATCAATCATATAGTCTGTGCAAACATTTCAGAAATCTATACATCTATGAGGTATTAATGCCATTCTTTTCTTCCCTTTACTATTCATTAAAAGAACAACTGGAAGCTAGGCACAGCAGTGCATGCCTGTAATCCCAGCTATTTGGGAGGTTAAGAAAGGTAGATCACATGTTTGAGGTTAGCCTGGACAACTTAGTGAGACCCTGTTGCAAAAGAAAAAAAATAAATAAATAAAAAGGGATGGGGATGTAGCTCAGTGATAGAGTGCTTGCCTAGTATGCCTGAGGCCCTGTGTTTGATCCCCAGGACCCACATTCCAAAAAAAAAAAAAAAGAAAAAGAATAGTTGGAAAGTAAAATAAATTCACAACAGCACTTATATTTTCATGTTCATATGAGCTCAAAGCCTAAATTTCATTGAGTTTGATTTACAGTAGTCTCCCTTATCCTCAGGGAATATTCCAAGACCCAAAGTAGATATCTAAAACTAAGGATAGTGCTGAACCCTATATTTACTACATTTTCTCCTACACACATATAAGATAAAGTTTTAATTTATAAATTAGTCACAGTAAGAGATTAATAACAATAACTCATAATAAAATAGAACAATTATAAATATCAAATTATAATAAAAGAGTGTGCTTTGAGGTCATTCAATAAAATAAGGGAAACTTGAAAATAAGCACTGAAATACTGTGGTAGTCAATTTTATAACCAAGATAAATATATGACTATCGGGTGGGTAGGGTATGCAGCATGGATACACTGGACAAAGAGATGATTTACAGCCCAGGTGCAAGATTTTATCATGCTATTCAGAATGATGTGCAATTTAAAACTTAGCATTGTTTATTTCTGACATGTTTCATTTAATATTTTGAACCCTAAATGAGTGTGGGTAACTGAAACTAAAGATAGGGGTGAATAATAATTGTATTTTAAGCTAGTCATTATTTCTTTTAGACTTGTGCTTATTTCTAGGACTAAAGTGTACATAAATTAAGTAAGGAAAAAAACCAGATATCCATGGATTGGATACTGTAAGTTGGAGTTCTTTTTGCAATTTGTCTTGTTGGAAAGGGCATAAACTTGGAGTCAGGCAAACCTGAGTAAGCACCCCAATCTCACCCTTTCCTAAGTTAGCTTTGTCTCTAGAGAACTTCAGTTTTTTTAGAGAAGACCAGTGCATAACTAGCAGAAGGGGCTCATGAACCCTAGTGAACACATATGTGGCCACTCAGCAATTTTTCTGAAACAAATGAAAAAAGAGCAGCTAAATGGCTCCCAAATTGCTCCAGCTTTCTAGAGGGACTCTGCTGCCTGTGAAATTTTTAACTGTTGGCCAGTTCACCCATTCTCCTTCCCCATGTTCCAGCAGAGCTCTTTAGGGACCTTCTGCAGATTTCCCATGTGTCGCTGCTATAGCATGCATTTCTTTCTCCAACTATTCTCAACCCTCACTTGTCTCTGGAGAAAAGACAATCATAATTATATTGCCTGAGATATACCGTTACAGTTTGAATATGAGGTGTCCCCTAAAAGTTCGTGCATGAGACATTGGAAGAATGTTCAGAAGTAAAATGATAAGATTATGAGAGCTGTACCCCAATCAGTGGATTAACCTACCAACATGGATTAACTGAGCAGTAACCAGAGCAGGTAGGGTGTGGCTAGAGGAAGTAAATCACTGGGGGTATATGCCTTTAGGGTTTATATTTTGTCCAGGAGAGCAGAGTCCTCTCCCTGCCCTGCCCCACCACGTTGTGAGCCACTTTCTTCTGCCATATCCTTCTGCCATGATGTTCAGCCTTCCCTTGGGCCCAGAGTTATGAAGTCAGCCAACCACAGACTGACTCTGAAACTATGAGCCAAAATTAATTCTTCCTCCTCTAAGTTGTTCTTATCAGGTCTTTTAGTTACAGCAAAGAAAAGCTGACTAAAATGCATGTTAAACCTGAACTATCTTGCTCAAGATCATATAATCTCTTTAGTGGAAATTTGAACAACCAGACTTCAACATAATAGTGAACATTTAAATGCACTCTAAAATATACTTACAATTGCTCCATTAATACCTCTTTCACCTCTGGGACCTTTAGCACCTGGTCCTCCCTAAAATACATAGTAAGGGTACATTTTAGTTTCTGGGTAGGAAAGTAGAAAGAAGTTGATGTATAAAAATTGCTTCAAGAAGAAATTAAGTCTCAAAAAAATCAATACTTCCATAGCTACTTGTAAAGAACTGAAATAAAAATTTCACATCAGAGCTGAGGGCTCAATGGTAGAACATATGCAAGGCCCTGGGTTCAATTCCCAGTACCACACACACACACACACACACACACACACACACACACACACACACACACAAAGTCATATCATTGAAATATGAGGAGAAAGAGAATTTCAAAACTTTGAACATTCTAAATGTCTTACTTTTTACATTCTGTATTTTACTGATATCAAAATGTAAAGTTCATTTGAAATTTAGGGGTTAGGGAATTTGAAAATTAGGAAAAGCAAACATTACTTGACTACAGTAAAGAGAAAAATATGTTTAGGAATCATGTGAATTGCATTTTTCAGGGGAAATAATATCAACAAAATATGATCTCAGAAGTTCAGAAAATGTACTTAACAGGAAACCAGAAACCACTAAGCAAAGACTAAATAAATATTATAGTGACATCCATGAATGTGATCTCACAACTAGAGAAAAAACTACTCAAAAACATCTGTCACACATAAGATGTAATTTTATGTTTATAAATATAAATCAGGTAAGTCACTGTCACTTAAAAAAATGGTAACTCAATTTCTATTTGAAAAGCTATTTTGCAATCAACCTAAAATCACTTTGTTATTTGCTATGACCCAAGTACAGTAAAATTTGGTGTCCTGAGAATTCTTGAGCTGCTTCTATTTTAATTATCCATTTTGTTAAAAGAAGCCAACAGGACTTAGAGCTATCACTTCCATTTCTCAAAGTGGCTCAGGTCCCTTGTTGAATTGACTAAATGAGGTCTATCGCTTCAATAGTCAATGTTTTGCCTTGAAGTCTTCCTGCTGCCCATGAATAGACCTGGCCACAGTTTTCTCATTCAAGTTATTCCAAATTCCAGTACTTTCACCCAGAGTTTGTGACATCACACATGTGAACTTCTCTCTTTAAATGTTGTGCTCATGATTTCTGCTCCATAAGGTACACCTGTTCTAACTTCTAACTGCAGGCCAGCCTCTCAAACACAGCCCTACTCCATTCATACAAAAACTTTCAGAAGATGAAAGGAATTTTCAAAATCATATACCTATAGACGTAAACCCATTTATAAGATTCCTATCTTTAAGAGAAAAGCTCTCAAAGACTAGACAATTAGCCAATTAAACTTACTCTATCCCAGAAAACACAGATGCATAGAAGCTTTTTATGAACGCCATACTGACAAACTGATGATCACTCCAAAGATTTAAAAAGCAAAAAGAATTTCAGTTTCCTTACTGCAGGTCCTGGAGGCCCTGGAGGTCCAACACTGTCCTGTGTGCATGTGCATGCATTTGGAAGAGCAGGGCATTTTGCTTCATCTCTCTGAAAATTTGAAAAGAATATTTATTTTTAGATTTAAAAGTTGGGGAGGACTTCCCATCTCCCACCTCCAAGAAATTCTTTTTTACCAACTTGAAGAAATAACTTCTTGTTAACATTTCAAAACTAGTCTTAAATTAAAACTTGTTTGACTCCTTTATATTTTCATTTTACTTGAGGAAACCACACATGACATTACAAGACCACCAGGACCACTAGTAATTTAATCCAATTTTCTCTAATCCAGTGTTAGAGAAACACTGTATATCTTAAATATCATGTCCCATTTCATTCAGGAAAAAAAAGAAAATCCAAAACCTTTCCATGACCTACAACTCCCTCATGCTCTGCAAACCCACTCCCCACCATCAAGCCCATTTCAATGCCTACCACTCTACCCTTCACTTTCATTTTGCTCCAGCCCCATTGATCTTGAGTGTCTCAGCTGTTTGGAGTATAGAATGCTCTTCCTCCATTATCCACAAAGTTTGCTCCCTCACTTTATTCAGGCTCTGCCTAATTCTCAGCCTTATCACTGAGGGTTGATGATACCTACAATCATTCCCTGTCCCTTTACCCTGATATGTATATCATCCTAGGATTCTCACTCTAGGATTCTCACTCATTCAGTATCTGTGGGGGATTGGTTACAAGGCTCCCTGCCAATTCCAAAATCTAAGGATGTTCAAGTTCCTTATTTCAAATGATGCAATATTTGCATATAACTTAAGCACATCTCCTGTAGACTTTAAATAATCTCTAGATTATTAACAATACCTAATGCAATGTAAATGCTATGAACAGGTGATACATTATACTGTTAAAGGGAAAATGACAAGGAAAAATGTCTACACATACTCAGTACAGAAACAATTTTTAAAATATTTTCAATCTGCAGTTCATTGAATTCATAGATACTGAATCCACAGAAGGAGAGCCAACTTTATATATCTCTTGTGAATTATTTCTCTCCCCCTGTATTTCATAAGGACACTCACTTTTTATTGCTGTAACCCTAGCAAAAGAACAGTGTGTGGCTTATGATGAATATTCAATAAATACTTCTTGACTAAATAATGTACACTCATGGATGTATGCAGTTCTCTGTTTGCAAAGCTTTAAATCCATCACGAACATTCAATTTTGTTACTACTACCTCCTACAGAAATACTAAGGGAGAAAGCCAGCATCTCAAAAAGAAATATGATTATTTCTATCATCTAAAAATCCCTAGACATTCAGAAAGATGATGACTGATTCTGTAAAATGCTCATATTTTATAAGGAATAGGAGGGCTTTGCAGTAATGAGTAGGTTTGTCAAACACATTGACTCAGCAGAGTTTTTCTGACTTTTAGAGAATTTCCAGATATGGTCTTGTACATTCGTAGCTTGCAAGGAAGTCACACAGGCAGTGGCCTGGACTATGTAGCCGATGAGTACATGTTGTGTGTCCCTTGGCTCCAATTTGGAAATGCAGCTGCTGAGTGGCACTTCCTCTCCCAAACCATCTGCATCACAAGGACTTAGTCCTGGGGGACCACTCAGATCCATTCCCTTTCACTTACCCTAGAAGGAATATCACAGCATCTGTCTCTACTGGTCCACACCGGACTGCAGACAATGTCAAAACTCTGAATTTGGAACTGCAAAAAACAACAGCAACATTAGCTACAGACAATTGAAGAACGTTTTATATTAACGTCTCCAGTTTTAATCTTTGCCAACTTCTCACACAGATTTTCCCAAGGATACAAGGCCCAGAGAATGTGCCCCTTACTTCATAAGGGAAGAATATTAAAATATATGCTTGAGAAAGATAATAAAGTGAAATACAAATGGGAAATTCTCACTCCTGATTTGTTTCTTTGGCTAAAATGCAATGATTTTTTTCGAGTGACTTTTGTTTTTTAAATGAACTTTTAAAGTAATGTTTGAGTGAGTTTTTGTTTTTTATTCATTTATATGCTTAAATAAATTTTAAGACTACATATATTCAAATCAATTTTTATTAATCCAGCCTTGTAGAAAAGTTACATTTAAAAAATCACTTCTCACTCTAAAACTGATGATTTTTTTGCTCATGATTTCTGTTCCATAAGGTGCACCTGTTCTAACTTCTAACTGTAGGCTACAGATTGACAAGTAACTTTTCTATTGGCCCTCAATTTAATTATTTTAATATAGCATATACCTCCTATAGTTCAAAAATATAAAATGTAGTTCTTTTGGCAAAAAGAAAAAGGTTGTCTAGATGTATTCATTCTTTTAAAAACCTAATGTAATCATTCTACTTAAATATTAAATCCAACTTCAACAAAAAGTTTGGGTTTCAATCATAACTTCATTAAATTTTGAGCTAATTCTTTCTATACTGAAAACTAAAAATTTCCCTTTTGAATCTGATAGAAAATCCTGCTCATGGAACAAAGCCAAATTAAATAAATAATGACATTAAAAATAATAATAAGAGAAGCCAAAGAACTTTATTAGCTTTTAGGACAATGTTTATTGATTGACATTTAATATGGCTTAATTATCCTTGTACAGTACAGTGAAAGCTTTAGATTGAGGTCTTTATTACCAGATCACATTGTGAGCAAAGTTGGCAATGAAACCTGAGAATAAGGCGTCAGCTGGCTGCTCAGCTACACTGATCCTTCTGAGATAGACTAACGGCTCCTCTATGAGCAGACCCAGGACAGTCATTGCTAGTTTAATGTTTAATGTCCCAATTGCACAAAAATGCACTAAAAAATTATTATCTTTGAAGAATAAAAAAGGAACTATTTTAGATTTCACTGGGTATGCTGGCAACTCTGCATTGTTTTCCTGCAACTTGATCCTGTTTAAAGACAACTACACAATGTTTCCTGGTGCCTGAACAACTTCTTTTGTTTCTAGCAGTAAGGCACAATGTTACAGGCTGCTGGTAGCATATTTTCTAAATGTCACTTTTCCAATGTTTCAGACTTGGCAATTTAGAACTCACTGAGAAAAAAATAAATAAAACCTACTGCACTACTTAAAAAATGACACATCAATTTTTGAGCACAAAGTACTAAGAAACATAAAGACATTACTTACTGTGGCTGATTTCCTTTCACCTTTAAGGAGTTTTCCAAGAATTTCATAACCATCCGTTGTGATATTTCCAGCTTCCTTTATGTCTTTTTCTATAATTTCATAGCAGTCTATGTAAATCTTAACACTTTTTGAAGTCACTACAATATGAATCTAAAAAAGATGGAAACAAATTTGTTTCCATTATAAAAATTCCACCAAAAAAAAAAAATTAGCTATTCTCATCCCAAACCAAGAGTCTTGAACTCAAAACCAAGAACCAGGTTGTAATGTCAACAATGTCATTTATTAACCATATGAAACTAAACAAGCCACTTAACCTCTCTGGTCTCAGTTTCTGTCATCCATATGTACACCCATACTTTCTTATTTGCTCACTGTGTACCCTTGCTGAGATGACTAGAAAGGAGGTAGTGGGTAAAAGGACTTTGCAAACTCTAAAGAACTAACAAAGTAGAATTGATAAATCATTTATATGTATGCTTAGTACAAAGGAGCTTCAAATGTCTCCCAATAATTTGCTCAATTCAATTTTTAGCTTATTTCCCAGTCTCAGCCAAAAATTCTTTATAAGCCATAAAATATCTTCTGTAGAGATTCAACCCTGGAAATTAATAGAACTTTAGATTCATTTCCTCTTAAGGAAAAAAAGCACTTACGTTGATTAATTTTGTGTCTGCTTCTGAAGACACAGAATGTTAAGAAATCTATTAGTACAGATAACTATTAAAGCATTTGTATTCCAGCAATGTAAAGAATAGTTGTCGGTAATCTTTGACTTGAGGGTTATGCTCATAGTTTCCACTTATATCAGCACAAATACTCAAGTGAGCACTTGATGATTACTTTGAAAAGTTTGGCAGAAAGTTAAAAAGAACATAAATTCTCTTAAATGTTCTGAGTCAATAAACTTAAGACTAATTTCTAAAGTTTTACTTTTAAAGTAGAAATTTTCCCACATGGATTATTTTATCATATCTATGATAAATATGAATTACATATTGTTTTTATATACAACTGGCTAAAATAAAGTTTAAAGACCCTCAAGGAAATCAACTAATACTGAAATCAAAATGAACATTATGTAAGCATTTCAAGGATATTTATCATATAATAGGATTTAGACTCTTGTGTGAATTTTATTGACTCTTTATGTGAACAACCACAGAAGCAAACATTCATAGTGTGAAAACTCATGGTATCCACAAAAATTATTTCAAAATCAAAATTTAAAAAAAAAAATTGTATCAGAATCACTCCAAATGCACTTGTCATTTATGCTAACCATAAGAAGCATAACCTAAAGACACATTTTGTGATTATTTATTCAGTGATTATTTATTTTACTGCATAGTGCATGTTTTAAACACATACATTACATTTCAGATGAGCTTATCAGATCACTGTCTCAAGTATTTAAGGTATTTCTCAACTGCCACTCATCTCCCTTCCCAGGCTCTGACAATTCCTAAAACTCTGTTTTTCACCTACTTTATTTCTCACATGGATCTACCTCATCTATTATCAGTAGAAGGTACACACACACACACACACACACACACACACACACACAAAGTTTTTCAAGAGACTGTACAAAAAGTGATAACTGTCAACTCTAAACTCATTTAGCTATTCTCTTCTCTCCAAAGGGCCCTCTTCCTGCCATCATCACTAACTGTCTTCTGCTCATTCCCAGACAAGGTTGAAGAACCTCAGTTCAGAAATTAGATGGAAAGTGAAAAAAGAGAGCTTGAATCCTTAGCTCAGTAAGAATGCAAGTAGCTGGGAGTGATCCCAGGCAGTACGTGCACTGATGGGACACGTGAGGGTGGGTTAAAGGAATGGGTGGGGTGTTGTATACTTACAATTTGTTAAGGGGCTAGACTTAAGTTTTTTTAACACACACAGAAAATGGTAACTATGCAGAAGTAATGTTAATTGATATTAATTATCTTGATTGTGAAGATCATTTCACAATGTATATCACTTTTTCATATACCTTAAACATATACAATTTTATATATCAAAAATATTTCAATAAAGGGGCTGGGGCTGGGGCTAAGTGGCAGAGTGCTCACCTAGCACATGCAAGGCGCTGGGTTCAATCCTCAGCACCACATAAGGAAAAAAATGAAAGATAAAAGTTTTTTTAAAAAATATTTTAATAAAACTGTTTTTGAAAAAAAAGAATGAGGTTAAGCAGTGAAGGAGGGAAAGGACTTAGTGAAAAGGGAAAGAAAAAAAACTAAGGACAGATTATGAAATAAAAAGAAAGAGAATTTAGGAAGAGAAGACAAAGAAGGAGAAAGAAGGGGTGTTATGTAAAGCCCGAGAGTGCAATACCTCAGTGGGAAGACAAATAATAAGAAGGGAATGTAAAAAAACTTATCTTGATTTGTAGTAATTAATGAATATTATTATAGATCTCTGAAAAATACTGCCTTTTGCCTTTTTTGGCTCAAAGAAAGCATTCCATGAACATTGGAAATTTTTAAATAGTTACTAAGTGGTTATTGGTTGTTTAGTAGAAGATGATTCTCAACATCTTAAGTGGATACAAAAGAAAAAATAAAAATAGTCCTTCTTAGCACGTTACCCAATAGGCAAAAAAATGCCAGATTCAACATCTATTATCAGAAAAGGATCACTTGAAACCAATAATATCCTCCAAACTAGAATTTGCTAGAATTTGCTTTCCCAGTGAGGAATTTATTTTACTGTACTACATGAAAGTCAATAAAATTTTAAGTAAATATATTATAGTAAAAGGATTTTTTTCTTTTATTTATTTTTTTTTGGGGGGGGTACTATTGATGTGCACTTTGGAGCCTCTTTGAAGTCAATAAAGAAAGTCTTTTACCATCCTTATCATGAATCTAATTTATGAATTAGAAAAACATCCGGGAGAGAAACCAGGTTTCATTGAGAGTAGAAACAGCAAGAAATCATGTTAAACCAATTCAAGTTAGAGGGAGGTCAGATTGAACTGGAAATATTTGTCTTTTTTATGTGGGGCTAATCTTTCTGCATATCATACTTGTAGAAATTTTAGACCTTTTGTGCAGTAACTGGTTCCTGTTAACATACTCCAATGCATGAAGGGATATCATTAAAAGGTTTATTCCTAACCTAGACTGACCCTTTTTTTTCCTAATGCTCCTAACTTCAATACTTATTTGTCAACTAGTTGAACTAGTTTATAGTTCACTAGCATGTTTGTGACTTTTCAATAAGCAAGCAAGCAAAAAGCTCCTGTTCTATATAGAATAGTATCAATTAAAATATAATCTGCTAAATTATTAAGCTTCCCAAACTTGAAGACATAAACATTCACAACAAAATGACAAGCAGAAAAATAGGTGAACAATATTGTAACCATCTGATTCAAATGTTGAAAAGATATAAACTTTGAAAATAAATTAAAAGATTAATAGGTTAATAGTAGTTATCCATCTTCCCTCTTTCTCTCTCTCTCTCTCCTACCCTGCCCCCTCTCTCTAATACTGGGAATTGAATCCAGGAACTTTGCTCCTGAGTTACATCCCCAGCCCCTTTAATTTTTTATTTTGAGGCAGAGTCTTGCTAAATTGCCCAGGCTGACCTAGAACTTGAGGTCCTCTGGCCTCAGCCACCTAAGTAGCTGGGATCACAGACTGTACCACCACACCCACCAGCAATAATCTCTTAACTAATAGAATCATTACCTCAAATTTATGAATTAATCAAATTATCTAAAATAGTATTATCCTTTTGAAAGACATAGCTAGAACTCTACCAATTTAACATGACATCTTAATAAATAATAAAAGAAATTAGTTTTTATTTTTAAGTCATATCCTTTTTTTAGAAATAAGACTCAGATAATCTTACATTTTTACCTTATGAAAACTTCCATAAAATAATGTCTTTACTTCATCTGTGTCAAATGTAACTGTTTGCACCTCGCCTCTTGTATCCTTATTGAAGAATGATAATGTCTTACTAGAAGCTGTAAGCAACATAAGATGGTTATTAAATCACATGCATGGCATACTTTTTATTGTAAGTATTAGCAAACCACCCTTATTGGAAAACTTCTAAAAGTTTCAATAATTTCACTTGCACTAATATAAAAGTAGAATATTTACTGATGTTATATTTTTAAAAGTTTAATATAAAAGCATATACTAAGTATATATATATATGTGTGTGTGTGTGTGAGTTTTAAAACATATACTATTCAAATTCTGAATAACCAAGTACTCAGTATGAACTTAGTTATATTCAGAAGGTCTCTAGAGAGAAAAGAGAAGGAAAGGGAAAAACACAATCAAAACTATGTCTGCATGTGCCTTAAAACAGGATAAAATCCTTACGATCTGCAATCACTCCAACTTGTGGTTTGTAGTCTCTGTCTGTAATTTGCCAAATTGCAAAAGGATCATTGGGAGATTCTGGGAGAAGTCTGAACAATAGTATAATTGTGTATGAAGGAGGAAGTCCGTTTGGATGCAGGTCTCTGTGAGATAAAACAAAATAGGTTAATAAATAAATAAGGATTTTTTTTCATCAGAAACAGAGAAAACCATTAGACCATAATCCCATTATGAGGGACTATTTACAATCAACCGATTCAATAATAAAAGGAGAAAATTTTATAAAATACATCAAAAGAATAAACACTAAAGACCCATTATGAAAATAGCAGATTATTTATTTGATAAAGTCACAAAAGTCTAGGAAATTACTGAATAGTCTTTTGTTCTACCCTTAATAATGAATTTCTTCTAGACACATAGAGGACTATAATATCATGTAATAATTTTAGGGTGATAAACACTATTACTATAGATATCATGTGAAGAGAATGAATCTGATTAACATTAATTTCCAATGTCAAGGGGATAAGATCACAGGCAAGTGGGTTATGGTTTTAATTTCTCTCTCCCTATCACTGATAATGTTTTGCACTTCCAAATTCCTCTGTTGAAATCAAATAAATCACTTCAAGAAGCCTACATATTCCCAAAAATAAAACCAGTTGTAAATGTTAAGGCCATGTACATGTACAAATGTTTAGTGCTGATAAAGAAATGTGAGTCAATTAAAAGGAAACGTTTCTTGGCTCTAAGGCTGGGAGACAAAAAACTCGGTCCCCTGTGTCCTTCCAGAGTTGAGTCAACCTTGTCCTGGAAGAATTTTTTAAGCAGATTTGATCTTTTTGTGTCTGAGACCATGTAACACTTTCTCCCTGAAGGAAGAAAAAAAGGCCTAGATAATCGAATCTTGGACAGAAAAGAAGCTATGCCTCTACCAATTTTGGCCTAAGGCATAAAATGTGTCTTGTGACCACATGTCCTCCTACAGTGTAACCAATACTTCTGGACTATAGTGCTGCTTTGTATCGTCAAATGCTCTGAGAAAGCTGGCAAGATGCCATTTATATATTCAAGAAATATCTATGCACATCCATGTTAAAAATAATATTTTCTCCCTATTACCTCATCTCTCATGTAACCCTTTTCTCTCTTTCCCTATTTAACTAGCCCTTGTGAAAAAATAGTAATAATTCAATTACGTTTATGTTTCTTTCCTTTCATTCAAAAGTTCTGACTCTTGCAAACACAATAGTATGTTGTAAGTTAAAATGTACCTTGAGGTGACTGAAAGAGTTGAACATTGGTTATTGAGGTTTGCTGAAAACTCAAGCACTTCAAACCAACATGGCTAACCATAGAAGAATCAGGAGTTACAATCTGGTCAAACTACAATACAATCTGCACCTCCTTAAAATTAATCAGCTTTGGTTTTAGTCTGAATTTTCCACTAGCTTTCCCAGAGCATTTCAAATTTCAGACATTATTTTCTGTTCCTGTCCTAAGTTTCTGAAAGCTTTATTTCTTCTTATTCTTTTCTCTCCACAAGTTGCTAAACACATATTTTCAACATTAAAAAGTTTTAGTTTTAATGAATAAGAAATACATATTTCTGTTATCATATCCAAGTGCAAACCTCCAGAGCTACCCAACAGATTGCTAGAGTATTAGCCAATAAAAACTAACTGCTGCCTGTCTGATCACGGACAAGCAAAATTACTGCAGCCCTTCATTTTCTAGAGGTCTGAAACACTAAAAAGAATTCTTGCTCTTGTTTTTCATTTATTTCAGCCAGTCATTCTGCACCACAGGGGGATACCTTCACTATAATAAGCTGCCTTCCTGTTTTAACAGCCTCTCTTAGAAGGAGTATAACTACAACCCTCGCCTTCAATTCCAAAGAATCAGGTTAGATTCTTGGATCTGGGAATAGTGGGTCATGAGTCCTAGTTCCTTGCTTTCAACCTGCCACACAACTTGATGGAAGATAATTAACCCAATTCTATTTAAGGAAAACAGAGTTGGTGATCCATAACAAGTCTTCTGACAATTCTGAAGTCCCAAGATTCTAGGAAGTCAGCAAATATTTCAAGAACCTCTTGCCCATTTTAAGGAAAAGGGAACCTCCTGTTTTCACACTTACGCGGTGGGTTGATTCACAAAGGCATTCTTCTGAAGCCTGTAAGAGGAGTAGCTGGGGAAAGACCCTGACTCCAAAGAGACTCCTTGGACAGAAGCAAAATTCTTTTCTGTCAAGTTGTATGCTTCGAGCATCTTAAATCCTTTATATCAAAGAAGAAATTACTAAAATGAGTATATTTTAACAATTTTATTCCTTAAATCTAGAAAGAAGTTAGTCCAAGGACATAAATGCTTACCTGGTGAGGTGTAGCCATCCAAATAAATGAGAGGACAACCTGAAATGTACAGAAGTCTTTAAGTATGACAACATGATATACAAACTCTACACACACACAGAGAGCAGAAATGTATGCACATCAAGTCATGAATCTGTTCATTTATTTATAAAAGTTAACTTGTTGATTTAGCCTTTTATTTCTTATAGGCTTCTTGTGTATAGGAAAAATGTAATATTAATAAAATTATGCTATTATTATTAATAGGAAAAATAAACTTTTCTGAATATTCTCTAATCAAATTGGAATTTTAAATTTTTCTTAAAAATAATAAAATGGAATTGAAGAGGAAAATTTTCACCTGTTTTTCAAGAGTAAAGAAATTCTCTCCCAGAAAATGTGAGATTTAAGCAAAGGGAAAAAAGTTCATTCATCCGTAACCCTCTTCTCTGCCAAACCTCTAGCCTTTCACTGTCTACCACACATAACAGTGACAAGTATAGCACAATTTTCACCTTGGATCTCCCAAAGCCAGAGGTACCAGAATGCTGCATCCAGGAGAAGAAGGGAGACAGTTCCAGCCCTCTACCCACATTCACCATGGCAGCTCCATTCTGGAGTTCAGTGTAAGTTTTCACAGTAAATCCCTGAGTTTTGTTCACTGTTGCCACCTCAAACCAGAATTTTATATTTATAATATAATATTTAATAGGGAAAATATGACACTTGTAAACTAGAGCCCTGCGTAGGATTAGGAGTGTAAACTGGTCACATAATTGTCTCCCTAATCTCATACCCCAAAATGGATAAGGAAGAAGAAAAATTGACTTAATTGATCTTTAGTCCTTCCCCGTAGTTCAAAAGCTGAACTTGGTATAAGAAAAATTTACACCCAAACAAACAAATGAGAATCAACTGAATTTCCATGGAGCACGCAAGCATAAGCCAGTTGGCCCATTGATTTCTTGATGCCTGAATGTTGACAGAATACCAGCTGGTAATGAATAGGGAAAATCTTCATCTCATGGAAGAGTTTCTATATATGCAATTCTAAGCTGATGATTAATTTTTCTAACTGTCACAGGCACTGAGGTGTTGGGAAATAGTATATTAAAATGCTTTATTTCCATATAAGGGTTATTACATCCTCTAGGCTAAAAACAGATTTCTGACAAGCACACATTTAGCACGATCTCAATGGAACAATGACTCATCAGGTTTTCAAGTGATTTCCCAGGATCTATTTTTGCACAGACTTGATCCCATATAGTATGATTCCATTTAGTGTATAAGTAACCATTTCCCAAGACAATGAATTTATGGATCTATGTTGACCATGACTTACTCGAAGTGGCAGTTTCACAAACAAATGTAATAAGGTTGTCCTCAATCTTCTCAAAAGATTCAAAGTCGTCCACAATGAACACATGCCGTTCACTTGGCTTGCTGGCAATGTTGGCAAGCTCATTGTAGTCAACATCAGCCACACCAACTACAAAGACACTGAACCCTGCAAAGTACATTTATAGAGTAAATTGTATATCCTTTTTCTGTCCTTTATTGTTTCAACAATTCAAAATAAAATCTTATCAGAAACGATACTGTATTTTCTTAGCACGTGCAGCAAGTTCTGATATTTGACAAAAACTCTCTTTAATGGATAAATATGTTCTTTTAATGAGTATGTGCACTGGGCATGGTGGTGCACTCCTGTGATCCCAGCAGCTTGGGAAGCTGAAGCAGAAAGATTGCAGGTTGCCAGCCTCAGCAACTTGGCAAAGTTCTAAGTAATTTAATGAAACCCTGTCTCAAAACAAAAAAATAAAAAGGGCTGGGGATGTGTCTCAGCTATTAAACACCCTTGGGTTCATCTATTATCTGGTTTATAAAGTTTGATTCATTAGATCATAATAATTAAAAGATAAAGCTTTTAAAAGCAGAGAGACCTGGTGTAAGGTACACAGGCTTCCACAAATCCACTGTCCTAATGTACACATGAATACTGTAATTCTCTTAGGTACCATTAACAATTTAAATATATGTGACTCAGAAACCAAGAATGGGCTATTTTAAATTTGAATTCTTGAGACTGATTTTTCTCAACAAATTCAGGCTCAAAAAATAGCAGCAATTTGACTACCTTCAAAATTTGCAATTCCCAGTGGCAATAAATATTCCTTTATTTAGACTAAT
The DNA here is from genome assembly GCF_048772815.1 of Callospermophilus lateralis. Taxonomy (NCBI): domain Eukaryota; kingdom Metazoa; phylum Chordata; class Mammalia; order Rodentia; family Sciuridae; genus Callospermophilus; species Callospermophilus lateralis. Next base: position 86,401,671 of record NC_135310.1, on the reverse strand, counting down.
GCAAATAAACAAAGTTTTCATTCCAAAAGCTTCATTTGACATCAGAAAAAAAACAAAGATATGAAAGGAATATAAAGAGTGTGTGTGTGTGTGTGTGTGTGTGTGTGTGTAGCAACTAAAGAAGCAAGCATTCATAATCCCAAATCCCAAACTTAAATCAACTAGAAACCCAAAATATATGAAAATCTGCTGAAAGTGTATAACCTAATGGCAATAAACTAATAAAGGATTAGTGCAAACAACAATCTCTATTGAAAGAAGATAGTATAACAGCACTAATCATGATTCATAATTTTAGTCAAAGAATTATGTATGTGCAGATGACAAATTCTATGTAACAAAGTGCCTTATAATTTATTGCCACAGATCATGCATGACATAGAATTCCTTCTAAAATACATCTACCTTGGACCCTGCTTAGGACTGCAGGGGCAGGGAGGGTGTTAATGCAAGTACTGAAAGACCTAGTTTCATCTCTAATAATCCTAAATAACTAATCCAAAAGTCAAGGGGCTCTCAGAGTGTTTTGTTAGCAAGATCTACCCCCCACCACACACATCCCCAAGAGATAGCTTGCTGAGATCTTGGCATTTCTTATTTGCAGTACATCTTTCAGCAGTCTGCTTTAAGTCTGCCTCTGAAAAGATGAGCTACAGCTGAAGGAATCCTATGTCTCTCCTTGCTCAGGAACCAGCATTAGGATTCATTTCTGCTATGGCAGGGAGCTACTCAAGGATTATCCCATTATCGTTGCTATCATTTTTGAGCAATTATCTAACTTTTCCATAATTAAATATAAATTAACATTACAGGTATACAGAGTAAAATGGAATTATAACATAAAATCAGGACTTTTGGTCTTTTGAAATCATTGCTGAACATTAAAAGCTTAAAATAATGAGTGCAATCAAATACATGCTTGTGATTACCTGATTGCTGGATGACAAAAGCCGCCTTCTTAACCTCATCCTGTGACCGCCCATCCGTGACCACAACCAGCACCTTGGGGACATTCTTCCTCATGCCGCTCTCCCAGGTCAAGACCTTCTCCTTGATAAATGTGAGGGCCTTGCCTACAGGGTGTGGCATGGAACATTTCAGTATCATCTCACTGAAAAATACCTAAATGTCATGAGTCATGCCCAACTGATAAGAGTCCAGACATTAGGGTGAGATGATACATTCTGTTCTACTACCCCGACTGCTTTGGGGAGTGAAATCCACATAAACCCTGATTAACTGTACCTGTTCTTGTGTTTCCTCCTCTGTATCTAATATTCTGGAGGGCCCCAAGGGCTAGGGCCTTGTCATTGTACGTGTTCAGCTTGAACTCAGACTTGACCTCATCACTGTACTGTACAAATGAAACCTAAAAGAAAATGTTGTTTTCCAGTGAGTATCAGTCATCTAATTTTACATTTCAATTTCTCAGAGCTTCCTCTAGCTGCAGAATGGCAAAATATTATATGGCTAATATTTTAACACTGACTTCTGTTGTCTCATTAAACTCTCTAATTTCCAATCCTTCAAGGAAATTGTCATGATTGACATTAACAATGAAAATATTTTGTAATTCATGTGTGCCTTTCTCTAGGATGTAGGCAGAGAAGTGTAAATCTGGGTAACACTGAGGTCTCAGCATTAGCAACAAGGACACACCATCCTGAACTCGAATGTTAAGAGTTCTGCGCCAACCATTCCTTCTCATTACTACATTCATTCTTAACGGTAATATAAAAATGTTGCAAGTGTGATGACAATCAGAACTCATGACTAACAATAAGAGTGTGATTTTGGTGGAAAGAGTACAGGCTTTATAGTAGCTCAAATCCTAACTCTATACATTAACAGCTGTGTGACATTGGGCAAGTTCTCTGGGCTTTAGTTTCATCGGTAAAGTGGAGATCATCATATTTACCTTCTAGGGTTGCTTTAAGAACTAATTATCACACATACAGACCAATTGATACACAGAAGTTAATCAAATATAATAGCTATCTCTATTAGAAATCTTGATTTCTAAAAAGGGTGAAAAACAGCCTAATTGTTAACACATTTCAAGAAGAATATGGCCAGACTTTTTACTCTTCTTGGGTTGAACAATGTCCACAGGATTATTTGAGGGTTTGAAATGTAGTATATTTCATAAAGTACTATTTCATTATGAGGATGTTGTTTCTCTATGAAATTACTTGTCATTTATTTCAACGTATTTTATTTTTATAATGTCTCAAAGATGCTACAATGACGTAAAAACTGCCAAAATAAAGAAAATTCGCCAAAATGAATAGAGAAGAAAAGGAAAAGAGGATTTTAAGATATTTAGATAGAAGAGAGCCACACAAATAATGACAATGTAATAAGACATCTGCTGTAATGGCGATATAGAAAAAATACTTCCGGAGCAAGGAACACCTAGAGCCCTAGGGGAACCTCACCAGACGGGTTGAATTGGAAGGAGTCTTTAAGGAATAGCTAATAATAGACTGAATCAGACTCTCAAAGAAGTCTGAAGAGACTGTCCAAAATAGTTTAGGGCCCCTAGGCTTGATTGTTCATCTGTTCATGGATATGTTGGGAATGGTGGATGAGATTCTCAGCTTTATAGGCAGGTTTTGACTAACTGATGAATTACTCTTGGAGGTCTCTCACAGAAATACAGCTGTTATCAGTTCCTAATCTAGTACAACAAATAAATATGAAGCAATTTCCCAGCAATATAATTGGTAGTTAACATTTTAGGAAAACAAATTAAATATCCTTCAGGTCAATAATAGACATTCTTCTGGGCAGGATAATATCTGTAATGTAATAATAGAGGGGGCAGCAGAGGCCACACAGCCACTCCAGTCACTGCATTTTTCTCACTTTACAGGGCATGACAATCATAATCCATTTGATGTCTAGAACTTTGAATGACCTTTTATGGAAATTCATCATTGTTGGAAGTTTTAAACACATTAAAATCAGAATGTTCTAAATTCTCCAGCAGAAATATCATGTAGCCAAAGATAAAAATAAGAGGAATATTTATTTTCTATTTATGTATCATTAACACCCAAACCCTTCCTAAAAATACATGTATAATAGCAATAGCAAAGAATAAAGGTCAAAACATAGTTTATGATGAAATGACTTTCTAGCTAAAAAGAAACATTCAAAAGAGATAGCAAGACACTACAAAGAAGCAACCACTATCGGAAAGATACTCACCTGAATCCCAGCAGGACTGATTTCATCAAAGGCTCCCACAGTATTAAAGATGAATTTTACAACTTTGTTAAAATTATCATCCCCAATACTCCAAGAGGCATCAGTCAAGAATACAATATCTGCCTTGGCCCCTTTGCATACTGGAAAAAAAAATACAGGGTAAGCCCCCAGTCTCATTAACTCTTTCTATTCAAATGAATTCATGTAATAATGTAGGATGAAACTTAAAAGTGTGGCTCAATGAAAACAGCACAGCCTGAAAGCATGTCAGAATGCAGACTCCTGGCCTCACCCTAGACTTCCTGTCTCAAAATCAGCAATAATATGAGGTCCAAGTGACTCAAGTACAAAAACAGAAGCGCAGGTTTAATAGACCCTGATTCTCTCCCTGGGATCACTCTTGTTTAGATCCATTATGCAAAAATATGCTATTGTCTCACAAAAATCTCAGAGTAGCTTCAAACAATAAATGAGAGGGGACATCAAATGAAAAGCAGTGATGTCTGGAACTGAAAATGGGTCCTCAGTGGTTTGGAGAATTTGAATATAATTATCAAAGATTTGGTGCAAATGAAATGTTTTGTTTTGTTTTGTTTTTTAAGTTAAGCCACTAGAGTCATGTGTGGGAAAGGAGAGAAGTAAAATAAAGAAATAACTTCGAGTCTTTTTAGATTTGGAAGCCAAATAAAAATTCTAAAGAAAAATTTAATAAAATTTTAGTTTATGAAAATTAAATGTACAGAATGTAATATAACAAGAGTGAGCCCTAATGTAAACCATGGACTTTGGGTGGTGATGATGTGTCGATGTGATTCATCAGTTGTGACAAATGTACTAATCTGATGAGGGATGTTGATAGATGGGGTTGAGAAGGTAGGACACAGGTGGTTAATGGGCACTCTTTATACTTTCTACTCAATTTGGCTGTGAAACCAAAATACTCTAGAAAATAAAATCTACTAAAAGCAACATGTTTTGTTTGGTGGTTCTGTTTTTCAGTACTGGCGATTGAACCCAGGGCCTCATGCCTCTTGGATAAGCCCTCTACCACTGAGCTACCCCCATAAACTCCAACATCATTGTTTTAGCTGAGATTATTTATTGAATTTCTTTCAACAGTACAATTTTTTAAAAACCTGTTATTATTTTACCCTTTAAAAATACTTTATTTTTTAATTTTACTTATATAATAGGTAAGTAATAATAGAGGGGCATACAAGAGGCTTAACAAATTTGCAACAATCTAGGTCCTCTAATATGGTAAGAAAAATACTTCTGAAATCTGAAATGCTTTCTGAAAAGCAGAATGTAAAAAAAAAAAAAAAAAAAAAGAATAGCCCCAGTGGTTATTTACTTAAACATAATTTGATGGAGCTCTGAAGAACTGCCCCCAATTTACTAAGAGCCAAACCTACCAGCTCAGAGTGTCTTTTTACCAGTTCTCTGCAACTGACAATTATGTCTCAAACTTTAGTGAATGGAAATTTTTTTAGTTTTGTGTAATCCAGGGCTCTTCTCAAGTCAGAAGCCAGAAATTCCAAAATCAAAAGCCTCAGGGATTAGGTTGCAGATATAGCCAAAAAAGGTTCTCAGTGCCTCTTGATACCAGCAGCCATCAGAAAGAAAAGTCCTATATATGGACTATGGAAGGTATTTCTAGATCTCAACCTACAAAACTGAGAAAATGGAGTTCCAGCCAAAGGGCTGGAGAAGTTTATGACTGATTTTATTCACACTAAAATGTGCCCAGAAAGAGAGAGGAACAAACTACTGGTGATCTTTTTTTTCTACCTGAAAACTCTTCATCAAGAAAAGTAAATCAAAAACACTCCAGATCAATTGTAAATAAGTACATAAGGCATAACTAAGAATTTGTAAATCCCTCAATTCATTGCATAGTTATCTGAACTTACCATCCCGGGCTGGTGGAATAGTGGGAGGAGGAGGAGGTGTGGGTGGTTCTGTAGGAGCTTCAGTTGGTTTTAAGGCTAGAATTTTAAAACAATAATTAGAAAAATACGACATGTGTTCATTTCATATTCCAAAAAGTAAATCTTAAGGATGATTTGAATCCTCAGCAACAAATCAAGTCTTGTAAAATAAGGCTCCAGGCTCATTGGCATTGACATACGGGGAATTCTATTCTATCCAAACTTGGTATCCTTGAGTTTTTCACATGAATTACAGTTGTAGAAAGCACAGATTCAATGGGAAAATGCAAAGCCTTCAGAGAGTGCCAAATGACTATAAGTCACTAATAAGGATGCACAGTCTCCTTCTCACCCCACTTTGAGGAACCATCATCCCACCATTGCTGCCACTCACAGGGCGAAGTGCCTGAGCAGGTATCTCTTAAGTCCCCCTCACCTACAATGTTCTATTCTTAAGTCTTATAGAGGATTCCCAAATTGCTCAAAAACTTACTAGTATGTTCTCTGACGGGGACACCTGGCCCCTCCAGATTTGGTGTCTGCACAAACACAGTGACACCATATTCAGCATCTGGTGAAAGGCCCGTGAAGCAGTGGCTGGTTTCTGATCCACGCACAGTAATTTCTTGTCCTCTGGTTCCTGATTGTGACAACAACGAGAAATGCCAGCATTATCATCTATCACAACTAAAGAAATTATACATCATTTTATAAATAAAATGAAATATTCATCACTGAAGTTCAAAATGTTTTCACTATGGGCTATAGTTCATTTTTTTTAAGTGCACATACCATCTGCAGGGCTTAGTTTCAGTCTGTAGGAGGTGGCTGCCCGGTGAGGTGACCATCTGACACAGAATGTGTCCCACCCAACCTGGTAAGTTTTCAGATCTGTCACATTTAAATACACTACAAAATAAAGAAAGGGAAAAAAAAAAAAAAGAGTCACTGTGAATAAAGTTGTTTTTTTTTTTTTAAGAGAGAGTAAGAGAGGAGAGAGAGAGAGAATTTTTTTTTAAATATTTATTTTTTAGTTATCGGCAGACACAACATCTTTGTTTGTATGTGGTGCTGAGAATCGAACCCGGGCCGCACGCATGCCAGGCGAGCGCGCTACCACTTGAGCCACATCCCCAGCCCCATGAATAAAGTTTTAAAAAGCATACTTTTAATCACAACACAATTTTCAAATTTTCACGGTAGCTGAAATATGTCTAAAATCGTAATGTTTTCCTTATAAGAAAAATATATGAAAAATACACAAAGCATGGGGCTGGGATTGTGGCTTAGCAGTAGAGCGCTTGCCTAGCATGTGCGAGGAAGTGGGTTTGATCCTCAAGCATCATGTAAAAACAAATAAAAAAAAATAAAGGTATTCCGGCCAACTACAACTAAAAATATATATATTAAGAAAAAAGAGATGAAGCATACATGAAAACATACATGAAGGAAGAGCCAAAACCGGACCTTCCTTTCTATCACTGATTTTCAGGAAAAAGAAAATTCCACATAGCCCCACTCATAAATATGAATGTCAAAGACATATTATGAAAAATAGTAAATTTTCCTAGAAGGCTAGCTACTAAGTCCTTAAAAAGCTATCAAAGCACTAAGTGTCAAAAAAACAAATCTATTTGTGGGACAAGTTAGAGATTCAATGACTCAATCAAATAATATATTAATGAATTCAGGTAATATATATCTTAACATCAAATGTCAAGAAGAACTAGCATTACAACTTTATACAGATTATACATAGATGAAATGCCAAATTATACAATTTTTATCTTTTAGGATTCAAAATATAACAATCTGCATAAAGCAAACACCATATATTCTTGTATATTCAATTCCTTTAGGATTTAGATAAGCACCTTGTTTAACTGGATACAAAATCACTACCTATGTACAACTTAGAAAATATGCATAAATTTAAAACAGTGAAGTTAAAACAGGCTGGACTGGAATAAATATGCATAAATTAAGAAAAGTGAAGTTAAAAAAGGCTGGACCACACATTTTCTTACAACCGCAAAGACATGCATGACTCACGTGTAGTGCCTTGATCTGTGAGGGGAACACTGAGTCCAGAGTCATACTGAGCATAAACATTCACGTCATAGGTGGTACTGGGATTGAGATTATGTAACGTGTAGGATGTTACTTCTCCAACAAAGGCTTCCATGGGTTCATTGGAACCTTTACAACAACCACAAAACAATTTAGAAAGATGCAACCATAGCCTCAGATTTCACTCAGCACTAAAGACCCTAAAGTCAAATAGCAGGGAACACCATTAATTCCCGTAGCACTTCATCCACTGACTGACTGTGGCGGAAGCCACATTTGATGGTGAATCTGAAACTGTACCAAGGACTGACTCTTCACTCTCCTGTTCTCAAAGCACAACACAATACCTTGAATGCAGTAGGTGCATAATCAATGCTCTCTTAGTAAATATGTTCTCATGACTCTTTTTAAGCCCACCTTGCCAGAGAAGAGGTGCTCAATTAACATTTTTTTTTCAATTTATCATAGAGAGAATCCAAAAACTTCTATCTTGGACCTCACTTCACATTTTTTTTTCTCAGTTATCGACTCCCCTTTCCTCCTAAAGTTCTTTTTTCTGTTCTTATACAGGTTCACTTTCTCTTTCTCTTGCTTTATCTCCTTCATGTTTCTAATTCATAGTCTTCCTGGGTACATTGAAAATGCCCTAGGAAGGTTGATGCAAAAATCATGTTTCTTCTGATTTTAGTAAGCATATAGGCAGAACATTGAAACAGATAGCAAATAATTTACCAAGGTGATATTGATTTTGGTGAAACTGTCAGTGGGGAGTTGAAAGCAAGCTTGTCATGAAAAAAAACAAAATTCACAAAGTCTATGCCCAAAATGAAATAATACCTAGACACAAGGGTAAAGTACTAAAGTTTATATAGATAAAACCATGACATTTGCAGATAAATGGATGGAGTTGGAGAATATAATGCTAAGTGAAGTTAGCCAATCCCAAAAAAACAAACACCGAATATTTTCTCTGATATAAGGATGCTGATTCATAATGGGATGTGGTGGGGAGCATAGGAGGATCAGACAAACTCTAGATAGAACAAGGGGGAGAGAGGGGAAAAAGGAGAATGAGGGTAGGAAAGATGGTGAAATGAAATGGACATCATTACCCTAAATACATGTATGAAGACATGAATGGTTTGACTCTACTTTGTGTACAACCAGAGAAGTGAAAAATTGTGCTCTACATGTGTCCTATGGATTGAAATGCATTCTTCTGCCATGTATGATAAATTAGAATAAAAATAATAAAGACAATAAGAAAAAAGCTTTCATGATCATTAGAATATGTAGAATGACTGAACACATGTAGCTTTGATTTATACAACTGTACAGATCAGATCAAACTTTTCAATCATAAAAGTTGATGGTCTCATCTACACCCAAATTAACAATGATACTTTAGACCACTGACTTAAAATATCCATTAGAGAAAATTAACTCTGATGATAATGAACTTGTTATAACTGAACTGCAAAGAGAATCTAATAGTTGAATGCAATAGAGAATATCCTAACATGCAAATAATTTTCCAATGCATTTCTATTATGATAAAGATGCTTCCTTACCCACTGGCTTGTACACAATTTTATATCCAAGAACTGGAGAGGGTGAAGGATCCCAGGACACTCTGAATCTTGTATACCATTCATCAGAGATGTGTATGTTCTGAGGAGGAAGCAGTCCCACTGAAAACAAATATCAACTTGTGTTATTAACCCGGCACAGAGTGAGCACAGGACCTTATGGGTATTATTAGGACAGCCTTATTGGTTTAATTAGCTTAATTTTCTTTTCCAGAAATTAACTAAAAACCACTGAAGTGTTCATAATAGCTTGGTAATTTACAAAATTCAAACAGCTATTCAAATGAATTCAGGAACCTGGTAATTTTCAGAAAAACCTCCTGAGCAGGAGGCAAGATCCAGAGGTGATCTGTAATAAGACTCAAAATTATAGAAAATAGATCTCAGATCTGTTTAAGAATGTTATAGGTTGGATTGTCAGAACCAGAACACAATTTAGAGGCTATCTGGTTAGACCACCACATCACATAAATAAGATATAATTTGTCCAAGACCACACAGCTAGCTAGTGACCAAAACATTATTCTTCCCTTCCCCTTCCTTATCTTCCACCAACATAACCTAGACTGCATTCTCAATGCTCCAGAGGCACTGCCTCCAAACCTACACCTTGCAAAATCATTGCTGTTTAGGTGGCATGACAAATAGTTACTATTATTTATAGCATTACAAAAATAATTCACATTAAAACCTTTTTTTATAAGAGAAACTAGACATGACTTTGGCCGTTTCTAGAAAATTCAAGATGCATTAAATATTTTGTTTTGTGTTAGTTTTACATTTTAATAAGCACAAAATTCTGAAATATACTATTTTCCCAGAAAAGCAGTTTAAAGGGTGGAAAAATATAGTTTAAAAGGTGGAAAAGGAGAAGTTGTTGAATTAAAATCACCTTGAGTCACTAGACTGTCTCCACTGACTTAGTCCTACAGATGATAGTAAATCAATATATAGATTCCTGACCTTAAGAGGCTGGGCTGAATCAATTCTAGCCCTGCTTTTCTCTTAGGAACTTTCCTCTCCCAAATTCTGTAATGTTATCAAGAAAATTTAAACACAAAAAGAGTTTGAGCAAGTGAGTGAAGAAAGAAACCTAAGTAGATTTTTGCTGAATGAAGTAGAAAAGTGGAATGCCAATATTTACCAGTAATAGACCAGGAATCCAGCCTGCCTTTCTGCTAGACTAGTGGCTCTCAATCTTTGTGGCACATTATAACATCTGTAGGCCCAGCCCACACCTCAGACCAGTTACATTAGTATCTCTGGGAGTGACTCCCAGGGACTAGTATTTTTTAAAACTCCTCTAGTGACCTCAATGAGCAATCAAATTGGATAATTTTTACTCTAAACCATAAGAAGTTGTCATCAATATAGGTTAGAAAGGGGCTTGAATGTTGATAATTTTTTGTAAATTATTTGTTATAATAATTTTTAAATAGCTAAATTTTTAGGAAGATGATGAATGCTAATCATTTTTATCACTTAAGATTCACTCACAGCAGAGAATTATTTTAGCTGATATTTAATACTATAGTCTTGATACCAAACCATAACATTAAGCAGAGAATATACAATGGTTTTTCAAAGAATAAATAAGATTCTCTCAAGCAAAGAAAAATATGCATGCTTTTGTCTTCTTTTTTCCTCTTTCCATGGATCTTTAAATTTTTTAAATTTAAATTGTGTTTTTATGTAATCATTTTGATAAATGACAGTGTCAAGTACAAATGTTAATGCAATGTTAATATAGTAGTCTCTGAGATACATTGGTAGAGACAAATTAAAAGATTTTTAAAGGTATAAGAAATAATATTAAAATCCTTACAATTTCAAAGCAAATAAACAAACAAACAAACAAAAAAGTGTCAGCCACTGACCAGTTCTTCCATTTCCTGTTAGATGGGCACCATCTCCATCTTCATAAATAGGAATAACAGTAATTTTATATGGAGTATCAGATTGCAGGGGCTGCAGTATTACGTTGTTTCTTCTGCCTGGGACTGTAGTCTGTAGGGAAATTAAATTATTCATTTATTGCAAGCCAGATTGCTTCAAGATCAAAAGCCAATATTATTTTATGCATTCACATAAACAATAATGGTTTCTTTAAATTTTCTTTTTGTTTCAGAACACTCATGGAAAGACTAATTGTCTACACTGTCTCTATGCAATATGGGAGAATGGTTTCAGCGTCCAACAGATGTGAGTTCAGATCCCTGATCAGCTAGTTAATAACCATGTGGCTAAATGTCTTTGAAGGAAAACCTGTGGATTAAAGGTAGTAACACACACAACTCAGAAGGCACTGCTGAGCAGAGTAGCGCTCTGCAACAAGTTTGTCTCCACCTCTCATTGTCGTGCATGGTGTTCAGGTAGTCCTTCAACAGGCATGTACCAGGTATACAGATGAGCCAGGCATGATACTAGCTACTGGGTAAGAAAAAATGGACTATTTTTGCCCTCAAAAATATAAGTTTTGCTGACACTAATAAGGTAAAGAAGATGGGAAAGAGGAAATAGAAAACACATTCAACCACAAAGAGGAAATAAACTAGTCATCTCAATTTCTCTTCCAATCCCGTGCTTTGCTTCCACAAACGATAGGGGTCAGTTATGCCAGTGATTCTCAGCATAGAATATCATAACTAAAAACAGATTGGTAGAATAAATTATATTTTAATGTTTTAATAAAATAAATGCCAATTGCACATTTGATTATGGCAAGGCTGAACAAAAACTAAACATAAGCTTTTCTCCTTTAGCAAAAGATTAAAATCATCTACCTCATTTTGATCAGAAATTCAAAATGGCAATTATGCATGTTTCTTATTAATAAAAAATGGACTTTAACTAAAGCCTACCATACTAAGTTCAAGTAGATGAAATGTCTCATCATATGAAGTTCATCAAGGAAGAATGATCTAAGAGGATTTATGTGGCAAAAAGAATGCAAACCTCAGTCCTAACTCTTTTCTAATCATAATTGTTGGTGATCTTCTATGGGCCTATCACAGCAATTAATCACTAATCTTCAAGATAAGTACTTTCCCATCCATACCAAATGGATATGCGGAGTGAGGGCTATTTGGAAGCTACAAGAAATTTGAGCCAGGATCTAGAGAGAAAATATACACTCAAAACGTTAGGAGAGGTTGAGAGTGTGGCTCAGTGGTAGAGCACTTGCCTAAGCATGCTCGAAGCCCTACATTTCATCCCCAGTACGGGGGGTGGGGGGGGGGCGGGGAGATTGGAGCTAATAAAAGAAAATATATATATATGTCCCAAAACAAAAGTGTACTGAAAATGTTAAGTTTAGAAAGAATATAAACCAATTAGCATCACAATATGGAATGGAGACCTTGAAGAAGAATTAGATTTGAAGAAAAGGTACAGTTTGTATATTCACATCATCTGAACATTCACTTAGATATTCCATTATAAGAGTATCATATTCACTAATGTGTTCCTATAAGTAGGTGGTTGGAAATATGCAGGTCATCATGAGTAAGACAGTTTTTCAACATGTCCTTAGAAAAGAAGTGATTCCCCAAATCTTTGCTTCTCTGTAATGAGGGAAATAGACCAGGCACATTTGGGTGGCCCCCATGTATATCATATATAAAATCTGACTACCACACAATACTCAAGGATCGACTCTAATCATGACATACGCCTTAAGTAGAAATTTGACTTTACCCTCTAACCAGCTGAAAGTGTGTTAATAATTGAATCTTACACTTACATATTCATCAATGGGATCACCAACAGTGGGAGAATAAATGATCCTATATTGCTGAACTGGTCCATCAGCATGATCCCAGGCGACAGAGAGGCTGTTGGTTGTCTCTCCAAAAACTCTCAGATTCCTTGGTCCACTTCGTGGAACTAAATAAATAAAATATGGTAAAATTTGTTTCCCACCTGATAGCATTATGGAGGGACATTAAGGAAGGTGCTTGTAGGTATTTCTCCATTCGTGATGATGTTCATTCCCGATAAGATGTCCATATTTTGTCTGAATTTTTTGTTTGTTTGTTTGTTTTTGGTTTTTATTTATATATGACAGCAGAATGCACTGCAATTCTTATTACATATATAGAGCATAATTTTTCATATCTCTGATTGTAAGTGAAATCATAAACAGTACAAAGTGCTAGATTTCAGAACTACAGTTACATGCTAAACTTTCAGTGACACAGAGCTAGATTTGAACCTAATGTAGAGACTGGGAAAGAAAGGGGTTGTTTTAACTACTGCAAGCACCTCCTTTAATGACACATAGAGACTGAGGTTTCACATTTCCAAAGCGCCCATTTGGTGAGAAGAACCACTGCAGAGCAGAATAAGGAAGAAACCCTTCCTTAATTTAGGTCCCAGATTTGGGGAAAAAAAAGACTGAATGAAGTTCATTCAAAACAAAACAGAATCCTGGACCCAGAGCTTCAGCCTGGCATGGGAAGTAGGGAAGCCCAGGCATAGTTTCATGCAGAGGGCTGCCCTGACCTGCACCAAGACAGAAAGCTCTCTGTACCCCTCACTCACCACCACCCACCCCTTATTCCCTGGGAGAAGTCTGGCCAATCTAAATACAAGGAACAGGGTGGAGAAAGGATTTCCTCCTCACGTGTTCGGCCCTGGCTGGGGCTGGGATTCCCCTCTCCATCTGAGTAGAGAGCCACAATGTTCACAGAGTAGGGTGTGTCAGGAATGAGCCTCTCCAGGTGTACCGTGCGGGTATTTCCTGGCACCACAATCTGTAGGGGGAGAAAAATGCCAAATTCAGCCTGACAACAACCCAAATGCTTACCAAGTCTTTGGTTAGTCAGCATAATAATATTTATAATAAAAGGCTGAGCCCAGACTTGTCAGAAGCCAAGAGTGCTTCCCCGTGTGAGCTGCCCAGGCCACACCATTTAGACAAAATTTATGCTCAGAAATTCCCTTTCCAAAAATGCTAATTCATCCTTCACCCTTAGTTGCTTCAATTATCTCCCATTTATATTTATTTATAACATCTAGGACTCATGAAATTTAGTCAAAGAACATCCTGGGTGTTAGATACATGTAAGACAAGGAATTCACCACATTGGTGAGAGAGATATTCTGTATTAAGATAGAGAGCAATTACAATGGGATAGATAGATGTCTGAATATATCCGACCATATACAGAGTCATGAAAATCAGTATTTACACAGAATGCACACATTGCTTATCATTTGTTTATCTTTGTTCACCACTATTGTTTAGTTTTGCACACTTATAAATTGAATTAGTCCATAAATTTACTCTCATGTAAGTATCCTGACACTACTATTATTCACATAAATAATTTCTGAGTTCTAATTTACTAATCTATTTACAAAAGCTGAGTTGTATTATAAATTGAAGATAGGTTACAATTTGTAAGAGCCAATAAAGGCAGACTTTAACATATTTTCGTAACAAAGACATTTATACTTTACAACAAAAGCTCACTTTGACAAGGTCTAGCAATGATTTATATTTATTACTGAGGTTTTTAACTCACATAGACAGCTAACTTACATTTTCCCAAAATTCTTTTTTTTCCCCTAAGTAAACCTATCATTAAGATGCCTGCCTTAATTGACCAAAACCAATCACTTAAGTATTACACACTGGCATGACTGTGGCTTTTATTCTCACAGGCACCAAACGTGACACAAACATGTAACTGTATTCATCAGGAAAAGCAGCTTCCTAGAGAGGCTATGTCACACCAATAATTGGCTTATTGTTTTTAGCCAGCTGCCATGGCAGAAGCCACAACAGAATCTACAAAATTCTTTTGCTGAGCTCTAAGATGACAAAATTACTTACAGAATCCGAGGGTCTTGTGCCATCGACAGGAGAATACACAATGCGATACTGCTGCACAGGCCCAGGAGCAGGGTCCCAGCGAACATCCAGGCTGTTGGGTGTAGGATTATACACTTGGACATTTCTTGCCAGCCCTCTCACCACTGAGGAAATGAAAGCCAATGCCTATTTCTTAAGTCTGTTTATGCATGTCAAGTTTTCATCACTTTTCCACAATTTATACTCTGTAATATGGTAAAACACTACCCTCTTTAAACTTCTAATTATCTACATGTAAAAGCAGATTAAAACTCTCCAAATCCAAGCTCAGTCAAAGTTAGCCAGCTGTGTCCTTTGTTTATATGGAAGCAATGTTGTTTTCAATAAACAACGATGTGACCAGTAGAACTGGACTGGTCATAAATGGGCACAGGAAAAGGGAAAGGAAACAAGAAAACGAGCTTTTATTTCTAATATAGACAATGAAGAGAGAGGAGGAATTTTATACAGTCTGTCTTCTAAGGAAAACCTGACGAAAGCTATAGAGCCCATCTAAATCAGCTTGTTTGAATTTTTCATTCTTTCATTCATTCCTACTTCATTCAATAAATAGCTACTGAAAGCCTTCTGTGATTTAGAGAAAGGAAAAAAAAAAAGAGGAAGAAATAAGATATATTTGGTTCTCAATTAACTGCCTCAATAGGGATTTAGAAAATTTGCAAATTAAATCCATGTACTAACCCCCAATTCTAGCTTAGTTAATAACATCATGTCTCTAGACCTTTAGTGTTTTACCAAAGGAAGCCATCCATGCCTGCTTCCTTTTAGCCATCAGCAAGTATATTTTTAAAGCCAAAGAAATACTTATAAGTATGCACATAAGACTTTAAGCAATACTACAAAGAAGAGTAAAACATTATAAACCGATTTCTTATGACATTAATGACAAATGAAAGCATGTAGATTTTTAACCCCCAAAAGCACTTCATTAGTAAACCAGAGATATGCGCAACTGACTAATGTGATGAACAGATTTCAACAATTTACCCAATGAAAGCCAAGCACAAAACAGGGCCTTCCACTAATAAGGAAGCCACAAAGAACTGCTGAATGAACTGTAGTCAGTGAGAGAGAATAAAGTAGAATACTGGTGAGTATGTATACATTCACAAATCCTGAAATTATCATAATTGTCATTAAAAATGTGTTATTTCCTACACTACGAAATTAATAGTTGATGGTGTTTGGGATGTGAACTATGGGTAATTTCTGTTTTTAATTTTACCATTCTGAATTTTCCTTTCTCTACTGGACCTAGATGACTTTTAGAATGAAAAGCAAAATTTATGATGAAAAGTCTTTTTTTCCTGCTTTTTGACTTACATGTTCTTCCAGTATCTGATGTGCGCCCCCCATCACCTTCTGTATAGACAGGAACTACTGTAACTGTGTATGGAGTATCTGGCTGCAGATTCCTAAGAATGGCATAATTGGTATTCCCAGGGATTGGTACCTAAAGATTTTAATAAAAAACTTTAAGTCTGAAAACCTTTTAAAGGAAATAATACTTCAAACACTATCATACCAGTTTAAGACCAAGTCAAGAAGTTTTGAAGTATTTTCATATAATAATGTTCCCACAAGTGAACTGTTACAAGAGGTTACAAAGATTTCTCTCTATGCCTTCACTTCATTTTGTTCAAACTTCCTAGAATGACTATTTCTTCTCCTACCCCCATTCCCACAATTCCCCTACTCTCCAGACTCTAAGGCACCAACTGTTTACCCTCTGTCAAATCTTATTACATGAATATGAATTTCTTCAGCTCTGAAGCAAATAGTTAACTCCTTCAGTTCTACTTATAAACAGTCAGAGGTGGTTTTAAAAAACTAGAAAATAGTTACCAATTGCTCTGGGCCACCTGCTGTTGGAGCATAGAAGAGTTTGTATTGGCGAGGATTTCCCTCTGCATGGTCCCAGCGAACATTCAAGGTACTGGTAGAAGGGTCATACACTCTTAGGTTCCTCACAGTATTCAGAGGTTCTGAAATAAACAGAAATCAAACCACCGTATGGCCCCAAAAGCCAAGCACACCTGAAATACGAGTTTAGGGACCCTTAATATAGCAGACACCCCAAAAATTCTTGCATGTCTAAATTATCCACAAGACATTTGGGCCCAGTGACTTTTTTTTTTTTTTAATCCTAAAAAGTAAAAGTATCTTTCTTCACAAATAGAAGGAGATAATTCCAAGAAAGAATGTTAAAAGCAATCGATACTATTTTAAAAGATTAGGAAAACTCTGTGTCACCCCAGTGTTTACAAATAAAAGTGAGAGTCCAATCCAATAGGAGTTATTATAGAAGCTACAGGAACTCGGGTTTTACTTACTGGTCTTGCCTCTTCCGGTCATCCGGCCACCTTCACCATCAGGATACAGGGAAGACACAGTGATTGTATAAGGAGTGTCAGGCTTCAGTTTCTGCAGGACCACACTATTTTGTCGTCCTCCTATGGTGGTCTTAAATAAAACAGGTCTTAATAAGCATTAGCTTTGTTCTCTCCATCTCATTAGAATGTCAGAAAATTCCTTCTACTAGGGAACACTCTGAGACCCCTGCCAACTTTTGGAATCATGTACCACAGTGAAGGTTTAAATATAACTTATGGTATACTTTTAAATGTAAAGTATGCACCTCAAATCATAAAAAGGATTCCAAGCTTCAGACCGGTGACCTCAAAAATACATTTCAACTTGCTAGCCGCCAACACTGCAAAATTTCATCCAAAACACATTTCACAGAACTCTTTCAAAAAAGGGAGCATTAATCTTAAGTGAGCTACAAAGGAACTTTAAGATACCAAAGAACTGCATAACTTTAGAAGCTCCACACCATTCTGTATTATTCTTACTTTTTCACAGATGTTTTTTATTTGCTTTAGAAACACATTAAAATGATTCAGCAAAAGATCTAAAGCTCTTGGTGTTTCCCCCAAACACTGCCACTCTTAACAGCATTAGCTGTGTAAACGACGTGACTGGACCCTTTGCCAAGCCACACTCAGGCAGGGGTTCCCAGTGGTCTCTATGATACCACCCTTGTGGTATGAAGCGCCTCAATTTACTCCAATTAGGGAGTCTGCAGTTTTATATTCATTGCTCAAGGCCATCTAGCTATCTTGTTGAAAGAAAATTTGTTCGATTTGTTAACAGTCTACCGAATTCAGATGTTTATGCCATATTAATTAAAATCGCATGAAAATGGCATGCTGCCCACAATGAGCACACATGTACATGGCTGGATGTGCTAGTACAGACCAGATGTTTCAAACTTAGCACCCATCCATTCAAGTAGTCTGAATTCCAGAGAAAACCTCAGTGAATCACTGCAGTCATCCTAAATATGAGCGAATTGAATTAAAGTGGCAAATTTCAAAAAATTTAACATTTGAGGTTATGGGAGAGCAGTAGTCAATATTAGTACAGCCATTTTCATAAAATTTTGATATATAACACATTGGAAAGTATCTATTTAGGGGAACTACTCTCATGAATAAGAAAAGAGGTGTCTCCTACTTCTCTCATTGAACTCTCCAACATAATTCCAGCATTCATGCTTAATTACTTTGATTATTTCATGGACCAGCACTGAAACAAGATGGGGGGGTTTTTGATCCAGTTAAACCCATTCAGGGAGGAGCAGAGGGCTCTAAACACATACTCTTATCACTGACAGTCTCAACCTCTGCTAGCACCTTGAACTCATAAGAAGTATGCACCATTTGCTTATGCTCAGCAAGTGTGATAATTAAATTAAAAACTCATGTCTCTCTAAGGCTATATAAGAAAATATTATACCTATCTTTTTATAAAAGTCAGCAAAGTTCTAGATCTCACCAAGAAAGGTATTTGAAATAACATCAGTATAATCCTACTTGTATAAAAATTGTGGTGCTTCCTGACCTAGGAGAATGTATGCATTTCTACCCATGCACTTAAAAGGCAAAGCTGGTAAAAGCCCAAAGGCAGACAACTAAAATTAGGAAGGGAGAAGGTAAATTAATTAAGGGAGGACTCAGAAGATAAAGATGACAGCAGCTGAGTTTGCAGTTCTATCTTATTTCTTAGGTACCTCCCTTTGGATAATATAAAAATGGTGAGTATTTTGAATTAGATGAGTGGACTTTTAGATCAGATCTAGAAGACATCCCATGACATGCAAAAACCAGAAAAATAGGGATACAGAAAAGAAACTTTACTGGGGTGTTTAGCAAACTTTCAGTGCTTGATTAAGTTAGAGAGAGATAGATTGAAGATCTACACAGACTCTGAACATATCTTGATATCTTCATGGATAATCCTGCATTAATAGGATTATTAATGGGAAGTGTGCACCCAATGTTCCAAAGCTACTATGAAGAGCAACTATCATCCGCTGTGAGAACATCCACTAGGTCTCCATGATGCCCTCCAGATGTGAGTGCTGGCTAAGGGGTCAAATAACCCCATTCAATACAGGAAAATCTTTTAACCCTTAAATAAGCATGAATTCACATTGAGGGTGAAAGGAATTTGAAAAGAAATAGGTAGAATTTATCCAAGTTGTAGTTTTTTAAAAACAAATTACCGTCTGTTCATTGCCTTCCCCTGTTGAAGGCTGATAAGTGATTCTGTATTTCTGCACACGACCACTAGCAGGGTCCCACTTAACAGTCAAGCTGTTAGATGTTGCATTGTACACCTGAAGGTTTCGCGGACCACTTTTTGGAGCTGAAAGAGGATTGTTAAAGACAGAGTAAGCACACAGAACGAGGCCTCCCTAAAAAAATATGTGTGGTTCCCAAGGAAATTGATATAGCTGTGTACCTCTAGGTGTAGAATTAAATTAAAGCTCATAATAAAGATGGTTGTTATCTCTTAAATAATTACATGGTATGGATTCAATGCTTGAGTTCCCCCAAACCTTGTTCCTCCATACATTGAAACCCTAACCTCCAATACAACGGTATTTGCAGATGTGGCCTTTGAGGTTAAATGAGGCCATGAAGGTGGAGACCTCAAAATGAAATTAGTCTTTATAAGAGGAGACATGAGAGACTCTATATATGTCATATGACAACAGAGGGAGCAGGGAGCTGTCCACAATCCAGAAAGAGAGCCCTCATCAGCAACAGAACGGGCTGGCACCTTGATTTTGGATTTTCCATTCTCCAGAACTAAGAGAATACAAATATTTGTTAAGTCATCTAACCTGATATGAGTTAGATGCTAACCAATACACTCCTTATCCTCAACAAGTAGTAGTAAAACCAAGTTTTTCAAGAAAAGCCTATTTAAAAGAGACCATGCTCTTCACACTTACGATTAAAAAATAGAAAGTGTATTCAAAATGTATGTTACTGTATCATTCATTCATTTATTATTTGTTTACTCAAACAATTCAACAAATTAAAAATTCTTACCTTGTGTTGTTAAGGGTATCAAACGCACTAAAAGAAAACAGAATTTGGGGAAGCATTACGAATTTAGCCCTACTTTTTAACAATGAACTTTAAAATATCAAGGTCCTATTTAAAAACTGAACACCTACATGTGCGTTCGCTGCCACTCAGGTCATCACTCTCTGACTCGTCAGGATAGATGGCTGTAATGGAAACTTCATAGAGAGTGTTGGGGTTCAGGTTTTCAAACACCAAGGTGTTTTCATCTCCATTTAAGATGGTCTTGGGGAAAGAAGACAAAAACATGTGTTCACAACAATAAGTCTCCATTTATATGATACACACTGGCATTTCATTGACATCATTTAGACAGATGTTCCTCCTGCTTTAATGCATGCCATGAGCTCAGATGTCACTAGTATAAAGGGATGCTTATTTGGCAATGAAATAATGCACATTTCAAATAAGCTTCTCTATAATTAAATGGGACGTGAAAGAGAGAAAAAGAGAGTGTGTTAACCTCCATCTTATCCGAGCTTCCAAAAGGTGCCCAGGTTATTCTGTAGAGAGACACATCTGAAGCTCCATGATCCCAAGTTCCTCTGAAACTCTCTGGTGTTACTTCAGTAAGTCTTAGGTTTGTTGGGGCTGGAACAGGTCCTATATCATGAAATAAAAGGCAGGACTAAGTGTAGTACCAACTTCTTTTAATAGAATAAAACTGCTTTGTTTATTTTAATAGATGTGCAGAAACTGATGAACTATGTTGCTTTAAAACCAAATATTTTACCAATTCAGTTCATTTGAAAAATAAATACAATATAGGGCAAGCACTGTATGGATATTAATAAGTTATTATTGATGTTCTATTAAAATGATGATGGGGCAGGTGGTTACCAGGGGTTGAACCCAGGGGCACTCAACCACTCAGCTACATCCCCAGCTCTTTTTTGTATTTTATTTAGAGACAGGGTTTCACTGAGTTGCTTTAACTGGCTTTGAACTGGTGATCCTCCTGCCTCAGCCTCCTGAGCTGATAGAATTACAGGCATGACCAACCATGCCAGGTAAAATGATAATATTTTTAAAGATGCCACTTAATAATATTCTCCTAACTCGTTGGTTTCTGACCTTTTTTGATCTCCAATTCTGTGACTCTGGTGAAACAGAAAAATACAAAGAACAAAAGTCTGTCACATAATATCAGAGAGCTCACAAACCTTGTCCAGTCTTTCAGAGACCCCAGAGACAAACATGGACTCCTAGTTAAGAGACCCTCTTTCTTACCCAAGAATGTTACAAACTAAGAAGGCTGCTATATTACACTTCAAGAAGATGCTAATAGAAATAGGTATGCACTTGTTCTTCAAAACTTGTTGTTCTAATATCCAAAAGAAAATGCTTTCATTTTATCTTTTTAAGAAACATATACATCATTGCAGTTTAAAACTGAGAATGTCTACCTTGATTTTTAAACACCACTAACATATTACACTCTGACATTTGGTCAGAACATACCTACCCTAACATATAGTGAAATCAAACCTAGGAGGAAAGAAACTCTGAACATGTTTTGATCTAAGTAAGCAATACACATGCTTTTCTCCACACATCGTTAAACCTGAACATGACATGAAGCTGATCATACTGACCCAATCCAGAGAACAGAAACCCCAAAGGCCCTGATAATTGCTAAAATTCTACCACACGGTCCCTCAGATGGCCAGGCACTCTGGTCAGTTTGCAGGACAAGCAGTCTGGAATGTCTGCCATGGATCTAGGCTTTCATTATGTATTATTTTCCTATCTCCTGGTAACCGAAACCCAGAGCCATCAAAAATTTGTTCCTAAGTACGATGAAAGAGCAATTGCAATAAATCAGAGGGCTATACTGCTTCCACGAGCACAACTACAAATCAGTTACTAAGGATGCACTTTGCATATATCAGAATTTATTAGATCCAGGTGCAGTGGCATACACCTGTAGACCCAGCTACTCAGAAGCTGAGGGGAGAGGATCACTTGATCCCAGGAGTTTGAAGCAGGCCAGGCAACATAGGAAACCCCTATCTCAAATAAAATAAAATATATTTGGAAATCTTAAGGATTGAATACATATATTGGAAATAGTAACCTAGTATACCAAGTTACTATTTCATGAGCCTTTTTATTGACTTTTTTTTCTCTTTAAGATGCCTATTATGTTTATACGAAACTGCCAATCTACTCATATACATCAATCCTCATCCTAGCCTTGATTCTTATCAGGTAAAAACATTTGCCAAGATGACAACTAAAATTGCTAAGAAATCCCATAGTAAAAAAATAGCAGAGTCAAAAAGAGAGGAGTGGATATACCTGAAGCAAGGAGGCAGGCTGTATCATTTGACAAGATGCCCTCATCAGATGTAGACAGCTGGACACTAAAGAAGAAGCTACTGAGAACCGTGAGGGGATATTGGATAGGAGGTGAAAGTCCAAGACTAAAGCACTGGAACATTAGTTCCAGACTAATCCCACCTCTAGATTACTAAGTGAGGCCATGAAAGTCATTTAAATTCTCTAGCCCCATGCTGTCTATTATGGAAACCATTAGCCACATGTGGCTATTTAGCACTTAAAATGTGGCTAGTCTGAATTGAGATGTGCTGCAAGTATAAAAATACACACTGGATTTCAAAGAATCCTTACAGAAAAAAGTGAAATGTCATTAATAATTAAACTGAAACATCAAAATGATAATAGTTTTGGTTAAATTAGGTTGAATAAAACATATTAAAACTAATTTTCTTTTTATCTTTTAGTACAGATATCAGAAATTTTTAAATTACTTATGTGGCTCCCATTATATTTGTTTGGAACACTTCATGTGGTAGACTTCGATAATTTTAGCGCTCAATGGATTAGGTTATTACAGGTTAATCATTAAATTAGAAAACTGTATGCTGAGCCCTAGAATAAACAATTATGTGCCAGGCCCTGGAAATATGTAGCTGAGAAAAATAAACATCTCTGTCTTCATGGGGAGAGACCAAAGGGAACACAGAACAGGTATTTAAAAGACAAGCAAGCAGGCATGGAGGTGCACAACTGTAACTGTAACTCTAAGGCAGGAATATCACATGTTCTCGTAGTGAGAGCCTTTTTCAAAATAAAAATTAAAAAGGGCTAGAGATGTAGCTCAAAGTTAGAGTACTTGCTTGCAATGTGCTAGACCTTAGATTCAAGCCTTAGTACCAAAAGAAAATTAAAAAGATACTTCTCTTCTGTTACCCTGATATCCCTTTGCAAATAGGGATATCAGGGTAACTTTGCAAATAATGAGATCTCAAAATTATACTTCATACTTTCCAGAGAAAATGTCCAACATGCATCTAGAGTATGCTTTTTTCCCCACCCTACTATACACACACACCAATTAAGTAGCAAGAGAAATTAAGGGAAGTGACTGATAGCATAATAAAGGAATGGATACAAAGAAAATGAATTAAAAAACAATCTAAATTGAATGCAGTGGCACATGCCTGTAATCCCAGTGAGCTGGGAGGTTGAGACAGGAGGGATGGCAAGTTTGAGGTCAGCCTCAGCAAATTAGCAAGGCCCTAAGCAACTTAGCAAGACCATGTCTCAAAATAAAAAATAAAAAGGGCTGGGGAAGTGGCTCAGTGGTGTAGTATCCCTGGGTTCCATTGCTGGTACCAAAAAAAAAATTTTTTTTAATTATTAAAAAGACAATCTACCCAACCAGTATTAAATACTAGCAAAAAGAACATTAAGAAATGAAATGCCCCAGTAAGTTGAAGTACACATGAATGCAGAGTGTTGTTTTCCAAGTATCAATAAAGCAGAGGCACAACTCACGGGTTGTCTCTTGAGCAGTCACTGGAGGAGACTCCCCTTCATCATACACTGCAGAAACACTGACTGTGTATAGGGTTTGTGAGGAAAGGTCTTTGATGGAGGTGCTGGCCCGTGATCTGTCCACCTCGACCTATAATAACAACAGAGCAGCAGAACTATTTTTACAAAGGGTTAGGTTTGGGAATCTCTCAATTGTTTACTAGAACTCTCAACACAGGAACATAAGAATTATTGTAAGAAAAAAGCAGCAGTATGCTTCAATTTGTATGAGAATTCAGAGAATCAGATACAATCTAAATGTTTCCAAAATGGAGAAAAAAAAATGTATGTACTAGAGTCAGATCTGACCCAACTGGTAAATGATGACTGCATATGGATTTACATAACCTAACCATTTTTCACCTGTCTCTCTTCATATTACACCTATTTCTTTCAGGAATGTTCTCCTAAGCATTGTCTCTTTTGCTATGCACAAGAATCTTGTGAAACCCATTTAGATCTTGAAATGGAAACTAGACTGACATAGTTGTGTGCATATGTATAAATTAACTTTTGCATAATCTACAAATTAGCAGCATTTACAAATGCCTGGGTGCTAAGAGGAACTATTTCTATGTTCCAAAACACTCTATTTGCTCCCACTTTGAATCTAGTTGTCCTGAAAAGAGCTCTCCATCCCCAAGTCATCTCAAAAAAGATCATTCCTAAAGGGGTACTCTTCTGACAACATATTACTCCTTCCTCTCTGTCCTGTTCAAGTGTCCCATCTTCCCATCATCTGACAAACTTCCATTCTTCTCTCCTGCATCTTTTTAATATCTTTTATTTTTAGAAACATGATGGCATTTTTTAGTCATTCATAAAATGAGAGCACCATATAAGGCCTCGGGATGAGAAGGAAATACCATTTAAATTCTTATAGCTCTTTATCTACAAAGGGATAAAGACCACACTGTTTTTGAGATTAATATCACACAGCAAAACATTTCTGAACTACATCCAAGACAGACCAATACATTATGATTTTCAAGAAGTGCTTTATTAATATCACAAGTTTTCAACCCCATATGAGTAAAAGGACAAGTGTTTAAGTCCCACTGTCATCTATAATTTATGAAGTTATTTTGTTAAGCCTTCTGAGAAAGCAAATATATCATATCCTTTCTAATTCTCAACCTACCTCTTTGACATCCTCTTCTGGTGTTTTGTATCGAACAATATATTTACGGACTTTTCCAAGCACAGGTTCCCACAAGACATTCATCGTGCTGTGAGTCACGTCTCTGAGTTTCACATCTTGAGGTCTGGGTAAAGGCACTGGAGAAGCATGAGATATGAGACCCAGATGTGCCTCTCAACCACAAACTCCAAATCATTCACTAAAATTTCAAGAAGTTGTCTGGGGAAAACTTAAACGTATGCAGCAAAATAACTGAAAAAATGATTATAATGATAAAAGGGCCACCATTCTACCAGAAAGAACTTCCTATGAAGACTTTAAAAATAAGATATATTTTATCACAATACTAACTTCTATTTATGTTAATTTTCTTCCACTCTAAATAACTTGCTGCTCAGCCATAATGAATCATAGTTCTTCATAAATGTATAGCTCATGTTTCTTTATCAGATACTTAAATCAGTTATGATAGATAACAAAATTGAGTTATGCTCCCTTAAGAGTATGATAGAAAAATAAGTAGTTACAAGAGTAAAGAACAGTAAGCACCCAGTGAGCTTCTAAGAAAAGCTACAGAAGCCTAAATGGTTAGAGGGAAATCAAAATAAATAAATAAATAAATAGATCTTTTACCAAATCCAACAAACTTTATCTTAAAAAGAAGGAGGTATATAATGAGGAGAAGTAGAGTTTCTACTTCACCAGGAACTTGAAACACCTTGATCTTAACCCTGAATATCTTCCTCCAAAACCTCACTCACCCAATATTGCCATTCTCCTACATAGTGTATTTCAAGAGTCTAAAACAACATCAATTTTAAGACGCACCACTATTTCATGTTCTGTGGCTTGACAGAAACACCTTGGTAATACACTATGGATCGTAAGACATTTCTCAATACCAGGCATGATAAATGTGAAAAAAAAAAAAATGGGCATCTTAGAATCGATTTAAAATTCTACTGTAAGCCTAGAATTAAAGTATTTATTCTCAAACTCATTTGTCTAAAGTAACAACTCTGTAACTTACACATGAATAACCAATCATTGATAGCATCATGTAAAAGAAATATTCTAATGAACATCAAGTTTATAGCAATAAGAAGGGAAGGAAAACTAGCAGCATCTTACAGGTGACTTCCCGAGCGGTGACAGGTTCACTAGTGAGGTCGTGGAGGACAGCCTGAACTGTGACCTCGTACTCAGTATTGGGAAGAAGGTCAGTCAGCTGCACATCAGTCACCGTTGGCCCAACACGCATCTACATATGAAAATGCCAAGCAGCTTATTAAATGTTCAAATCAAATATTTCCATTTCCTGGGGATATCTAGTTGAAGCCTATTTGTAATCACTAGATTGCAACACAGCTTTTATTTTTCATTTATAAGAAATGCATTTGGGTTTTTGTTTGTTTGTTTGTTTGTTTTGTGTGTGTGTGTGTGTGGTGCTGGGGATTGAACCCAGGACCTTGTGCATACAAGGCAAGCACTCTACCAACTGAGCTATATCCCCAGCCCCTGCATTCTTTTTTCATGCCAATGTTTTCTAAAAGGTGTTTTGGGCCACAAACTTAGTTTTCTATATTTCTGTTTCTATATTTCATAAGTAACGGAAGTATAATGGGGACTGTAAAACTGTAAAGTCTCAGAAGGGCCCAGCAATTAAAAAAAAAAAAAAAAACATGTCTCACCTCTTTAGGTTTGGTTGGTTCTGGGGCTTTAACAGGTTGGTGTGACAAGGTGTAGCCAGTAGCTCCTCCCACAGGCTGCCATTGCACATGCATGGTGGTGGGACCAATATCATAAATATTCAGGCTGACTACAGGAACAGGCACTATTAAAAGCAAAATCATAAGTAAGTAAACCAGATATCAGCTACTTCCTTTCATTCCACTTACATTTTTAACCTTTGTTTTTTACTTTATTCATATTTGTATGCACTAAACAGAGAATGGGTTCGTAAGAGATAAATCACAGTTAACATAATCCTCTTCCCCCATGAAAAAATTCCAATCTCATTGCTCATTGCACTTAATACTCAGGACTGCATGGACAACTAGTAAATGGAAAAATAATTCAAAAGTTTAGATTGTAAAGGACATTCCAGTGGGTGCCTATAGAAGCCAAAATGGATAATAACTTTCTGAGACTTTAATCTCCCTTTCTGAAACATAATCAAGTTGGCTCTTTTTATTCTTCAATCATAGAACTTCAGACATAAGTAATCAGCACAGTTTACTTCATCTTTCTTAAAAAATTACATTTAAAATGAGCATGTTATACATTAATAACTGGAACATGGAGATTCATAGGCTTTTAAAGATAAGCTCATGAGGCAGAGTAACAAATTTACAATCTCTTCTTCACTTAATACCCATGTAGTTTTCAATTATTTTTTATTCAAAGATTGATTTAAAAGTTTTTAGAAATTTGGGGCTGGGGATGTGACTCAAGCGGTAGCGAGCTCGCCTGGCATGCGTGGGGTGCTGGGCTTGATCCTCAGCATCACATAAAAATAAAAAAATAAAGATGTTGTGTCCACCGAAAACTGAAAAATAAATATTAAAAAATTCTCTCTCTCTTCTCTCTCTCTCTTTAAAAAAAAGAAAGAAATTATCGCATAATCCTGCCAATTATAAAATGCATTACTTCCCATCTCCTATAATTGAATATAAAGAGAAGAGATGAGGACCTCAGGAATTGAGCAGTAAGTGCTACCAGTTCTTGCCCTACAAAACAATGATGCTCACTCCTTAAACAGGTTTCTCAGTCAGGCATGGTGGTGCATGCCTGTAAGCCCAGTGACTCAGGAAGCTGAGGCAGGAGGATCACAAATCCAAGACCAGCTGCAGCAACAGTGAGGCTCTAAGCAGCTTGGTGAAACCCTGTCTCAAAATAAATAATAAAAGGGGCAGAGGATGTGGTTCAATAATTAAGTGCTCCTGGGTTTAATTCCCAATACAAAAAAAAAAAAAAAAAAACACAATCTTTTCTTGTTCCTAATATCTAACCAAGGAAAGAGTAACTTCATATGGCCTTGGGAACTCTACCAGGAATAGAAGCAAGAAACACCTCCCCCAAAAGCTTCAATCAAAGTCAAAGCCTTTACAGTTTTTCCAGCAAAGTACAGAGGCCAGACAAAACAGGGAAACCTTGTTACCAGCAGGGAGGTCTGGCAGTCAGCAGAGGTAAAATAGGCCATCTCTGCATAGTAACTCTTCCTCACCTACGCTGTACTCTCTCCATGGCACTTTTTAGTATCTTGCCCCTGAAGAGCTTAGTTCCTTGATAAATAGTTACTGTGTAACAACTAGAGTAAAGTTGGAAGTATTATCCCCCTGAAAGGTATATTTTCATTTTAAGAGATTTTCTTGTAATCAGGAAGTCCCAGTACCCTGAGAAATGTATGACAATATTAAAAGGATTTTTCTTGTATATTATTATGGCCATGGCCACCTCCCACCAGTGGGATCCTGTGATGGCATGAACAGCCAGTAAGAATAGAAAAACCACTGTTTTTTGAGCATCTGCATGATGAGGCATTCCGTAAATATTTGTTCAATGAATACTGAATAAAGAAATGATTTCAAAGGCTAGCAAAAATCTCACATAGACCATGACTACTTTATCTTGGAAAACAAGACAATGAGAAAATGTGTGTTTGGGATTTTTTAAAATCTGACTTACGGGTTTTTTCTGTGCCCTTCAGAGGTTCACTATATTCGTCTTCTACCACAGAATACACATTGACCACATACTCAGTCTCAGGCTTCAGATCTTTCAGTACCGTGCTAGTTTCCAGTCGACTCACATAAAACTGGGCAGGTGAATAAAAAATAATAGCAACATATGTTTAAACCAGTTTCCTCTTATCTACTGTAGTTTTTTTTATTGGTTGTTCAAAACATTACAAAGCTCTTGACATATGATATTTCATACATTAGATTCAAGTGGGTTATGAACTCCCATTTTTACCCCAAATACAGATTGCAGAATCACATCGTTACACATCCACAGTTTTACATGATGCCATATTAGTGACTGTTGTATTCTGCTACCTTTCCTATCCTCTACTATCCCCCCTCCCCTCCCCTCCCATCTTCTCTCTCTACCCCATCTACTGTAATTCAATTCTCTCCTTGTTTTTTTCCCATTCCCCTCACAACCTCTTATATGTAATTTTGTATAACAATAAGGGTCTCCTTCCATTTTCATGCAATTTCTGCCATGAGCTTGGAAATTATATTTCAATGGGGCCATTGTCTTCCATTTATGGAAACAATTGGGTTACAATGAAATCGTGGACAATTAACATCAATTATTCTCCCAGGTATTATTTCCTTATTTATAAAATAAGTGAGTAAAACTAAATTCTTAAATTATAATTTTATGGTTTATCCTTTTTTGGTGGATATTAATTGTACAGAACAACAGGTTTCCTTGAAGCATATTCATACATGCACGTAACATAATTTAATCAATTTCATCATCAGTACCTCCCTTTCCCCCACCCCCATCCTCTTCCTCTACTCTATTGTTCTGACTTCTAGCTTTATGGAATCCCTTATATTTCCTTTTTTCTCTCTAGCTTCCACATATGAGAGAAAACATATGATACTTTTCTTTCTGGGTCTAGCTTATTCAGCTAGTTCCACCCATTTTCCTGAAAATGGAATAATTTAGTTCTTTCTTATGACAATGAAATTGTACTCTGTATATGTGTATATATCACATTTTCTTTAGCCATTCATTTGTTGACAGACACTTGGCTATTATGAACTGTGCTGCTATAAACATGGGCATGTCTGTATCTCCATTGTGTTCTAATTCTTTCAGATAAATACCAAGGAGTGATATAGCTGGATCATATGGTGGCTCCATTTGTAAAATTAGATCATCTTTAATGTTCCTTATCAACTCCATGATTCTAATACAAACTCACAAACAAATTGGCATCCTAAAATTATTTTAAATTTAAAAATCACATTGATATTCTACAATTCTTGGAAACCATAAGAATTTAATCAAAGGCCTTTCCCTTTCATTAAGCTCAAATGGAAGTGCATGCCTCGCCAAGAACAGAAAGCACCATTCACAACTCAGTTCTGCCCCCCTCACAGCCCTATTGCCCCACACCCAGTAGTTTTCCCAGAGCACTAATGAGGACCCAATCTCAGTATGAGAAAAGAGTGGATTTAGGTGTTGTTTACTCACTTCTTGACGTTTCCCTCCAGAAACAGGGTAATATTCCACTTTATATCTATCCACACTGTCAGAAGGGGGCGTCCAGCTCACCCTAAAGGAACGATGAGTTCGCTCAGAAATAACTAGGTTGGAAGGAGCTTCCAAGTCACCTACAAGTGGAAATAAAGTGCATGTGCTTTTTCATTATTGCAGCAAGATGATGAAGTTTAATTGAAACAGTATTGATCTCTCTTTTTTTTTTTTGAAGCTTTTACATACTTCCTTTCACATAGTAAGTAAATAATAAGTAAATACAGAGGTCCATTGCCCATAAGACCACTCTAAATGAGTAGTTCCTTAAACTTCATCCTCTTCTTCTTTAAGACATCACCAGTTAAAATCACCTAGACCCAAACTTCTGCATCATCCTCAGATATTTCCTTCCATCTTTACCCTTATACATATAATCAATAATAAGAAAGAATTTGGGTCCTGACAATTTAGCTTCTCCATTGTCTCTATCACCATTAACACAGCCAGAGTTCCCTGCCCTCGTTATCACTTTGTAGTGTTTATATGTGTGTTTGCAATTTTTTTTCATATCTTATCACCTTAGCTAAAAGTTATGTTCTGTAAGGATAAATGTGGTTTTAAAATTTGGGAACAGGGCTTTGATGTAGCTCAGCAATAGAGTGCCTGCCTAGTATGAAGCACTTTAAAAAAAAAAAAACAAAACAACAACAACAAAAAATAACTATTGAGGAACATTCTACTGCCTGTGAATTTTTTTTTTTTTTTTTTTTTTTTTTTTTTTTTTTTTAGGTTCCAGGGATTGAACTCAGGGGCACTTGACCACTGAGCCACATCCCCAGCTCTTTTTTTTTTTTTTTTTTTTTCGTTTTATTTAAAGACAGAGTCTTACTGAGTGGCTTAGAGCCTTGCTTTTGCTGAGGCTGGCTTTGAACTTGCAATCCTCCTGCATCAGCCTCCAAGCTGCTGGGATTACAGGCATATGCCACTGAGCCCACCTGCCTGTGATTTTGCTCCCACATGTAGATACAGGTGAAATGAAATTATATAATAAATATCTAAAATAAATATCAATGAAAACAAAAGTATGGGACTGGGGGATAGCTCAGACCAATATTTGATCCCTAATACTTCAAAAAGAAAAAAAAAGAAGAAGAAAGAGAATAGAAGTATTAAGCTCAATGCAAATAATAATTTAAAGGGAGAAGAATTAGTCCAATGACTCTCTGAGCATGGCAAATCATTTTCATATAAACTCTCCATTTTTGTAAGCCAAAACTAGGGAGACCATTTCCATTCTTAGTATCCTAACCTTTATTGTACTTGGGTCATAGTCAAGCTTGCAAAATTATCAAGCAGTTTTACTGTCTGGGAAACTAGAATGAATGCAACTACAGTTGATAAAAAAAATAAAGGAAAACAGATAAAAGATGTTTTCATCCCCACTCAAAGTTTTCTCCAATTGAATAAAACTACAACTCTCTCAGTTAATTCAGAGCCAGGAGCCTACAAATTCTGGCTGCCCAGCTGGTCTATTTCTCCAGGGAAAAGGTCAGTCTGTTGTTCAAAATCCAAAAGAGAAAATCTGCAAAAGTTTGGAGAGAGAAACTTGAGAAGGAACATTAAAAAAAAAAAAAAAGTAGCCCCAGTATCCAAAGCACATGAACCATTTTTACCACATTATTTGTTAAACTCATTCCAACTTTTCCAAAACCAGAATAAGTTAAAGGACAGTTTTTACAATAATCTACATATACATAAAAGGAAATTTCTCATAAAATAAGAAGCATAATTTTTATTGTTGGTTTTCAAAAAAAAACAACCATTGTGGTGTTTACCATGTTTTGACCTATGTTTTTATACAGATAATAGTCATTCTGCACCATCCTCTGTTATTACAAATCCAGTTCTAGAGTTTCATCTCTAAATTCTAATTTTTTATCCATATTTGCTTCTCTCAAAGACCCCTAAAAACGTATTTAACCATTTTATCCTGACCGAGTACTTTAACTTGATCTCACTGGTAAAAAGAAATCATGTAATTTCTAAAAGTCCAAATCCTAAGATTAGTAATTTCCTTTTATATTCTGATGTTACAAGCATAACCATCTATAGTTGAGGCAAAAAAAAACAATCAGATCTAAGACCCCTCTTCCCATTCTACTTGAATTAGTAAATCAAAAAAGGTGCCAATTTTAGACAACAAAGTTTATAAACAGCCATCTAATGGCAACATGACAATACTTAACTAGAGTTACTAGAGAAGAGATAGTCACAGAAAAGGAAGCAGGTCTCTCCACCTCTCCCCACCCTTCACCCTGACTCCTCTTTCTCTCTCCCTGAGTATTTTGCTGGAGGTGCAAGCATATATGCAAAAAGTACATCCTCAGAAAAGCTAAAAGCCCTTTTCTAGTTTGGTGCCTTTCCAAGAAACAATAAAAAAAAAAAATCAGGGGCTAAAGAAGTGATTTTCAACTGGGAACAAGTCCCCACACCCACCCCCAGCAGACATTTGACAATAGAGAAAATCTGCAAAAGTTTGGAGAAAATCAAGAAGAATCATTAAAAAAAAAAAAAAAAAAAAATGCACTCTCAGTACCCAAAGCCTCTGAATCACTTCTACCATACATTATTTGTTATATTCACTGCAATTTTCTCAAAACCAGAGTAAATTGGGGATAAGAAGGATAAATAAATCAGACATTAATATCCTCTGTGCCTATATGACCACATGACCAATGTGATCCTACATTATATACAATCTGAAGAATGAGAAGTTATATTCCATTTATGTATGATGTGTCAGAATGCATTCTACTGTCATGTACAATTAACTAGAACAAATTTTAAAAATCAGAGTAAATTAAGGAAGAAAAGTTTTTCTCATATATTAAGGACCACCATAATTTTTATCATTAATTTTCTGAAAGCCTTCAATTTGGGTGCTTACCATATATAAACATAAAGATATTCCTAATTATCTTAACTCAAGGAATGCCTCTGGCTTCCAATAGGCAAAGGCCAGAAATTCTGGTAAACATCTTACAATGCATAAAACCACCCCTCTCTCCATCCTAGAAAGAAATATCAACAGGACTGAAGATGAGAACCCCTGGACTAAACTTACCTGGCCCTTTTACACTGTTACAAAGGTTGATGGTGAGGTCATCCACAATCTTGGACAGGGACTCAAAATCTGCCACATTGTATGCATGGATATCATCGGGGTCAGTTGCAATCATCTTCAGCTCAACTTCATCAGCATTTTTAATACCTTAAAATAGATAGATAGATAGATAGATAGATAGATAGATTAAAAACACTTCTTAGAAAAAAATCAAATAAATTAAGCAAATATTTTAGAACTTTTTAAATCAATGACAATTAGGCCAACTATGAAGGTTAATAATTTATTAACTAGAATATATTATTATTTTATTCAAGACTGAAATGACACCTAGAAAACCAGAAAATAAAGAGATTTTTAAAAAATGAAATATGTGTGTGTGTGTGTGTGTGTGTGTCTGGGTATAAAAAGATAGAATGATTTCTTATTGGTAAAATTATAAAAATTATAAAATAGAAATAAATAAAAAATAATATCATCCGAAAAGTATTCTAAACTGCTTTTTTCTAAATGCTTCTAGCACTAATTTCCCACCAAAAAGTGTCTTTTTGATGTTTTTTCTGGAAAGCAAAATAATGGATTTCAAAGATAAATATAGTTCTGTGGAAAATCAAACAGGAATTTTCCTGAATCCTATTAATATAGTACATTTTTTCTCTTAATCCATTACTTTCCTTCTGAAAAGCCATGTAGTTGTGTCTCATTACAAAGAGAAAAGAAGAATGTGAACTCACTTTCTGGCACATCATTTTGATGAATTATGTGATAGAGAATATATGTTTGTTTGTTTTTCTCAAATGTCCTCAGCACTTTTGCAACCCCATGGACATCGCTGCTCACTCTAGCACTTACCAATGGCAAACAGCTCCACGCCTTCATCCTTGAGCTTCTTGGACGGTGCCTCCACATCATCTTGTGATTTTCCATCAGTAATGAGAACACCAATTTTGCGAGCACGAGGCCTCATGCCAGCTTGGGTCCTGAAGCTCTGCTGGCGAATGAAATTCAAAGCCATGCCTAGTGGGATTTTTAAAAGAGACTCAGTCACATCACTTCTCATCCACATGTTGAACCAAAGCATGAACTTTTGAAAGAGTATCAGGGCATCTTCACTCACCTGTGAGAGTATTGCCTCCTTTGTATGGTAAGTTTGCCACAGCTTGCAACAAACTCTTCTTATCTCTGTGAGCATTTAATTGCCACTCTGTTCTGGGGTCTCCGCTGTACTGAGCAAGGGCTAAAATAATACCATTGACGTTAGGGTATATAAAAGAACACCATGAAAATGTCTAAATGTCATCAGTATTGTCAGAACCTACCAATTTGTACTCTTTTGGGGCCAATCTCAAAGACTTCCACAATTCGAGAAATGAAGCTCCTCACAGTTCTAAAATTTGCCCTGCCGATGCTCCATGATCCATCCACAAGCAACACAATGTCTGCTTCAGCTCTGGTGAGACACTCCATCCCTGACATAGCAATCATTAGATAAGATAGTGAGAAGCAAATTGTGGGCAGGATTCACCCTAGCCATGCCTCTGCCACCAACTGGGTGTTCCATACTGCCTGTTGTGATACTGCAGCTCAACTGAATGATTTAGAGTGTAAGACTCTATAAATATGCAAGTATGACTTATTATCCTTAAATAACATTCTCCAGAATCAATTCCTTCAAAGATTATTTCAGTTGCAAATCTTTCCTTCATCTTTGACTATATTTCCTGTCCTTAGACATAGAAGCTGAAGACCTGAATTAGATCACCATTATAAATTTGAAAGGCTCACACACTCAAGAGCTGAAATAAATGAGAATGCATAGCTGTCTAACAATACAGCATTTACAATTTCAATAAAATTGTAATGTGATCTAAAGATAAGATATTGCATTCTTTTGTAATATTTAATAGCTGTTCACAGGTAAGTTTGAGATGGACTGATTAAATGTATTAACCAGAAATGGTTTTAGTGAGCCAAAGGTATCTTTTAAAATAATTAAACTCCCAAGTAACTATTACATATATTATGAAGGCCAGATACATGACTCTTAAAATTACACCTTTATAAACTAAATACATATTTTAAAAACCTGATACACTATTATTTAGTTATTAATTATTTAACTTTATCATCTACCATATATAAAAATCAGATCAATACAAATGGTAAAGTTTGCACATTTAAAGAATCAAGAAAGAAGGAAGGCAATTTAGAAAAGTACACAAATATACAAATTGAGAGCTGTAGAGACAAGCACAAACACTGATACAAAGCTAGGGTGCTTTGGAAAGAGAAAAAAATCCCAATATCCTCAGTGTAAAAGCTACAAAATAAAAATATAATTCAGTTAATATCATCATAAGAGAAACAATAAAACATTAATGCAAAACAATAAGATTTGATACTTTTATTTATTTTATGCACATCCAAGATTTCAGGTGTTCTCTTTTTTAAGAGCATGTGTTAACAGCCATGAATTTTCCAGTTTCTTCTATTGTTAACATCTGATCTTGACATTATGAAAAAAGGCAATGAAAAAAATTAAGTAATGCTCATCACACTACAAAGTACAATGTGCCATTCATGTGTTATATACAGGACTAAAGACTTCCAAATACTATTCTCAGCACTTAAGACTTTGCAAACCTGTTCCTGCTCTGCTTATAACTACTGTTTTTTAATAAATTATGAAAAATTTGAATAACTCTACCTATCACTTCACCTCCTCTAAGAACGTTAAAAACTATCTTTATTTACATCAAGGCATAATTGAGCAGGGGCAGAACATCTAAAGGGGTTTATGTTACCAGTTTGCTTCCCAAGTCATTGTTGTCCACCCTTGTTTCTAACCTAACTCTGCTTGCCCAGCCCAAATATATCATTTAAGTAAAGATATATAATTACTTTAACAAAATAAAATTGCATTTTAGTCACTAAAAAGAAGAAAAATGTTAGAAAAGTATAGATGTTATCTACAGTTGTTATTATTATCTGTTAATCTTTAAATAATGCAGTATAATGTCACTAACACAATGTTAAAAAAGAAAACTAAAAAAAAATAATTTAAAGTATGCTTGACTGGATGTCTTGAAGCATTTTTTCCAACATCAAAAAGGAAGCATGCAAATTATTTAAATAAATTTTAGTGAAAAAAAATAATGCTAATTACTTCTCATTGTATAATAATCTAATAGTTCATATTTGAAATAGTTTCATAATGCTAAGTTTTCCTAGGGGAATATAGCTCAATGTCTTACCAGAGGATAAAATTGGCATTACAGTTGTGTCAGAAAGAGTTGTCATTTCTTGTCCAACAAGAGGTGAACTTTCTCCTCCATCAAACATTCCAAAAACATTTACCTTATAGGTGGTACCTGCCCTGAAATGACAAAGTGAATAGTCTGTATGGATCATTGGTTCAAGGCATTATTTTGCTTTCTTAAAGACATTTATTTTGACTAATAAACTTCTACTCAGAGTAACTTACAAAGTACAGCATTTTCACAAAAGAAAAAGAGTTTCATTCTCGTTTGTTTACCCTGTGAGGTATCAAGAAAAACTAGCCACCTAGCACTCCAGAGAATTTCGGGGATTCAGAGCACCATTTCAGCCTTGCCCTTCTATCAGAGGGAGAGTCCCTACGATGCTGCTCAGCATGTCAGAAAAGGATCAGGATCTCTACTCTGCTGTTTCTAAGCAATGGGCTTTAAGAATATGATTGAAATGTTGTGTCTTGCAGGGTAGCATAAAGCACCTAGTACAAAGCCTGGCAAATAGTGTGCTTCATAAATTTTATTCCTCCTATACTAGTAAAAGTCAATAACAAGCATTTACATAGTTTTCAATATTGCTGAATGAACAGTTAAACAAACTTTCCAAGAGGCAATGCACAGTAGCCCATTCTTTTTACTGTAATAAATGAAGGGTGCTGTTCAAACTCAAACTTCCTTGTTTTCTACTGCACAGCCTAAAATTTGACCTTCAGTGAGCCCAGGATTCTCCTGCCAGCTGGCACCAAGCACAGAGAGAGTCCTGCCTTCTGGCTCTAGTGTGTCACACTGGAGGAGGACCCACACTTGGGATCTCACCATGAGTGAGATCCAGGCCCTTCCAGAAGGCACAGGAACCCCCACATTTCTACATGGCTACAATTTTAGTAAAATGACTACAATTTTGGTGAAATGGTATAATATGTACATTTTGTTAAAACAGGGTGCTATTGAAAAAACTGTCATTCCTGATCACTTAAAAACAAAATCATTAAAATATTATGTACATTTTGCTCAGTCCAAAATTCTGTTGCTAGCATCTGACTAACCTCAACTCCAGTATCATGAAGCACAAAAAAGCAGATTTAGTTGATTTTTAAATACTCTGCTAACAAAGAGACATATGAGTGATTATTGACATAGGGTCTATTGATTTACATAGGTTGATTCAATCTTTTAACACAAGTTGATTCAATCTCTTAATACAAATATAATTAGTTCCTACCTAAGTTCCTCCAAAACGACTGTGTTGTCATATGGTCCAACGACTAACTCCCCTAGTTTTCTGTCATCCCCCGTAGGGTGGAATGTGACTTTATAACCCTTCACCTCCCCAGGGGCAGGCTCCCAAGTCACTCGGAAACTTGACATAGTTGGGTCAGATGTTTTGAGATTTCTGGGTGACTTAAATCGGGAAGCTGTAACGATAAAAAAGGATTTTTAAAATACTATCCATAAGACTGGGATTTTGGCATTTTCTGTTAGTGCCTACAAAAATGCATATTTATAAGAAGTGTTAACTCTTGTGACTCCATATAACATGTGCAACAAAAGTCCTGATAACAGAGCACTACCCAAGAGTATAAATAATCCTTACAATTCAGACTGGTTTAGCATTAGAACATTAATAGGTAGAATTATTTTACCAGGGATTGGTAACAATATGCTAATTGGGTATTCCAAGTAATAATTAGAGTTGAATTTATTACAGATTCAATTTCAAACTTTTACAAATGAAGTAGACATATTAAAGTCTTCTTTTAAAATGTTACATATACTTTCCCCTCCAATAAAAGCATTATTATTTTGTACCTGTTGTTCCTGATCCTTGCCTAAGCTTTCCTTCTCCTGTCTTGTAGACCGGGAGAACTGTGATATCATATGTTGTCTGGGGTTGAAGCCGTTTCAGCACTGTAGAAGTGACAGTGGCGGGCACTTTAGCAACCATTTGTCGCCCTCCCCCTTGGGGTCGGTATACAACACGGTAGTTGACAACCTTTCCTGGTGCAGGTTTCCACGTAACTCTCATTGTATTTTCTGTTTCCTCATCCACTTTCAAAGTTTTGGAATCTTGGGATACTGTAAAATAAAAGGAAAATTAATATATATACTATGAGAGAGAGAGAGAGAGAGAGAGAGAGAGAGAGAGAGAGAGAGAGAATAGTTCCTTGATTATGTAAAAAGAAACTATCTGTGGTTTCTTAAATATGTACACTGTTCTCTTACTCAGCCTTGTAATCTCATAAATTTTTGATGGCGTGTGAACCTTAATCTCAGCAAGATATCAGTAAGATGTTTTCTCTTTATCCAGCTAATACTAAAAAAATGGAAGTTCATATTGCAGGGATTTCCTATTTGCATCCTGGAGATTTCAGTAAAGAAAACATCCATTTCCGGAAATGAAGTTTTAGACTTTTTATTATATTTTCATCTGTAAGGAATTCCTCTAATCACAATGCCATGGGGAATACTAAAAGCTCTGAATGCAGGGTTAGAAATTTTACTCAGGCCATTTCAGAAGAAATGACTAGACAGAATTAGTATGGTTAACACTATTCTTGTGATTGCCATGTGCACGTAAAACTATGACACAAGAGAACAGGAAACTCTAACACATAAAAATACTTCGAGGGCTCTAAAGATAAATTAGTATATATTTAATATTTAGGAAACACTATATGTTATTATTAGTACAATCCATAGACAATATTACTTATTAAGTTATCTTTTATTAATATTTTATAATTGTTAATTACTTTATCAGAAACAGATCCCTAAATACACACCAATAGCCAACAACATCCTTTTGTATTTGGGGGGTTTTCAGGGATGTGGTTATGAGGGATTGAGCCTAGGACTACTTTACCACTAAGCTACATCCTCTGTTATTTTTATTTTTATTTTGAGACAATGTCATGTGAAGTTGCTGAGGCTGTTCTTGAACTCGGAATACTTTTGCCTCAGTCTCCTAAGTTCCTGAAATTTAGGTGTGTGTACACCCAGCTATGAAATCCCTTTTCTTATACATAAGTAGAGTTCATAAGCATGATCATTTAATTCTGATTTAATAACCTTCATATTCAAGAAGTCATAGGCATTTTATTGAAAGAAATTAATTTATTGAAGAAAACAAAATAAGCAAAGAATCTTTCTGATTTTAAGAGAAATTTTATATTCAAATGGGGGGGGGAACCTATTAAACAACTAAAACTCTTTTTAAAAACAGTTTTTAGACAATGGATATCAGAAAGCACTGAACAGTGATTCCCTAAGCAAGAAGGAAGAAATGAGAGTAGACTCTATGAATGACCCAGATTCTAGCCCTAATATAAGAAGGTGGGATCCAGATGGACACTGGTGGTCTCCCTTGACTGACAGTATGATGTTGAGTGTCTGAGGAGTCCAAAGCGGAATTTGCAAAACAAAATACTATAAAGAGATCACACCATCAAAAATGCCCCCAAAACATCCAAAAGGTTCCCAAGTCTTCAATTCAGTGTTAATCAGGGATCAAGTGTGAGGAAACCATCCAAAACCAGGGAAAGAAACACCCAAAAGAAATAGAGGGAACTATTTCTGGAGCTCACACAGGGCCAGAAATGATTCCCACTAGCCAAAGAGAAAATCATATAACTCTGGAGACATCATGTAGAATACTAGGGAGATTATTACTTCCATAATGGAGCAAAATTAGCCCTAAACTAAAACAGAGCCCAAAAGTAAACTTCAGAAAGACCAAACTATTTTTCAAGGAACTTAACTATACTCCAGGAAAAAAGCTTAAGAATATTTATAAGAATATAAAAATATATAACACCCAAA
Organism: Callospermophilus lateralis; assembly: GCF_048772815.1. NCBI lineage: Eukaryota > Metazoa > Chordata > Mammalia > Rodentia > Sciuridae > Callospermophilus > Callospermophilus lateralis. Next base: position 86,361,136 of record NC_135310.1, on the reverse strand, counting down.
AAGGTAAAATTCACAATGTCTGGCTTCAAATAAAAATTATTGAGCATGCCAAGAAGAAAAAACTATGGCCCGTGTTATGGATGGAAAGATTACATCTCCCCCAAAAGTCCAATGTGTTCAATGTGCTAGTGTTTTGCAGACAGGGCCTTTGAGGAGATAACTAGGATTAAATGAGGTTGTATAAGTGAGGCCCTAATTTAATGGAATTAGTGTCTCTATAAAGGAAGGAAGAGACTGTTGATCCCACTGCCATGAAGAGGAACAACAGAGAGTTTGCCCTCTGTCAGCTTGCTAGTGTCAATACATGGTTTCCATGGTATCAACAGATTGCACACCATACTCTAAGTTTCAGGTGATCCCGATCCTACAGACATTTCTAAGACATCCCTTGGGAGCGCCTATGAAACTCTTAAAGCATAATCTGGTGACTCGTTGAGCTACCCATACGTTAGGATTCATAAGTCACCTAAATGCCACCCCTCACATGTCTGAAAGGACTTTTTGGCTTTGTGGCTTTGCTTTCCCCAAAGACAAAGCAACACACAACAACCAAACAGCGGTAGAGCCAAAAAGATTCATGTCTTCTATTTACTTAGACATTTAAGCAGTTTTGAATACTCTGAAAAATCAATGTTTCCTTCCTTCCAAGTCTGCTTCTAGTTCAAAAGAGACTTCTCTGTTCACCAGCCTTAAAATCAAAGAGCCAAAAAATACTAAAAAGTTCTCAGATGCTCATCTTCTAAGAAACAAAAGTTTATATACAGCTTCTGCTAACATACTTGCTTTTGGCTAAATCACATTCCTTATGAAGATTTTCAAACCTAATTATCTGAAGGCTTGGATACTTTTAGAAAAAGATATAATGGAGAATTTTTTGGAAAGAAAATCCTCTAAATGTACTACTTTAATAATTTCTCAACTATATGAATTTTATCTTTACTCCTATAAATAAGGTTAGCTCTATGTGTCATTATCTGACCTGAGTTTGCAATATGGCTTCTCTTACAACAAAGAAATAGAGAACCAATTTCTGCCAGTTTCTTAAACTACATCAGCCAATCTATTCCAGACACAAGATTTCATTTAGTACCACAGAAACTAATCATGTGAATATCTGAGCAATATGCCTTTACACAAATTTCATACAGGGATTTTTTGGTTTTTTGTTTTTTGGTTTTTTTGAAAGCTGGTTAATTTAGACAAATTTAAATTTAAACATATCCAACTGAGCTTGTCAGTGGTAAAAAGAAAATGAATTTCTCAGACAACTCAGACCAAAAGATTTTTGTTAAAGGACAATTTCAAATCAGGATATGGGACTTAACTGAAAATCCTCATGGCACTTCCCTCTTTCTCTTTGCCAGAAAGATCACCAAAATCCTTCTACTTCTTTCTAACAGAAGAAAATGCAAAGATGATCCATTTCTTTCCCCTTTTTCTAAAATTCTCCCAAAACAAAAGGAATAAAGTTTTTTTTCCCTATAAAAGCTTAGAAGTACCCATGCTTAACAAATGAATGTTTTGTTTTTTTTTTGTGGGGGTGGGTGTTTTTAATATACTTTTTTTTAATAACAGTTTTAGTTTTCTAGCAAAACTAAAAAGAAAGTACAGAGATTCCCCATGTATCCTTCCCTGACCCACACATACAGGACCTCCTTCATTCCTAACATCCCTCACCAAAGAGGTACACTCATAAAAACTACTAACTGACTCTGGCACATCATTCATTATCAAAAAAAAAAAAAAAAAACTTTAGGAAAGAGAATTAAGAAATTTTGACACATCCTGCACCAGCTATGTGATGATAAATGATGATAGATTATTCATAATTGTTCACCAAAAAGAATACTAATGAGGCAGAGTCACTATAATATTGAGTGAGATTTTGATTTTAACTTTATCAAATATAACAGGAATAAAGCAAAGAATCTAGGATTGGTCTTATTATATGAAAATCATTATGTTGATAGTCAGTAATCAATTATAAATTATTACTAAATAACTAGTCACTGTACTTGATGCTTTGTACATTGTTATTTCATTTTATCCTCATGACAACTCTGAGAGACAAGATTTATTATCTGCATTCTACACATTAATAAACCAAGATTCAAAGGTTAAGTAAAGTTAGCCAGATCGTGCAACTATAAATGTGCCTGAATTCTGTCTCCAAGGGTCCTGATCTTTTTCCTGGTCGGGGGTCCTATCTAGTTGATCAGAGATGTCGGGGGGAGGGAAGTTAAATGAAGGTAGTTGAAAGGGATTTGGTATTTCAAAATATGACTTTTTTCCTTCTTTTTGTAGTACGGGAAATTGAATCCAGGGGTGCTCTACCACAGAACTTCACCCCTAGCCCTTTTTGTTTTTTATTTTAAGACGGGGTCTCTCTTAAGTTGCTGAGGCTGACCTTGAACTTGCAATCCTTTTGCCTCAACCTCCTGAGTCACTGGAATTACAGACAAGCACCACCATGTTAGGCTGACATATTTTTTCATGTATTAATTAATCTGAATTTAAATTGCATTCTTTAAATATTGTAATTGTTCAGTCCTTGTTTAGCATATTAGCAAAAAAAAATCAAGTGGATAAACTACATGTCCTTTGGGCTGATAGCTATTAGGTAGCACTAATACACTCCCAAACACACCTGTGAGGTTACCTACATTCAGTTGTGGCGTCTCCAGTCAAAGGTTCTCCTTCTCCACTACTGTAAGTTGCAAAGACCGAAATTTTGTATTTGGTCTCTGGCTGCAGATTTTCTATTACAGTATGAATTGCATCTCCAGGAAGATTTTTCTCTCCAGCCTCAACATCATCATAAAGAGATTTCCATGAGACCCTGTATCCTCGAACCATTCCTGGAGCAGACGTCCAATAAGCACCAACTGATGTATCAGTGATGTCCTTAATAACTAAGTCTTGAGGTGAACCACGTTCTACGATAGAAATTAAAGGGAAATCATTTTTTTTAAATAACTACTAAATATTTGAACATTCATTCATCCTGGGAGATATCCTAACTTGCTGAACACAAACTCAACTTGTCTAAAAAATTGCTATTTCTCCTTTCTGAGTTTTTTTTTCCCTTCTGTCAGTGGAGCAGGATTGATGGAATAAAACTTCAGAATTATACTTGATTCCTATTTATCAGCCTTACCCCTCATGCCCAGTCTGATTGCAAGACCTTCTAGGAAAAGGTTATCACCCAAATTTGAAGGAATAGGTGTCTTAAATTTTTTTTAAGAAGGAAAAATAAAGCATCTAAATCCCCAAATTCTGTCACATTTCAGTCTGCCTGTTGCCATAGTCCATTGTTCACAAAGATCTTCATTTACTTTCATGATCTTTTCCTCCCAGATCTAATTTAAATAAGCTCAGTTTCAATGTATGATTAACAATAACTGCATCAATCTCATATCATTTGCAAACCTAAATTCCAACAATCGTGTTCTGGAGAAATTTTTGTTTGCTCATACAGTTAAAAAAGTAGAACTAACTTTCATCATAGCTTAACCCTAATAAAGCTAAAAAATGAACAATTCTTCTAGAAAACTTAAAAGTGAATAGTCATCAAAATAAAATACACCACTTGTTCTAGCTGATCAAAAATGTCTGCTACTAAATTCTGGCTCTTTCATGAAAAAAAAATGGAAAAATATGGAAACCTCAATTTAATGGGAGGCACAGATGTCTTCCAATAAAACTCTCGCTCTCCATAGTTTAAATGTAAGATAAATATACAGGTCACTTTATATTGGCTACCTTTACTAAGGCTTGTGCCACAGTGTGACATAATTATGAAACTATCTGCTTCCTCAGCATACACTTTGCCAGTAATTGTTGTATACTCATGCCAATAATATACAATGCTATTATAAGAATTATGGAAGCTATTAATGTATTTGGCTCAAAGAGTAAAAATGAATATCTTAAAGCTATTTATAATTAAATAAATTTCAGCACACAAAAAAAGTAAAGATAACAATGAACAATAAAGAAACATCAGTAGACAAAAACCTACAATATATCATTAAATTGGGAGGGGAAAAAAATAAAATGAGTTGAACAGCCTAGCAGTCAAGCCTAAATGGAAAATTCTATTATAAATAACTTTAACTGCTGACAGGACATCTCATCTCTGGAAGGAAATTAGTTGCATATTTTGCTGCAAGAATACTTATTTTCAAGAACATACTGACTTTCTCCCCCAAGTACATAAGGCTAATTCTCATTTGAAAGTCTTCTTCATTGTGTTTGCTACTTAAATGGCTACACATCTTTATATCTTCTCTACCTACAGGAAGATAAAAGTGCAATTTTAAGTAGTTTGTTTAATTTGTTTTGTTTGGTTCAGTTATTGAGGTTTTTATTTGTCTGTTATTTATATTGATCATTGATATCCCAAAAACTAGTCTCTAAGCTTCAAATGTGCAAAACTTTTTTCCTTTTGTTTCATATATGCCAGTTTTCCAAATGTGCCTCTTTCAACATTTCCCAAGTTGCAGTCAGAAATAGCTGCTATAGAATGACCATTCTTGAAAGTGATTCTGAGTTTAAATAAGCTAAATACTGTATTAATGACATTCCAAAAAATATAAGACAAAGTTAGAATGTGGGAATTCTATTCCAAATTAATACTGGGATAATTCACAAACAATAATTTAGCTTCTACTTTTCTTAAAGGTTATGCTTCTCAGACTGTTTTTCTCCCTGCTTTCTACATCATTGAATTTGTGACATTGTTTGTTTCCATGACAACAGACATCTCACAAACACAAATACAAGTTAATGATTTCACCGTGAGAAAAAATAATAATAATAGGAAGAGAATTATGGCTGAAGCAAAAATATATTCACAAAGACATTTCTGAGCTTAAAACAAAAGGATCTCATATCACTAGACATGTTTCCCCATGCATTTTAACCAACTATTTTAACACTCTCAAGACATATAAAGCTAGAGCAAAATATTAATAAAATTGCAATAAAGACCTTTTCCAGGTTTATCAATGTCCTGAAGATGAAATCTTCAAGAGCACTTTTTAAGATGCAAATGAAAAAGCAACTAAAAAATCATTTCTGAGTTCTCATGAATGTCATGACAACATTAATTTTAATGAACATGAGTAGGTTCTCAATCACAGAAAAAAAAATCCTCTATAAAGTCATAGTTTCTGCCTGTCCTGTATAAAAGCATTATTTCTAGGAAAGAGCATTACCAATTCATATTAGTTACAAAGAAACACAGACTTCAAAGAAAGGTAAAAGGTATTTCTATTTAATAGCCAGGATTGAAAAGACAACTCCTTCACATGGGTTTCTTATGTTAATCAGTCAGCTTGGTAAGAATATTCCTAAACATAAGCTTATACTATTCTCAGACATTAATTTTTTTCTCCCAAAAGGCAAGATATCTTGAGTATTGTGTTGCCTTACACCCACAAACATGGAAGAAGAAGTTATAAATTCATGACACTTAAGTTTTATCAGATTTACAAACCTTCAAGTTTTAAAAAATAGGATTTTGGCTTAGCCAAACATTAGATTACCAAAAAAAAAACATGAAGAAATTTTAAGCACTCTGTGGCACAATTGGCAGGATGCAGGTTGGCAAGTGACCAAGTTGGTCTTGGGGCTAGGTATACAACCAGCTGAGTGGGCCACCAGCAGACCATGTCAGTACTTAAAGCCCTGGATACTCAGTAGCAAAATAACTGAACTGTACACGATCAAATACATAGAACTGCCTGGAGAGCCAAAGGCTCCATCCTGCCTTTATCCATTAAATCAGAACATCCAGGCCTAAAGGCTGATGCTTTCTAGAAATCTTTAAAATCTGTCCCATAGTTCTAATTCATCTATAATTCTTTATTCTTCCCCCATCTCTAATTTTCCCCCTCCTTTTCCTTCTGCTGCTTCTCTCCGAGGCCTAGAGAAGCATTTACTTGGAATGTATGGTTGGTCAGTGTGGGAAAGAACCTTCACACTTTCAAAGGTAGCCCTGTAGGAAAAAAAAAAAAGTGTAGAAACAGGGCTACCTTTTCACAAAGGGTGAAAAACAAAACTGTTCCAAATGTTAGTCCTGGCGACGCTCTGTAGGATAGCTTGAAGGTTCACTTATGACCAGATAATGGATAAGTCATTGGATAATGGAGAAGTTATTTAGCTCCTCATCACATCCTTTCTATCCCATAAAATACAGAGGAAGTTCATCCCTCCCTTTTCCCCTCTGCCAATATGTTGTAGCTTTTGTTCTCAATCTAAGGAACTCCACACATTAATAACCACAGAAAGAGATTATTTGGCTTCTTTTGGTTTAGTTTGATCAGACTGAGTTTGAGAAAGAGTTCCTTTTTACCTTAGAGAAAGGAGATGGGAAAAGAAGTCAAATTAAAATTCCAGTCCCTACCCTGTCTCCAAGAAAGATTACCGGTTCTCAAGAGGGCAAGGCACAGTCGCAGGGGCAGTGAGCAGAAGCCAAGTCCAGAAGACTTTCTGCCCCTTTCCCACTTCCTTTCCCTGAGCCTAGACCCACTTCTGCTCTAGCAGAGGCTCCTTCACTCCCTCAAATGTACGTGTTTTTTTTTTTTTTGTTTGTTTGTTTGCTAGATGAACACAATATCTTTATTTTTTTATGTTGTGCTGAGAATGAAACCCAGTGCTTCACACATGCTAGGAGGCAAGTGCTCTACCACTGAGCCACAATTCCAGCCCTCAAATGTATGTATTATGATGTAGGGTTGATTTAGGATATTTTCTTTTTTTTACCCAAATGACATTTTTTTCAATAACATTTAGCTTCCTGATGTTTACTGACTTCTGTTCTGGATTACATGCTGTGTTTTCTACATTATGTTTATCTCATAATAGAATTTCTGGCAATTATTTTAAATAAGTCATCTTCTATAATGATGGTATGCATCTTTTCTATTCCTTTGATTCCATGTCAACAGTTTTCCCATACACTAGTATATGTATCAGCATAAGTACCATGAATAACAATTCATTTGTATGATGGTATTAGCTAAAGGTATTAAATTCTATCAGGTTTTGAAATTTTGGCACTAAGCATTTTTGTCCTGATTATAAAACACAGTCACATATATATTCAAAAGCATTGTTCTCATCACTGCTGCTGCTGTGGGAAGTAATTCAGACAGGTGCATTTCTCATGATCTGCATATCCACAAGGGGTTGATTTGCACACTTTTGTTTCCATATACTATGCCAAAGATTAATACTTCATTTAAGTAACTTTCATATATTTCCTCAGCCCTTTCCATTTGCTTTCTGAAAAGTAAGTTATCATCCAACTCAAATGTAATTATAATACAAATTACCCAACAATGATAACTGAAAAATTAATCATTACAAAATGAAACTATATTTCATCTTATAGATTGTTCCAGCCAGCTTTCACTGAGTTTCACATACCACTTTCAAAAATAGAAGTTAAATTGAAAATGTAATGTAAACTCTCTTCTAAATCAATTTGTCTTTTCCGTTAGAGCTCAGCTCAAAAGCCATCCAACTTTCCACAGCAGAATGCAGAAGACCTGCTTCTGGATAACATTCATGTGGAAATACACTTGATTTACAACCAATGAACTAGAACCACCATTCCAAAGGACAAAGTTCACTGTCAATAAGTTAACTCAGTTACTTCAAGTAATAAGTTCTTAAAAACATCTTAACCATTAAATGGTAATTCAACTTCAGAGCCTGCATTAGCAAAAAAAAAAAATATATCTTCCTGATTGATTTAGATTTTTCTCGGATCAACAATTAATTCACAGAAAAGGAACTGTGAATGACTGTCCTGTGATTGTGCTAAAGTTCCTTGGCAACATTGAAGTTGTTAGGCCTAAATGTATGATTTTTCAAATTATGAGACAGCAGTAAATCTCGGGAAACATAGAGGCTTTGTTAGTTGGTCTTGATGAAGCCTCATATTACTCAACATCATGCAGAATTCTTGTGATATGCTAAAAACCTCATTGCAGCAAAATGTCAACTGAGTTTGGTTTGATCTGTAGGAAGCCATTCATGTCTAGGGCATTGGCAAGTTGCTACAGCAACTGAAACAAAGAAAATTCTAAAAAGTCATATTTTCCATAGCCCAAAAACCAACACTCAGAAATTTTTTAAAAGAGCCATATTATTTCCGAACTGATATTTTCATTCATTTGTAGTAAATCTCTGAATAAAAATGAACACTATTCATTTAGAGGTTTATAAAAGAGGTTTATAATACCTCTTAAGTATTAACAGTAACTACAAAGGTTTCTATTAATATTTAACGTGCATCTACATGTATAATCATGTTTTAGAAATTACATTAAGCCTATCTATTTTAACAACAACCACCCCGGTTAAAAAAAAATGTAAATCAAAACTAATGGTTTGTGCTCAAATTCCTCTGAAGTTGAATCTGAAATAGTAATAAACTCTGCCTTTGTGATTCTATTGCATACAATACTAGAGCCAACCATGAACTTCCCCAATGCCAATGCTAATAAATCTCTCTTCCAGAGACAGGGGAATTTTCTGATCTTCAGCTGCATTTTTAAAAAACAAAGGAAGGAAGGAAGGAAAGAAGGAAGGAAGGAAAGAGGAAGGACGGAAGGAGAAAGTACTAGGAAACAGATTCAAGTTAGGGAGGGTTGTAGGTTATAGTAAATATTTTTTTTTAAATGCATTCTTGCTTTTTTAATTGAAAGCCACAATGCACTTGAGGTAATTTGTACAATTTTCAACCTAGGGAAAGCTCTTATGTTGCCTCCATGCCCCTGGATAGAAGAAACATTCCTTCAAGGTCTGCTCTTACCACCTCCTCTTCCAGGAGAAAAACAGATTAGAAAAACAGCAGCCCTCAAAAGCAGTTGCCTGGCTCTGTTTCTGGGCTTTCCACTCCCTGCATTTACCATCATATCCTATTCCTGTATATGGTATGTGGATTTGGCTGAGTTAATATAATAAAATGAAATGGAATAACCAGGGGCAAAAGTCTTCTATTATTTTAATTTAGTCACAACTATGCTTTCACATATTTGTCAAGTTTACCACACATAATGCAATGGGACAAATATGTTCATAAAATCAGACTGGCAACTTTTTTTTTTTTTGGTAATCTTTCATTGCAGTAAGGAGCTCTAGTGTAAATGAAAAATAATTTTTATTATTACAATTGAGTAACAAATTAACTATATTTTTAAGCAAACTTGAAAATCATCTAGCTTTCCTCCATCTCAGGAAATGAGAAACTGTAGTGTTTAATTTTTATTTTGTTTCCTGTGTATATCCCATAGAAACAATTTCTGATCAAATACCTAGAATACGTGTGCATATATGCACTCAAACATGAATACAAGTTGCTAGACTAGACTATCTATACCACTGGTTCAAAGTTAAAAACTCATAAACAATTAACTATACATCTAGCCCCAAAAAAACTACAGACTAATAGAATGTGTTTGCTGTTAAAATTTTTAAAGAGAATTTTATTATATAAGATTTTCAGGGTTTTTTTTTTTGTTGTTTTTTCTTTGTTTGGTGGTACTGGGGTTGAAACCAAGGGACTTGTGCATACAAGGCAAGCACTCTACCAAATGAGCTATATCCCCATCTTCATTCTTGAAGAAAATACCTTAATTTTTAGAATTAAGAAAATTTTGAATGTGACTATACTTTTAAAAGAAAGTGGTACAGATGAATATAAAAGGTACAACCAAAAGAAAAACTATTAAGTTATGTCCAAGACCATGAAATAATTTAAAGGAGAATTTTTTACAAATGTAAATAATCCGCACTTATTCTTAAAAAAAAAAAAAAACTAAAAGTCCAAAAGTTTATCCTTTGAAAAAAATCCTATGAACATCTAGGCTAAAAACTTATAAAAAGCATATGAAAAAGAAATCTGCAAAAGGTCAAAAGAGAAGGGCTAGTTTCTCCAAAATTATGGATGTTGCTCCAGATGCAGAGTTCACATGCTTTTATTGTTATGTTCATGCCTCTGTAGTTAAGGCAATCTTCATTTCTTCCTCTCATTTTGAAAGTTTTTGTGAAGCCAATCAATACTAGCACTGTATTTTTAAATATCAGTTCTAAAGTAGTAAGGTATTTCCTCTTGATGAATTTTATATACATATAGCAATTTATAATTCTGAGAAGAAGGAGGGAGGATGATCATCCCCCTTTTATAGCTGGAAAAACAGGTTCAGAGGGGTAAAAAGCTTATTAAGGTTGCTCAGCTAAGTAGTTCAGCCAATCTTCTGATTATCAGGACTTCACACACTGGTATGTAATCTTATATTTAAATCCTTTTCTAAGAACAGATTTTTTTGGACTAATGGGATTAAGCTTTCAATCATGGTTATTTTGATTTGAAAAATTTTGTTTATTTGTTTTTTTAATTCTTGCCTAGGTCTTTAAGCATCCAATTAGAATTACATATTATAGGTCTGTCCCTGACAATTCCAATTTACAATCCTCCAAGCTCCTGAATTGTCAAATTTGATGGGTATTTTGCCTAATTTCCTACGAATTTTTACATCACAAAAGGTATTTCAGATTCATTTTCTCCGAATAATGATTTAAATAAGTAATATAAAATGTGATGATAAAAAAGAAGGAAAGCTTGTTAGCCTACACTACCAATCAGCATCATTGCAATCATCTAGTGATAACACTTTTTCTTTGCATTGCAATCATTCTCTTTGTGGTTAACTTGAATTTATGTTTTCTCTACCATGCACTACTTACTTATTTGTGGTGAGTTAAACCTAAGCTGCCATTATATCTCAAAAGAACCTAAAAAATATGAAGCACTCTGACAATTCATGTAAAAAAACAAGGAGACAATCTTGCTGGTTGTGCTTACTAAGTTTTGCATTAACTCTGAAATTCTAACATGGAATTGAATTTTAGAAGTTACTTAGAAAACAAACAAAAACCTGAGTTCTCATATTTCTCAAGCTACTATGAGTGCTTTTGTGCATAGCAAAAGAGAAGACCACGTGACCGAAAGAGAAAATGGCTCCTATCAGGCCCTGATTGACATTAACCTTCAGGAATTCAAATACTCTTCACCTATAGATATTTCCCAAGGCTCCTTCCTTCCCTAAATGTTGCACCTTTAATCTCCATTAAACCAACCCAAGGTACTATAAACACATTTTCATGGCCATACTATACAGACTGCTCCCCAAAGATACTTTTTTCTAATCAAGTTAATTTTTTTTTCAGTTTCTTACCTTCTATATCTCTGAATAACAGGCAATTTTATGGCTATTCATTTTCAATTATAAATTCCTTTTAAGAAAAAAGATTACACATTTCCAGATTTCATTCTTTGAAAAAGTGTTAAGCTTCCTAAATGCAGAATCACAAACAAGTTCAAGGATTTTCATTAAAATATGACAGTGATTACCTTCCAGTGTTGTTCCTTCTCCGAAAAGGGCATCTCCAGCCCCAGATGCATACAAAGCTGTCACAGATAAGGCATATTGTGTCCCCTGCTTTAATCTTCTCAGCATGGTATTGGTTGTATCTCCTCTCACAGTGACCTCTTGAGTCTCCCCTCCTGCCACTGGGGTGTATGTGACGAGATAATGTTTGACTTTTCCAGGTGCTCCACTCCAAGATAACTTCATAGTTGATGTTGTAGCGTCAGAAACTTTTAAGTCTCTTGGATTCCCTCTAACTTCATTAAAAATGACAATAACAACATTAAAATCCACTATTTAATAAACTGACTTGAAAAACACTTGGTTACTTTATATCCTGAATGAGGCTAGTCATTTAAACGGTTAAACAGTCAACAAAGTGTAAGCATTTCTAAATCTGGACCTCTGCGTTAGTAGAAACAAAGCCAAAGACATACCATTCATTTTCTGAATTTAGACAGATTAAAATCTTTCATGTTAATCTGTGTAATTCTCATGTTAGAATATTTTGTATAAAATATTTTTCTTAAATTTTCCCTGAAAGTGGGAAAAAACTTTATAAAATGCACCCATGTTGATTAGTATTACAATGGAGGAGACTTTAACTCCTCCAAGATGTCTCAGTACAAACACTTTGTTGGTATAAGGCTATAAATATCTAAAGGTAATATCCAGGAAATAATTCTGATAGAATAAAAGTGATTAAAATGATCTTGTCCTAAGGGGAAAAGAGAAGAAATAGGTTGAGACAGAGCCTTGGGTACAGCTTGGGTACAGTTGGGAGGGCCATCTATCCCTTCTCAACTGTGATGTCTAGCATCTCGTGGCTTCAGGTAGATTGGCCACATCATCTCTGAAGAGTCTCAGGGTACTCAGTTACCAACTGGTCACATAGCACCCAGCCAGTTTTACTCCAGAAAACAGAAAGATGAAGAGTTACTGGGTTGTTTCATGATGAGCAGCACAAAGAATCCCAGATTCCCAGCAAGTAAAAGAAAAAATGAAACAGTGACTTCCCAAAGGAAGATAAAGGAGGAAGAAAGGACACAGAAAGAGAAGGGGTTACCTCAGAAAAGGCTAATGAGCTAAATTGCACAGGGAGGGGGGGAGCAATGAAGTAGGGGAAGGAAGAGTGACACAGAGGCCACACTGTACTGTAGTAGATATTCCTTAGAAGCATCTGACGAATAGCAGTGAAGAACACAAACTCATATTCATGACTTATGAACCACATGACTCAGAGCTATTATTTAATTCCCTTGGCCTCATTTCCTTCTAAAACTGGGACAATTACAGTAACTTCATAGTCTATACAAGAATTTAATTAGATAATATGCAAAAAAAATCTTTGCAGAGTCTACTGCAAATAGATGCACAATAACTGCTTGTTTTTGCTAATATGTTCTTAGCATTTTATTATTATTAAAAACTACCCAGATAGTCATGCTTCAATTTTTAATTAAAATATTTAATAATATCATTTTCAATGAATATTAAGACCATATCATAGAATTCAACTTCTCCTGAAACAAATGATGTCATGAGTAAATAAAAAATTTGAATAACTTCAATTTCAAAGAAGTATGGCCTAATACACTCAGATAATTGAGACAAAATGTCTCATGACTTGTGTTATCTGGAGAGTTATCCAAACTTTCCCCTCAGTTTAAGATCTTGGTTGTTACCATATAATCAATATATTTCCTCTACCTTCTTCAGTAGCTGCATTTCCAGTCAGTGGAGTGCCAGGTCCTGAGAAATATTCAGGAATTACAGATACTTCATACTTTGTGTCTGGAGTCAGGTTCTCCAGCGTTCTCCTCCTTTGGTTGGCTGGAGTGGTAACTTCTTTGCTTTCTCCACCAGTAACTGGTCTATATATAATTCGATACCTTAAAACTCTTCCTGGAGCTTGAGACCAGGTAATTTTAAAGCTATCAGTAGTCTCATCTGTCACTTTTAGGTTTCGAGGTGCTCCTTTTACTAAAACAAACAAATAACATATGTATGTATGTGTATATATATTTATATATCATATATATGTTCAAAAAAAGTTAGCAGAATTTATGTGAAAAATACAAAAACTAGCTTTTAGACACTAAATTAAAGCATTTCTCTAACTAAATCTACAGTTTTTGGACAAACATCCTAGTTTCTGCACTCATTTAGCCAGAATAAATAGATTCTGAAACAATACATTAACTAACTTTATCTGTACAGTCCTTTGATTTGAAGAATAACTGGACTATATATGTGAGGGAGCAAGCAGGTGATGGGTACTTAATGAACACTAGTTAGATCTATATCTTGAAGTCAAATTGCAATATGGATAACACACACAGACTCACAGTCTTCAATGAAATTTTCATTAAGCCCAAATGAGAGCATTATTTGGCTTCATGTCTAGTAAACATTTATTTGTTCAAGGGGGCAAACTCTCCATATGGACAACATATTGAGAAAAGGTAAACTCAAGGTCATTGTGTTCTCAGTCCACTACAGAGAAACATGCCTGTATCTTCCTCCCAATTAGAACTTTACTTAAAAATTCAACTTTACATAAAAATCAATAGAAAGGAAAGAAAGAAATGGTGGTTGGCAGACTTACAGCCATGATTCATTTTGTATGGCAAGGAAAAAGACTAAATTAGTCAGAACAAATGAGGCAGATAGACTGAGGAGTTTGTCTCCTGGCTCTGAAACTTAACATATATGTAACTGTGAGCTTCAGATTACCCAGCAGTAAGACAGGACCATTTATTGGATTATAGAAGTGGTTGAATGAGATAATCCATGGAAAAATATTTAGTATAGCCATCTGACACATAGCAAGAGCTCAAAAAGTGTTATCTTAATGAAAGTATTGAATCAGAAATTTCCCTATTGACTAAAGAAAATTTACATCTTAGATTTTGCTACAAACCAAATTTGCATTACCAAATTCTGTCGTAATAGCCCAATGGCCAAAAACTAGAGTGTCTGTGAATATAGTGGCCTCTACTTCAAAACTATTTCTCAGAGGAGGGGTCAAGTTTTAATGTGTTTATTTCTACAGTTTGTTTTTATGAAAAGAAAGTTTCTGAGAAAAAAAGATTCCCTAGCTTTTATCAATAGCGTATAGCCATGTGTGCCAGATCTATCAGTAAACATTCTGTAACTCTTGTAAATTCCTCATGCTGGTCTTTGGGCTCTTTCCCTTATATCTCCAGTCAAAACAGAGAACAATCAACACCTCTTGTAATATTCCCTGTCTTTATATTAAGAGTAATTGCTTTGTTTTAATCTTGTCCTAACCAGGTTACATTGGTGCCCTTAATTGTCAATATTATGTCAAAAATATTCAGCTCTACCCAGTTAACCCATCTAAACAAATACTTCTTAAAGCATTGGTAAAATTAGCACACCCATGTTCACAGAAGCCTTATTCACGACAGCTAAAAGGTATAAGCCACCTGAATATCCATCAATGGATGAATAAACCAAATGTGGCATATACATACACAAAACAGTATTCATCCTTAAAAAGAAAGGAAATTCTGAGTCGTGTTGCAATGTAGACAAATCTTGAGGACATTGCACTAAGTGAAATAAGTATTATATGCAAAAGGACAAATGCTGTATGGTTCCACTCTTATCAGTCACTTAGAGTGAAAAAGTTCAAACTAACAGAAAGCAACATGGTGGTTTCCAGGGCAGAGAGAATCAAGGAATAGGGAATTTTAGTTGAAAGGCTATGGAGTTTCAGTTCTGTACATTCTAGACATAGATAGTGGTGATGGTAGAATAACAAAATAAACATGCTTAATGCCACTGGAATGAATGTACACTTAAAATGGCTAAAATGATAAATTTTATGTTATGTATGTTTCACCATATTTTTTAAAAAAAAGAAAACATGTGGCAATATGTATCTGCAGTTAGCTCCATTAGCAATATAAGGCAATTGCAGAAGGATTTAAAACATGATGTTGCCAAAATGTACAACAGAACATAATGGAAAAGCAGTATTTCAAAGGTTAGTTCCACAAATATTAACAATTCTCTGTCTCTTAACCTTGAATTAATCACAACAAATCTAGACTTTTTTACTGAAAAGTGTTTTTCTCTTTCTAAAAAAGATGTATAAATAGCTGTATCTTAAAGATACCAAATTTTACAAAGATGTTCACAATTCTGGACTATAAAGCTAGTGGTTATAACTGTAACTTTGTTCTGCAATAAATGATTAGTCCATGATAAACCATGATAGAAACCCCATCACACCTTCTTCAGTGGTCTCCTCTCCAACTGTGGGAATGCTGAAGCCATCCTCATACTCCGCAGTCACATTAACCAAATACAAGGTCTCTGGCTTCAGGTTGTTGAGAACAACACTGGTGCTTGAGGCTGGCTCCACCACCGTGATCTCGTTGTCCCCAGTAGATTCCTTGTATGTGATGTGATATGAAAAAACATTTTCTCCAGCAGGAGACCAGTTGGTTTTGAAACTGTAAGATGTCACCTCAGAAAAACTAATATTCTTTGGAGGCACATAAGCTATTCAAAAAAAAAAGAAGACTTGATTTAAAATTTTAAAATTTATAAAACAAAAATGGATCTAATGACTTCATGTTCCTGAAATGGCTTATATTAATATGGGAAAGTGGCCATTAAGGCCAATGTACTGAGTCAACCTTCCACACACAACCACTGAGAGAGGGCCCTTCACTCACAGCCTTACAAGGAGGTCCTGATGATTTGCCTTGACCATCCATAATACTGAAAAATGTAAATGCTTAATTAAAATTGAATTTGAGCTTCTTAAGACAAAGTGGTAATAGAATGGTACTCTTCATGTGTGGACTATTTCAGTACTAGCAAAGCCAAAAAGAGCCACTGTGATTTTCCCATTCATTCCCAGGACTTGGATATAAACTTTTGGTGGTAGGTAGGTAGATACTTCAAAATAAAACTAAGGAAAATTTTTCCTAAAAAAGAACACTTATTAAACTTAGCATTTAAACTAAATCATAGAATGAGACAATGCTTAATGCACATTGCCTGTCCTCCAGGGAAATACTACTCGAACTGGAGAGATGAGCAAGTGCATAGTTATAAACAAAAATGGCAACACATGTGGATGCCAAATGAACGAAAGCAATAGTGAGCATTCCAGGGCTAAACCAGTTAAGGAAGGTAGGACGCAAGGGATGGAACTCTTAACTGAACACTGAAAGAGAATTTAGTTAAATGAAGAAAAAGATCATAGGGAACTCCAGATGTGAGGAGTGATGCCCAAAAATTATCCAGGAAAGTGAATTTCTAAAAAGAATTCAAAGGTTCAGGACTATGTTCTAGTCACCTTTGGTTCAAAGGGCCTGGCTCAGTATCCAGCACATAATAAACACTCAATAAATTGGTGTTGATTTGGTATGGCCAATAGGTGAGATAAAGTTGGTTCCTACCCCTGATTGAGAATCTAGGAGCAAAAACATCTCACAACTCTTATGGGTGAGCATAGCCAACAGAGAAATGATCCATACCCAGCAGCCATCGCTCAGAGCTAAATAGACTAAGGGCAGTAGTTTTCAATGACGTAGGAATGTTACTTTCTCCTATTCATAAAAAGAATTGAAGAAGCCTATCATCCACAGGTTTAGAATCAAAAGGCTTTGGTCATGAAAAGATAACTTGTACTCCACAAACCTTTTTTCTTGATAGCTGCCAATTCTTGCTCAATTCTAAGGCAGATAGATTGTGTGAGTTCAAAAGATATCCTCTGAAAAGCATCAAAATCTTCCACTGTGAACACATGTGTCTCAGCTGGAGGAGAGGCGATAGCTTCCAATTCCGAGCGAACAGCATCCTTCACGCCAACTGCAAAGATTTCAACATCTGAATTCCTTAGTTTTATGGCAGGATCTCTGAAAGCATCTGATGATTTCCCATCAGTGATAAGAATCATAACCTTTGGTACATTGCTTCTTGAACCCTTGTTAGGCACAAATATTTTCTCTCTGACATAAGTCATTGCTTTGCCAGTGTTCGTAGATCCTCCTCTGTAGGGGAAGGTGTTTATTGCTTTAATTATATCTTCAACTCTGGTAAATTCTTTCAAAGTGAACTCGGTGTGAGGATCTCTACTGTACTGGACAAGACTTATCTGGACCCTGTTTGGTGAAATCTCAAAACTTTTTGCAAGAACTTCCAAAAATGCTCTAACTTTAACGAAGTTTGCAATCCCGATGCTGTAAGAGCCATCAACCAAAAACACAATGTCAGCTTTTATATCCACACCACGTGAGCATTCTGTAAAGAGAAGAAAAGCCCATTAAATTTCAACAAGTATGAATTCATCTTTAAAATATAAGTACTGTCTTTCCTAGCATGCTTCTTTCAAAGAAAACTATTGCAAATTATTTTGCCTGAAACCAAGTCTGAACCAGTAGGACTTACTGTCAAATGGACCTTGACATATTACAAACCCAATGGTGCATGCACTCACTCACCCACTTGAACCTTCATTGGCTGAGTCTTCTCCATTATTGAGATGGCTTCACTGGATGTCAATCCCTTCATGGCAGAAACACTGATCTGGTATTCCATGTCTGCTGAGAGGTCACGAACGTTGAGCAAGGTTGTCTGAGGCCCCACACTCAGAGCGTGCTGTCGGCTTCCTGCAGCCATTGGTGTGAGGAGGACTTTATAGCCAGTCACTGCGCTGGGAGATGGATCCCAACTTAGCTTAATGTATTTCGATGAGACTTCCGTGGCAACCAAATTTGAAGGAGGCTCAACAACTAAAAAGTTATAAATAAGTAGACAATTATTAATAACAAGAAAATGCAACTGTATTAATTAGTTGGTTAGGTTTGAATCTTCAGTTCTCCTTATTCATAGTAATGACGAGGATATGCCCGACCCCCTCTTTCCCTTAATTTCACCTGTACCTAACAAACTAGTAGTGACTAGTGCCTGGATTTTAGTCAGATTGATGAAAATTTTAGGGAAAAAGAAAGTATTTGAAAGAAGCTAACAACAGAGCCCCTGGTGCCTGATTCTTCTCTGGAATCAAGATTTCCATTTTGGTTTTGGCATTGCACCTGTTGCCTTTATTCTCAGAGTCCCAAAGCAGGTGATAAATATTTGTTAAATCAATGATTCACACAATCCATTAGAAAAATTTTCTCTTTTAATAATATCATTAACGATAAAAATTGATCTTTGGAAGACACTATATATGATTCCAAAAAATAAGAAGCATTTAGCAGTTCTCAAATGACAGGTTCTTTTAAACAATTTTAACCCCACTTAATACTGAATAAAAGAAAAAGTTCAATTATATTCGAAATGCCACAAATGAGAGGTAAAATAACAGTTTCTAACAGACATATTTTGATATGTAAATATTGATCATGTAAAAAAAGTTGATCCTTAATCACCGTAGAACATAGTCATGTAATTTAAATTTAAGTATTTATGATATTAAAGATATTCCAGACAAGTCTCCAAAATTCTATGCTTGCCAATGGAATTGACTTCCCAGAAGATAAAATCATAAATTTTTATAAATCAGACTGGATGAAGTAAGTGCAAAAACAGGCACAAGTTTATTCATTACCTCCTAAAAACAGTCAATCAGATGCAGTGTCTAAAAAATGATGTTTAAGTGAAAAGTAGTAGGAGGAAAGCCATAAATGTCCCAACTGGAAGTTTGGCAAAAACTGTTGGGTGGTAGAGAGACAGTACAGGGAACAGAAGTCTCAAACCAAAGCCAAAGGAGAAACACCAAAGAATGGTGTGAACAACTGTGGAGTGGCCCCTGGTCCCCATACAGAAGAATTCAAGCCATGGTAGGACAAAATTTGCCCTTCTGTTATGGTTTAGCTATGAGATGTTCCCCAAAAGCTCATATGTGAGACAATGCAAGAATTTTCAGAGGTAAATGTTTAGATTATGAGAGGTGTGACCTAATCAGTGCATTAACCCATTAAGACAAATTAACTGGGTGGTAACTGTAGAAAGATAGAATATGACTGGAAGAAGTAGGTCACTGGGAGTGTGCCTTTGGGGTTATATTTTGTACTTGGTGAATGGAGTGCTCGCTCTTGCGCTCTCTCTCTCTCTCTCTCTCTCTCTCTCTCTCTCTCTCTCTCTCTCTCTCTCTCCTTCCTAGTGTCATGTCCTGAGCTGCTTTCCTCCATCACATCCTTCCACCATTATCCATTATGTTCTATCTCATCTTGGGCCCAGAGCTATGGAGTCAGTCAACCATGGACTAAACCTCTGCAACTATGAGCCAAAATAAACTTTTCCTCCTCAATGTTGTCTTTGTCAGGTTCTTTGGTCACAGGAACACAAAACTGCCTAAAATACCTACCCTTACATACACACAACCTCACCTTAGTGAAGAATTAGCATATTTTTAAAAAGAGAGTAAAGACAGGTCATTCAAGGAAAGTGGTTGTGGGGGAAATGGATTTTGTAATAACACAGAGCAAAAAGTCAGGCATTAGGCAGTAAAATAAAGAAAAAGATTCAGAGTTCATGAAATAATGAGAGGTTGTGAGATAAAGTTAGCAACAATGAACATTGCCAAAGTACTTGAGATTTGGAGACTAATGGATTTATAGGATTGAGGATGTAGCTATTTAGAGATATATCATTTGTCAATTCTTGGACTAAAAAGCAAACAATCATGGAAAAATACAAACGCCTTGAATTGTGACTTTCGATGTTCAAAATGATGTTTGTGAAACATCTTTTTGAAATGTCTCTTCTTTCTTCCATGTATTTAGAAGTAATAACTGATAAAAGTGGAAAAGCTTTCCAGATGTGGGAGTATTAAATTGACTGGTTTTTGAAATATTCTTAAAAGCTTTGAAACCAATAAGTAGAGTATCTTGATGGAAAACCTTTGTCTTTAGTCAATTAGTAGAAACATTGTTATTATTTTAAATTATAGAATGCTAAAATAAATGTCTTTTCAGCAAGCCAATCTTCACATCAGAATGTAAAGATAATTAAAGCAAGTGTCATAAGAGCCTGATTATGGACAGACAATATGCATGAGTATTTAAGAACAGAGCAAATCAAAACTTGTCCCCCAAAGTTTTAAGAACTTAACAATGATATAAATATTTTATTAAATCTCTCACTGATGGGACAGGTTAGTAAAAATGGCATTAATAATTTAAGTTCTGAAAAACAAATAGAGTATAAAATTAGAAAATCACTGGAGGATATGTTTAAATATGACTATTTGTAGGATATCTGTAAAGCTATAAGTGTTAGCAAAAAAATGGAAAATTCTTACACATGGGAAATAGTTAACAAACAATGTACTTACCTTCTTCTCCACTAACTAATTCACCAAGCTGTTCATCAACACCTGAGCACACCTGGGAGATGATCTCATTTTGAATATCCACAATCGCATCAAAGTTGGCCACATTGAAAACATGGTTCAATGAAGGTGTGGATGCAATTTGTTTGAGCTCTTTTGCATCTGCAGCTTTAATGCCTTAAAAACAAAAAGTCAAGGATATATTAAAATGGAAAAGGTGTCTTCTTAAATTTCTTCACTTTCTCAGTCTTTCACAGCTGAACACATTTTCAAATCCTTAAGTCATAAGCCAGAGTTGCTTTGCTTCATCACAAATGTGCAACTGTTCAGATGACAAAAGCATTTTATAATTTCACATAAAAAGAACAGCCAAAGAGAAAAATGACTGGTTAGTAAAACAGAGCAAGCTCTCATCCCAACCACACCATCATTTGTCTCTGACATCTGTAAAGATAATACTTTTCTCTTCCAGAGTCCTGAATGAGCTGGAGCCCTCTGAATTCTTCAAGTATTACATAATATAGGAAACGCATAAAAAACACTTAATGATAATACAAGGAAGATCTTTATTAGAATCATTGGCCCAGTTTTCATTGAAAAGTAGAGAGCTAACAAAGAATGTATATATATACCCTTAATTTAATACTAAACAGAAGTTTTTACTCAAAGACAATTTGGTTTAATGGCCACACTATAAAATACAGTAAACACTTCTTATAGCATCCTTCCTTGAGTAATTTATTCACATCTTCCTAATTATTAAGTGTACTAGAGCAGTTCTATAATGAAAATAATTAGCCAAACCTAACTCACCCAGAGAGAAAACTTCAACTCCAATATTACGAAGCTCTCGGGCTGGAATTTCCACTTCGTCCTGAGATTTGCCATCCGTAATGATAATTGCCACTTTAGGGAAGCCAACTCTTGCTCCAGCAGATTCCGTGAAAGTATTTTTAACCAAGAAATCAATGGCATCCCCTAAAAGGACAAAAAAAATGTTCATTCACTCTATGCTATTTTGCCAACGTCAAAAACTATGTGATTAATTTCAAAGGTATTTAATATATGATTACTAAGCAATGCTTAATTTCTTTCCAAAACAAACATTCATTTACTAGAAACAATAATAAAATCTGTAAAAACATACCTGTCATTGTGTTGCCACCTTTGTATGGGATTTTTTTAATTGCAGCAAGAAGCTCATCCCTTTGGTAGTACTGATTTAAGTTAAATTCAGTCCTTGTATCAGAGCTGTACTGAACAACTCCCACCCTTGTCTTCTCTTCCCCAATGTCAAAAGCAGACACAAGAGCAGCAATAAAGTCTAAAATGTACTTGAAATTATTTCTTCCCACACTCCATGAGCCATCCACAAGGAAGACTAAATCAGTCCAGGCACTGACAGAGCATTCTGAAATACATTTGATACATTTTTAAATGATGGATTAGTCAATCAATCCATTATTAACAAATACAAGCCAAAATGCAAAAATGAATCATCCTATTCATGAGAACTTATTTATCCCTTATTCTTCATCTAAGCACACAAAAGAATTAAAAATGTTTATTAACACACATAGTAGTATTTCAGTGCCTTCAAGATGTATTTATGGAACTACATGTTTTAAAATTGCTAAATAAGACTTTATGCAATTAGCTGGGTACAGCGATGCATGCCTGTAATCCCAGCAACTCAGGAGGCTGAGTCAGGAGGATTGCAAGTTCAAAGCTAGCCTCAGCAAGAGCAAGGCACTAAGCAACTCAGTGAGACCCTGTCTCAAAATAAAATACAAAATAGGCTTGGAGATGTAGCTCAGTGGTCAAGTACCCCTGAGTTCAATTCCTGGTACCCCCTGCCCCCCCAAAAAAAGACTTTCTGCATTAAGAGATAACTAAACATGTGATTAATGTGCTATCTAGGAAACTGTGGTCCATGTATTTTTGCTATCAACTTATCTACTTTTATGAACTATATTCTGAATCTTCTCTCCAAGTAAAAATTATATAAAGTATCTTGGAAATATACAAAAGAAATATAAGTTTAACTGTTTTTATTCCTTGGTATTTATCAACAAATAAATTCAAAGTAATTGTGCAATTCAAGCAAATGCAATTGAATTTTTAAAAAAATTAATGTATGTTTGTTAATGTAATTGTCTAATTTGAAATAGGGTTAGTCTAAATAGTTAATGGAACCTAACAGAAGTAAAAATAAGCATAAAATGGTGCAAAGTAACCAAAACATCTTGTCCTAATTATCAATGTATTCAAATTTGACAAACCTACTTACTGAACAGAGGAGAAATAATCATTTTATTCCAAAATAGATACTTCATATGAAATCCTGAAAGTACTGAAATACAAAGATTGACTTTTATAACTGGATGTCATCTTTCCTTCTCTCTACAGTGGAGGGAGCAGGTCAGTTTTCATGAAAATCTCTATTTGCAAGGCAACACAGAGTAGATTTTCTGAAGATATTTTTGTTCTTGCAAGACATGCTATAGATAATAAAAGAAGTATTTGGCTAGGATGAGGAAGAAAAGGGTCCTGGAAAATTTTGCAAGCCAAATACAGTTGATATGCTTAAAAAACTTTTGCACACTATTTAATAAGTCAATTTAAGCAAATTAAAAAGTCTATTTGGGGCATAATGCTTTGATGCAGAATAAATATTGATGGTTTGGGGAAAATATTAGCATTGTAACTTAATACTATAAACTTCATTCCAGAGTCTTAGACTGCTGAAAGAATAATAAATAGTGATCTGGAGGGAAAACTTCCAGGTAGAGAGGCTTTTGTGTTTATAATATTTTCTTGTCATTCTAGGTCATAAATTCAACTTTTACAAAGTGACAAAATTAGTAGTCCAAGAAATCCCTTAAATGTTCATCCTAGTAAGTCAGACAAAGCAGGATAACATAAAAGGAAGCTGATAATCACAAAACCTGAAATTGCTTTTATCTGATTACAAATGCAACAGTATAGCAGAGATGTCTCACAGAATCTCTGAAAAGGTTGGAAAAACTGCCAACTAAGACAACACAAATAACCTGGAGATGAACATAACATATGCCTGGACTTGGACGTGCATTTTCATGGCAGCAGATGAATTGTGTCAGACAATAACTAAGGACATTTCTCCAGCCTTACTTTTCTTATATATTTCTAAGTCCCACTTATTTTTATCAGTGTGTTTAGAATGAAAAATTAACTAAAAAGTCAGAACTTTTTTATAAGTACTTAGTTATACATTTCTCTCATATCGTTTGTGCTCCTTCTAGATAAACCTTATAAAAATACAGAAATAAGATCAATCTTTGTATATAATTGGCACATCCACTTGTTACTACACTTACAACTTCAAATCCCAGCAAAAGCATATGGAAACACTTACTTTGTTTCTCTGTTTTTCCAGGTTTCTTCTCCCCTGGCTTTGGAGGACCACCTGTTTGAACTAAATCAAAACCTCATTATTAGAAAAGAAAATTAATTCAAACAAATGTTTCATTAAAAGAGAATAAATATATTTATTTTGCTATGGTCTTTCAAAAGTATGGTTATGCCCTCCTGGTCAGACTTCCAAACAAGCAGTTCCTTGCAACAAATTATTTTTAGTGAAATTTTAGAGATATTTCAAAAAGACATTAGCACTCTTGCTTATAAATTTAGTGTTCTAAAAATGTTCATTTAGAACATTCCTGCTGCTTCCAGAGACCAGGGTTATAAACCAGGAATGAATTTATTTGCATCCATTAGTAATAGCAAATTTACTCTATATAATAAGAGATTAAATCTGAAGATAGAAAAACATATTGCAGAATAAAAATATAAAAGTTTGAATGTATATGTGAACTTACTTGTTAGTTGGCCTATTACTGGTACACTTTCTTCTACTTCATCATATGAAGTTATTGTTACTATATACTCTATTTCAGGTATAAGGTCTGATAATAAAGTTTCTGTGGTACTAGCTGCAAGGGTAAATTCTTTAGTGGGCCCATCTGGAAATATGGAAGAGAAAATATGAATACAATGAAACCTTTTTAAAATATAACACAACACAATGTATTGCAATTTCCAAATGTACTAAAAAAATTGAAAAATTCAATATATGCATTTTTCAGGATATTCAAACATTATTTTTAATCATTTATCAAGATTAAAACCTTGAATTTTAGAAATGCAATAAATTCAGTGACATTGCCGTTATTCATTACAATCATTTTCAATACTTTTTGAAAGCTCAGGATTCTTCTAGATTTAAGTTATATCAAAATAACAAACCAAAAATCTCATTGGTTTTAAAGACAAATGGTAGATTTTTAAAGTTGTTATAAATGAGATATAAAGCAGAAATAATTTAATTTTAAGTTACACATTAGAGCAGAGCAAAGAGAAAGAAAAAGAGATAGAAATAAATTCAAGGAAAACACAATATTTTTTTAAAATACCTTTATTTTATTTACTTATTTTTATGTGGTGCTGAGAATCGAACCCAGGGCCTCACACATGCTAGGCGAGCGTTCTACCACTGAGCCACAACTCCAGCCCCAGAAAACACAATCTTATAGATTAAAATTAACCACTAGGCCTGGTACAGTAACATATACGTATAATCCCAGTGACTCAGGAGGATGAAACAGGAGGAGCACAAGCTCAAGACCAGCCTCAGCAAATCAGCAAGGCCCTAAGCAACTTAGTGAGACCCTGTCTTAAAACAAAAATGGCTAGGGATGTAGCTCCATGGTAAAGCACTCCTGGGTTCATTCCCAGTATCAAAAAATATAAAAATTTAAAAATTAAATTAAATTAACCCCAGTAGGAAACAACTAGTGTGGAAATAATATACCATGCTCAAATATGGTCTTAAAGGGTAACTTAACATCTACTAAATTGATTTAACTTCCAAATATTTCAAGGTACAGCATCCTGAATGTTTACTAATATATGTACTTTCTTTTAAATTCTAATTCTCAATTAAATCAGAAAACATGGTAACTCCTAGGGACTAGATGTATTAATATTTTTAATTATATCATATTTTCATCAAAACATAATTTAGAGGTACTGGGGTTGTAGCTTAGTGGTAGAGTGCTTGCCTTGCACTTGCCAGCACCACATAAAATAAATAAATAAGTAAAATAAAGGTATAGTGTCCATATTCAACTAAAAAAAAAACTTTAAAAAAAACATAGTCAAGAAATGTGAATTACATATAAGAGTTTGTGAGGGGAATGGGAAAAAAATAAGGAGAGAAATGAATTACAGTAGATGGGGTAGAGAGAGATGATGGGAGGGGAGGGGAGGGGGGATAGTAGAGGATAGAAAAGGTAGCAGAATACAACAGTTACTATTATGGTATTATGTAAAAATGTGGATGTGTAACCGATGTGATTCTGCAATCTTTGTATTGTTTTGAATAACCAATAAAAAAATAAAATAAAATAAAATAAAAAGAAATGTGGCATATGGAAAAAAAAACCCTGAGAAATGCTCTTGACTCACATGTGGAACATGCAAAAGCAGCTAGGCCCCTAGGAGACATCAAAGCATTGGGAATATGCTGGATTGGGTACTCATTGTGCCAGGTTTTTGAGTGTTGGGAGCCAGCAGTTTCTAATATCTGAGTACTGAATAGACCCTATTTGAGTGCTTTTCTACTTTGGAATAGATCAATTAATTAACTGCAAATACACTTGAGGGAAAAAAGATTCAAAGAGGAAAAAGTAAATTCCTGGCCCATTTTTAAGTTCTTAAACCATAACTTAAAAAAAGACTCATTGAAAACAGCATTTTGAATTATTGGTATTTTTAAAGACCAAAAGATAAATAACAGGCTATAGTGAAGTTATATTGGTATCACCCATATCTGTCAGTCAGATATAGTGGCCAGTGCTATTTTTTCACTCCATTTTTATAAGTAAAAGTTAATCACCAAGAGTTTGGTTTTCCATACTTGGGAAACATTATTAACACTAAATACCACTGTAGCTACAAAATCCACCTAGCAAAGGTAAATTCTTGTCTTTCATCATGGTCAGTCACCATGATCATGAATAATGTTTCCTGAGCACCAGATATAGAGCACTGGATAAAGCATAACAACTCACTTCATTGCTTGGCATTTTAAATGTGAAAAATATTAATTCAAGAAGAATTATATTATTAAAAAAATCAAAGATTATCAGTAATAATCTGATGAAGTTTAAACAATGCAAAAGTTCATTATTAATAACAACTTAGCACAGCAAAGCATGTTAAGGAAGCTGAACACCACAAAATACAGAAATAAGTACCAGGATGAAAATCTGTGGACCTCAGTTTACCAAATATCTAGTGACATCAACCAAAGATCTCAAGCTTGCTAAATCTTGACTTCCTTGTGATAAGATGGGAGAAAGGGAGAAGACTGGATTTATCATTTTTGATGCCTCTGTCCTAAAAACACAACATCTCAAAACTTACCTGTTGTAGGGTCCACTGTTATTCTGTAACCCACAATTGGATCAACTGGTCTTGCCCATGACATATGAACAGTATTTTCATCTATAATTTTAAAATTCAAGTCTGATGGCGGGTCAACTGCAAAAGAGAGAGTTGATATTAGTTACATTTTCCAATGTCACAAAATGGTCAATATAATTAATAAAGAATTGTGTTGAGCAAAGCTTACTAAAGTTGTCTTTGCATAAATTTGTTTCCAACAAATATAAAAGATATCTTGTTGGATAAGAATAAAATTAAAAGCTGACAAGATATGACAAAACATCAGAGAGTATACATATTACAAAGGACAGGCACAAAACACTTTGGATTCTTGAGTTGCTAGGTCATTCAAGAATGGCCAGCAAAATCAAGCATAATAGAAACATATTTGGTTACAGGTACATACAAATACAATGAAATCACAGATAATAACCACATATGCAAACAATTCACATAACAATTAAAAGAATATCAATACATGCTGAGTGCATTTTGAACAAGCATGCCAAATCACAACCTGCTTACAACAATAGAAGTTAATTTAGAACACTGACATAGTACTTTTTCTTTTCCATAACGAGGAAAGGAATCAATGATATTTTTGGTTCATTCTCTGCACTGTTGCCTTATTATTCATTGTTGTTTCATAAATCTCAATCTGTGGCAGAGATAAAAACTGTATCTTAGTGAAAAGGAGAAATCATAGGAAACTTAGGTATTTCTCACAAGGAAATATACATTTAAATGTATATTCACATTCATATAGACAAATATTCAAGCATAATAATAAGAGATGTTAATAATTTATAAGTATATAAACAGTAATCTACAGGTATTTTGAAAACTAATATTCTGCCTGTTTACACCAACTTGCTATGTGTTTCCATGGTGTAAACCAATACAGTTATTTCCTTTGCAGCAGGTATACTCCATACTAGAAATGGCATTTTAAGTTAAAATGCCAGTATGGTCCTTTACAAAACAATGGTTAATTATGAAAAGACAACATCAATGTATATTTATGGACATTTATTTACAGAACTTAAAGAAAACAGTGGAGAAGAATCAGCAATCTGAAGACATGATTGTGCATAAAAAACTTGAAGAAATCAATGACAGGAATAATTGAAAAGTACAGAAAGGAATAGTTTACATACAAAATTATACAGCATCATGCATGTGTCAATGAAATGTTGACTTGTTTTTAGTTTCCCACAATAAACAAAAGCCTCCATGTACAATAGTCATTACACAAAGACATTTCCAAAATATTTTATAATGATATTCTCTCTACAATGTTCATGCCTCATCATGCAGCATTGTACTGACTCACTGTCAGTGCATGGTCAATGCATTAAAAATTATTACACTTGAAGCAGGGCTATAAGTAAGACGATTTTCAGCCATATTCTTCTTAAAATGTTTTAGTCTGAAAGTATTCCTTGTGAGTTAGAATTTTTGCCTATGTTTTGAGAGAGTACAAACTCCTTTTAGAGTCTTATAGAGGTCAATTGAAATACAGTAGTAGCTCTGAGAGTCATCCAATTTAACTGGGGTTAGAGATTTACATAATATTAATACCACATTTTAATGAAAATAAAACAAATTAAGCAAACATTGCTTTAATGGACTGCTGCTTGCAACTGTGGGAGATGGTTTTATTTTTTTATTGAATACACTAGCATAGGAATGAATGTTATTTTCTTACTATCCATACACAGGCAGTGAGATTAGAAAAAATTATCTACATGCAATATATAATTATTGAACATTCTTCTGTCTTTAATCATATCACAAGTTTAGCTAAAGTCCTCACTTAGTATAACAAGCATGCAACAGATGTTAATAGGACAATAGGTATTAAGAATATCATTATAAAATATTGTTCCAGTAGCAATGGCTCAGGACAAATTTAATGCAAAGGCAGACACAACTGGCCTGAGCATGCTTTAAAAAAAAAATCAGTACATGGAAAAATAGTACCACCAACCTTGGAAGGAAATTGACCTGAAGCAGCGGACATTAGGTTAAAACTGCTGAAGGTCAGCAGCGGCCCACCTTGTTGATATCCAAATGACCAGGATTCCAGATAAACTGAAAAATTGACTGTGGGGAAAAGTCTTTAACATTTAAGAGGATTTTAAAGTGCTCATAGAAACTCAGATGTGGTACTTGGTAATCAAAAGTAGGAAATGGCCAACTAGCCTGTGTAAATCATAGAGCCCTTTCCACTTTCTTCTATCTGATTGTGTCATATATCAACCTTTCAGGATTGCCATTCTGTGTATACATTTTTGTTTGTTTCATGAAAAAATAATAGTAAAGTAGGTGTGAGTATGTGACCCATGCTAACTTAAATCAATGCAAAAATATATTTTCAGCCAGGTGCAGGGGTGTACACCTATAATCCCAACAACTTGGGAGGCTGAGGCAGGAGGATTGTGAGTTCAAAACCAGCCTCAGCAACAGCAAGGACTTAAGCAACTCAGTGAGACTTTGTCTCTAAATAAAATACAAAATAGGACTGAGAATGTGGCTCAGTAGTTGAGTGCCCTGGAGTTTAATCCCTAGTAGCCCCCAAAAATATTTTTTTTATTAATTTTGAAAATCTTACATAAAAAAATTCACAACTACATTGCATTGCCATAGATCATAGGCATACCCTACAACAATGCTGATGCTGGAATATTTCAAATATGAAGTAGCTATATATGGTTTATAATGCAAAGAGCCATAGTTACAAAGAACGAGAATCTCAATCAAAAGAGATCTAAAATTATAAATAACTGATATCTATTCATAAAACCTAAATGCTGATAGTTAAGACTAAAATTTTAAATATTCGTAAGTAGTTTAATTTTATATTTATGAATGATGCTTTTTGTTATCAAAACACTGTTACAATAGTCTCATTCAGATAAGATTTTTGTTACATAAGCTGGCAGAATTTAGGACATTTTAGGAATGATAATACTAGATAACATTTGCTGATTGTCTTCTATGTAATAAGCAAAGAGCTAATCATTTTTTATACTGCCTGCTTTTTCCCTCATAACAACCTAATTGTGGGCATTTTTACAGGTGAGATTTTTACAGCAACACTTTTTATTCCATGGTCTTGACTTTAAAGTACAGTTTTCTACTATACTAGATCGAATGGAGAAAAAAGAAATATTTCAGCCAAAATTAACTTTAGAGCCCAATATTAATACATCATTGTTTGTTAATATATTTTCCTACTACATGATAAACCACTATTAGAACAAATGATGCCTGGTCAACTACAAATACATGGCATGCAGTCGTTTCCAGTTCTAATAGACATAGAATTTGCTGTATTAATCTTACACTTGTTCAATCAATTCTAAAACTAAGGTGTGTGCCTTGATATACAATAAATAAAAATATTTTTTATTAGGGCACCCAATGGGAGTCTGTGACCAAGAATTTACCAACCATGGCAGAGATGAATAGATGGATGGATGAATGGATGGATGGATGGATGGATGGTTAAGTGGATGAATGGACAAGTGAAAGGGAAATATTCTAATACGCTTGATAAATGTATCTAAAGTGTTACAGATAAAGCAAAACTGAGAATATACACTAAAGTATCATGTTGATTAACTAATTAAGAGTCATCATCCAGTATTTGGGATAACACTGGAAAGAATTTGGCCTTCATGTTAAAGCCTTTTAGAAGTGTGCAAAGTGTGATGAGTTTACTCCCCAGGTATTAATTTACATTTTCCATACAATGTTAGTATATATTTAAATTTGCCATGCTACCAAAATTCATTTAATTTTTGTTTACAAAACGCCAGAAATAACCAGTGGAAAAAAATTCACATTTTAGACAAACAATGAGATTATACACATTACAAAATGCGTTCTCCCATTAAACTAACTAGGTTGACCACTTGCTCAGTAAAAATGAAGAATAGTGTGGCCAAAACATAACTAAACCAGCTCTAGAAGTCCTGAGTCTTCTCTGTGCTTTGTCCCTAGCTATATTAATTGATCAAGTTATTCACCTCTATGAGCCTCATTTTCTCATTTGGAAAATAAGGTAATTACATAAATGATCTCTAAATTCTCCTTTGGTTTGAAATTTCTGTTATAAGATATGCTAGACAAAGGATTCTGGAAATACATATTAATTAGCTTCTTAAACAATACACAAGATAATTAAAACTTATGACCTCAACTCACTGACGAATTGATAATATCCAATTTTTCATTATATATTATAAGCTATAAATAATACTGACAAAAGTTAGAACTCTGTGTTTCACAAAATTTTCCTCCATTTCAAATTCTAGATTAATTAGAAGGGTGTACAATTCTGGACTGGGAATATACTATGGTGGTCACTTCCTTGCCAAGCATGTATGAGGCCCTGGGTTCAATCCCTAGGACCACAAAAAATAAAAGAAAGGTATCCAAGTCTCAGGAAATATTGAGTATTAAACTTTAAATAAAAAATGTTAAGGTATTAAATTTTCTGAAAAATATTTTTTAAAACTATGCAATATATAAACAAAAATAATTCATACATTCAGGCCACAGAGAGAACTGACTTAGTTATAAGGTTGCTGATGTCTATTGTGTATCTACTACAAATATTAAAGGTTAAAAAAGCACACACATTTTCACAGTTATTTCTATAGAAAAAGATATAATAGTATGAAAATATAATATATTATATGACTACAGAGAAGAAAAACAACAGGGCAAAGGCAGTACCTCTATTTTTTAAAACGGAGAAATACAAAAGTGAATACCAAAAACTTTTAATTAATATCAAAAAAGTACTGGGTCTCAACACATAAAAATTAATTTAATAAAAATGATGAGAAAACTATCAATATAAGTGTTCAAGTATGAATCACAAAAAAGAAAGAAAAGTAATTCTGGATACTTTAGGACTAAGATCAAAATGGCATAATACCAAACAGGGTGCAAGTTGAAATTTTGAATGCTCCCAACAGAAAGATTTCTGAAAAATTCTGTTTCCAGCCCATTGTCCCCAACAAGGCTTTGGCCACAAATTTTGTTGAACCTTCACAAGCTCCTGGGGACACTTAGTTGGTAGTTAACACTAGAGCTATGCTGTCCAGCACAGGAGAAACCAGCCACATGTGGCTATCAAGTATTTAAACTGTAGCCAGTCCAAAATAAAATGTGCTACAAGTATAAAATACACACCCAATTTCAGAAACTTAGTCAAAGATGCAAAATGTCTAATAACTTTATATTGATTACATGTTGAAACAATATTAGGTTTAAATATATATATGGTAAAAATTAATTTCTCCTGTTCCTTTTTCTTTTCCATGTGACTACTAGAAATATTTCAAGTTGCGTTTGTGGCTCATATTGTATTTCTATTTGACAGTGCCAAACTAGAAAATAAGGCCAAACTAGAATCTTACTAAAATATACTGACTTAAGGGGGTAGGAAATTAAAAAAAAAAAAAAAAAGAAACAGTTTAAGAAAGCACTACCATACCATATGGAAACTAATGAAAATTAAAAAGACTAAATGTGAGAAATATGGAAATAATCAGAAGTAACAATTTAGACAGTAAAATGTTGTTTTTAACTGCACTTTGCTAGCTAGTCATAAGCCAATTCAGAATTGATTTTTTCCACTTACATCATTTCCAACCTAATTCTTTTCCTAAGAATTCTCAAATCTTGTATTTTCAAATAACTATTTTCTTAATAAGCAATAAATGGGACCCTTCAGTGAATTATCTAAAAATATTTTCAGTAGTGCTTCCAAAAGTTCCTCAAATAAAATTCCTTCCTAACAACCACAAAGGAAACGGGCACCAAAGGCAACCTCATCTGAATATTACTTCACAGAGGCCACTTGAAAAAAGCTCAACATTCACAACACTGATCAAGTAAGAAGAGCCAACCAGTTTCTGTTACTTTTCTAAACATGCATATATTTTGGAGACTGTTTTTCCTAATCTTAGTTTTTGTACCTGCAGCTTTATTGTAGAAAGTTTTCCAAAACCTCAGTGTTTTAAAATAGCCCCACTTTCCCCTAACCTGTAAAAAAGTCACAACCCACCCTGAAACTTTAGTAACTGTCACATGCAGAATTTCTCATTTGACTTCATCAAGAACATTTTTTAATTTGGGGGGGGGGGGTGTCTTTTATGACATTATCCCAATTTGCACAAAAAGATGACTAGTTCTTCCACTGGTGTTTGAGGACAGTCCTGACGGACTTAATAAATAGAAATGGCTTTTTCAGTGAATTTCTTGAAAGTAAGGCATCAAGTGCGCGCGCGCGCGCGCGCGCGCGCGCACACACACACACACACACACACACACACACACACACATCAGGTTGAAAGTCTAACAAAAGTCCTTCGTTTTCCAAAGGGTCACATGTCTGGAGACCCTTCTCAGAGTCTCTGACTGCCTCTTACTAAAGTCAGCCGCACCCAAGTCTCCCGGGAAGAAGGCAGGAGCAAAGGAGGAGGAAAGGACAATGATAGTGGCGCCCAGCTCCTTTGACTCACACTGGTTTCCCGTGCTGGGAACCTTGGCCCAGATCCAAACTGCTTGAGCTGGGTTGTTCTGGGCCACGTGCCTTGGAGCCCTTCGAAGCAAACAGGGACAGCAGAGACCCTAGGTCACTGGAACACCCACAGCCACCCCGGGGCCCAGGGCCCCACCTCTTTTTGCAGCCCATTCCAGGAGCGGTTGGCCTGCTGACCCCATTGCCCTGCATGGTCCACCTAACCAGTGGGCTCCCTACAAAACACAAAGACGCACAGACCTGGCGCTGTTGGAGTCTTTTATTTCGTTTTGTCACCAAGGACGCATCCCTGACTCAGATGGTTTACCGGCCCAACAAGTGAGTACGACTGCGCTCTGAGGCTCCTGGGTGCCACCCGGAGATGTCCTGTAGAGCTAGATGCAGCGTCGCCCCCGCCCGGGCGGCTGGTCCTCTCAGAAGGCGCCAGTGGAGGTGGCAGTGTGGACAGCACACCACCGCAGAGACAAGAGCAAGGAGACCACACAGCACTGTAAGGAATGGCTTAAGCAGAATAAAAAAGAGCTGGACCTGAGAGCTGGAAAATGGACAAACCTCAGAAGGGGGCGTTTCTCTGGAGGAGAGAAACCACCCGAGAAAGCACGAAATGCGGGGGAAACAGAGCAAGCAATAGAGAGTGGAAAGATGTGTTTTGTTTTGTTTAACTTTCTCGAATTCTGCAGTGTCACTCGGGAAGGCGGAAAGAATAAGCCTTTTACCTTCTGCCTCAATGGAAGACAGGAGCAGGGCCACGCCCAGGGCGGCCAGCGCTGTGGGAAGCCTGGTCCGCATGCTCGACCTCAGTGTTCACAGCCTCATGAAGACCTGCAGGAGGAAGCAGTAACTGTATCAGAACCGGGTTTGGACAGGTCTGGAACCAGGCTAGAACTGGAGTCTGGACACAATCCAGAACCCTGCCAAATCTTCCTTAATAATCCCAGAGCCCAAACCGGCACATAATGGATCTATTGTGGAGCCATGGAAGTCAAGTTCATCTAAATAAATCTAATCATGGCACCAAGAGGGAATTCAAGTTTAAAGAGGGTCCTATTTTCCTGGAGCTCAACCCAGGAAGGCCTTACCAGTCCCCATATGACTTCATCCTGGGTGATGGCTAATTCAGAGGTCATTTTATCCCTGACTCAACTAAATGCCTCTTCCAGCTGGGGATTTTATTTGGCTGCTTTTTCCTAGCTGCTGAACTCTTTAGGTAACTATACTTTAGTGGTCTCAGGATAATTTGGAAAAGTATAATAAACCTCTTTTACTCTCTTTTTTCCTCATTTTGTCCTGCCTACAAATACGTAGGTCTTGAAGGTCTGAAATGGATTATACAGAAATATGTGAGACCCAGCTGAAACCTAACCCTCCTGCTAACTGTTGTTTTCACATCTGATAAATGCTTTACCCAAGATGAGGGAAAAGCAACTCTAAAATACATAATAAAGAGAGACAGGTCAATGGAAGAGGCAAAAGATCTTTGTCTGTTTTCCCAAAACATCTTAATGAAAAATCTGCTAACAGTGAATCTGTGCATTTAATTATTCATTTATCCTAGAAAGTTGCAGTTATATGTGCTCCAGAAATGAATATGTTCTATTCTGAGTTTTTCTTATTGTGTAACCAGATTATCAGTTCCTTAAAGATAAAGAGTCTTATTCATCTTTTGTAGTTTCCCAACACCAACACACAGTAGGGAAACAAGTCAACAGAATGGAATCTCCCAAAATATTCTAAGATCCAATCTAGAGACAAAAGCTACCAGGAATGAACTGAACTAGGACCTAGCTTCCAGTGGCAAAACATAAAAAGAGAGTTGACTATAGGTACACAAATTATAATAAGGCAACAACAAGCTAGGCCTCATGAAAAATGGAGGGGGAAAAAGACTGGTACTTGAGAATCCAAAAATGAGCCAAAGCTCAAACTCCTCTTGAGAAAAAATAAATAAATAAAAATCTCCAACCATGTCTTTCCAAATTATTGGCACAAAGCATTAGGACAGCTTTCCTCTGCCTTAGTGTAAATTGCATTTTAAATGTCTGATGATCAGGGGTGCCAAATTGCCCAGAGCACCTTTTTATGAAGCCAAGATTAAAATTTTGGCGTTGCTCAAGAGATCCAAGAGCTCTACAATTTCATTCTTCCTAATTAATAACTGATATTTCTAATGTTCTTCTACACCAGTGAAAAGCAAGAGGTGAGACTGGCCCGTTTGTTCTTGCCTTAACTTTGCCATAATAATTTCCAACCCAGCTGGCAATCGTACACGTGAAAAGTTAAAAGCTGACAATCGACCCACGAAACACCGTGTGCAGATTTCAGAAGAAAAAAAAAAACTCAACAAAAACCTGAGGCTCAGAAGCATTTTTCTCTGGGACTACAGCGCCACCTATCGG
The DNA here is from genome assembly GCF_048772815.1 of Callospermophilus lateralis. NCBI lineage: Eukaryota > Metazoa > Chordata > Mammalia > Rodentia > Sciuridae > Callospermophilus > Callospermophilus lateralis. Next base: position 86,324,920 of record NC_135310.1, on the reverse strand, counting down.
CTGCCTGATATACATTAAGAATGAATCATCTCGCTTTGGGGTATCTGAACGCAAATCAGTTCCGCCAGCCAGGCATTCTGTCCATATATGTTGAAAAAAGAGAGAGAGAAAATTTTCTCTCTTTTTTAGCCAAAACAATTTATCTGAATACTTAGCAACACTTCATTGAGCATTCTCAGACATAAGTGTCTGAAAGTGGCCGCCCCTACGTGGCAGTGAGGATTCCCTCACTTCACCCTCATGAATGAAAATGAGTCAGTTTCGGGGTTGGGGGGGGGGGGGCGCTACGGGAACTGGTCCCCTTCGGCCAACTCGCCCTTCCCCCACTCCCTCCCACCCCTCTGGAAGAGGCCAATTTCTTAACTCCAGAGTCAAGTTTTTTAAAAGAAGATTTTATACACACACACACACACACACACACACACACACAACACACACACACACCCTCTCCAGATCCCATGCCCGCCTTCTACCGTCCCTGCTACTTACTGAGACCCTAACCTTAGCTAACGACTGGCTTAACGCTCTTGTCCTTTCTAGCCCCATATCTCCCCAGCATTCTTTAAAAGACTGCCTAGTCTGGGTTTTGGGGGTACGGATTCCAGAAGCCCAGAACTGGTCACTGGAGGGTCACTGAGGATGCTGGACTTGGGTCTTGTGGTCTTCCAAGTTCCAGGTCCCCTCTCCGTAAATGATCTGGGCGTCCCAGGCTCTCTCATCCACCTCAGAATTTGAGGTGGTGAGTGCCTCAGAAGTCCCACCATCCCTGAGTAGGGCCTCAATAATGCACTCGGGAAGGGGGTCAAAGAGGGGACTTTCTCCAGGAACTGGGAAAAGTGGGCCAAGAATGAGTCCCCCGAGAGCTGGCCTAACCCACTATCTCAGATGCTTCGAAAAACCCCGGGGGAAGACATCAGAACACTGCATCAGGAATCTGTCTCGAGATGCCACCCACACCCGTGCAGCCTGGACGAGCTGCAGAGCACTCCGAGGGCTCTCCAAAGAATTCCGCACGGTGCGTCACTGAAATAGCTTCGCAGAGCCCCGGCCTCACGCCGGCACTCCCCTGCAAAGCTACCGCTGAGGGATACTGAGGGAGGAACTGCCACAGTACCCAACGCACCCTCCATTGACAGCCTTTATTGATGAAATTCCCCTACAAACGGAAATATTTGACTTGATGCTTTGCGCGCAAACAGTCGCCCTGCATCAGCTTTTAAGAAAAGACTTTTTTTTCCCCCTTCTCCCTCAAAACCCCAAGTAAACCACAAAACCCCTGTACATCACTGCAAAACTCAAGTGCTCCCCCACTCTTACGAGCCTACAGGGTCCTTGCCCGGTATTCTTCACGGCTCCCATCTAAGTGCAGGCTAAAGCGAGTTTCCCTAGTTATCTTGGGGGCACATAGAGTAGTTAGAAATCAAACTGACCCGAGGCGGCGGTGATAGAGGCAGCGGCAGCGGCAGCAGCCTCCGGACGTCGCAGAAGCCGGAGCCTCGCGGTGACCCCCGCAAGCCTTAAAGGCTGTGCGATCCAGCAGCACCTGGCGGGAATAGGAACCGCGGCGGGGAGGTCCAGGAGGAGGATCCAGAGAGGATCGCCCGGCGCGGCCAGACAAACGGAGACGCCGCCAGGGGCTGCAGCTGCCGGCGGACAGACGCGTCTGGGGCGGCTCGCCTTCGCGGAGTGGGGAGAGACTCCGCGCCGCGGGCTACTTAATAGAGGGCTGTTCCCACTCTCAGTTTACTCGGTTACGAAACGCCTGAGAAGGTGGAAGCCTGCCACAGGGTGATGTATGCTCCTCCGGCGGTGAAGGAGGTCTACTTTTGGGAACGTGTGCATACTTCGAGCATTCCTTCGGCGTGAGGTGGCGATCGCCGTAGTAGCAGTGCCCCGCCGGGGGCGGGGAGGAGGGAGGGAGAGGAGAGGGGGACAGCCGCAGCCGGGTTCGCTGCCAAGGGAAGCCGCGTACTCCTCCGCTTGGGGCGGGCTGGGGAGTTCGGGTTTCCCTCTCGGTGCGATTTTCCTTAATAAATTTCTTTTTCTAAATTAAGAACAATGGAGAGGGGGGAACGCGATTCTTATTTTCAGAACTGCTAGACGTGTAACCCATTCACCCCCACAACATCCTATCCCCATCCCCCATTATCGTTACCTCCACCTTCCTCCCCCTCCGTCCTGGGTGCACTTAAAACCGATTTACAGGGTTTCCATTAACTAACTGTCTGTGCACGCGGCGGGCCTTCTGTCTTTTTCAATCTCCAAGCAGCGATTGGAAACCCGGACAGCCGCCCGCACCGGGCTCAGGAGAGGGGATGGCTTTCCCAGTCCTGCCTCGCTCCCCTGGTGCTTCGGGATGGAACTGGGAAGTTTAATTTGAGCCAAGAAAGAGGGAGGGAAAGGGAAGCTATGAAACCTAAGGGTCTTCAGAACAGGAAGCCACTCAGGGACAAGTTCAGTCCACCGCAGAAATTTCTCACTATATTGGGAGCAAAACCTAGCCCCAGGCAGAGGCTTCAGACTCAGCCCTGCTCTTAAAATTCCTTGGGGTCAAAGGGACGAAGAGGAGAAAATTGAAGGTGAGTTGAGAAAAGACATCTCCCAAACAAAACACACACACACACACACACACCCCCCCACACACACACACACACTCGCCAAAGAGGAGCCTGGTATTCTGCCAGCATTATTGTCCCTCTTTACAGTTCCCCCACTTTCAGCACCCCACCCCTTGGCCCTGAAGGTGTCTGGTACTCTACACTTGTACAAGGCGCGAGGGAAAGTGCTTCCAGCAGTCACATCATGGTATCAGAAAAGGGATACAAGAGAGGTTCTAATTACACAGGTCTATGCACTCAGCACAAGCCCTGAGCCTTTTGTCCTCTTTGAAGCCAGGGTTTACCCCTGCCGAGTTGAGCTACCTGGTATTTGGGTGGAGAGCTAATCAGGAGTAGCGTCCTTGGAATTGACTGCCAGGAGGTCAGGTCTCCTTTATAAGCTTCTCTTTCCTGTTTGGACTGACCTCTGAAGATCTGACCTTCCTTCCAGTAGTTGTGATAGCCTCCAAACTTGCCTTGAGAATGACAAAAACGTGCAGAGCCCACTTTCCCACCCTAACTGGCTCACCTCGCCCCACGCACAGGCTGCTACAGGCAAGAGCCAGCGGAAGCAAAAGAGAAGCCTGAAAAAAAAAAAAATCTAGAAAAATGGGAATCGCCACCTCTGCACATTCTCGGAGCACACACGGCCCACTCGAAGTCCAGCTGGGCAGCTCACACAAAGAGCCCACACAGTGCACAGGCTTTTCCCCCTTCGAATCCTCACAATTCTAGTGCCTGACAAAGCCCCAGAGCCTGACAGCCTCCCAAGGATGTAAAAATCGAACATGCCCAGCCCAATTGGTGGGCCCCACAGCCCAGACAGGTTTGCAGCGACTTTGCCTCAGTACTAGTGAGCATCTGTCTCCACCCCGGGCCTGCCCTAAACCCGCACTCCCACTCCACATGCACAACAACGAAGCCCAGTCCCACCTGGCTCACAGACACGTGTGGGCGGGTGACTACGGAGGAACAGAACCCGGGAGCAGGGAAGTCCTAGGGACCGTGCTGGGTGTCCAGTCCTCGGGGTGAACGCCCTGGAGGACCCTGCGGCCTAGAACAGCCAGAGAAGCCCCCAGAGAAGCCCCCGGGACAACAGAGGAGTTGTTCCAATATTTAAAAACAAACAAACAACAACAACAACAACAAAACAACAGCGGGCGAAGGGGGGGGGGGGTGCTGCCTTGCAAACCATGCAAGATTGACTGGGGTTTGCGTTTCGCCCAGATGTTTTCTCTCTGTGTTTACTTTTTTAAAAATATTTTTAAAAATTGTGATGGCAGTGTTTCTGACTGAGGAGCACGAAACTCTGGGTGTTTATATTCTTCGTTTAATCCGTTGATCGCCCAGGAGTTGCGCAGTCACTCCTTAGGGAGCCAAGGCCAGTAGCAAGCTTCTGTAAGACTGGAGACCGCACACTGGGTGAAAAAGGCGTCTGCCCCCAAGGGCGCCCACATTGGGAACTGGCGTGCAAGCTTCTCTAATTCTAGGCATTCTCGCTCACAAACTTAGATACAATGCATTTGAGAATGATTACTGCGAAGGAGTGCAGTAACACAGACCAACAACTGCAAACGCGCTTTCTCCTCTGAAAGCAAGGGGAATCCTATGAAAAACTTCTAAGGTTGCTGAGAAGGGGAGGTGGAAGGAGGATACACCTGGGACTGGGAGTACACTGACACTCAAAACCACAAACTAATCCAAGCGCTCTTATTCCCAGGGGACAGGAATGCAATACAAAGAAATTCAAGGGGGGCACCTCAGGGTATTTGAGACCTGTCGACCGCGTTGCTTGGTTTCCTGAAGGCTTTACTTTAGCGTCTAGTAGGTAAGTGACAAAGGCGGGTAAAAAAGAAAGAAAGAAAAAGAAATGCCAACTCTCTTCCATCTTCAGTCTTTCAGTGAAGCGACCAGTTCTGAACCCCGTTAAGGCTGGCAATAAATTCATGGTGTTTATTGACTGTGGCATATCTGGTTACATTAATACAGTTTGTTGCTTCCCGTGGCTTTTATTCCTCTGACAATACCCCAGGAACTCCCTCTCTTCACATTCCGTTTTCTCTGCTCCCACCTCTTCTCCCTCCGAGTCCTGGGTTCCCAGCGGTTCCAGACCCTCCGATTTCTTGTCCCATAGCGCAATCTAGCGGTCATGAAGAAGTCTAGCATCGGAGGTTCATAGAAGACATCTGGCAAATTGTTGACAGTTTTAAAAGTCTTGAGGTGGTTTTTGAAAAATATATCATACATTGATCTGGTTTTCAAGACTGAAAGGCCACGAGATGAGAGAAAGAGGAAAAAAGGAAGCATAAATTTTCTTTGTACCGGTTACTTGACTGCCTATAGAAATTCTTGCGCAAAGGCTGTTTGGGGGCCAGTTTTCTTTGAAGAAGAGGTGGGAAAGGGGGAAGATCTGATTCAGGAAGCAATTATTATTACAACGCTGTCCTTAACTTCTAAGAAGGTGAAATGTGCTTTGAGTCAACTTAGGCAGTCCTCCCAGCAACAAGTGACAGTTTCTAGGTATTTCCATTGCAATTTCTGGCTGATTTACCTCATGAGCAGGGATGGAGAAACTTGGGCTGAAAGAGTATGTATTTTCCAGCTCTAATGGCTATGAATGCCCCGCCTCCCAGAACACTCTGAGGGTCTTGGACACACACACACACATACACACACACACACACACACACACACACACAGGAGATAAAGGTGTGAAGGTTGGAGGTGATGTTCTACCTGCTCTGGTTCTCAGGCCCAGAGAGACAGTCTGACCCGCATGACCAAAAAAACAAAGATTTGGATGCTCTTTTAGTTCTCTGTGGGAATCTCAAGTATCATGATTTAATGAGCATCACCTATGTACTAGATCAGGGCTCAGAGCAGCTGATATAAAGACAATTATAACCAGGAATTGCCTCAAAACTTTCAAGTAATACTTGGGAAGGAAGCCTGAGACAACTTCACATGGCCAATTTAAATTTCTTAAGAGACTGTTCCTCAAAGTGTTTTAACATTAGAAGTAAGAAGCAGTCAACAATTACCCTCTCTTCACCAGAAAAGCTTAGGAATGCCAAGACCAAACCTTCCCTGCATCTCCTGCACTCCTTCTGTCTTAAGCACTTTCTCCATGAAGCTCACAGACCTTCTTCTTTGTACTGAAATACAATCTCTTCCACCAGAATGTGAACAACTTCAGAGCGAAAAACCAAAGCTGCATCATATTTATCTTACTATACCAGTTGGCTAGCTCAAACCTCATCTGATTTCAAAAGGCTATTACTGCAGAGAAGACAATCATGTTTCAAAACATGCTTCATCCACATACAATATATTCTTAGGATGAACCATTTGGATTCATTAAAAGTCAAGTCCTGCAGGAGTTGATTTTTCAGTTAGCTCTGACCTCTTTGAGCAAAATGTGCAAGGTAGAATGAAATAAATACACTTAAGAGTTAATAAAGAACCCTCTGCCTCTTCTTCCTCTGTTTCCTTAATAGTCAATACTGCTTAAGTCACCCTTGTCTTCACAGGAGACTTAGATTCCATTTGTTTTGTAACTACTGAGTTACAAAACAGAATTTCTAGTCAGACCACTTCTCTAAGTGACAGCTGTTGATACGTGTAGACTGACATACACTTTTAGGTTTCTGGAAAATGTGAAAAAACACAGGAACCTATTTTTGATCTTGAAAACTATACCTAGTAGACTGAACTACAGTAATGATGAGGTTTCATTGCTCTCAGTTGGAGCCTCTATGTAGGGGGAGATATAACCAGACAAAAGCTGAAATTTTTTTTAAGAGAGAGTAAGAGAGAGAGGTGAAGAGAGAGAGAGAGAGAATATTTTTAATATTTATTTTTTAGTTTTTGGCGGACACAACATCCCCGTTTGCATGTGGTGCTGGGGATCGAACCCGGGCCGCACACATGCCAGGCGAGCGCGCCACCGCCTGAGTCACATCCCCATCCCCCAAAAGCTGAATTTTTAATGCATTTTTATACATTTACTAATTTATTCAGCTACATTTATGGGACGCTGACAGCCAAGTGTTCATAGCAGACAAAATCCCAGACTTTGGAAGGCTTCTAATCTAATGTGGAATGCGCCCTCTGGTGGAGAAGAGGAAAAGATGACTATTACCTGAGTAGGCTCAGTTTAACCATTTTTATTCTGAATTTTCATTCACCAGTGCTATTACTTTTGAATGTTCACTAGGAAATATGGGAGATCTTTTAAAAGGAAAACCAAAATAAATTCCATTTCTAAGAAACTTAAATATGATAACAAAGATGATAAATCAACATTTGTGAAAGTCAAATTCACTAAAGGTCTGGAGGCAGTGAATAATTGATAGCTGAAGGACCAATGTGAAAAATAATTTGGGGTGAAATTAAAAAGATAGAGAAGCAAGATAAATGACGTCACAAGAAGTGATCAAGTCAATACATAATGTGTAACATTCTGTGGGGGGAAAAATGACCCACTCAAACCAATGACAAGGGGAAAAAAAGGAAGAAAGAATAGATTATTGTGCAAAAAATATATATCAGCTATGCAACCTAATAATAGTAGTAGTAATTGTCAAGGACTGTGTGAGAGATTTGAAGTTTTTATCCTGCTTACAAGCTTACAAGTTAACCTACAGCAATTTCAGGGATGCTGGCAGAATATACAAGGAACAAAAGACAAAGGATTTCATTGTACATGGCAGTAGTAGTAGTCACAGGTCAATGCAAAGACAGCAGTGACCCTTTCAAACACAGAGAATTGCATTACAGAAACCAAATCTGAGCTTGGGATCCTTTATAAGGGACCTTTGCCCTGGAGGGACACAGTGTCTTTGCTATACTAGACAGTAAACAAACCCGCCCTTTGCTCTGGAGGCAGAAATTATCTCTGTCTTCCAAAGTTGTTGGTATGCAAAGAGATCATCTGGAAAAAGGCAATAAGTGCCTCTAATCAACATACTTTCAAAATGTGAGAGACCATGGAGAAATGTCTCCCACAGTAAGGATTGTTGGAAGTTCATAGGAGGAAAGAAGCACTGTATGTTGAAGTGGTGCCTGAAATTTTTCTGGAAGAGGAATATTTTAAAAGGTTATAAATGAGCACTTCAAGCACAAAATTCAAAATAAGAAGTTGAAAAAAAATATCAAAAGACAAGAAATGTTTTGGGCAACTAATAAAGCCAAGTTGTTTTAGCAGAAAGTGTGTGACTACAGCTGGAACAGTAATGGAGCTTGAAAGTAGCTGAGAATCTGGAACACAATCCTGTAAGTATAATAATAGCAATAATTTGCAGAGCATCCACTATATAGTACACAAAGCATTTTCCATATGTTAATTCATTAAATTTAATATTTATTACCTCAAATCAGAATGGAGACTAAGAGGAATAAGTGATTTGCTAGTCCATAGTATTTCCATTATATTAAAATGAATGATAAAACTGAATGATACAGTGAGTTCTACCCTAAGGCCAATTAAATCCCATTCCCTGGGGGTAAACCTGGGGCATCTGTACATTTGCATATCTGTCCAGAAAATTCTAATGGCTAATGAGTTTACACATCAGTCAAAGTCAACACTAAAAGCAAGCTGAGGACTCAGCTGTCACCTGAAGAACAAGAGGAATCATACAAAACTGGTAGATTAGAAAGACTATCTACCTATAGAGCTGGTCCCCAAATTAGTGGTCCCAGTGGGTTCAGCCTAGTTAGTAGAGTTAGGGAAATTATTATAAGGAAATCAAGTCAACTACCCAGGACCATAGAGCTACACAGTCAAACCCATGTCCACCTGCTTCCCCAACCTCCACTCCTCCCACTTCTATGTACACCCAGAAAGAATCTGGTTCACTGTTGTCACTGACTTTTAAATTTAATCCAAACAAAAACAGTGCAGTTTCATTTGGCAAAAGGCACTTGAGATGCTGTTTGTTTTATGTTCTCACTAACATTGATACTAAAATTTATATCCAAAGATGAGAAAAATTGCTTATTTCTTCTGATGTAATACAGATTTTTTTTACTATATTTATAGTCAACAGGTGAATTTTTATTTTAAAAAAGCAATGATGTCAGGTGTAGTGGCACACATCTGTAATCCCACCTACTCAGGAGGCTGAGGTATAGGAGGATCACAACTTCAAGGGTAGTCTGAGTAACTTAATGAGAACATATCTCAAAATTAAAAACTTTTAAAAGAGGTGGGGGGATGTAACTCAGTGTCAGAGAGCTCCTCGGTTCAATTCCCAGTAACCCCCACACACACATACACACACACAGACACACACAACAATGAACTTAAGTGTTAGACCTCATCTAATAATGATAGGAATTAACACAGTGATAGAACTAAAAATAATTTTTAAAATCCTGCAACTAAGTCCCTCATTTCATGTTACAAAACCTGAAACAATTTTTGTAAAGTGAAATGAGGTAGTTGAGTAGCTTGCTCAATGCCACGTCCCTATCAGGAGTGCCAGGACTAGAATCCAGGTGCCAGCTACCTCCCTGGTCTTCCTCCAAGTATTCCTGGTACCCTCTTCCCAAGTATGCCAATAATTTTGTAAAACGTGTTAGAACTTACTGCCTCACTGTCTCAAGAATGGGGTTGGAATGGAGCCTAAATGGCTGTTGCCTATCACAATATATCTGCATTGGCAATCTTTTAAAGTTAAGGTACTCCAGGCATAGTGGCACACACCTGTAATCGCAGCTACTCCAGATTCTGAGGTAGAACCATGAGTCTGAAGCCAAACTGAGCCTCTGGAAGGAAAAAAGTAAGGGAAGGGAGAAGAAAGGAAGGAAGAAAGAACAAAACAAAACTTTACTTAAATAGGCAGTGACATATGCAACTATGTGTGCCTGACCCACCCAACACTACTAGTAACACTGACAGAGCTGTGAAAAAAAAAAAAAACCTCAATGCCATTCATTCCTATTTTGGAGCAAGCAAGAGGGAGAGGTAGCTCCAGCATCCGTTTGACACAGCTTAAGCAGCATCAGATCCATGTTCACATGTCAATGAATGCAAAGGAAAGGACAGACTCAACACAGAGGACATAGGTCCTATGACAGGTAATATCTGCTCTCTTCTCAAGTCAGCCTTTGGAAGTCTTTGAGTATATTGCCTCACCTACTTTTAATCATTCCTCTTCCAAGAGTGCCCACAAATGGCACTCTATTGCCTCTGAGGATTCTCCTTAGGAACAACACAGAAATCACAGGTACTGAAACACTCATGAAAACCATGAGGAAGGTAATCCACGGTATAATTCCATGAAGTCCTCAGGTACCCAGACTCTGCCTCATGACTCCACCTAGGAAGCCTCTATTTTAAGTTTCACATGGTCCAGGATGGCTGCTCCAGTTTAAGACATGGTCTATGAATATTGGCCAGAAGGAAATAGCAAAGAACAAAAATAGTTAAAGGAAAGAGTTTAAATGTGGTCTCCATTGTCTCTTTTTATGAAAGCACTAATCCCATTCACTAAGGCTCCACTCTCATGGCGTAGGCACCTCCCAAAGGCCTGTCTCTAAATATCATTAAAGATTAGGGTTTCAGCATGTGAATTTTGGTAGGATATAAACATGCAGCCTGTATAGAAATAAATTTTCCTTTTAGAATGTGAATACTTTGTGATTATACTATCAGCTTGATTGAGGAAAAGGTTTTCATAGATGTCTTTCTTCAGCCCGTAGTTACTGGCCATGTTCTGTAGACTGCTGACCTGGGCATTTGATAGCTAAAGAGCAAGCTAAACCAATCTCTAACCAAGAATTTCAAACAATCCTGCTCACTGATATCAGATTTAGCAGGACTTTAAATTGAAATTTTGATTCATTTCACTCAGTCTGGAGAAAGAGCTGCCAAGCACAGAGGAATCTCCTTTGCGCTATTGTCTTCAGACGTTCTTGGCCCTTACACTTAACACAATTCTGAAATTGGCTCAACTTGAAAGCAAAACCATCCTGTGAGCTAGATGACCTATGGAAACATCAGGTCCCCAGAGAACAATCGGGCCATGGAATCATCAACGATGACATCACCGTTGGGACATGTGTTTTCCCTAGCAAGTCACTTATTCCATTAAAAAATTTCACAACAAGCTGAACTTCATCTTTCATATCATAGGGGGCATTGAAAGGATTACACACTATCTTGTTTTTTTATATATAAACAAACATTATGCTGGAAAGCAAAGAAAGCAAAACAAATGTAGTTATAAATAGACAGGAAATATAGGCTGCCAGGAAAAATGTAGGCGTTTTACAAATGGCTGTTCCTGAATTGCCCTGTGAAAAGATGCTGGTGCTTATCTTTTGGACAATGAATAAGTCACAGTAGAATTCTCATATCCTCTCAAAAATTAAGAAGGTTCCTTCTAGCACTTCAAGTTCATTGAAATGTAATTTGAGAATTCCTTGATCTATCATAGAACCTAAAACTGAAAGGCACATTCCAGTCACACCTAAAACCTGGCAATGTTGTTCTCTGGACTGCAGTGGAAATAAATTTATAATGGTGTCACAGATAACTTGCTCTAAAGTGTGTAGGATGTTTGAAAGCGGGGGTGGGGGGCAGGAAAAGAGATTGAATTAATCTAGGAGAAGAATGTCATTGATCTGGTAGGTCAAAAGATGGTTAGACAACAGAAGAGAATTAAAGGGAGGATGAGCACCTTTAAAATCTGACCAAATAAAGGGAGGCACTCAAGAAATATATATATATATTGCACTGAAGAGTACACCTCAATGCAATTTCCACACCAATTGTTTAATGTAAACACAGTTTATATTATTTCCCACCATCCCAAATTTAAAAAAAAAAATCAGTTTCTTAAATGGGAATTTATGTGATTTGCTGAAGTCACTAGAAAGTGGCATAGGTACCTCTTAAACTCAGATCTATGAACATAGCTGGCAGAGGAGTAAAAGAGGCCTCTTGTTCTAGTGTCCTGCCACACAGGTTGATGGTCATTTTCTGCTTTTCCCATCTGATGCCCCATGCAGGGACCCAAGGAACAGACACCAAGGAACATGTGCAGGGCTGGGGCTACAGCTCAGTGTTAGAGTGTTTGCCTTGCACGCTGGGGGCCCAGGGTTCAATCCCCAGTATGGGAAAATAAAATAAAATAAAATAAAACAAAAACAAAGGAGTTATTTCATTTATATAAGAGTATAGCACTGGCAAAACCTAGGGACAGAACTCAGAGCAGCAGTTTCCAGAAAATAGACAACAGGAAAAAAACTCGCTGCAAAGAAACAAGTAGAATTTTTGAAGGTGAGAGAAATGTTCTCTATCAATTGTGGTGTGGTTACAGGACTACATATATTTGCCAAAATTCATCAAACTATACACCATAAAATAGTAAACTTTATTGTATGTAAGTTACACCTCAGTAAATCTAATTTTTAAAGCATATTGTATGTAATAAAATGTGGTTTAAAATTTTTTTGAATCTCAGATCTGAGAAAAATATGTTTTAAAAAAGAAACAGGTACAGTGGCACACACCTCTAAACTTAAAATATTCAAAATGCTAAGGTAGGAGGATTACACATTTGAGGTTGGCCTGGACAATTTAGCAAGATGCTGTCTAAAAATAAAATATAAAAAAGACTGGGGATTTGACTCAGTGATAGAGCTCTCCTGGACTTAATCCCCAGTTCCACAAAAAGAGAAAAAAAGGTATTTTTTTATTGCAAGTTTTCTATAAGATATCATCTAGTCTATTGGGGCTGCTATACCAAAAAATCTTACACACAGTGTAATTCATAAACAATGGAAATTTATTTATCACAGTTCTGGAGACAAAATCCAAATCTAAAGGACATAGAACCAACAGAGCTGAGAATGGAACCCTCAGTCCAAGATCAAAGGCCTGAGAACCCAGGAGACATGGGAGCACTGGTGTCAATGTTGGAGTCCAAAGGCCAGAGAACCTGGAAGTCTCTGGAGAACCAGGAGAAGAAGAGTGTCGCAGCTTCAGATCCATGTGGTTCCGGCTTTAACATTTGAATTTTGCGGTGGGGTGGGGGACACATGCATTCAGACCATCAAGATAAGCACTTTACTGGGATTTAGTAATAAGAAAATTGAAGACATAATCTATGACTTTAAAGATCTTAGTATCCAGTGAGAGGAAACAGGAGTAAATAAAGCCACAACATTGAGTAATAAGTGTGTTAGTTGAGTATGCACAGAGGGACATCTTGATCTGATTTCTGGAAATTATGGACTCCTAGAAAGAGAGAGGTTTGAGTTGAACTCTGATCTGTAAGAGTCAAATATCTGGATAAGACAAGGACATTTTTAATTAAGGGAGTAAAAAGTACAAAAACAGAGAGAATTCATAGATAAGTTCTAGTTGTAAAAGTTGTCAAAATTAATCATGTAATGAGTAAAAAGGAGAAAATTTAGACAATGAGTCAGAAAGTAAATTGTATGGCAGTGGAGTGTATTAAAATGTGAGCTGCTCTTTTCCAGGAAATGACAAATGACCTTAAGAATCCTGAAAAAATCTCACTCCAATTAGAAAGGCAATCCTGAATACAAATAACAATGATTGCTAGTGAGAATGCAGGGGAAAAGGTATATTTACATATTGTTGGTGGAACCAAAAATTAGTACAACCACTTTGGAAAGCAGTGTGGAGTTTAATCAAAAGGCTAGGAATGGGATTACTGTATAACCCTGCTATTCCACTCCTTAGTATTTATCCAAAAGAGCTAAAGTCAGCATACTATACTGAAACGTACATACCAATATTTATAGCAGCCCAATTCACAAATAGCCTAGTTATGGAAACAACCTAGGTGCTCATCAACAGATGAGTGCATAAAAAATATAGTATATATATACACAGTAGAGTTTTACTCAGCTGTAAAGAAGAACGAAATTATGGCATTTGCTGGGAATGGATGGAACTGGAGATCATGCTAAGTGAAATAAGCCAGACTCAGAAAGTCAAGGGTTGAATATTTTTTCTCATTTGTGGGAACTAGAGAGAAATGAAAATGGGAAATGGTATCATGAAAATGAAAAGGAGAACAGTGGAGTAAAGGAAGAGGACCTATGGAAGAATGTAGAGAAGGATAAGGAAGGCAACTGTGGGATAAAATTGACCAATTTATGCTATATGCATGTATGAATACATCATGATGAATTTATTTATATATATATACACTTGCACTAATTTAAAAAAAAACAAATAGGAGGAAAACCAGTAGACTATAGGATAGGGATTGGGGGAGGGAGGAAGAAAATGAAAGGGGAAATACTGGAAATTGGGGGGAAAAAAGAGAATCCTGAAAACCAAGTTTATAAATAAACAGGACTGTTACATATTAAGAACAAGCATTTTTTGTTTTTTGTTTTAGCAGAGTGGCTTAATTCTTCAATGATTCAAAGATCAGCACAGATTTTACTGATCTGTTCCATTTCTGATATCTTTACTTCATGTCCCATTTACTTCAATTCATTGATTCCATGACTTTTAAGCTTTAAAAAAAAAAATTAAGGGTACAAAAACCTGGCTGTCTACCATGCTATATCATCCCAGAACATGCAACAATTATTAAGCATATGTCACTTTGTGGTACAAAAGTCCCTTCTCAAGGATCAGCAGAAACAGTAGAATATGATTATCTAAAGCCTATACATAGTCTCATGAACAGGTTCCTACAAGTTATTATACAACATTTGTTTTCATTCTACTGAACAAAACTCAATCATAGAGTGTGATGTTTAATTTTAGATATCAACCTGACTGGATACTCAGGTACCTGATATTTCTGGGTATGTCTTTCAGGGTGTTTTCAGGAAAGAATGGTGTTGAAGTGGGTAGCCTGAATAATATCTATCCTCACCCAATGTGGATGGGCACCATTCCATCTGCTGAGGGCCTAATAGAACAGAAAGGAAGAGAAAGGTCAAATTTATATCCTCTCCCCCTCCCCCTCCCCTCTCCCCTCTCCCCTTTCCATTCTCCTCTATACTATCTGAAACATACATACCAATGTTTATAGCAGCCCAATGCACTTACAGTTTTTTGTAACTTATTTTAAAAATAGGGAAATGGCAGAGTGTGGTGGCACATGCCTATAATCCCAGCAATTCAGGAGGCTGAAGCAGGAGGATTGCAAATTTGAGCCAGCCTGAGCGATTTAGTGAGGACTTGTCAAAAAAAAAGCTTAGGGGGGGATGTAGTTCGGTGGTAGTAATAAGGGGACAAAAGGCTGGGTCAATGAAATAAACTCCCGGGTGCGTAAATAGGCCAATCATGAGACCTTGATAAAACCACAGAAGCAAGATTTTTGCACAAGATGAAGTTGTCATTTAGGAAAACCCCTAAATATACTATCTACCATCACTTATTCTTAGTGAACTTAAGAAACATTCATTTTGGAGGTCACGCAGCCAGATGACACGTTATTAGTTTCCCACTAGCTTTTCTGACGGTAGCATCACTGATGTGTAGGTTATGATGATAACAGTTGCTGAGGTTATTTTTCAGGGACTTGAAGACTGCTTTTGTTAAAAAACATTGACTCTTCACTTGGGCCTGCAGATGTCCCATGGGTGAGTTGAATGGCATTTCTGCTTCATATTCTTCGTTGCCTTAACTTCTGTGTCAAATTCTATTCAGCTCTACATGTAGATATATTGATTGGCAGTTGGAGACAGTGTGTATTTTCTTCTAACCTGTGAGCTGTTTCAGCTCCAAGCAGCCCAAGTACCTAAAATCCTCCCACCCTATCATAAGGCCCAGATCAAGCCACAGGCTAGGATATTTTTACAGGATGGTTGCATTGACTGCAAGAGTAACTCAATAGTTCATGGGACAAGTTGTGAACACCAGTGGTCCAAGTGTTGTGCAAGAAGAAACATCTTTTGGAACTGTGCCCCTGGCAAATAGAAAAAAAAAAGATTCTAGGCTACCACAGCATATTAATAACAAGTTTACCTCTCCCTTTGTTCATCGATCAGTTCGGTTCAATTTCCCTTTACCTAACACTCCAACTAAAGCCTTGCCTGTGTGTGTGATCCCAAAATTTGGCTCAATTTTTTTTCTACCTTCACTGAGTCAGAAGCTCCCATCTCTAGTACTTAGTAAAGCAGTTGTATAAATTCAGTTCCCAATACTGCACAAAAATAAAACAAAATAAGTGAAATTGGTAGAATAGTACTATACAAACACAAGTATCATTTTATAAAGTAGTTATAAAATGAGAAAATCTTCTTACAAAATAGTGTTTTCTTTTAAAAATACTTTTATTCTATTAAATTCTATCTCTTAGACCTTCATTAAACTTAAAGCATTTAAGAAATGCTGTTTTGATGTATATACCAAGTGTTCTATTTTAGTAGATGTTTCCTGGTGACGAAATTTATAAGACAGTCCTGAGAAAACCTAGATAAGATTATCATTCTATTATTTTTATTTTATTAGAAAACATCCTGGGTAATTTCCAGAATATAAAATGATCCAAGGGTTAAAAAAAAAAAGAAAGAACCACATATTTCCATTAATTGTAATGTAATATCAAATAAATATTGATATGTGAGGGCATTTCCATTGAATTTTATTTTTTTAGGAAATTAAACAGAAAACAGCATTGAGATTTATTTAGGCACAAACTGTTTTGAGAACTGAATTTAGAATTAGGCTGTAAGGGAACAAATTTGTTTCCAAACAACCTTAAACATGAGTCAATCCAACAGATCATGGATTGCATTCTTTAGGAAAGTGTCCACTTACTATTTTGGGGAACTTTGAGCAAAGCACCCTCAAGAGACTGAAAAGGAAGACTTGATCCTCCTCAATCTCATTCTATCATGAAGGAAAAATTTTCCCAGAAGATTGCCCTTACTCTCGTGATTTTGTCCTCCTCTAGGCCATCCCTAGTAAAGAGGAATGAGATCAGTTCCATTGCTTTTCATACAAATACACTTCTGAGATAGAACATGCTGAAAAGGAGTAATTTCCTCACAAGGACACCATTCACTTCAGCAGCAGTATAAACAATTTACATTTCACCAGAGTTTTCATGAGACAACAGCAGCTTATGAACAGCATGCTTCCAATGTATTTTGCAATGTTTTAAGGCCTTACTCCTGTTATCTAATGCTGCATAAAATATAACCCCAAAACATGGCTTAAAACAGTTGATAATTTATTTTTCTCACTGATCTTAGCTGAGTAGAGTCAGCTAAAGGTCTCTAAGCAATTTGCAGTCAGGCTGTGGCTAGGACTGGGATCATCTTAAAGCCTTCTCCACTCTGGCTTTTCTGATTTTTCTTGTCTGCTCATATCCATTGGAAGATGGACAAACCTAATAGCTAGGTAATCTTGTTGGTATAGGATAATTTTCCCCATCTCTTCTTGGGTAGTTTGGTACCTTACCTTTGGCAACCAAAATGTGTGAGAGGAAATGAAACCTGTAAGTTTACTAGTTTGGAACACTGCTGGTGAGAGTCTTTGCCTTTAGTAGGGTTGATTTAGGCTGTATCAAAATAACTAGAAGTCCTGGTGTCTTCCCACAAAGACTTTGAGCTCTACCTTCAAATAGCCCATTCTTGGAAAGGAAGTCTGTGAAGTGAAAGTGACAATTTTCTACAAAGAGAACAATGAGAGATGAGGGACTGAAAGATTAGAGGGACCAATGGTACAGAATAGAGAACACAGAGACTAATCCACAAAGTTACAACTATCTTATATTTGATAAAGGGGCTAAAAGCATGCAATGGAGGAAGGATAGCATCTTCAACAAATGGTGTTGGGAAAACTGGAAATCCATATGCAACAAAATGAAACTGAATCCCCTCCTCTCGCCATGCACAAAAGTTAACTCAAAATGGATCAAGGAGCTTGATATCAAATCAGAGACTCTATGTCTGATAGAAGAAAAAGTTGGCTCCGATCTACATATTGTGGTCGGGCTCCAAATTCCTTAATAGAACACCCATAGCACAAGAGTTAATAACAAGAATCAACAAATGGGACTTACTTAAACTAAAAAGTTTTTTCTCAGCACAAGAAACAATAAGAGAGGTAAATAGGGAGCCTACATCCTGGGAACAAATTTCTATTCCTCACACTTCAGATAGAGCCCTAATATCCAGAGTATACAAAGAACTCAAAAAATTAGACAACAAGTTAACAAATAACCCAATCAACAAATGGGCCAAGGACCTGAACAGACACTTCTCAGAGGAGGACATACAATCAATCAACAAGTACATGAAAAAATGCTCACCATCTCTAGCAGTCAGAGAAATGCAAGATACCATCTCACTCCAGTAAGATTGGCAGCCATTATGAAGTCAAACAACAACAAGTGCTGGCGAGGATGTGGGGAAAAGGGTACTCTTGTACATTGCTAGTGGGACTGCAAATTGGTGCGGCCAATTTGGAAAGCAGTATGGAGATTCCTGGGAAAGCTGGGAATGGAACCACCATTTGACCCAGCTATTGCCCTTCTCAGACTATTCCCTGAAGACCTTAAAAGAGCGTACTACAGAGATACTGCCACATCGATGTTCATAGCAGCACAATTCACAATTGCTAGACTGTGGAACCAACCCCGATGCCCTTCAATAGATGAATGGATAAAAAAAAATGTGGCATTTATACACCATGGAGTATTACGCAGCATTAAAAAATGACAAAATCATGGAATTTGCAGGGAAATGGATGGCATTAGAGCAGATTATGCTAAGTGAAGCTAGCCAATCCCTAAAAAACAAATGCCAAATGTCTTATTTGATATAATGAGAGCAACTAAGAACAGAGCAGGGAGGAAGAGCATGAGAAGAAGATTAACATTAAACAGAGACATGAGGTGGGAGGGAAAGGGAGAGAAAAGGGAAATTGCATGGAAATGGAAGGAGACCCTCATTGTTATACAAAATTACATATAAGAGGTTGTGAGGGGAATGGGAAAATAAACAAGGAGAGAAATGAATTATAGTAGATGGGGTAGAGAGAGAAGATGGGAGGGGAGGGGAGGGGGGATAGTTGAGGATAGGAAAGGTAGCAGAATACAACAGTCACTAATATGGCATTATGTAAAAAGGTGGATGTGTAACCGATGTGATTCTGCAATCTGTATTTGGGGTAAAAATGGGAGTTCATAACCCACTTGAATCTAATGTATGAAATATGACATGTCAAGAGCTTTGTAATGTTTTGTACAACCAATAATAAAAAAAAAGAAAGAAAGATTAGAGGGACACAAAAAAACAGAAATGCTGGGTCTTCTTTGGGAACGTTCTCTTTGCCAAAATCATCAGGAACAGAAGAAATTAATACAATCTGGGGAAAATTTTTTTTAAAAAAAGAATTGAGTAAAATTTAAAAAAAGAAGAGGAGCAGGATGTCATTATCTACCAGCTTCCCCATTCAAAAAAACAACAGATGGAAGTCAGTTCTTGATGATGCAATTTCTCATGGTCACCTGGAGTTAAATACTAATTTTACAGGATTATTATAAGTACCCATTGACCTAACGTAAGTGGAAACAGTTTACAAAAAGAGAACTCTGAGTAGATTAGTCATTATATAGTTATATGTTGAGTTCTGTTTTTTCTTACGTAACACCATCTACTCAACACTTCAAGATTTCTTTTGCTACTCAAATTTCAATTTGTAGGAGAATGTAAAGGAATAAAGAAAGCTTATGGGATTTATGATCAGCATCAAAAGACCAAATATTCAACTTTGAACTTAAGAGAGAAAAGAAAGAAAGGAGTAGAAGCTTAGATGAATGTTAAATGATGGGAAAAGATATTTGCTGAAATTGAAAACTGAAAGAAAGCAAGGAGAGTGTTGGGGCTCTGAAAATGATACCCCAAAGCATGACACTTTAACATGATGGACTAAAGAAGCAATCTCTAGGTCTCTCCAACTTTCTCCCCAACCCCCATTATTGCCCATGTCCTATGTGGGCCAGGGAATGGGTCTCCCTCCAAAGGGATGGGCTAGCTGAGAAATAAAAGCTAAGAAAAGTCATACTATGAAATAACCCCAGAACACAGAAAAGTAGTTTCAAAGTAGACAGGCAAAGCTGACCAGATGGGTCCAGCATCTAACAAAAAGGGAGCCCCTGCTTGCTTTATTTATATAGGAACACATCACATCAAAGAAATTCTATGGAAAGTTCTTCACCAAAACAGGATGGAGGTGGGGGCAGGTAGGCTGCTCAGTTCCTAGTGGGTCACACCCATCTCCAATGGTGCATGGGCCTCTTAGCAGAGCTAAGAGGGAATTCACATGTATTTGGGCAATCTTACCCTGTGGGATTGCCATGGGAAGTTCCCAATACCAGATTTTCCCACTCACTGGTTACAATGCTGAAAAAGGTTCTCACACATTTCGCGAGTAGCTTCCTGCACCCCACCTTCAATCCTCTCTTATTCCTAAAGCACAAGGAAGAGCTTTTTCTGAAGCTTTCTTTTCTACCTAAAGATCAAATCAGACAAAGAAGAATGCTATGGTTTCAGTCTTACTGCAATTTCATTAACCAAGGAAGATTAAACTCATATCCCAGAGTAAGAGACTAAAAATAAAACACCATCCCTAGAACCCAGAAAAATATTTATCTCAGGACATTGCCTGTTCTTTGAGCCCATCTATCTCCTCCTGGAAAAAGAAAAAAAAATATTTACCACTCTCTGAAAATTTCCTACATCCCTCATGTCTCCTTCCCCAGTGAGATTATTTAAACTTCAACCATCTGGCCCTTCAAGTTTAATATTTTGCGTGACTCCCATGCACATTAATAAAATTTGTAAACTTTTTCTCCTATTAATGTGTCCATTGTCAGTTTATTTCATCAGACTCAATTATTGAACCTTCAGAGGGAAAGCTTGAACTTCCCTACAGTAGCTATATTTATATCATATAAAAGGTTTTAAGTTAAAAAATGTAATAGAATAAAAATAAAGTCATTATGATAAAGGTATTAATTCATTAAGAAGATAAAATAACTGTAGATATATTTAAAATATATTTAAGTGTTCAACCTCAGAGCACTTAAATATGTAAACCAAATATAAATAGACCTAAAGAAAGAGAAACTGCAATACAAGATGCTTCAATACCACACTTTCCACAATGGATGAATCATCCAGGCAGAAAATAAAGAAAGAAACATTCAACTTGAACTGCAGTTTGGACCAAATAGACCTGAGAGACATATACAGAAAATTCCACCCAATAATAGCAGAATACACATTCTTCTCAAATGCACATGGAACAATTTTCAGGGTAGATTATGTTAAACCACAGAATAAATTTCAACAAATTCAAGAAGATCATAATCATAATCTTTTCTGACTACATTGGTATCAAATTAGAAATCAAAAGTAGGAAGAATTTTGGTAAATTCACAAACATGTAAAAACTAAACAACATGCTCCTAAACAAAGAAGAAATTAAAAATAAAATTTAGAAATAACCTAAGGCAAACGAAAACAAAAACACAGCATACCAAAAATTAAGGGATGCAACAAAAGAAGTTTTAAGAGGGAAACTTATAGTAAGAAATGCATGCATCAAAAAAAAAAGACCTCAAACAATTCAAATTATATCTCAAGCAACTATAAAATGAAGAACAAACAGTTCAAAGTTAGTAGGAGGAAGGAAATAATCAAGCTGAAATAAAGGAAATAAGATTAGGAAAACAACAGAAAAGATTAACAAAATTGAACTGTTTTAAAAAAAGCAATGAAAGTTTGCTTAACTAAGAAGAAAAATAAATAAGACAAATAAATACAATCAAAAATTTAAAAAAGACATGACATCCGAGACCACATAAATGCAAAGGACCCTAAGAGACTACTATGAAAAATTATATGACCACAGATTGGATAACCTAAAAGAAATGTATAAATTCCCAGATATACAGCTTATCATTTGAACCAGGAAGATGCAGAAAATATAAACAGACCAATAACAAGTAAGGAGATTGACCCAATAATGAAAAGTCCACCATCAAAGAAAATTTCGGGCCCTTATGGTTTCATTATTGAATTTTACCCAACATTTAAAGAACTGGTTGCCAATTCTCAAGTTGTAGAAGAACTGAGCTGGGCACAGTAGTGCATGCCTGTAATCTCAGCAGCTCAGGAGCCTGAGACAGGAGGATCATAAATTCAAAGCCAGCCTCAGCAACTTATGGAGGCACTAAGCAACTCTGCAAGACCCTGTCTCTAAATAAAATACAAAATAGGGTTGGGAATGTGGCTCAGTGGTTGAGTGCCCCTGAGTTCAATCTCTATTACTCCCATAGGAAAAAAAATTTTTTTTTTTGAAGAATTGAAAAGGAGGGAAAACTTCCAAATTCATTGTATAAAACCAGTATTAGCCTAACACTAAAAGCTCAAAAAGTTCACTGAAGAAAAAAAAAAAAAAAAAAAAAAAACAGGCCAATATCCCTGATAAACATAGACAGAAAGATTCTTAACAAAATACTAGCAAACTGAAATTCAACACAGAACTGACACCAAAAACCACACCATTTGTAGTAGATATAAAACACAATGGTTAGGAATAAATTTAATTGAAGGGTAACATATCTGTGCATTGAAAATTATAAAAATAGATGAAAGAAAAAACTTGATGGCAGAAATTGAAGAACACTCAAAGAAATTGAATGATAGCCTATGTTCATGGACTAGAATTAATATTGTTAAATCCATACTACCTAAAGCAATCTTCAGATTCAATGCAATCTGTACCAAAACCCTAATGGTATATTTCATGGAATTAGAAAAAAAACTTAAAATTCATATGAAACCACAAAAGACTGAATAACCAAATCAATCTTGAACAAAATATATAAAGTCAGAGGTATCACACTGTCTGATTTGAAATTCTGCTACAAAACTATAAAATAAAAACGACTACAAAATAATAAAAACCACATGATAATGGTATAAAAACAAACTCATAGACTAATGGAACAAATTTGTGAGACCAGAAATAAATCCACACATTTATAATTAAGTAATCTTTTGTGTGTGTGTGTGTGTGTGTGTGTGTGTGTGTGTGTGGTGCTAGGGTCTTGTACATGCAAAGCAAGCACTCTACTACTGAGCTATATCCCCAGCCCCTTGATCTTTTTAAAAAGGTGCTAAGAACACACCATGGGGAAAAGACAGTCTCTTTAACAAATGGTGCTGGGGAACTGGATATCTACCTGCAGAAGACAGAAATTACACCTTCATGTCACACCATGGACAAAAATCAACTCAAAATTTATTAAACATTGAAATGTGAGACTTGAAACTATATAATTAATAAAAGAAAACATAGGGGAAAATTCTATCATTTTCAAAATGTTCAAAGATTTTTTCAATGTGACCCCAAAAGCACAGGTAACAAAAGCAAAAATAGACAATGAGATTATATCAAACTAAAAAGTTTCAGCATAACTAAGAAAATAATTCAGAATAAAGAGGCAATTTGTGGAATGAGAGAATATACTTACAAATCATATACCTGATAAGAGGTAAATATCCAAAATATATAAGGAACTCAATTAACTAATAAGAAATCAAATCACCCAATTAAAAATTGAGCAAAGGGCCAGGCTGGCACATGCCTGTAATCCCAGCAGCTCAGGAGGCTGAGGCAGGAGAATCACAAGTCCAAAGTCAGCCTCATCAACTTAGCAAAGCCCTAGGTAATTTAGTGAGACCCTACTTCAAAATAAAAAGGCCCAGGGATGTAGCTCAGTGGTAGAGCACTTGCCTAGTATGCATAAGGCCCACTGTTCAATCCCCAGAACCCATCCCACCCAAAAAAAGACAAAAAGTAAGTGTTGGTGAGAATGTAGATGAAAGGGAACCCTTATACACTATGAAAATATAAAATGATTTAACCATTATGGAAAATCATCTGAAAATTCCTTAAAAATTTAAAATATAAATACCATATGACCAGTAATACCACTAAAGGGTATATAACTAAATTAAATGAAATCAATTTCAAAAAGATATGCTCTCCCATATTCATTGCAGTTTTATTCACAATAGTCAAGATTTGACATGAATGTAAGTGTCCATCAGATGAGGTGTGTATATATATATATATATATATATATATATATATATATATATATATATCCCAGCTATATGGTATAGTTGGGCATGGTGACACAAACATGTAATCCCGGCTATTTGGGAGGCTGAGACAAGAGGATTGCAAGTTTGAGGCCAGCCTAAGTAATTTAATGAGATCCTTTTCAAAATAAAACATTAAAAGAGCTAGGGATATAGTTCAGTAGTACAGCACTTGCCTAGCATGCATGAAGCCTAGGTTCCATCTCCCATACCATAAAAAAAAGTAAAACTAAAATGTGCATATACTCAATAGAATACTAATCAGTTCTTTTTTTAAAAAAAAAAAAAAGAAGGAAATTCTGTCATTTTCAACAACATAGATAGATCTGGAGGACTTTTATGTGAAATAACAGGCACAGAAATCAAACACCATATGATCTCACATTAAAGTGGAATACGAAAACATTGAACTCATTAGAATAGAAAATTGGTTGAAATGTAAGACTTGCAACTATAAAATTAATAGAAGAAAACATAGAGGGAAAGTTCAGAGGCTGGACTTGGGGAAATAAAGAGATGTTGATCAAAGGACTCAAAATTTCAGTTATTAAGGAGCAATAAGGTCAAGAGATGCATTATACTCATAGTGACTACAGTCAACATCAACATATTGTCTATTTGAAAATTGCCATGACAGTATATTTCAAGTGTTCTTACAACAACAAAAAATAAGTATGTGAGATAATGCATATGTTAAGTAGATTGATTTAGCCACTCTACAATGTATCTATATATAAAAACAATGTTATATATCATAAATACATGCAATATTAAGTTGTCAAACATTTTTAAACTCCAAAATCATATTATTATAAAAAACTTTCTCAAACATTAAGAACTCAGCATGCATTTAGAGGATGTTCACAAAATATTCATTCCTTCAACCAATAAATAAAATAGACTAAAGAAGCAGAGGACATACTTTATTCTCAAGGAACTTTCAATTGAATGGGTGGGATAAGAAATGCAAAGCATACTTGCTATTACATGTACATGTAAGCAGTGCTAGAGAAGTTCACAGAAGTAGATGGCTTCATAAGACGGCATGGTGGCTTTAAAAGACCATCAGATAGCAGCCACTCCAAGGAACAGGAACATAAAGACGAGAAGAGGAGTAAGGAGTACATAACCTCTCTTCATGCATGAACTATTACTCATAACCTTAATGATGCAAGTCATCTGGGAACACTTTGTAAATGGTCAGGATTAAAACCCAACCTGGGTATCAGATCCCAGCACTACTTTTTACTACAGAAGACAGGGGGATTGAAAATTCTACTTTGAATTATTTAGCTTTTTCAAACTGTGGATTGTGTTTGTGCTTCTCCCACCCTTCAGCACTTACAGAACATACTGCCCACACAGAATCAAGACCATTTTGTGTAACACTAGTAGTCTGGGGTAATATGTTACATAAGAACAACTGCTTATGAATAAAGTTACCCCAACTATAATGAGGAAGATGTTTATTTAGAACTGGGCCACCAAATGAATTTTGTCCCTATTGTGTTTTTTACTTTGGCAAGGGGAAAGTAAGGTCTTGCTTAATACAACTATTTGTTTCAAATAAAAACATTTATACAAAAAAGAAGTCTATGGCTTCAGACTGTCAAGATTCTGATATTTTATATTTAGATTTATTGAAATATCATTTAAAGATATTCTGTGGTAAGAGGAGAAATGTAGTTTCCTTTTCCTCCATATCCAATACTGCCCCCTTGTGGTAACATGGCTCCTTTGCAGTGCCTCTCCTCTCCTCCTCCTCCTCCTCCTCCTCCTCCTCCTCCTCCTCCTCCTCCTCCTCCTCCTTCTTTTTCTTCATTTTTTTTCTTCTTCTTTTTTTTCTTCTTCTTCTTCAACTGGCAATCTTCCGGCCTCAGCCTCCCCAGTGGCAAGTAGATGGGATTAAAAATATATGCCATTATATTTTCTGACCTGAGAACTTTCACTATATCATGAAATTGCTATCAAATCTGAATTGATTTGTGAATATTAGTCTTAAGTTGAGCTGTTTTAGGTACAGCCCTTCAGGAAAAAAAAAAAACCTGGTAATTCTGAGTTTTCATCTGATTGAAACAGGGTTCTTAGAGCTTTGACAATTCAATGTGTGTCAAAAGTAAAAAATTCTATCATGTCAAAAGAATAGCTGTTAGCTGGGTGAAGTGATGTACACCTATAATCCCAGCAACTAGGGAGACTGAGGCAGGAGGATCACAAGTCCAAGGGCAGCCTTATCAACTTAGTGAGAACTTTGCAACTTAGCAAAACTCTGTCTCAAAATAAAAAGTAAAAAGGATTGGAGATATAACTCAGTGGTGAATCTCCCCTGGGTTCTTTCCCTAGTACAAAAATAAAGAGTAACTGTTTTGCAAGAGGTGACAATTTAACTCTTACCTTGTTCTATGAAGATTCCACAATAGCCCAAGTAACCACTGGAGGAAAAATCTGAGGCTCCACACAGATGTGAAAGGTTGTCAACACAGCAGGGAATTACATCTTTTCATGCTTTTGTTCCATCAACTAAACAAAAATGTAGATAGTTATGCAAGTATGAATTGAAGCATTGTGTGTTTAAAAATGGTTTATTCTTTCTGTGGCACCAGAGGACTGTATTAGAGAGGTCCTATGGGAACCCAAATTTAGAACAGTGATCTTCACCAGAAACCTGGCAACACTCTGGCCTCCAGAGTTGCTGCTTTGGAGACTCACGGAAGAATCATACCTCCAAATTTAACTCCCCGAGAGCAGAAACTTTGTCTTGTTCATTGACCAGCAATCTAATGGCTAGAATCTTGCCAAGATCATAGGAAGGAAGTATTTCAAAGCTTGTTGAATGAACACATGAAGAAAAAGTGTTTCTCCATGCAAGCCAGTTCTTCCTAGGACACAGGGAAGGGAAAGTGTAAGAGTGTCTGAATACAGAACCTTGAGCAGAGGAGCCCATGGCCAAGTTGATTTCACAAGGCATTGGTGAAACAGTTGACATGAGATGAAGAGCAGAAAGATGTGTAAAATCATGCTTCTGGCATATGTGATGTGCCAAGGACAAAAATGAACTGAGAAAGGTAGTTATGTTCCTATACTAGACAGGTGGGAGCTCAGAATCATAGTTATTTGGGTACAAACGTAGATATGACTTTGGCTCCCAACCTGGTGTGGCCTTCAGCAGAACCAGCACAACCCAGAATTAACCACCCACATCTCCTGGACATCTCTTTTCAGTTCTACCATTCTCCTATTCTTGAATTCGAGGACCTTGGATGTTGTGTCCCCTTCTTTAAGGAAAATGTTGCAAATTTATCTTCATTCCAATCCATCATATATGCTACCACCTAAATCTACTGAATTTCTCCAATAATATTTCTTCCTACCACCCATAAATCCCCATTTAAAAAATCAAGAAATGATATAATGGATCTTTGAATGACAGAGTATCGTAAATTTCAGATCCTGTTGTCAGAATTTCTTTCTCCTGCCACCAAAACTCTGAGCAGAATAATCTGTAGTTCTAGAATAACTTGTTTTTCTCATCTACCAAGATACTTTACATCTTTTGCTACTCTTAAAAAAGAACCATATTCTTTAATTATATTTAACTTCTACTCACCCTTGATTGGCACATCAAGTGCATATACTATTATAAAGTGGAGGTTTAATCTATAAGAAACTCTTCAGAGCTTTGGCTCTTAATAGAAGAAGCCATCCACTGGTGAGGAGTAGGTCCTGCAAAAAAATGTTCCAATGATGGTTTCCTTCAACTTGTGGATCCTGAGCCAATTAGAGCTTTTTTAAAATTTTTTTGAACTTGGAATCAGAAATAGCCCTTATTTTCTTTCAGGTATGTTTGTACATATTTTATATATTGAAGTCCACAACATATATGACCATATCTGGAGATAGGACCTGTAAGGAGACAATAAAGGTTAAATCAGCTCATAAGTATCAGGCTCTAATACAATATTATTGGTGTCCTTACAAGAAGAGGAAGATACCTCAGCTTGTTCCCTCTCCATACACCAGTAGAAAAGACCCTGTGAGGATAAGTGAGGAGGTCACCATCTGCAAGCCAGGAAGAGAGCTCTCACCAGGACACAAGTGGTCTTGATCTGGGAATACTGAGCCTCTGGAACTGTGAAGAGATATATTTTGGTTGTTTAAGCCACCCAGTCTATGGTATTTTATTACAGCAGCCTGAGCAGAATAATACATGTTGTGAAGCTACAAAGTCTGAGTTACCAGAAGACACATTTCTGCCATGCTGAAGAAGCAATTTAGAAAGAATGAACTGAGAAATGGAGTGTTCTAAAAACACTTTTGTGCCCCAGTTATTTACACAGAACAAAGAGTGGAATGCTATCAAAAGAATTCTTTTTTCCTTTTTATACCTATGTTATCTATGAATTGAATGAGTTTCATAGTCAGGAAATTATTTTTTAAAATATAGGCATACTGGGGCTGGGGCTGTGACTAGTGGCAGAGCACTTGCCTAGAATGTGTGAAGCATGGGGTTCAATCCTCAGCACCACATAAAAATAAATGAAATAAAATGATTGTTTTTTAAAAATACAGGCATACCTTATTTTACTGCACTTCATAGACTACATTTTTACAAATTGAAGTTTTTGTGGCAACCCTGCACCAAGCAAGACTATTAGTGTCATTTTTCAATAGCATGTGCTTGTTTCCAGTCTCTGTCACATTGTGGTCATTCTCACAATACTTCACACTTTCTCATTACTATTAAATATGTTATGGTGATCTGCAATTAGTGATCTTTGATGTTACTATTTGTAATTGTTTGGGGGGCTTATGAACCTAGTCCATGGGAGATGGAGAACTTAATCTATAAATGTGCATGCTCTTACTGCTGTATCACCTTCTTTCCTCTCTGGGGCCTATTTCCTGAAACACAACAATACTGAAGTTAGGCCCATTAATAATCCTACAATGGCTTCTTAAGTGTTCAAGTGAAAGGAAGATTAGCATGTATTTAATTCTAAATCAAGAGCTACAAATTATTAAGCTCAGTGAAGAAGGCATGTCAAAAGCCACCACTGGTCAAAGGCTGGGCCTCTTTCCCAAAGTTTAGCCAAATTGTGAGTGCAAAGGAAAAGTTCTTGAAGGAAATAAAAAGTGCTACTCCAGTGAATAAGAAGGGGAAATGGCCTTATTGCTAATATGGAGAAAGTTTTAGTGACCTGGTTAGAATATCAAACTAGCCACAACATTTTCTTAAACCCAAACCAAATAAAAAGCGATACCCTCACGCTTTTTATTCTGTGAAGGTGGAGTGTGGGGGAGGAAGCTACAAAAGAAACATTTAAAGCTAGAGGAAGTTGGTTGATGAGGTTTAAGAAAAGTAGCACCTCCATAACATAAAAGTGCAAGGTGAAGCAGCCAGTGATGATGGAGAAGAATCCAGAAGTTATAGCTAAGGTCATTGATGACTACGGCTGCACTACATAACAGGTTTTAGCCCAGGGGGTGGAGTACCCCTGTAATCCCAGCTACTGAGTCGGTTGAGTCAGGAGAATCACAAGTTTGAGGCCAGTCTCAGCAAATTAGCAACACACCATGTAGAAACAAAAAAAACCTAATAAACAGAAGAACATAATTTCAATGAAGATGAAACAGCTTTACATTGGAAGGCAATGCTATTTAGAACTTTCATAGCTAGAAAGAAGCTAGTGCTATCTCTTGTTAGGGGTGATTTTAAGCTGATGACTTTTAGCCAAAGCCAATGCTCATTTACCATTCCAAAATTCCTAGGGCTCTTAAGGTTCAAGGCTTCAGTGGAGAAAGTAACTGGAGATGTGGTAAAAACACCAAGAGAACTAGAATTCAAAGTAGAGCCTGAAGGGACTGAATTGCTGCAACGTTATGATTATATTTTAGTGGATAAGGAATTGGTTCTTATAAATGAACAAAGAAATTGGTTTCTTGAGATAGAATCTACTTCTAGTAAAGATGCTATGAACATTGTTGAAATAAGAACAAATGATTTAGAATATTACTTAGTTGAAAATGCAATGGCAGGGTTTACTTAAATTTTGAAAGAAGTTCTATTATGGGTAGCAAACTTTCCAATACCTTCACATGCCAACGAGATCTTTCATGCAAAAAAGAGTCAATCACTGCTAAAAACTTCATCACTAATATTTTTTTTCTTTTTGGTGCTGGAGATGGAACCCAGGGACTTGTGCATGCAAGGCAAGCACTCTACCAACTGAGCTATATCCCAAGTCCCATCATTGTCTAATTTTAAGAAATTGCCATAGCCACCCTACCTTTCAGCAAGTACCAGCCTGATCAGTCAGCAGTCATCAACACTAAGGCAAGATCCAGCAATAAGGTTATGACTCCCTGAAAGCTCAGATGATCATTAGTACTTTTAGCAATGAAGTATTTTTATTCAAGGTATATACATTTTTTAGACATAATGCTATCAGGCACTTAACAGACTACAATATAACACATAACTTCTACATGCCCTGGGAAACCAAAACATTCATATGATTTGCTTTCTTGTGATATTCACTTAATTTTAGTTAAATCTGGAAGCCAATCTGCAATATCTCTGAGGCATGTCTTTGATAACATGTTTTGTTCTTATTGGTGTTCTGTAGAAGTCAATGTATTTTTCTTTCTCAGCATACTTAATAATTATCTATTGTAGCCAAAAAAAAAAAAAAAAAAAGTTCTGACCATTAAAAGGCTTGATTTGGAAACCAGTTATCACAAATTTATTATTTCAGCTGAGCTGCATAATGCCTCACTACAATGTAAAATCTGCTAGTTCACTGACACACAGGAACTTAGAACAATGGTACGCTGTAGGGACTCGATATATGCTTACATGAATTACAAATCTTGATATATAGATACAAGGAAAAGCCCTGGATAGCGGTTTACAAAATGATGCTGTCTACATGGATGCTTAGAAGGGCTCAGAGAGTTCCAAGCTGAAACATACGACACTTCCAGCTATGTCATACATAGCAGGGTTTTGAACTGACAAAACTGTCTATAGCTGTATCCTAATTCTTGTTTCCATAATTTGTATATGTATTCTGTTCAATTGCATTGTGTTCTATATATAAATATATATTTTTCAAACCATTCCTGTTTTGAGAAATCAATGACTACCATTTATTGAGCACTGAACACTATTTAATGTAACTGGTAGAGTTCCTTTATATAGAATAGCTACAAAGTCCAGAAAATTCTGTTTTGGTTGATTCGTGACTAGAAAATCCTCACTGTAGTAATTCAATGTACAAGGGAAACATTACTGGCCAATGGAATCCAACAAGCCATAAGAGCAGGCATTGGTTCTGGAATCAGAAATGAGTGGAGCTAGGACCCAAAATGCCGCAAGGTCATGCCTCCTCCACATGTTGACTACATTCTTTTAAAAAACAAGCTCCACAAAGACTGCTAATTGCCAGCCAAACAACCTCCAGGTCTCATTAAACCAAATTCCAACTTTGCTTAGCATCCTTGAATCCAGGCATGATCATGTTACAAAGCTACAGCCCAAGAGATAAAAGCTAAAGTCTGTGTTGGGCTTTAAAAAAAAGCTCATTTATTTAGCATGCACTCCTCACCCTTCCTTCTTCATGCTAGAACATGAATAAGATAGCTGGAATTAAACATCCATCTCACAACAAGGATGAACACCATAAACTACGAACAGCAGAGCCAAAAGACAAAAGGAATCTAGTACGTGAATGAAACTGTGAACCGGAACTACCAGCCCTTACTATAGTTGAGAGCTCTGCTGTGTCAAGCTGATAGAGTAAGATGAAAAGATGTGGTTCCTGCTTTCAGAGTTAATAGGAGTATCAAATGTTTAGCATGATGCGGTGGCCTACACCTGCAATTCCAGCCACTTAGGTACCTGAGGCAGGTGCACAAGTTTGAGATTGGCATGGGCAAGTTATTGAGACCTTGTCTCAAAATAAAAAATAACAAGGGTTGGAGATGTAGTGTTGTGGTAGAACCATCTCTGGATTTAATTCCCATTACCATAAACACACACAAATTATTTATACACACACACACACACACCATGCACACCTGGGATATGTCAGGCCTATACTGAATGTGTCAGGGCTATACTGATGAGGATAAGACTTAGCAAGGTTAAGTCCTACTTAGGGAATTCCAAGGTTTGAAACTAACCAGTTACAATGGTTTCTGGTCTCGTCAATTCTAATTCAAAGGGATGAAAACTCTTGATGGAAATGAGTACAGGGAACACTTAGTGCATGTTGAAACATGGGAGGAGCCCAAGTTTACAGTACAATCTGGGGAGCATCCCCAAGTGTGTGAGAAAAAATAAGAATGGTATGCACCAGAAAGAAGTCTCAGTGGTGACAGCACTGAGACTGCATTTCAAATACAAGATGGCAGATAAGGCTCTACAGGTAGGGCAGACAGCCAATTAGAGATTAATGAAAAACTGAATGATGGCACTGAAAACAGTACTAACCACTCTTAAAAAGAGACTGCACAGGGAAACAGAAGTCTCTAGGTTTTCGTATTTGCACACACTGCTATTAACAGTGAACTATCAACAAAGCCCAGTCAATATTTAATCAAACTGGTAAGATGATATACTGGAAAGACTTGAGATTTTTAATTTTTTTTTTTTTTTTTTTTTTTTTTTTTACATCAGACAGGTAAGGTGCTGACATCTTAACAAGATTTGGAGGAAGGCAAATCTCAAAACATACAGTATGAACACCCAATCATCATGCTTATGAGCCCAAAAGGATCAAGATTTGAGATTGTAACAATGGTCATTGTTTCCTGCATTTTTCAATACAACTTATAGACTCCTTTTATGGATTCTGGGCTAATCTCTAAAATGTATCAGTAATAGTTCTCTTTCTGAATGCTATGAAGTAAGCAGACATTTACATGGGATTCCACTTCTGGAATCTTGCCCTTCACCCTCACCTCCAACTCCACCTATGCTTACAATGCAGAATTTTAGGGTGAAGGGCAAGTAGTTAGCCTAAGATTTTTTAAGTCTCTTCAACACTTAAGTTTACCTAATCCTATCAAAGTTAACATAGCCCCAAAAGAATATTTTGGCATAAAAAAACTTACTAGAAATATTTTATATATTGTTTTACTGGTTTAAGCCAGATATATAGTAAAGCACCTGTCACATTTTCAAGAGATGAAGGTTATAGAGAATAATCAAGCTGTTTTTCTTTTCCACAAGTGTCCTTCACATTACAACATTAAGAAATTTTAAATCACATTCACAAAAGTTAAATTTTTCTTTATAAAATACTGTAGTTTATTTCAAAATATTATCATTGATTACTTTTTTGCTCTTGAGTACTGAATTAGCTCAAATTCCAGTCCAATTTTGCAACTTCTTCAGTTTTTACAAATGTCTAACCATGTTTATTCCACTCCCCTCAAAAGTATGCAGGCAGAAAATTGGCCACCCAAATCCTTTCAACCTCAGAGGTTTAAGGCTAAAAATCTGTAATTGGTTACTCTCTTAAGATCTGTACCATAAGCATCAATGTTTTGATAGCAAAAAATGACTCAATTTTTCCAAACATATTTTTCTTAATATAAAGCTCTTCCTCATAGCTTTCCCCCAGACTCAACTAAATCCCAATTTCATTTAGTACCACAAATCTATACCTTGCAGAGGAGACTATAACAAACTTTGACTCCCTATGTTCCTTCAGAAGATAACTTTTGGAAACAAACTACTTTATACTTAATATCACAGATTAACATAGTAAAAGCCAATTCTGAGTATGAGAAAAAAATCCTAAATTCTTTTACAGTCATTCTATTAAAGCCCAAGTCTAAACCATGGAATACATACAATATTTAAACACACTCTGACATAAAACAAACTTAGGATCCTAGGGTCCAAATATAATTTGATTCTACTATGCCCAGGTTCCAGCAGAAGGGGGAAAAAAGAAAGCAATAGGATTGAAAGTGTTAGGCTTAACTGAAATTAAGACCATTCATTGTATAGTTCTCAGGTGCTAAAAGCAAAACTTCACTATAATACCATCAAATGAATGGTGATCTATACAAGCTTAAGTACAAAAGAATCATTTTTTTGCTTCTTACCTAAGATTTGTAAGTGCTAATCAAAACCTGGATTATTGGTGTAATTTACCCTTAAGTGATAAAAACAAGACAAAGCATGGTAAAGACTGCTTTATTGGTGGCAGTTAGTACAAGTCAATAAATATTGATCCCCAAAGAAGAGCTCTGTTATTTATCAGAGTACTGGTCCATAGAGAGCTGAATTAAACTGAACCAAATGATTGCTGAGAAGACTGAAGTCAATCCTGCTTCTTGGGAAAAGAAGCCTTGGCCAACTCATATATGGCATAAGCTGTTCCTGAAAAACAAACAAAACAACTTACAAGAAATTCTGAATTTAAATGAATGTAAGCTTCACATTCCAGCTCAAAAATTATATGGTAAAGATGGCATTAAGATTACATTAATGTATTTTGATTGATACTGGCAAAATTTAAAATAAATATATGTAAAATACATTTCATTAGTTTTAATATTAACTTCTATACAAAAATATATTCTTGGGCTGAGGTTGTGGCTCACAGGTAGAGTGCTCACCTAGCATGTGTGAGGAACTGGGTTCAATCCTTGGCACCACATAAAAATAAAATAGAGATTGTGTTCACCTCGAACTAAAAAATAAATATTTTAAAAAAGGTTGGCTGGGGCTGGGGTTGTGGCTCAGTGGTGGAGTGCTCACCTAAGCATGCACGAGGCACTGGGTTTGATCCTCAGCACCACATAAGTGTAAAATAAAGATATTGTGTCCACCTAAAACTAAAAACTAAATATTTAAAAAAAAAGGTTGGCTGTTTTTAAAAAATGTATTCTGTCAACTTAATAATAAATGTTTAAGAATGAGATTAAGAATATACATAAAGGTTATTTCCATATTAACCTAACATTGCCTGAGAAATGCTAAAAATGATTCAAAAGACAAAAAAAAGGAAGGTGTCTGTCAAAATATGCATGTATTCCCTGAAGTGTGTTATCAACATAAAACCAAAGATGAATAATGAGATTTTAAAATAACAAAACAGCTAATATAAGAAGTTATATTTTTTAAAACTTATTATCAGAATGTCTAAGAAATAATTATATTCTGAAAAGAACATAGGACATTATCTTATTAAGAAAATCCAAATGTCAATAACTGGTTTTTGTCTTAATCCATAAATGCCCCACCTACTTTTAATGTATTCAAGTTAAAAGAAGTTACCTTGGCATGAGCATAAGGACTTTGTAATTAAGAGTTCAAATCCCAGCTTTTCCACATAGAAGCAATGTTATCTTGGATGACTAATGTAATTTTCTCATTCTTAAAATAAGGACACATGAAAGACCCCATTCAAGGGTTATAAAAATTCAAGTATGCGGCATTCTGATCAAAATGATGAAGACACAGTAACTACAGAAATATTATTTCCTTCCTTCCCCAAACAGCAATCATTCAAGTTCCTAACTATGCTCCTACTATACCAACTTGTGACATGCCTGCTCATATTAACTAATGGACCTGCCTAATACGTTGAAAAATTATCATAGGACTTTGTATAAGTAAAAATTAAATATTGTTGTATAATAGTTTTGTTTTCATCATAAATGTGTATGCATGAGTTAAGAGGTGTTATTCATCACAGTAAAAACATTCAAAAGCCCTTGCTATAGAACATAGAATGAATGTTTTTTGGCCAAAAAAACAAGCTCCAGAGCCTCCTGATAACATTACTATTACTTATCTATGAACAATCAAATATTCCAAATATCTTACCACCAACTGTAAGAACCATGGTGGCTCTATACAGCAGGGCATCAGCTACTCCACCTTTTAGATGCACCGGTATTCCATTATCCTCCTAGGTTAAAAGAAAAAAGAGATTAATAAATGTGTCTCTTGTTTTCAACTAAGTTTCAAAAGATTAATCATTCATATAAAATGAAACAACTCCTTAAAACCATGGAATTTAAATATCACAAATCTAAAATGGCTCCAATTTTGATTATTCTCTGCTACTATTTTTAAAATATGAACTCCTTAAAGTTAACTTTCTTATTTTAATCACCATACTTTAGATTTAGTTGTAGAAAGTTCTTAAAAGTGGAAGCAGGGATCTCTGATAAATAATATCCAGTATATAGAACTCAAAAAACTTACCACTAAGAAACCAACCCAATTAACAAACAGGCAAAAGAACTAAACAGACACTTCTCAAAAGAAGAAATACAAATGGCCAACAAATAAATAAAAAATATTCAACATCCCTAGCAATCAGGGAAATGCAAATCAAATCTACACTGAGATTTTATCTTGCTCCAGTTAGGATGGCAATCATAAAGCACACAAATAACAACAAATGCTGACAAGGATGTAGGGGAAAAAGTTCACTGATATATTCTTGGGACTATAAATTAGCACAGCCACTTTGGAGAACAGTATGAAGATTTCTCAATGGAATTCTACTCAGCCACAACAAATGAAATTATGTCATTTGCTGGATGAAAATGGATGGAAGCTAGACTCAGAAATTCAAAGGCTAAATGTTTTCTTTCATATGTGGAAGCTAAACCAAATAAGGAAGGGGAGTGGGGAAGATTCCATGAAAATAGAAGGGAGATCAGTGGAGAAGAGGAAGGGAACTGGCGGGGGGTGGGGGTGGGGGGCCTGGAAAAGGGAAGAAGGGCAAAATGAGATTGAGTAAATTAAAGTAGGCTATGTAAATATAAGAATATACCTTAGTGAATTTCAACTTTATGTATATTAATAAAGCACCAATTTAAAAATATATACATATGTATAAATAAATGGGAGGAAAACCAGTAGTAATAGGAGAGAAGGGAAAGAGGACATACTGGGGACTAAAGTGGAGCAAATTCCACACATGTGTGATTATGTCAAAATGAACCCCAATATTATGTAGAACTATAATACACTAATAAAAACTTATTTTAATCCTAAAAAATGAAGGAGACAGGCATAGGATTTTGGTTTATAATCCTAAATTTTATAAGCCGAGCATCTCTTCCAGCTTCTGGCATAGAATAGATATTCAGTATATCTGTTAAATAAAATATTTTAATTTTATGTGGTATGGTATACACATTTTTTATCACTGCTGGGATTACAGGCGTGCACCACTGTGCCCAGCTCAGTTCTTCTACAACTTGAGAATTGGCAACTAGTTCTTTAAATGTTGGGTAAAATTCAATAATGAAACCATTAGGGCCCAAATTTTTCTTTGATGGTGGACTTTTCATTATTGGGTCAATCTCTATACTTATTATTGGTCTGTTTATATTTGTCTTAATCTGCATCTTCCTGGTTCAAATGATATGCTGTATATCTGGGAATTTATACATTTCTTTTGGTTATCCAATCTGTGGTCATGTAATTTTTCATAGTAGTCTCTTAGGGTCCTTTGCATTTATGTGGTCTCGATTGTCATGTCTTTTTTAAATTTCTGATTGTATTTATTTGTCTTATTTTTCTTCTTAGTTAAAAAAAAAAAAAAAAGCAATGAAAGTTTGCTTAACAGCTCAATTTTGTTAATCTTTTCTGTTTTCCTAATCTGTTAAATTGTTCTACTCCCCTAGGCCTTTTCCCAAGAGATAGTCACCATTCACAGTATGATACAGATCTCTTTTAATGCTTACATCATTAATTCTAATATATACACAAACTTAACACACAAAATGAGGTTATGCTATATAATCATCTGCCATACACTATTTCTTTTTGCTCAGTACTTCAAATCTATCTTATTCCTTTCAATGGCTACATGGTATTCCACTATGCCAAAATATCTTAACCTGAATTAGTTAATCTTCTTAATGGATATTTAGGTTGTCAGGTTTTAGGGTTTTTTCCCCCTAAATTAAGATCCTCATTCCCATTTTCACATACTTACACAATTATTTCTGAAGGAAATAGTCTTAAAAGTAGGCTTCCTAGATGACAAGGTATGTAATTTCTTTTAATACTTTCATATACCCTCTAAAACTTTTGTACCAACTTTACTGCTATTATAAAAGTATGGTAGATGAATGCATACATCTCCCATTCCTGGTTAACATAACCTATTTTAAAGTTTCCTAAAATCTTGCCAGTCAGATGGGGGCAGTAGCAATTTTTAATTTTTTTAAATTCATGTTTGTTTATTTTAATAAGACTGTGGTCCAAAGGTTCACATTTTTATAGAACCTAGGAACAGGTTAAACTAGGGCAGTTCCATGAACTACACAACCTGAGGGGTGAGGGCTCAGGGACAGGACCATTTTTTTTTTTTTCTTTTTTTGTGGTACTGAGAATTAAACCCAGGGTCACTCGTCATGGAGGCACATCCCCAGTCCTTTTTATTTTATTCTGCTAAATTGCTGAGGATGGACTCAAACTTACAATCCTTCTGCCTCAGCCTCCTAAATTACTGGGGTTACTGGGATTACAGGTGTGAACCACCACACCAAGCCAAGACAATTTCCTGGTGACACTGAAATGACTGAGCTGATCTACAATAAATCTATGAGGAAGAAAATGACTTGGAAGGTCTGAGTCCCACCTACCATAGCATAGTAATACTCCTACTCCATGTTTAGGCAGGGCACACTCAATCAACAGTGATTCTTCAGAGGACAGACCATGTTTTGTTTCCAGCCAAAGGCACAATCCATGACCAACAATGCTTCTACCTATCTAGAATGCAACTATGGTAGAGAGGCAGTAAGGTAAATGGTGCCTAGCACCTATTCCAGTGCTCCAAAGGAGTATGCATCTCTTTCTTGGCTGGTGGCTGTGATGAATTAAACCTGTATTTCTTATTGATTCATAGGAGTTCTTTGTATACTAAGGACATTAACCTTTTGCTATATTTTGACATTTTGCTCTCAATTTGTGCCTTGTCTTTGGTTAACTATATATAAATTTTAAATCACCAAACCATGCAATTTTTCTTCTTTACTGCTTCTCAGTTTTATAAAGATTAACTTAGAAGACTTCCCCTAAGATTATATATATAATTTTTTGAGGGAAAATATTTACATATGTAATTTATTTTCTTAGTATATTATGTAGAAGGAATCTAACCTTCCTTTCTTTAAAATAGTTATTTTTGTCAATACTAATTTATTGCATCCTTTCCTGTGGCTATAGCCTTCAACATATATTAAATTTCTATATAATACTTGCTGTGTTTCTGGGTCCTTTCTGTGGTCTCTCTGTATGTTCCTATGCAATTACTCCCTAAAGAATGCTAATGAACTCCTCCAAAACAATTTATCATTGATCTATACCTTTCTTCACTCATTTTTTTCTAATTGCTCAAGGGCCTCTTGGATATAGCAAATGCTCAGTTAGCTACCAACAATTTCTTATCATTCTTTTGCTAATACAGGAGGACCTCTTATGCAGACTCTCCAGATTTACTTCTCATTTCAACTTTTTGGTACTCTAATTACTACAAGTAACAATCTCCTATAAAATATTTCAGTACCTGAAACAGCTTTTGTTTCTCTGGAACTTTATTTTCAAAATGTCTGCGTGAAGCAGTGCTGATGGTCCTTTGGGCA
The DNA here is from genome assembly GCF_048772815.1 of Callospermophilus lateralis. Taxonomy (NCBI): domain Eukaryota; kingdom Metazoa; phylum Chordata; class Mammalia; order Rodentia; family Sciuridae; genus Callospermophilus; species Callospermophilus lateralis. Next base: position 86,285,552 of record NC_135310.1, on the reverse strand, counting down.
ATTTGACGAAAACGCTGAAACGGAAAATCCACAAACATTAAACAGATTTAGAGCCTAAAGAAACCTTAAGAAATCATTTCAATATTTAATATTATAGAAGGAAATGAGTTTTGAAGCATATCTGATTTATCAACAATAAAGTTTATGGACCAGCATCCAGATTTTTCAATTTGTTGTCCATCCTCTGCTCTGTTCTTCATATATTACATTCTGCAGTCTCCAAAGATCATATTCATATCTTTGGCTGAATTCAATCAGTAGCTTTTTATAATCTTTAAGGAAAATATATTAATATATAAATATTACAGAAATAAATGGTTAACTAAAATAGTCTAAACTCAAATGTTTCCATTTAATACCCTTCCATATGAAGAATCGATTACTAGACAGCAAAATAAACCAATAACATTCCTAATTAATCAAAATGTTCCCTTAATTACATTTTTCTTAAGATTTTTAGTGTGGGTGTGTGGTGCTGGGCTCAAACCTGGACCTTATGCATGTCAGCCAAGTGCTCTACCACTCCCAGCCTCCTAAGAAATTTTTAATAGATATTTAAAAAAAAAAAAAAAAACTTGCATTAGATGCAGGGCGCAGATTTGGCTCACGCCTGTAATCCCAGTGGCTCCGGAGGCTGAGCAGGAGGTCCGCGAGTTCAAAACCAGCCTCAACAATGGCAAGGCGATAGGTAACTCGGTGAGACCCTGTCTCTAAATAATATATAAATTTGTGCTGGGGATGTGGCTCAGTGATTGAGTGCCCCTGAGTTCAATCCCCGGCACAATCCTTCCACCACCCTGCAAAAAAACTTGCATTACATACTTGGTTTAAATAACGAAATAAACATGTATTCCACTTTCTAAAATAAATGGTATTGAGAAGCTAAGTAAGACATTGTTAAATAACTACAAAAGAATATGATCATTGCTATTTTTTCAAATTTTTGGAAAACATTTCACATATTCAAAGTCTGAAGATAGAGGCCTGGGGGGAAACGCAGAACCGCCGGAAGGGACTGCTTCCCAAAGTCCTATCCAAAACCGGATGACTTAAGTTTTTAAAACAGCCTCTGGAGCTCGTAAGCTCAGAATCATTGAAATTTATAACCTTTAGTAGCAGAGGAACCCTAGTGTTTCCCGTTGTCAGAAATTTTTCACCAGGAACCTTGATTTTACTCACATCAGCTACAACCTCTTCAGTGACCCATTAATTAGAAGCAGTGGCTAAGAACCCAAGGTGGTCCAACCCGCAATTCTGTCCAGCTTCTCAGCCTCTTCCCTCCCCACCCAGCAACGGCCAGGGGCTAAGGGAAGGAACGAATGGGGAAAAAGGTCGGGCGAAAAGGACACGGACCAAGGTGACTTCAGAAGACGTCTTCTGCTCCACTTCCAGGAGAGTTTGGGTCACAGTACCTTGGCCTCCACTCTCGGCTCCCATGCTCATTACTAAAGCAAACCGAGCAGCTACTTACCAGCAGATTCCGCAGCATCTTGCCTCCCTTATTGGCCACCAACCGCGACAACTGAACGTCAAGAACGAAATTAACCACGCCGGAACCGGAACTACCTCCTCGCCTGGCGCAGGCGTCGAAGAACAGAAATCGGTCGGTGCAGAGGCGGGGCTTCACGCCTAACCATAGAGAGCGGAGGAAAGGGATAGGCGCGTTCCGGCTGCTTCCGCCCCAGCTGACTGGCCAGCCGCTTACTTCCCGTGAGCTCTTCCTTTTTCTGTGGCAGTTCCAAAAAGAGTCGAAAATGTTTGCGACCAGAATGGCGGTGTGGGATATATTAAGTAGTTCAACAAGCGTAGATAAAATTGTGAGAGTAGGCTATCAGAGAAAACGAGTGTTTTGAAGGCGGTGTACACCTGAGCGGAAAAACGGATTGTGTCCGTTTTATCTTGTGTATTTCATCCGATTTCACAACCATTGTTTAGAAACAAAAAGATAGCACAGACACAATCCGGTTTTTTCCACCTAGGAAACTGTCGTGAGGTGTTAACGTTCCTTGTTTGAGAATACTGCTGGAAAGAGCCGTGTCACTATTTTTTTCCATCTTGCTGCAGAACTCCCCAAGTAGGAAGCTCTTCCATAGTGTCCCCAAACTGTGGAAGCAGCTCACTCGATTGATTCTGGGGAAATGCTGAAAAGAGGAGAAATTTATTGGAGCTGGGTGGAGGTCAGGAAAAGGATGGCAAATCTAGACTCAAGTCTTGCTCTTTCAGATTTAGCAGGGCACTATATTCCATGATTGGAGTTATCAGATGGCGATTATTGTACAGATGGGCTGCCCATATATCTTGCATCAGTCTTGCTTAATTCCTTGTGTTCACACTTAAGTGTGTACAACTGAAAATACCTATCATTCTACAGTAAATATTTCCACCTTTTTAGACTCCTACAAATTATTCCATTGCCATTTCAAGCAGAAACTAATATGGATTTAGCAAAGGTATAATGTGTGGATTAAAACTGACAATATTAAAATTATTTCTTCTAGCCCTTAGGGTCCCCCCCCCCAACAATCCACTATATGTTAATTGGTTCACCAGGTTACCTGTCTCAATTCAAATTCTCCTCCTCATCAAGGTTTATAAATACTTGATTCACATCCTTCTCAGAGAACCTGGTATCTTACCTCCTTTGCATTATGTACTGTAGTCAAATTATTGTGCGGTTATCACACACTGAGAGAACTTTTTACTGTCTATAATTTGAACTTGTATAATGTTTTTTTCCATTTATCTAACTAGATAAAAACTTCCCAAGAACAGAGATTGTGTATTTCTTACCAATTCTCTAGCACTACTTAAAGGTGATACCCATTAATCAACAGATGAATGAACATTTACTTGTTGATAGTAACATTTACTTGTTGACAGTTCAAAAAGAACAAAGGATTCACATTAACTACCATCCCATTTCTCTTCTTCAAAATAAGACACCTGCAGATTTTATACTTGTCTCCCTTCCTCTCCTCCCCAATTTTTTTTTCTTATCCCTTTTGAAGGTTTTTACTGTTGTTAGGGTCCATCAATAGCTTCCATGTTATTAAACTGTCCATTTTAGTTTTCAACTTCTCCATCTATCAGCAACATATAATATAGTTGACCATTCCCCTCAAGATATATTTTTTTTAAATTGAAAATAAGCCATAAATGTGATACAGTGTAACACTGTATGTATAGTTTGAGAGAGTTTGGTTTTAACAAGTCTTCCATACTTTTTTAGTCCTTTTGTTTCAGTGACTGCTCCTTTTAGTTTTTTCTTGGATCCTCATTCTCTAGACATATAAAAAAATCATCTTACCTTTTTTCTATATTCATCTCTTTGGTGAACTTATCAATTCCATGGCTTGAAATACCACTCATGTGATGACAATTCCCATGTGTGACAATTTCCAGACTGACATTTACTTTTAACTCAAGACTCTCCACTTGAATATCTAGTGAGCATCTTAAACCTGAGGTCAAACTGAATTCTCCTTTCCATGTTAAGACTTTTCCTTTGCAATTTTCCTCATTTAAAGATCCAAACTTTGTTTTCTACCATACCCCATAATCAATACACTAGAAATTTGGGGGGGCCTACAACATCAAAATATAACATGACTCTTATAAATTTCCATTGTCTCCAACGCTACCAATATTCCACGCCAAGCCACTGGCATGTTCTGCTCAGTTTACTGCAGTGGTTACTGGTTTCCATCTTTCCACTCTTCAACTACTCTTTATCTATCTCCATGCGCAATTACCTTTCTAAGAATCTAAGTTAGATAATATGACTATCCTCAAAACTCTGCTTTATTCACTGGTGTATCACCAGCCCCAGAATTGTAATTGGCACATAGAAAATTCTTCATAAATATTAGATGAATGAATGCATACTGCATAAAAGAATGAACTTATTGAGAGTAATTTTTTTTAAAAAAATATTTCTTAATACTTGGTGAACTCTTCCAAGTAATTCAGTCCCAGGATTCCTGTCCTTGCTCCTGTTCTGTAAATTGTGTCAGAAAACTATGGATGAAATTTGTGTGGGTGCCTACCAAAATTTATTGGATCTTCTTAGGCATACTTGAAATTCACTATCAGATCAATTTATTCTCAGAACCATGTTACTTTCAAAATAAACTCCTTTCCTAAACATGTTTGGATTTTTCTGTGATATTTCTGTCTGGAATATTAGAGAATGGCTCTTTTGAAAACACTGCCTTCAGAAAACTCATAAAAGTATAACAGAATTGGCAATATTCTATGTAGATGTATAGAAAATGATATAGTGTTAAGACTGTTTAATAATATCAGATGTGAATATTTCACAATTACAAATGCAAAGTTAACAAAGCAGCTACCCAATCCTTCTTTTCCTTTAAAAAACATAACCACCCTGATTTCATCCTACCTACAGCATCCATAAATCAGAAAAACAGAAAGAAACCAGAAGTTTTTTTTGCAATCTTGATATATGTGCATATTTGTGATTCTAGAACCTAATTAATCTACTTCCAATTTGACAAAATAATACAGAACAGCTTCATATGGATTTTAATGTATAAAAACTATTGGTTAGATAAGAGAGAACTACAATGTAATTCCATATTTTATTTGACCGTCACATAATTGCATGGATCACCTTTGGAAATCAGGAAGCATCTGCTGTCTCTTAGTTGACATTATTTTATTTATTATTGAGTAAATAATTTTATTCAATTGCAAGCCTCAGTTATTCATCACTAATATTAAGGGGTTGGGCTTATAATCTTTATCTCTGGCTCTTGAGTCCTTAATGAAAGATATACACCATTTCATAAAAAAACATATGAGCCACTCCCTATTGAACAAGAATTTACTGGCTATCTATTGTGAATGTAACAATTTATAATATGCTGGGAGGTATTTTTTAAAGTCCTGGCTTTCTGGAGCATATAGTCTAATTAGGATTATAAACTCACATAATAGTACATTTGAACTGCAGACAGAAATGACTCTCCAGGTAGCTGGTACAACAAAAGTTGCTATGGGAAATTTAAGGAAGGTAGAATTGGAATAGAGATTAAAAGCACTTTAGAGTAAGAACATGATTTAATAACCTGCATTTGGCATCAAGCATGGCATACTACAAATAAGTACAAAACAGAACCTAGCTAGAGTGAAAAGGGAAATCATATTGTTGTAGTTAAAAAATTGGAAGACAGATTCTGAATCTGTCACTTAACAGTGACCTGAATGGGCCTGTAGGTGTAGCTCAGTGGTAGAGCACCTGCCTAAGATGAATGCCTGAGGTCCTAGGTTTGATCCACAGCACTGGGGGAAAAAATAGTAATGTGACTGAAGGCAAGTTATCTAACCTACTTATACCTCAAATTTCTTTATAAGTAAAATGAAGATAGTAGAATCCCCCATCATTGAGTGCCTATAGAGTTATCGCAAACGAGATAACTCAATAAATGTTAGTTATTGTTAAGGGAGGAAAGCCTGGATAAGGAGAAACAGATCAACAGAAGAAGAATTCTGGCAGAAGGTATAACATCTACAAGGGCAAAGAAGAAGGTGAGCAGATGTCTTTGGAAATTACAAATAGCTTGTTTTGTTAGAAGGATAAGTGGAGGGCTGTGGTAATAGTAAAAGACTGATTTCAATGACAAATTTAAATTCCACATTGAAAGTGTCTTGGAGCTATCAAAAGTAAATAGCACACTGTTAAAATGAAAACTCAATTTTAAGATCACTCTAGTAACAATAAAAGGCTGAACTGGACATGAAACTACTAGGGCCACAGACTCACTTGGATGGCTCCTATAGTAATCCAAGGAAAAACCTAAAGTCATCAGCAAAAAGATGCTATAAAAGGGGATGGACAAGAAACCACCTAAGAAGTACCTCCCTTTTCTCTGTGGTTGTTTAGTTTCTCTGGGGAAGAATTCTCTATAGTCTTCTGCAGAAGAAAGCAGGTTGGGAAAGGGTCTCTCTCTCTCTCTCTCTCTTTTTTTTTAATGCTTTTAATTTCACATCTTTATTATCCTCCAGCCTCTCAATTTGTAGTCAACACATATTTTCCTTTACCTGTCTCCTGCCCATTCCTTCTACCTCAAAGTCTCCCATTAATTCCTTCAGATAAAAATTCTCCATGCTTCTACTTATAGGAGACAATATTGGCTATAAAACATCATATCTGTGTGGCCAAGTGGAGTAAAGCAAGGGTCCTGGAGATTTGACCCTTGTTGTGTACAATTTTCAACTGATCATTAATAGGCTTGTCCCTGACTATACTCTGCTATAGCCTTCTCAAAATGTGGTCTACCTATGAATACTGTCCCATCAGCTATTTGTTACTTATTTAAGCTTTAAATCATGAATAAGGTAACAAATATTTTGCCAAATGACCCTGTGCTGGTGAAACCTATCACTTTCATGCCTGACCACAAACAGGGCTTTTAGAGTCTTCTGTGGCCAAATACATAACAGATTGACAAAACTACCCAAAATTATGAAGAAAATTGTTTATATGAACAAGAGAAAAAATTAATTAAGAACAGCAAAAAAAAAACCCAAATTTTGGTGCTAACAAAAAACATATATCTCCATACATGTTCTCAGAAAATGTGATATTTTATCTGTGAACTAAAACTAGAATATTTTAAAAACAGAATACAAGTGAAAGAAGTCTTGGAAATTAAAATATTTTTAAAGTATATATTATAAATTCAAAAGAAGGAAGATAATGTTAAAAGTTCAAATCGGACAATTCAAAAAGGAAGACAGGCAATAGTTTCTAAAGCAGAGGGAAAAAAAGAAAATTAAGCATCAATTAAGGGGTTCAAAATCGAACTAAAGTAAGATTAGATTTCCCAAAAGAAAAAATGAAGGCTAAAGGGCTAAGGATATAGCTCAGTTGGTAGAGTGCCTGCTTTGTATACACAAGTCCCTGGGTTCAATCCCCAGTATCACAGATAAATAAATAAATACTTTTTAAAAAATGAACAGAGCATTGTCTTCCAACATCTGAACAAATTACTTTTAACCTAAAATTGTAGATATAGTCAAACTATCAATGAAATATGAGGGTAGATTTAGGGCATTTTAGATAGTAAAGACTCAGAAAATTTACCATTAATATCCCACTTCTAGGAGGCATATGCATGTTTTAGGAAATGTTGAGTAGACAAGAAAATAAATGAGGAAACAAGAGACACAAGACCCAAGGGTGATCATGGGATAACAGCTGTACAGCAGGTCAGAGAGCCCAGTAAAGACTGACACAGAAGGATAACTGCAGAATAGATCTCAAGTAAAAACCAGGACATTATCTGTTTTGAAGGGTACAAAAACCCTTCAAAATTATTGATAAGAACACAGTATACTTGAAAGAATTTGGAAAATTTTTAAGACAGGTTTACAGAAAGTTTTATGTTAAAAATGAGGCAAATATTAATTTCAGGAAAAAGAAAATTACATAAAGGAAAATGTAATCATGATACATGCTTTGCTCTATAGTATACATTATTTTTATAGTCAAAAATGTAACAGCAAATGCATTTACTCAATATTAAGATGCAACTATATAACAGGAGAAGGTAAGATAGTGTGTTAAAGAACTAAGTCATATAACATTATCAAGAAGATAATAATATCTAAAACAAAAATCAAATAATAGTCAATAGGCATATTATTTAAATAAATTGAGATAAATAACAGAAACAATCACAAAGTAATTGTCTCTGTAGAGGAAAGTTAAGTTCAAACAGGAATTATTGCTTTCACCATAAAGCATTTAGAACTTACTATTTAATTGTTGTTAAATGTATACATGTTACTTTAATAAATTTTATACATCAAAGCTAATAAGATCATCTTAGTCTGATTTACTTTTAGACAATATATTTTGAAAGTTCAAGTGACATCACAAGAAATGTGAGTTTTGTTTACCAAATGATGCAAAAGCTAAGAATAGGTTTTAAATACTTTACCAGATTATTAAATTCTACAATAGACATTTATGCATTGAAACTCTTTAATAGTAGCATGTCTTTACTTCCTTCAACTTCCTCTTAATATTGCCATGTTCACAAACAACATGCTATAACTTCATCAAACAAGAAGTGCCATTTACTAATTCTGAGTCCGGAGACAACAGGCTGAACAGAATTCATTAACTCTCTCAGTTACTGTCCTTGCCAGTCAGGCTTTTCATTTCTTGGGTGCCTTACTTCATTATTTTAATGATCCTTGTCTCTCGGTTTACCAGATATTACTCTCGATGTAAAACCAAAATTAGCCAGTCTACAAATAGGTAACAATCCGACTGCTTCCCAGTAAGGACAAATGTTCCACAAGATAAATCTTGGAATTTACGTTATCAGAGTGATTAATAAACACAAACATAATAATTTAACAATAGACATTTTAAGAAATCTAGGTACTGAGAAGTTAAAATCTGAACTCACTAACTAAACATTAGAAACCACATGGGGCAATTTATTTTAGCAAGACACTTACACATAGCAAAGTTAATTTTGTTCATTTTTATTAACACAGAGCATAGTAACAGAATGTTATCTTTAAACATAATCAAGGTTACAAATAAACTAACTATCCAATAAACAATATTCACTTGACTCTTCTCCTGGATGAATAATTCTCTGATTTCCTATTAGGTAGTATATAGGGTTTTTTTTTTTTTCCAGTTTTTTCTTAAACTGCCTTATGATTTCAATTTTTTTCCAGTTTTTTCTTAAACTGCCTTATGATTTCAATTTGCTTTTTCTTACTGAATAATTTCTCCAATTGGGAAACTTTTCATGTCAAAATGCTTCCTGCAAATTAATGCATTTTCCCAAGACTTCTATTTAACCTAGTTACCTTAAAATGTAATAAGAGTCTGAAATTTGAGCAGAACATCAACGTTTCCAAAATATAAGTATAAAAGCCTATAAGAAAGAAATGTTTTCCCTCCCCCTCATGCTTTGCAGATGCCATGTGAATGTTTCATATTCTTCATATTTAGTAACAGGAATCCTTAGAGCTCAAAGGGCAAGAGACAGTAAGAACTTAAGATCACCAATGCACTTGTCAGATGAATAAAACTCCAATTGTATTTTAAGATTCCATCTTCTCCACAGTTATGAAAGTGTTGGAAGGGTTCTGCAACTTTTCTTTAGCAGCCCCTTTGGTCCCCCAGTCAGAACAAAAGACACAGGATAGTAGTCTTCCTTAAACAGCACAGACTTAATCTAAAAAGACTGAACAAACCTCCCTCCACCCATGATGTAGCCCAGAAAATTAACTGCCACGTGCGAGAGAGACAATTTTCAGAATAAAGAACATTCTGACAACATAAAGAGTATTTTTAAATAAAGAATACCCTATGCACTAAGAAATCTTAGGATAACCATACATCAAATAACTCATGCAAGTAATATTTTATAATTTAAAAAAGTCACTATGAATTACAAGTTCTTTTAACTGAATTTCACGTTATACAAAAACTTAAAGAAGTGTGGCACATTTCTTCTATTAACCATAACATTATTTGTTTTCTTTAAAAAAGCATATAAATCAAAATTGATACATTACTCAGACCTTTTGATTTAAATATAACTGAAGGAAATCATGGCAAACTCTGAATAAACAGGCATTTTCTACATAAACATGAGTTATTCTAGTAAAATTAAAAAAGCAATTTAAATGCAATTAATTCATCTCTGATTAACACATAGTTTTTCATGCATGTGGAAAAATAAGTTTACATTCACTTCAAGAATAAATTCCATACCAAACAAATTACAGCATTTATTCAGTGAGGAATATTAAAATAATTCCAGTTAGTAGAAAATAAAATAACTTCAATCATATATTATAATTTGCCATGTACACGCTCCAAAATCCCTAGAATTTAAGTAGGAATCTTTTTAAAGTAATGTATTAGGAAAACCAACCAACTAATTGGTATCTTAACTAAAGAGAATGTGTACACACATTCACATTTGACCTGTATGCAAAACTGAATGAAATACAGAGGAAATTAAGGTTTAAAAAATTTCTGTAGTATTAGTACTCAAGTCAAAACACTTACCTGCCAAATCAGAACAACGTGAGGTATTTTCAATGCTGAAGTAATTTTCTAAATGTTTACTATCACAAGGATGAAAACACTCTCCTATGAATATTTTCATCTGATTTACAATTAAGGCAGAAGATGATCATCTGCCAAGCAGTTTTTTGATTTCACCTATATTCTTTCTTCTCATTCAAGGGAAATGATCTCATGTTTAAACATTTCAAGTGAGTTGGGGTTCCTGACTGCAACATTTTAACTAAATAAAAAGAGGAATTTTAAATTCTCCTATCCAGGAGCTACCTGACCTCTTTAGAACTGAGCATCAATTTCTATGCCAGGCAAGGTAATAAGCATGTCCTCTGAAATGAAAGCTAAGCTTAACAAAGAACTGTAATAGATTAAACTGAATACATGAACCACCTCAACAAAGATGGTACTTTAAGCCTTTACACACAACACATGAAAATGATGAAGTGTTTTATTTAGATTTTTTCTTCATCTTTCTGTAACTGTGAATCCTGAAGAGTTAGCAAGTCATTACACTCATACATCTTGTAATTCCTTTCTTCACACCATAGGTACACATATACAACATCATATGTCAATATAATATTATCAACATAGCATAAACAATTAAGCAGTAGATGCATTTCACATGAAAGAGGCTCTATGCATCATATGGCCTGTCCCAATAAAAAGCAAACATTAGAATGTCATTTTAGCAGCTACAGTGCTAATATGATCAATGTAGCTAATTTTTTTATACCCGTCATATATTTTCATAAGTCAATCATAGGGAAGAAGCAAAGGACAAAGAATGTTTTGAAAAAAAAAACAGTTATGTGCCAACTTCAAAATGACATACTAACCAGACATCAGCGTTCCAAAGCTTAGGTTGAATAGGCCTGGCCTTGATACACATGCAGTAGATTTGTTTTCAGAATATAAAATTAAATGGTAATGTCAGCAGTATTACTACTGTTTCTATATTTATGATTAATTACTAGCAGTACAACTCCTAGAAGGAAAGAGATGGATCCAATAGTGATGTATGCAATCCCCAAAAATGGATTCTTTCCTCCCATCCATGAAACAGTGCTCAAAATCATCCGTTTTCGTCCATCAAAAGAATGTACAGGGTAATCTGAAGAGGGTATAGGAAGATTTTTCCATCTCTAGTCACTTGATATTTAAAATACAATTTTTAAAGTTGACATTTAATTGCTTGTAATTCATTTGTATAATTATGATACACAGGTATCTCACTCGTATGTTCTGAATCACAAAAAAATTATTATCTTGAAAGGTAGATGAAGCAAATTAAATGTTAGCAGTAAAAGCCAAAATATTTTACTAAATCAAACTAAACCTAGTTTCTCAGGTGGTTTTGAACTCATTACAAAGGAAGGGTGTAATATGAAATAATATTTCAGATAAATAGCAATGAAGCCCACAAAAGAAGAGGAGATTGATGGACTAGGGGAAAATGAAACAATCAAGGAACTAGAAGTCTCTGTATACGCAAGCATATATAACAAAAGTGTAGTTAGGAGTCTAAAAGAGCTCTGAGCACAAGGTCAAAAAAGCAAAATACTGAAGTTTTAACTTGCTGATTTGGGACAATAACATAACTCATGCTATGACACAGAGTATATGACTGACAGTACAAGTGAAAACTGACTGCTAAGAAGATTTAAGAAAGGGTGTCCCCTTTTCCATAAATTATCTACATGGAACAGTTCTAGGATTCTGGCAAGAGTTAGGGTAGAGAAGAAGAGATAACTAAGTCCCTATGAACAAGGGTACAACTTTTTCAAAAACATCTTTTCAATCAAGTGTCAGGCCCCAACAATTTCTATAGTTTCTGCAACGTCCTTGGGCTCCAAATGACAACCTCAGATCTACTAATTTATTAAAGTGATCCTAACCTGAGGCAGGAATGATTTTAAATGCTGTTCCTAAACCAATGACCTAGGAACTGGATATAATTTCAAATCACCCATGACAATTTCTCTTTCTCTGTGTATTCCAACTCTAAAAAAATGGGTTTCCACTGTAATTCTAACATCCAGTTTCCACCTTATTCCCCCATTTTGATAATGAACCTTTGATGTTTGGCAGGTTCAAATTCCTGTCTTTGCAAACCTACAAGAACCCTGCATTTTTCCTGACAGTTCTTTCAGTGTTTGCTGCTGACTTCCTGAATGCAAATTTTATGTCAGCTAAAAATTTCCATTACTGTGCTCTGCATCATGCTAACACTGGTATCTGCCCATACTCTTTTACTAGATCTTTGTGATACTAGTTGTGACAGAGCTATCCATTGGCTATCCTCTCTGAATAACATTCTTCCTACCAGCACCTGAAGTGGGTCTGTGTATTCAAAACTGTTCCTGTGAAAGCCTAGTTTCAAAAAATCCGTCACTTTCTGTCCCATGTCACTATCAGGGTCATATTCAGTTGTGTATTCAGGTTTAACAGAGTCTAGGATCCAAATCAATCCTTTTTTGAAACTGGTATAGTTCAATTATTTACTAATCCGTTCTAAACCAAAACTATATACTTATGGCTCACTTAGATTATGAAAATTAAAAATGCAAAAATCAGCAAATATTTAAAACATTAATATCTAGGAAACTTTTCATTCACAGTATATATAAACAATGGGCTATAGAGTAAACAATGTAAGGGCTTTGTTTAGAATAAAAGGAACTGCCCGATATAGCCCCCCTAAAAAAGATTTTGCATCTCCGTAGACATGACTGGTCTGACTACCTGGCTGAACTAGCTAGGGAATGCAGCTTACTGTGGTGGCTAATGGTAAAGTCATGTCCTTTGAGGATAACACACTGGTTATGAACCCCAACTTTTCTAAGTACTACAGGTGTAACCTCAAGCCAACTATTTAAATACTCTAGGTTCCCATATTCTTGTCTACAACAATCATTCTTGAGATGATACCCAAAACTCTGTTACTGCTTGAATTAAACAACTCGTAGAAAGTACTGAGCATAGTGATGACATATAGTGAGAATGGAATAAATATCAGTACTGAAAGTGAACCTAAGTTATTAATATAGAACAATAGAGCTAATGATAAAAACTATAATACTATGTGTGAACACATCAATAATTATGAGTAATTATTTGATACGAACTAATACATCTGCTGACTTTTAATATCTAAAAATATATATTAAAAGAACCATCAGTACCATCAACACCTATTTAGTAGGTACACCTTTACCTTTTATGTTAAGCTCAGTTAAAGATCTCCCTTGTAAAAATACCTAGCTTATTGAATCAAGAACCTATATTTTAAGTAATTTTACCAAATGGTACATTTGAAACCTACACTAGTACATACAAATTTAAGATATTTCTAGAAGATATAAATTAAAAGATACATTCATATGCTTACATTCCCATACAAATGGAGAGACCAAAACTAACCACAAAGTAACAAGATACATAACTTAGATTAGGCTGCACTAGATTCCTTTCAAGTTCTATGAATCTTTATACATAACCAAAAAAGGATACTGTACGTGATATTCAAATAGTATCGTCCAGCTGGTAATGTTGGATGTAAATCATTTTTCCTTTCGATAAGACGATACAACTTACGAAAAGTAGGTAATGCAGCAGTACGCATCCAAACAATAAAATCCTCATTTATGAATCCATTATTATCCTCATCTTCGAGATCAAGCTCGTACACTGGTTTAAGCCAGTTTACTGGATGTGTTGTATCTTAAAGAGTGGGGAGAGAAATGGAAAAACAACATATTCTAGCTTATTAAGAGTTTTAATGAAAACTCACACTCCACTAAAATAAAGATGTACAATACATAATCTGAGTATTTTTCTTCTTTTCAAAGGTATAAATGTATGCTTTTTCTAAGGAAGTCTTTAAAATCTAAAAAGAAACCAATTCATCCTGTAACAACAAAAAATTACAAAGACTTGATTGATGTCTTAATTAATAAGACAATGCAAAAGGATATTGAGTATATACCAAAAAGCAGATTACTTAGTGAAAAATGTTATGAAATACTGCAGTGTGAATAAGGAGGCATAAAAACAAAAAAATAAATTTGAATTATAAAAAATGGGGGCTTATTCAAAACAAACTTTGCCACAGTTTTAAAAGATAACTGAAGTGCTTATAAGAAAACACCAGAGAAATGATTGAAAGTATATATTTCCTTTAGAATTTTAGTACATAAGAACCGGTACCCAACTTGGTATGAAGTTGAGGAAAAATATATTCTTTTGAAAGCATACACTTATAAAAAATTCTGAAGACAGAAAATTTAAGGGATTTAAATTAAAACTCAAGAGTTTAATTTTTTCTTACATTTTCTATTTGAAAAATGTATTTAAAAGTCCAACAATTTTTAATATAAATTATGACTCTCAAATCTATTCCTGTCACTTTATTATTAAAGTGATGGTAGCATACACTTAGAGAAGGAAGGCAGCTCAAGGCAAGAGATCACCAAAGAGAAGATGTGTCCAAAGAATATATTAGGATGTGTTGGGAGGTCAGGAGTCTGCCCCCCACCCCTTCCTACCTTATCTTGTTAACTCTTTAGATCTCTAGTCTTAACTCTCAGGCTACTGAGTTCCTTTAGGGCAACAAGGTGGGCTGTTTTCAGAACAACTAACTTGACTAGAACAGAGTAAACTGGGAATGTATCTCTATGACCAATCTTAGACCCTGAAAAACTGCAGGAAGTACAATGAAATTTAAAACAATTAAAACATCAATCCAATGTAGATAGGGCAAACTGGATGGATGGTAGAATCAGTAGAGTGGATACCAGTTTCTACAGTCCGACCCCACTACCATATAATAAGCTTCCTATTACAGAGGTAACACAAGACGCTAGCCTTATTGTCTTAGAACAGGCAGGAGCTAAATAATCTTGTTCAGCCTTCCTAATTACCCTGCAAGGAAAGGGTCAGAACATAAAAACACCTGAGAAAACAAAGTGCCTAAAGACCCTGCTGCTCCTGCATTGTTTTACCATTTAAAGCAGACTTGAACAGGTGAGGGATGGGTCCTGGTCTTCAGACAAAACTCCCTAAGTCTTGTGTCTGGTTTTGGGACTAGGACACAGAAAAAAACTTAGAACTTGGGGAAGATAACTAGGGTATATCTGCTTTTTTAAAAAAAAATCTCCTCCCTCTCCAATCCCAACATATCCTGTTAGTATTTCCATACTGCAGTAACCCCTCTTCCAAAGAGCAAGAATGAGAAGCATAATACATATCCTTCATAAACATGATCCCACACAAGCACATTCAATACATTGAGTTTAAAAAAAAAAAAAAAAAAAAGTATGTGCAGCTCTACTGAGCCTACTTTATAATGGGTTCTAGTTCATTCAAGGCTCAGGCTTAAGATGAACAACCAGATTAGAGAAGGGTGAAAGGTGGAAATAACTCAAGAGAAAACCATCCTGACTCCAGAACTGATTCTCAGGTGGGTAATTTTGCCACTAGTAGACATCTGGTAATTTCTAGAGACAATAAAATGTGGGAGTTGTCATAATTAGGGTAGGCAAGGAATGCTGCTAAATATAATGCACAGAACAGCTCTCCAAAGATATGGGCCAGTTCCAATTGTGGACTGTGTCTTGGTTGAACCTTGTTCCAGAGCCTCTCCTGCTCCCATGCTAAGGAACAACTCTGCACAAAGACAATTGCTCTCTTTTACCACTCTCCTATCCTTAATGGTCAGGAAATCCACCTTGAGATATAACTCCTAGTTTTGCTGCATTTTTGGCTTTCTCTCCAGCCCCACTCTTCTTCCTCTTACCTGGGATAGCAGGGAGGCTGGCAAAGCGCAGGCCAGATTCCCCCAAAACTTAAATGGAATTTCTCAACATCCACCTCATAACCTTTGTTCAATGGGAAACAATAAGGTTCCTAAAAGGGATGAAGTTAAGAGGGAAAGTAGGAGTAGGAGGATGGGGATAATTAAAATAATTCATCTTAAATTTTAATAATAATAATAATAATAGAATGGTAGAATGGTGCTGGGAAGCTAGTAATGCTACAGAAAGATAGGATTTAGAGCCCTAACTAGGAACAGACCTTGGTATTAAAATCTAAAGAGAAAGAATAGACTTGACCAGGCAATGATCACCACCCAGCCCCTGCTTGAAATCTACTTTAGTTAATTCCAGGAGGAAATAGAAGGCATGAAGGTAGGGAGCTTCTCAGCAAAGCTGGCTTCAGCTTGCATAATCTCACCTATCTATCCCACCTAAGGAGTTCCAGATTAGGAGTTTAAAAACAGGTGGCACCTAGAACGTCATTCAGGAGAAGGGAACTCATTCCAGATTCCCAGAGAACTCCTAGCTCAGATCTAGAGTATCCAGGGCTTCAGCTGGGCTTCTCTGGTCAACCAATAGTCACATGGTCAGTCCTACTGCCTTGACCCCATCTCCAGGAGGGGCTATAGCCAGAGGGAGTACAGGCAGCCCAGTCCTCATGTCTTTTGAGGCACTGTTCAGCAGATAGGGAAAAAGAGGGCCCTTGTGTTCTAGGAGGGATCTGGTGGGGACAGCATTTCTACTGGGCTGGACACAATACAGGGGCTTCAAGACAGCAGAACCATTCCTATGGGAGCTGTAAGCCCCTAGAATTGCTCCACAGCCTGTCTTGATTTCCCTTGGATCTCATCTGCTCCTGAACTGCACCTGTCAGCTGGGGTTTCTCTACCACGCAGCAGTTTGTGCCAAAATTCACTCATATTCATATTAAAATAAGTTAATTTAATTTTAATAATACATTTTATTTAACCCTATATGCCCATATTATCATTTTAGCACGTAATAATATGTAAAAGTGTGCCAAAATTCACACTCATATTCCCTGGTGGTTCCAGCTTCACTCCTCTTTTTGAGAACCCAAGAGAGCTCTTGCTTTGATGCCTTGATCCCCCCATTTCTTACTCTCCCCAAGTGAAATAACACCCTGGGTTCACTCAGCTGGATGTGTTTAGAGAAGGTAGAATTCTCAGGATCCTTAGCTGAGCAGTGAAGGTCAGCATCTCAAAGCTGGAGAGTCTAACAGGGGCAGAGAGAGGAGTAGGCAGGCAGGTACAAGGTGAATGTCTTCCTCAAATATGGAACCCTTCTCGGGCATCTAGGCACTCAGCCGCAGCTGGAAGCGGCCTCTCACCCGGTGCCTGCCAGCGTGGGCTTCCCGGGCTCGCTCCTCATGTGGTAGGGGGAGTCAAGGGCAGGCCAGCAGAGTGAGTTTTGTTTTTTTTTTTAAGGGAATATTAGTAATGTTTTACCTTTAAATCGTTCTTTCAGGCTTTCCGTTCCAGGAGGATTTCTGAATTTCACATTTTTATCCGTCCACCAAGCAATACCTCTCCTTTTCAAAGGAATGAGCATAAGTGTAGGATCAGATTCATTGGCGACCAGAAACAATTCTAATGTATCTACATAAGAAAAGGAAAATATTACTAATATCTACTAAAAATTCACAGCACTAAAAATCTATAGCCCTTGCTTTATTTTACAAGAAATGAGGATCTGGTTTGCTTCCAAATGTGAGTGTGACAGAGAAGACATAGAATTCACATTTACTCTATTCAGATGTGAGTTAACTATAGCAATTGTAAGTCCAGAAGGACTTCTTTCCTCAATGCAAATACACTTTCCTATATGACAGGCTGCCTAGCTACATAAGATTAAGTGTTTTAATATTAACCCAAATAAAACTGCAAGGTAAATTTGCCTCTCTTCCTTTCAATAACACATTCTTAATACTCCAGGCTTAACTATTTCTATTATCTGTACATGGTAACCACTAGGCACGAATTGCTACTGAGCCCTTGAAATATGGTTAGTATATATAAATATGTTCAGTAAGTACATAATGTATGTCATATATCAAGGACTTACTAAAAATATACACATAAAATATCTCAAATACTTTTACATATTATCACATGCTAAAATGATAACATGGGTGTATAAGGTTAAATAAAATGTATTATTAAAATTAAATTCACTTATTTCACTTGAGGATTTCCAATGTGACTGCTAAAAGCTTAAAATTACCTACATGGCCCACATTTAAGGTTCACATTACATTTCTATCAGACAGGGATGCTCTAAATGATCAACTGTATCCCGACTTTTTTTTTTTTAGTTGTTGATGAACCTTTATTTTATTCATTTATTATATGTGGTGCTGAAACTCAAACCCACTGCTTCACACATCCTAGGCAAGTGCTGTACCACTGAGCCACAACCCCAGCACTCTATCTCCCTTTTAATGGAATAATTAAAGTCAGTGCGAATGGCAGTTTGACTTTTATAGCATACGGAATAGGAAGATTAGAAAAATATCTCTGCTTCTTTCTTCTCAGAGAAAGAAATCTAGTCTTACATAAGAATGCTCAAAAGGAAGTCACAAAGCATTATAAACTCCATTTACAACCTGAGTATTTAGCTTAAAGCTAAATTTCTCAATTTCATTCACATTTACTACACTAACAAATTGGTAATAAGGTTATACAAACTGTCCTAATTATATATGCCTCTATCTATATTTATGTTTGTATCATATCATACCATTAAACATGCTGTTAGCAATAGCTCCACAAGGAGCAATTGGTTTGTCTTCATTTCTTCGATAAGGCTCACATTCCTTACTGGGATTCTGGTTTTTAGGAGGAAAAAAAGAGAGAAATTATCACCTATGCCTCTGGAAGAACTGTGAGCTATCCCTGTTAATGATTAAAAATTCAATCCATGCATGTTTCTTACTTGTAATACATATAAAATGAATCTACTTGTAATACATATAAAATGAAATGAAAAAAGTTATAAATAACACCACACTTAAAGACTCAAACTATTCTACCACCTTTTTAATGAAACATTTACTTGCATATAGTGTTATATACTTATCAAATTAGCATATTTTCAAAGCAACATAGAAACCATAAGCATAAAGAGTTTTCTGCCTAAGGAAAAAAATTAAGAAATTGTCTATTGTCAATCCAAGTTGTGATATAAAATTATGAGAATCTTAAACTGGAAGCAAAAGGAATAGACATTCTAGTTTCTTAGACAAGTTCCTTGATTAAACTAAGTTTCACTTACAAAATGAACATGTCCAATTATTTCAAATCTTATAATTTGGGATTGAATACAATGTCTAATGAAAGAAGGAAGGAAGAAGTGAGTTTAATGCAGATTCCCAGAATACAATGATCTTTAATTTGTATATCCAGGTGTAAGAAAAATAAAAATGCTGGCAGGTAGAACATTTGCCCGTCTTCCAGACTGGATTTTGACCTAGTTTTTAATGAACATCTCAAGGAGATGAGGCAATTACAGGGTTAAACTAAGTCTAAGGTTAGACAAATGCCTGAGTTGTTCTGGGACTCTCAGGCAACATTAATCCATGTCTCAAGCATGTAACAAACTAAAATAATCCCAATTTGAAACTAATGAGACCCGAGTTAGACCTCTTCCATTATCTACTAACCTTGACTTATATCTGCATTCTCTATGTCTAGACTAGTAAAAGCACTATATGAGAAGGAAACGTGATTGGGATCTCATAAGGTTTCAATATTTGACTTCTCAGTTCTTTGGTCCCTGAGCCATCTATATTGAGAAAGTTTGTAGTCCAAGACCATGAAGACAGACAACATTTATAACTGGCCTATTTCTTTCTGAACATTTTAATGAAAACTATATAGGTTATTAAACATAAATAAACTCATAATGGGGCAAATGTATTCTAAATGCTAAATTCTTAGAAAATTTTAAAAGAAAAAAAAATATTATTTACTGCCTGTGTGTCAGACACTGAGCTAAGGAATGTTAGGTATATGGCAGTAACTGGCTTAGAAAAACAATTTAATGAGTCCCTAATATACACCATATACAGGCTAGGTTATCAAAAAAAAAAAAAAATGCCTACTTTTAAACAATTCAGAATGTAACAGAGAGAAAACATACTCATACACAACTGAGTATAATTTAAAATAAAAGCCACAATAAAGATGTCTAGTTTCATTCAATATTTATTAAATGCTTTCCATGCACTAAGCCAGATGTTTGGAACATGGTAATTAAAAAAAGCCATGTTCCCTACTCTCATGAGTTTACAGTGTAGTTAGGAAAACAGGTAATAAATTTATTAAGTAAACAAATTCATAATTACAAATTGTAATAAATGTTATGAAGAGTCTATGTGAGTGAATAACCAAGATAGAGTAGGAGGGGGGAAAAACTTATTTCTGGAGGAAGTAACATATAAGATAACACCTAAAATAATGGGCTCCAACTATATGAAGAGCAGGCAGAAGACAAAAAATAAAATATTCTTAAGAAAAAACTGATAGCAGATAAAGGTGAATATAGATAGTTAGCAGAGAGAAAATACTATATGATGAAACTGGAAGATTACACATAGCTCAGATCATCCTGAGATTTTACTTCAAGTGCTAATAAACCCTTACAAGATTTTAAGTAGGGAAGTGATATTTACATTTTTGAAAAATCACTATAGCTGCTTTGAGGAGCATGGCCTGGAAAGGACGGGCAAGACTGGATGATGGGAGACATCTAACCAAAGCAAAAAGTGACGAGGTTTTGGACCAAGATATGAATAAGGTAAATATCTAAAGAAGATATTTTGAATCAAAGGTCACTTAGGAAAAATATAGGTCATGAAATGAGCAATCCTTCAAAGGTAGTGTAAAAATATCATTCTAGGCAAATGAAATGATAAATTATGAGAGGCAGATTACTCATGTCACAAGCACAGTTAGGGAACGGCAAACAAGGCCCAGGCCAGTCAGGCCAAAGATGTATTAAAGATAATTAGTAAAACTGATGTGGTACACTAATGTCAGATTGTGAAAAGCCTTACATGCAACGTCAAGTAACTTGGACTTCAATGTGATATTCTTAATATTCATAAGATTTCTGAAAGTTTTCTGGTCTTAGAATAATATTTTTTGTTCTAGTCCAAGGATTTAAAAATGACAGCCCACGGGCAAAACCAGCCCACCACTCATTTTTATAAATAACATTTTATTAGAACACACTATATCCACTCATTTAGGAACTGTCTATGGCTGCTTCATTCTACGTTGGTAGAGTTGAATAGATGCAACAGAGACAATATGACCTACTAAGTCAAAAATATTTATTATATTGCCCTCCACAGAAAAAGTTCATCAATCCCTATTCTAAAATCTTTCTTGAGATTTGTAAGAAAAGAATTTCAGCTTCCTTTTCTCTCAATGAGGATCATGGGTATCTAAATAAAATAATTATAAAAAAGAAAAATTATCAAGTAAATTTTAAATCAACCATCATTTCTGATTCTTTGAATGGAATCATTCTATAATACCAAATGACAAATTTGGAAAGGTCTAGGAATTTGATGTCTCAAAGTACATCATCTACTCTGGATTTGAGACCTAAAAATTGGATTCCATGGAGTAAATAGAATACAATGAACTGCAAAATATTATAGTTAACCAGAATGCCTTGCATACCAGGAATCTCTAGATAGACTTTTATTTCTTAAATCTCACAGAGAAACCAGCAATAAAACCAGATAGGATAAGGCAGCTATAAATTTGCCAGGCCCATTCTGCCAATAACATAGTCCTAGACTGAACTCTAAAAGATTTACCAACTAAAACGCTTTGAGCTTCTGAATGTTTGCTGCATTGACAACAATAACATAAAATACTGAGGCACAAACCACTACTACGCAAAAGTTGAGCAGTCAAGAAACTACAATCCTCTAGTCCAGTTTCCCAAATAAGCCAAGGCATCAGAAGGGGAGTTTATTAAAAAATAGATATTCTAGAGCTCTACCCATGAAGACACCGATATATTTTCTGGAAAATTCTGAAATCTGTATTTTCAAAAAGCTCCATAGAGCTTTTCAGTACTCAAAAACTCCAAGGTTTTTCATTAGCCTACCTTCTGGATTTTACTGCTCAGGCTTCCAACAAATTAAAAATGGAGAGTACCTATATTTAACTTTAAAACACAATCTCAGAAATTAAAAGCCTTTTTGTGCACATCCCCTACTTAGCATAATAATTAATAATGAGCAAACCCAAACAGAACACATTTATACATCCAGAATGCTAGGTTCATCAAAATTCTATTACAAACAGTTTAATAAAGCCAAACTCCCAATGATTACTAGAAACGGGCATGTAATGTGTCCTCTGGCTGTAAGAAGTCATGAAGCTATACAAATTCCAGGAAAAAAATAGTATTGTAACTAAAAACCCTCACTATATAAACCAGAAATGACAAATAACACTTTAAATTTCATCCTAACATAAAATACTTAACATTTCTAACTGAATGATTATCGTATGCTATTACTGTAGATACCACATTTTCATATTTCACCATTTTACTTACAAGCAAAGCACTACGATCTCCATTTAGTTGACTATCATCTCGAGATTTCACATAACGACGATGATTTTGATAGAAATTAGACAGTCCATAATACATGAACACATTGCCCTAGAGAAAGGAGAGGGAAAAATGTTTTCAAAGGTAAGTAATTTGAACTTTACTAGTTTACAATTTGTGATAATGGGTCTGGGTAAATTCTACAAGTACTTAGCAATTTAAAATGGTTGAAGAAGGTATAATACAAAAACCCAAAAGTAAACTTTCAAACTATCCTTAAATACTTCAAAAAAGTACCATTTACATGTAAAGATAACACTGTAGAACTCTATTAGCCTATCCTGGGTGACTTTTTATCTAAAATTTTCTAATTTATATTTGTACAGTTACAAAATGGCCAAGAATGGCATATCAGAATGCAAAAGACAGACACACACAGACACAGACACACACACACACACACACACACACACACACACACACACACATATCCATACAGGTCTTCACCCAATTGGCACCAACTTTTCTGAGAAATAATGGTCAAACTTTCATTTATTATCTAAGCAAATAAATTCTGAACTGAATAAAGCTATAAAATTTCTCAATAGGACAGTATAAAATATTAAAAATAAATTAGTAATTAGAGTATTGTAGATAAGGAGTCACTTGACAATAATCAAGAAAAGAACTATAATACATTTAGTGGAGCCAACTTCAAAATAACTTGGGAAAGAATTTTCTATCAAAATTACATCACAGAAACAGGAACAGGATAAATGTGCCTTTTGTGGGGGGAAAAGAGTATCATCTCAAGAATTAGCATAGTAATTTCAATTTATAAATTAAAAAGGAGAGCATTTCAATGAATACTAAGACAAAGTAACCTACTTTAAGTTTCCTAAAAAGGATTTTAGTCCAATTCAAATTTTATGAAGAAACAAAGAACCTACAAAAGACTGAATCTGAGGCTGATCATGTTTGCAGAAGAGAAATTCTGAAATAGGTTTTTATAAATGAGGGAGCTTCTACATCATTTCAAGTTTCATTTCTTCAATTCTGCCTATTCTGACAAAAGCAAATATATTGTATCTTTATAGTTTGCTCATCTAGTTGAAAGACTAGACTTTTAAAGATACATTAAATTTATATGTTATTTCTGTGGAAATAAAATTAAATAATTAAATTAAGTTTTCATGGTTTTTTCAAAGGCAGCATTTATCCTGTGCTCCATCTCAGCACAAGAGCAACTATAACCACTGGGTGGCAACAATCTTTTTTTTTTTTATTAGTTGTTCAAAACATTACAATGATCTTGATATATCATATATCACACATTTGATTCAAATGGGGTATGAATTCTTATTTTTCCCACGTGTACAGATTGCAGGATCACACTGGTTATACAGCCACGTTTATACATACTGCCATACTAGTGTCTATTGTATTCTGCTGCCCTTCCTATCCCCTTCCTATCCCCCCTCCCCTCCCCTCCCATCATCTCTCTCTACCCCATCTACTGTAACTCATTTCTCTCTCTTTTTTTCCCTTCCCCCTCACATCCTCTTATATGTAATTTTGTATAACAATGAGGGTCTCTTTCCATCTTCCGTGCAATTCCCCTTCTCTCTCCCATTCCCTCTGCCTCTTGTCCCTGTTTAATGGTAATCTTCTTCTCAGAATCTTCCTCCCTGCTCTGTTTTGAGTCGCCCCCCTTATATCAAAAAAGATATTGGCTAACTACACTTAGCATAATCTGCTCTAATGCCATCCACTTCCCTGCAAATGCCATAATTTTGTTATTTTTTAGTGCTGAGTAATATTCCATTGTGTATAAATGCCACATTTTTTTTTATCCATTAATCTATTGAAGGGCATCTAGGTTGGTTCCACAGTCTAGCTATTGTGAATTGGGTGGCAACAATCTTATAAAGTTATCATGACGTTTAGAAAATCTGAAATACAGTATATCTAAAATGTTGGGATGTATTAAAGCAGTTTGGCACCCTGAATGATAATTTTATAAAGCTCAATTTTCAGACAGATTATAGTACAAATTGTTCTTTCCGTGCCCATTCTGAATTTTTAGGTCCCTTAGAATATGCTTAGTGACCAAGAATGACATATCATAATGCAAAAAACAGACAGACAGACACACACACACACACACACACACACACACACACACAGAGTTCCAAGCACTTATCAAAATATAAAAGATCAATAAAGTGTTAAGTATTTGCATTTTTGGTAATGTTTCATATCTCACAGAAAAATTATCCAATTAAATAGTGAGAAATAGTATTTTCTAAAATAAATGCTTTATAATTAAAAGGCAATTTGAGCAATAATTTTAAAATACAATGCACATATAAATAACACAAAACTGATTTGTACAGTTACAAAATTTTGAAGTGCAAGGATAAAGTGATTCCACATAATTTTATCTGAAAGTTCTAAAGTTAACCATTCAAATAATTTCTTAATCATACAGCAAAATGCAATAGTCAAATACATAAAACAATCTTTCTCAAAGGTGTATTTCAATAAATTAAACTGAGTTCTCTCTATAAGAAAGTACCTAGAAAAAAAGGTTAATAGACTATCAATATTTTTTAAAACATTGCTTTTCTAACACTTTACTTGGAAACACAGACCTCAAATGACTTTTCCAGTGTGAAGTTAATGGTACAAACACAAGGTGTTTCAACTGGAGACAAACATTTATTGCAGGGACTGGAAGGCTCTATTCCGGTATAATCAATCTGCAAGAGAAAAATATAACTAAGCAATTCCATAGAGAAAAAAAGTGGATACCTAATACACTCTGAAATAACTTGCTCTTAAAAGGAAAGATAAGTTCAACGAAGCAATTTAAAAGCAACCTTAAAAGCAGTTTTTAAAAACTGTTTTAAGGTCATCTGTCCTAAACTTAATAGTCACCCCCCACCAAAAAAAAAAAAAATTAGTCTCAAGAAATTCTATGGCTCACTTGAAATTTATTATTTTGTGTAAATTAGAGAATTGAAGAGGGAACTATAAGGGAAGACTTTAATTCTAACCCAATTAGTAAATTAAAATCTAACATTTGGAAATGATCAATGAATTAGGTAATACATAAGTGTGAATTGTCTTTGAAGAAAGAAAAGCAGTAACAAATCCAGCTATTATATTCCAAAAGTACACCCCAAGCTAGAATTGTTCTTAGTCTTTTATGAATGAGAAAAGTGAGAGTCAGTGGTAAAATGTGACTGCCCACGATCAAACAACAGTTAAGTGTCTGCATTAGTTTCCTAATTCTGCTGTAACAAAATTACCACAAACATGATGCTTTAGAACAGGAGAAATATATTCTTTCATAATTGTGGAGACAAAAAGCCCAAATTCAAGATGTTAAATGGGCCATACTCTTTCCAGGTCTTCCTTGCTTCTTTCTAGTTTCTGGAAGTGCAATCCTTGGACATCTTTGGCTTGCAGCTACAGCACCCCATCTCTGATTCTTATTATATGGTGGTCTGATGTTTCTATCTTCACATCATCTTCACTGTATGTCTATTTTTTTCTTATAAACTCACCAATTATATCAATTAGGGGCCCACCCTAATGACTTGATTAGTCATTAACTCAATTAGAGCTACAAGGGCTCTAGTCCCAAATAAAAATCACATTCACAGGTAACCATATCTTTTGGAAGAACACAATTCAATCCATTCAGAATATGATTTGTCTGCCTCCAAAGTTGGGGTTCCTTCCATTTGACTACACTGGTTCTTCCCATAGTATTAAATAACAAGCATGCACCCTACAATAATTCAAATATGGAATTCAATTTTAAAATAAAGTTGGTACCAATTGTTAATACTAACATTTTAAACAGTATAACTAACTCTTCATATTTTTAATCTGGAATGCAGATTAAAAATAACAATCATCTCAAAACTATTAGAGATCAGAGTTGGAAACAGAATTTTATAACACAGTGATTCCCCAATATTTGCAGGGGATACATTCTAAGACCCCCAGTGGATAGCATGGATAGTGCCAAACCCTACATATACTCTTCTTTTTCCTGTACATCCACACTATGATAAAGCTAATTTGTAAATTAGGCATGGTAAAAGATAAATTACTAACTATAAAAGTTATATATATATAATATTATATATATAACTATATATAATATTATAAGTTACAAGAATGTGGTCTCTCAAAATATCTTGTAATATAGACATTAGCAACCTCAGTACACAATGTTTTCTTTCCTTCTTGAGAACTTTCACCTTTTCACTTAAAGAGAGCACTTACGGCTTCCTTATGGCATAATGGAATTAACAGCATTACTACTTTTATGTTTGGGGCCACAAGTAAAATAAGAGTTACTTGAACATAATCATTGCAGCACCAGGACAGTCAATCTGATAAATTAGGCAGCTACTAAGTGCTAATTGGTGGGTAGCATATACAGTGTGGATACTCTGGACAAAAGGATGATTCATATACCAAGCAGGATGAACAGGAGGGCACAAGACTTCACTGTGCTACTCAAAATGACATGTAATTTAAAACTCATGCATTGTTTATTTCTGGATTTTTCAATTTACTATTTTCAGACCACAACTGATCATGGGTAGCCAAAAGTGTGGAAAGTTAAACTGCAGGTAATTGGGGGGTAGGGGGGAAGACAGGATGACAAATGTACAAATTTCCTCACAAAATTTTTATGTATGGCATTTAACTCATTTCTACAAACAAAAAAATAATAAATTCCACCATGAAGTTTCAGATAATTAAAGCCTTACTAAGATATCAAGTTATAAAAACTTCTTATAACTGATGAAAGGACTTTGTTAGTTATGCTGCAGTCCATACACAGGTAGATCAAAGAAATAGATAATTAACATGAATAAAGCAGGGCATTGTATTTAAGTTCCTAAAACACTTGGGATCTCAAGAGTGGTAAGCCAATGAATGACTGGTGGCTATGGGCCCCTAGGTAGCTTAAGGTTGGAGGCTGGTCACCCCAACCTTAAAAGACCAAGGCCTAATTAAAGGGTTAGAGTTTTTAGTTCCCTCTCAACATCTGGGGAAAAGAAAAAAAACTGAGCCTTGAGTTGATCACCAATGGCCAGTAATTTCATCATCATTCTAACGTAATGAAACCTCCATAAAACTCACCTGGAGAGTGGTGCACCCAGAAGACCATGGAAGTTCCTTACCCTTTCCCCTATAACTCCTACCCTATGCATCTCTTCCACTTGGCTGTTCATTTGTATCCTTTGTTATATCTTTTAGTAGAATTCCCTTGGATTCTGTGAGCCACTCTAGCAAATAAAACAAACCCAGAGAAGGGGCATGGAAACCCTTATCTGTAGCCAGTTGATCAGACAACCTGGGACTTGTAATTGGCATTTGAAATGGGGGCTGAAGGGTAGTTTTGGTACTGAGTTCTTAACCTGTGGGGCTTGATGCTATTTTATGATAGTGTCAGAACCAAACAAAATCACAGGACA
Organism: Callospermophilus lateralis; assembly: GCF_048772815.1. Lineage (NCBI taxonomy): Eukaryota > Metazoa > Chordata > Mammalia > Rodentia > Sciuridae > Callospermophilus > Callospermophilus lateralis. The sequence goes on along the minus strand of NC_135310.1, from coordinate 86,257,542 downwards.
ACACCAGTTGGTATGTACAGAAGAACCTGGTGTTAGGATCTCTTGATTGGGGAGAGGCAGGCAACCATACCTGATGTCGAAGTATGATGATGAATGGTATATGAAAAGAAGAAAAATTTTTGTTTGTTTTTCCTATCAGAATACTCTACCTTCTATTCTTATTCCCCAAGCAATACTCTCCATTTCATGACCAGAGTCACTCTTTTAATAATAAGCAATTATGTCACCTATCTGTGCAAAACTGTTCTAGTAGTTTACCATGACATACAGTATGAAAAGTCAAGGTCTTTATAGTGGCCTACATGATATAGACCCCAATGCTTTACCACTTCAACCTAATCTTTTACTATTCTCCTGGACCTCTTACCCTGCTTCAGCCATATTGGCCTCTTTGATATTCCTCTTCCTACTAAGCATGTTCCTCAAGACCTTTGCTCTTACTATTTCTTTGGCATAGGATATTCTTCCCTCAGATATCAGCATGATTTACTCCCTTACCTTGTTTTTATATCTTCACTAAATACCAATTTACTGGAGCCCTCCTGGTTATTCTATTTAAAATTGTGAACTATCTCTCAACCCTTCATTTTTCTTCAGAGCACTTTTTCATCTTCCAACAGCAAATTAAGGAATGAATAGGAGATATAAGAAAGATATTATGGACGAGAGTGGACCCTTCTTTTTATACAGATGGTGCTAAAAGAGAATATTGACCAACACCCAGAAGAAACAAAACAAGAGGTCAGAGTGCTAGGTTTGAATACCAGCTGCTCAACTATAAGCAAGACTTACAGATTCAATGTCCTCATCCAAAAAAGAGAGAGAAAGAGAATAATAACAATAACAGTAACTGATATAAAGTAGATAAAATTATTAGCAGTGAACTCTGAAAAAATGTCATTTTGAACTGTTTCAGTATTTAATAGAATTAAAATAGCATGTTTTCATTTTGAGAAATTAGAACACATTCATATACTGAATGGATAAAAAAAGAGGTTGAAGAAAACAAAAGGAAGGTAATGATATTCAATTTTCCTTCTGTAACTTATTTAACTTATCAGTAATGTCATATATCTAATTTGCTTTTCAATTAAAAAAACACAATGCCCTTTATATGAAATCAAGTTCAACAAATTACCATAATCAATTTTAAAATGTAATCATTACCTAGATGAGCTAGCTCTCAACCGACATATCATTTTACTACCAGATAAATCTTCCTATAACCTTGTGATGCACAGACTGCTAACAACCTCCTACCTCAACTTCTGTTTTACCTTTCTTCTTTAGTATAAAATTCTCAGTACCAGAAAATCTTGTTATTAGAATAAAAACTACATTTTCCATTCTTCCTTGCAGCTAGCGTGGCCTTGTTAGTAGAACATGGCAGCTTCCAAAAAACTTTTTAAAAAGTGCTTTATCATTTCTTCTTCATCCTTTCTTCTACACTGCTGCCCAAAGAAGGCAATCTGAACTCTAGCCTCCATCTTGAACCTTAGGCATGAGAGCCAATTTCTAAGAATGTTAGAAGTAAATGGTAGAGTGAGGACTCAGTAAAACAGCCTTCTATCAGCTTCATATTAGGTTCCTAAGTCATTTAAGATCTTCATTCTCAATTACTCACTGCTAAACCCAACCCTAACCAATATACACTTTCCTGATTCACTACAAAATACCAAGACTATCCACAACCTGGCACCAGGTAATTTGCCCTTCCTCTTATTTTCTCTATACACATTTTGATTTTCTGCCACTAGATCACTGCTCATATTAATCTCTTTTATTGGAATGAATCCAAACTTCTCCTTTATAAGCACCATTTGTCCTTCAAGTTCCAGCTCAAAGTCTTCTTCCTACATAAAGCTTTCCCTGGTATAGACTGATGTCATCTTGTCTTTCTTTGAACTACTAAGATATATTCTGTGTGTGCCACTCACCCAGCGATGCTTAATCTTCCTGCTAAGTGTGTGTTTCATCTTCCCCAAAAGATTCCAGGCTTTTTAAGATATACCTCCACTGAAAAAAAGATAAAAAAAAGAAGCCCTGTCTCCCTGTCCCCAAACATTTTCTATCATCCACCATGGCCAAAGAGGCACTTTGTATACAGAAATATGTACTATGTTTATTAAAATAATTGATTAAAATTACCACTATATATATCAAGCTAAAATTCAAGGGTAGTCTGACCTAATGTTCAGACTAATAAAATCTGTTGAATATAACAATTTGTAAGATTTCAAAAGACACAATTATACTAAACTAATAATTTCAATCTTAGAAAGAAAGGAGGCTACTAAGTGGAAAATGGGAACATAGTTCCCTTATTTTGAAAAAGTAAAGCTTCTCAGCTGGGTATGGTGTCACATACCTGTAATTCCCAGGATTCCAGGGGCTGAAGCAGGAGGATTGCAACTTAGCAAGGCCATAAGCAACTTTGAAAGACACTGTCTCATAAGACTTTTTTAAAGGGATGGAAATGTGGCTCAGTGGTTAAGCACCCCTAGGTTCAATCCATGGTTTAAAAATAAAAGAGTAATGTTTTTCAAATGTCAAAAGCATACAAGGCATAGTTCAAAATAATGATTGTCTGGAGACTGCCCATTAATTTAATCCAAATGTGGAAAGAACCAGAAGCAAAATAGGACAGATATTTATAAATGAGTAGATTAGTTGAAAAAGTTACTGTCTTTTCAGCTTTGTTTTCCTACCACTGTAATCCTAAATCAAACTGGCACTTCTTAATAATTTTAAAATTTAGTAATTAGAGTACTTCTAAAAATATGCTCTATTCCTAAGAAACAGACTCTGAATTTAAAGTGATAGGAAAGAATAAATTTGAAGGACATGCATTTTTTACACTATATAGGACTGGAAAAGTTCCATTATGAATGTAAATTTATTTAAAAGGAAATCAATATAAGACCCAAACAGGTCACTCCACAAAATGCTGAGTAATAAAGATAAATCATTTTAAGTATTAACTGGATTAAGTTTAAAATGGTATTTTAAGTTCCTCTCTTGAAGTGACTATTGCATACTAAAGAATTTTTCAAGAGTCCTTTTCTAGAGGTTCCAATGTAGACAAAAGATAATGAAAGTAAAAATTTGAAAAGCAACTCTCTTCAGGCTGACTGAATTTTATCTGTGACAAAGAAATTAAGAATGATCTACCTAAACCAAGCTTAATGGTAATCTTAGCTAATGTATTTTATATCTATTAAATCCACAGAGGTGGTTGAACAAAAGCAATTACCAGGAATAATTACACCTACCTCAAATGATTACTAAGGAGTAGAACAAATGATTATTAAGGATTAGAAAATGTAAACTTAAACATAGTTATTTTTGTAGCAAATGCTAAATTTGATTTAAAACTCTAAGTCAAAGGCAGGCATTTCCTTCTCTAAAGTGCCAGAAAATACCACAAGCTTTGGAGACCCTTCAAGGAACAAGGTCAAGGATTTTATGTAAGTACTTATGTAACAAGAAAGAAAAATTTACAACAATTGTTATTAATGAAATTCAAAATATAATATTTGTGCTCAAATTTTTGTTAGCATAGGGTCTACTCATGAGAAGAACAGAATTCTTTTGGGGGGCATAATATTCCACATAATTGAGATTCAAAGAATAGAATTCTCTTGGGGGGCATAATATTCCACATAATTGGGATTCAAAGTTAGCATTCCCAATCAGCAAATAGATTGCAAATGCGCATCTGTTAAAACATTTTCAGTTCCTGGGGCCACAAAACACAGTCAAGTAGGCCATATTTACTTTACCATTCTTTGATTTAAGCACTAATGTTACTTGAGAAACAAAAACATTAATACCACAAGCCTGTTAATTTCTAAGGGCTTGTTTTTTTTAGCAACTTCAATCAATTTGAGTATTAAAATTATCCAACTTATTAACATAAAATGTCCCCCCCCCTACTTTTTGGAGAGAAAAAGAGTAGGATTTATTCAAGTGAGGGGAAAAAAAAGAGACAGAACTCCCACGGGGATCCAACAGGGTTTATCCAAAATGCTTAATCTTTAACAATCATTTATAAAAAGCAATTTATCCTTCCTTGAATCTTAGCTAAAGAATAAGTATAAACAAAGATCACTAATGCAGGTGGAAAATCTTATCTTAAAAATTTTACAACCTAAGAATTCAAGTTACACGGGAGTAAAAACATAGATAAAAATATATTTTTATCAGAAAACAGAAGTTAATTAGGATAAAATAACTAAGTGGACTAAATGAAACAATAATAAAATGGGAGTTTATCATATAGGAGAGTAAAGCTAATCCATTAAAATTTCATGAAAATTTACCGTGAACACTTTGACAATATTAATTGGAAGTAAATGTTCAGTTTCTAAATTAATTCTGAATATTATTCTGAATAACATCCTCATTTGATTCTAAACATTAATTAATTTTTTGACTTTTTTTGAGACAGGCTCTTACTATGCAGCCCAGCTGGCCTTGAATTCCTAAACTCACCCTCCCTCAGCCTCCCTAAGTAGCTAGGACTACAGGCCAACCATTAATTTAAAACTATGTAACTTTATACGGTTAAAAGTTTTTTCAAAAGTTAAGATAACCCCATGTTATGGTTTGGATGTGAGGTGTCCTCCCAAAAGGTCACTGTGAAGCAACACAAGAAGGTTCAGAGTAAAAATGATTGGGTTGTAAGAGTCTTAACCCAATTAGTGAATTAATTCCCTGATAGGAATTAACTGAATGGCAACAGAAGTGGGTGGGGTATGGATGGAGGAGGTGGGACTTGGGGCATGGCTAAGAGGTATATATTTTGTATCTGGAGCAGGCCAACTCACTCTTTCTCTGCTTCCAGATAACTACATGAGCTGCTTTCCTTCACCACACTTCCACCATAATGTTCTGCCTCACCTCAAGCCCCAGGGAATGAAGCCCGTTCTACGAACTGAGATCATTGAAACCATGAGCCCCTTAATAAAACTTTCCCCCTCTACAATCATTCTGGTCAGATCTTTTAATCACAGCAGCAAAAAAGCTGACTAAAACACCCTACTATCTTTTTCAAGTTAACTCCATAACTCAGCTTCACCAAGAACCCTAAACTAGAAAAGCATTACCTTTGCTGTGGAAGTATGTGCCTGACTCTTACAGTTGCCAAATTAAAGGAAATACTCATTCCTTACTCTCAATAAAAAATGAGATCGTAAAATGGAGATAATAACAGCTTCTTGAGCTAAAATGTGAACATGTACTCTTTAAAAATATTTACTGGAATATGCCAATTTTAACTCTGTGATAATTTTTTTCTAAGGAGACTGAATAAATAATTGAGTCATGTGGCCAAAAAAAAAAAATGAGATCGTAAATCCTAGTGTGTTAAGATAATATTTAAAATTTTTTAACAATAAAATTAAAAACTGTAGTTTTCTAAAAGCCTCATTTTATTTAACTTACAAAATATAAAAACCAACAAAATACATAAACCTGACAAGGAGAGAAAGGAAATAAGCTGCCAAATATAGACATTAAAATGTCAAGTGTTTTTTTTTTTTAAACACCCTTTTCAGGTTAGTTCAGATTTATAAGAGCAGTACGTTTTTAGTAAAACAATTCTGGAAAAATGAAATATTCACTGATTTTACCTTAAAATTTTGGATTTTTTGACCTTAGCACATTAAGTACTTTGATTTAAAAAGTCTCCTTTGCCCTAGTAATCTTAATTAAAACAGCAATGAGGTTTTCAAATTTTCAAAAATAAAGAAACTAAAGATGCAAACAACTTACAATAACAAATGAATGCTGGCCAGAATGTCTCATTAACCATTTATTTTTTTCTTTTTGTACTGGGGATTTTTTTTTTTTTTTTTTTTTTTTTTTTGAACCCATGGGCGCTTTATCACTAGTCCCCAGCCCTTTTTATTTTTTTAAAATCTTCTGTTGTTATTTTTTATGTGGTGATGGGGATTGAACCCAGGGCCACATGCATGCTAGGCAAGTGCTTTACCACTGAGCTATCTCCCTAGTCCCCTCTTTCTATTTTTTATTTTGAGACAAAGTCTCATTAAATTGCTAAGGCTGGCCTCAAACTTATGAGCCTCCTGCCTCAGACTCCTGAATCAACTGGGATTAGAGGGATGTGCCACAGCACCCAGCAAACCATTTACTTTCAATAACCCTCAACATACTTTAAACTAATGGTTCCAAAAAATAGAGGTGTTGGAGATGTAGCCTACTGCATGCTTGATGTCCTGAGTTCAATACCCACCACAAAAACAAAGAAGTGCAGACAGACAAATGTGTGTTTGGGGAAAGCTTCCAAGGTTTTTCTAATAATTCCAGATCCAATTCAGAAACACTTCACTACTTATTTAATGCTAACACTTTTAAGTATATATGGATTATCTCTGCATAACTGTATGTCAATATTAGTACAAAATTTCAAGTTATTACTAATTTTTATTTCCTCTGGTTCCAAAGACGATATAATGTGAATACACAGCACTTTTTAAATCACATTAAAGTTGGAAGTCACAGAATTTTAAAGTTGAAAAGAATCTTAGAGATAATCTAAACTGATTATTTTGATTCATCAAGAAACTGGACTCAAAAAACATGGTTAGGATCACAAACTAAAGCGTGAGACTGGAACTTCAACTGTAATACCCTGACTCAACTTCAGTGCTCTTTTGACCAGACCAAACTGGAGCAAATTTCTCCAGGCAACTTTAAATCGGCACTGCACATGAGAACAATCTAAGAAATTTCCATTTTGCCAGTATTTACTGTTAAAAAAAATTTAGAAGCCAAAAGTTATAAAGAGGGCCGGGGCTATAGCTTAGTGGTAGAATGCTTGCCTAGCACATAAGGCACTAGGTTTGATCCTAAGCACCACATAAAAATAAATAAACAGATAGATAGATAGATAAATGTATTGTGTCCACCTACAACTTAAAAAATGTTTTTAAAGTTTAAAAAAAAGTTAAATATTTAATTTCATATAATTTGTAAATAATCATTCATATAAAATTCCACATTATTTCTACTTTCTCCTTAATATCAAGAAATTTAAATAAGATGATTCAAATTTTTAATGTTAAATTATTTTCAACTTCATCTACTATCATTTAGCACTGCAGTAGGATCTTAGTATAGTGTGAAAGCTTTAAATTGGGAATCAAAATAGTGGATTTCTGTCTCAATTTTATAATTTATCTAGTTTACAGTCAAATTTCAACCTCTCTGACTCCATTTCTCATCTCATGGTTAAGGATCATCATTACTTAGTGCCAGACTAGTATCTATGTTGCTTCTAATACTGACCTTAAGAGAAATTAAGTAAATTTTCCAAAAATCTCAGCTACTTAATTTGCTGAGTTGGAATTTAACCCAACTCTGCCTGACTCTAGCTACTAGAGTCATGGTCTTCACATTTCACCATGTTACTCAAATCTTGATATAATGTGTGATCATAGTGTGGTTGTGAAAACAAGTATAAGCTGAATATCAATTATCCAAAATGCTTGGGATGAGAAGTGCTTCAAATTTCAATTTTTTGGATTTTGGAATATTCACATAGACTTCACCAGTTGAGCATCCCTACACTTCAAAATTCCATAGTTTTTGAGTACATCACAAGACATACCTAAAAAGTTTCAGATTTTGGAGCATTTTAAACTACATGTACAAAACTATTAGGGAGATATAGACATAAAAATGCATACTGAAAAAAAAATATACTGCAACATGTTACTAAACTGAAAATGATTTTTAGTAAAGGATTTAAAAACTAGTATGCTATACATACTATTCTTATTACTGTTATTAACAGTGAAGTAAGCACTGTAAAATTAAAAGTAGATCGCTCTTGCTTTTAGAGGTAACACTTTAAACTGGAAATAAGGAATCCCTACTTCCTAGTTAAAAATAAAATTATCCTGAAAGCCCCATTAAATCACATACAGCATTTATTAAAAAAAAAAGCTTACGGGGCCAAGAACAGTGGTGCACACCTGTAATCCCAGTGACTCCAGAGGCTGCGGCAAGAGGATGGCAAGTTTGAGACCAAACCCTGCAATTTAAAGAGGACTTAAGCAATTTAGCCATGTCTCAAAATTTTAAACAAATAAATAAACAAATAAATAAAAAGTAAAAAGGGCCAGGGATGTAGCTCAGTGGTAAAGTGTCCCTTGGTTCAACCCAAAAAAATTAAAAAAAAAAAAAAAAAAAAGTGTGCAAGGATATATACATATGTACAGAAATTAAAAAAAAAAGTCAAGATTACTTGGGTATCAGGTCTTGCCTTTTCAAACAGATAAAACACGGTAAGATATGAAAGAAGAGAGAATAGAACAAATGTTTAATGAATGTACAGTGTTTACATCTATCAACCATACTTCCCCACTGCAGATGGATACAGATACTGTTATTGCTGCTCTGACAGAAACCAAAATGTTTTCCCAATAAAGTTTTTCTGTCATGTTTTATATAAGAAAAATGTTCATTAAAAACAAAACCAGTAAAATGTTTAATAATGCACAGCTTATTCAGTATACTGTCACTAACTCTATAAAGTTTTTAAAAGTCAAGGGAGAATGTGCAGCATAATTACAAACACTGCCTCAACGCAAAACCAGAATTGAAGTTTCAGGTTATGTTTTACTTATATCATGCCCTACATGTAATAACACTGAATTAGCTCAAAATGAAAGGTACTGTGCATACTTGGAACTACTCATATGTCCTAATGTGTGACCTGGTGACATACGACTTGATTTCACATAAGCAGCATCAAAACTCTATGACTCTGGGTCCTTTTCTCAACAATGGCCACGGTGTAATTTCTGTGTCCCGGGATAATGCCCACACAAGTAATGACACTCTCACCCGTCAACTCCCTCGGGTTACAGCTAGACAGAACTTTTCCTCCCACTTCTCTTTTCACCTCGCTGAAAAACACTCTAACTCCTAAGCGTTCTTCGCCTGACTCATTTCCTACTTTAAACATTCACTCCCGTTTCTAACCGTGTAAATCATGGGTGGGAAGCAGCTAAGATAAAACTGCGAATTCTGAACACCCGCCAATACAGAAAGAAACCAAACAGGACGGAGGGTAGGGGGAGGGCGGGACCCGCCAGTACCCCTCTGGAGAGCTAGGGTAGGAGGGGGCGGGCGCTGAAGACCCGGCCTCCGGTGACGCCAACTCTCCCGCTCCCTCCTCTCACCTCGATCTCGCGGATGTTGTTGGAGGTGACGAAGATGCCGATGCCAATGGGGATGAAGATGAGGCCGATGATGAAGAAGGTAGGTAGCACCGTGCCCGCAGTGAGGAAGGGCTGCCAAGCGGGCAGCCTTTGCTGTTTGAAGGCCGTGTTATCCGGCCTCCGAGTTTTCGTGGTGCCCCCAGGAGCAGACGGGGGTCCACCGTCCACTTCATCCTTCGCGTTATAGTTCATTGCCATCGACCCCCGGGATGCGGCGCTGCAACGTGCAGGTGGACTACCCAGGGGACCCGGCTGCTGACCCTGACAGGAGACGCGCAGGCGCCGCTGCCGCCGCCGGCACTGACACCGGAGAAGCGGAAGAGGCGGGACACTCTTTCGCAGACGACTGCCGACCGGAAGCGGGAGTCGGCTGGAGACGCCGGAGGAGGGGAGAGAGGAAGAAGGGAGAAGGCTGAGGGACTAGGGGAGGGGAAAGGGGTGGAGGATAGAAGAGGGAGGGAAACGCCGGACGCACCCTGATCATCTGATCAGCTGCCCTGTGACGACAAATTGTGGGCCTCCGGCCCTGGAGCGTGTAGTTACGTTGGCGCATGCGCGGCGCTGGGGGCACTGGGTCTCTGCGCTTGCGCCATAGACGCGTCTTCGCTTTGGGGGCTGCTGGCTCTGTTGGCGCACAACTGCCTGTTCCTATGGTTAACATAGCGACATCTAGCCTAGGTGGCAGGCTCTACCATCTAGCTGAGCCATCCTTGTCAGCGACTGGGAGGTCTCTGGTGGCTTCTGCTCTAGACAGCTTTTAAAAGACCACACTCGAGGGATGCTGAGCCATGTGTAATTGGCAATATTTGCTTGGGATGCAGGTATCAATTTAAACTAAGGTGTGTGAAATTTAATCCTTTATGCTAAAGTCAAGAATTGATACTGTGATTCGGTTAATCCTATGATTTTGTTTCACATTTTCTCCTCACTTTTTTCCTCCAAGTCTTCGCTTGGCCCCTTCTCTGTCTGCCATTCCCTTGCACATTAGCGTAGGAAGTCTTTTGAAATAAGTTATGGCTTTTTTATTGTTGATTATAAAAAGCTGAACATACATCATTATATAAAATGAGATACTACATACTTAAAAACTGCCAAGGAAATATGATATCAAAAGGGACTAAATCAGAAGACCAAAAGTAGTATACAGACTAAAAATATACAGCTCAACAAAAAACTACGTAATGGTAACCTCCAATGGATGGATGATTTTTTTCTGTTTATTTGCGTTTTTCTGTATTTTCCAAAATTTATTCAGTAAGCATTTATTATTTGTAAAATTTTAAAAAATTATTACGTGGGCTGGGGATGTGGCTCAAGCAGTAGCGCATGCGTGCGGCCCGGGTTCGATCCTCAGCACCACATACAAAGATGTTGTGTCTGCCAAAAGCTAAAAAATAAATATTAAAATTCTCTCTCTCTCCTCTCTCTCTCTTTAAAAATAAAAAATTATTACGTGCAGCCCACATTATTACTGTCTTTGGAATCTAAACCAGTCAATAAATCACACCATATCAAAATGAATACCCAAACTTTATTTTTTCAAGGCTTTGTCTACAGTTAGGCTGTTGGAAGGTAAACCTAGAAAGGGAAACTAAGAAGTATTTGATATTCATAATTTATAATTAAATACTTTTCTCAAAATGTCCACGAGTCTCAAGCATGTGATCCAATCAAAAAATTTTTGTGAGTTTAGAGGAGAATGAATAATGAGTACCTTCTAATGACACTAGCTTGGTTTGGCTCTTACATAACGTTTGTTATCTCTCAAATTCTTAGCACCACTAAAATTCAAATTTAGGCTCAAATGGAAAACAGTCTGTCACAGTTAATGAAGAAGACGTAAACTTTTAATTTTCTAAGTTCTGTTGGTTAGTAAAAGTGTAGGTTGCAATGTTAGACATAATTAAAAAGTATAGGTTTTTTTTCTCCCCACTTTTGCCTATATCATCCACTCACTAAATGTGATAGTCCTTTTTTGTGTGTGTGGTGCTGGGGATTGAATCTAGGGCCTTGTGTATGCAAGGTAAGCACTCTACTAACTGGGCTATAAACCCAGCCCATGATAGTTCCTTACTGCTTACTAATCTGTATAAATGGTAAGTTACAGTCCATCTTTCTTACTCATGACTTCTGCATCTACAATTCAACCAACCGTGGAGCAAAAATGCTCAGGAAAAAAAAAAAAATTCATCTGTGTTAAACATGCAGACTTTTTTCTCCATCATTATTCCCTAAACAGTACCATAAAATAACTATATACATAGCATTTAGAATTTACATGAATTAGGTGTAATAGGTTATATTAGGTATAATTCAATGTAGTATATGGGAGAATATGCACAGGTTATATTGCAAATATTATACCATTTTATGATGTACTTGAGCATTCAAGGATTTGATTATCCACAGGGGTGCTGGAACCTATTCCCTTCAAATAATGAAGGGCAAACTATATTTTGCCTTCAGGTCTTTTGTTGTGTTTTTGGTGACGTAAGTGATTTTTTTTTAGTCAGCTTTTCATCTCTGTGATCAAAAGACCTGACAAGAACAAAATAGAAGAGGAAAAGTTTATTTTGGCTCATGGTTTCAAAGGTTTCATCCATGGTGAGTGAACTCCATAGCTGTGGGCCTAAGGTGAGGCAGAGCATCCTAGCAGAAGGGCATGGCAGATGGAAGCAGAGAGCTCCACTCATCAAAAACAAAATATAATCCCAAAAGTCATGCCTCTGGTGACCTACCTCCTTCAGCCACATTTCACCTGCCTAGTGTCCTCCCAGTTAGTCCATATCAATGGATTACTCCATTGACTAGATTACAACTCTCACAATCCAGCCATCTTACCCCTGAACATTCCTTGCACATGAACATTTGGGGAACACCTCATATCTCAACCATAATAAGTGATCATGTATTTATGTGTTTCCTTTTTCGTTAATATTTTGTTCATAGGAAAGATTAACTTTTTTAACTAGAAATTCCATTTTGAATGAAATAAATTTGTAGAACTGAAATCTTAAATTATCTTAAACTTACATTTTCAAATGAGGTACAAGTGGATGACATTACTTTCCCACATCTCTTGTTATTCCTCTATTTTCTTTCCACTATTTTGCTATCACAATATGCTTCTTTACCCAGCTAAAAATTTTTTCACTTCCACATAATCATCTCAGGAACTCAGGATTTTTATTATTTTCTTGCTCACATGTTGTTTTATGATAGTCCTTACTACCAGGTAGTTTTTTGCTTATTTGCTGAAATAGGAGTTGTTGTTTGTTTGTTTGTTTTAGGTTGTTCAGCATTTCAGGGGCAACAAAAAAGAATAATTGGTCTCACAATGGATTATCAGTATATACATTTTTAAACTAGTGGTTAGAAGTGACCCTTGTGTGTATGTATATGTTGGAACATTTAGATAACTTTGTATTGTTTAAATGATGGTTAACTTGCTTTTTCTTATAAAAGTGGAGCTTATGTGGATAAATTATACTTATTAATGCTATCAGGTCAACATAACAAGTGTGCAGTGAATACATGAGCTCAAATATAAAAATAAATCTGAAATGATAGAATAGATACAAACCCAACTATCCAAAAAATATAGGTTTTTAGGTTTTTGAGGGGAAGATTTATACAGTTTTCATCTTTCAGTTTAATTGCTGTGTTATATCACTGAACCAGAAATATCAAAGAAAAGACAGAAGAAAAACTTGGATAACTTGAGGAAGGAGAAACTAAAACTAGTCTTTATTGTTTGGCCAAACTGCCACACAGATTTGCATGTTCATCTTCTTTGAATATTTGGTGCTACTGTAGCTCTCTAGCTTCTAACCATATGTTCAAACTATTTCATTCACATCAGTAACCTGAAGTTGTTTAGGAAAGTTGAATTCAGAAATGTGTCATAGTTTTTACAGCATGAGTTTCAGAGAAAGGGACTGAAAATAGTTGGAATTGTATTCAGTACTTTTTTCACTCTACTCTTCCACTTCAATTCAATCATCCATAGCAGCTTAGAAAACTTTAATGACACTAAATAGTATTTTTTATTGTCTCAGAGACTTTCAGGAGAGTGATGTGGCATTTGTATAATAAATTTCCTGTATTTATTGCATCAGAGGTTAATCCAAATTGATTTTGAAAAATTACCTTTAATATTAACCTTTTCCTGATTTTCATGTAGTGTAGTATTGGACTCTTTCACTTAAACATTTAGAAATCTTTTATTTTCACACTGACAGATTATCTCATTGGTAGTGTAATTAAAGATTTTGCAGGTTCTTAAATAACCAGTCAGTAATCCAAAATAGTAGTCAAACAAGATATTTTCATGCTTAGTACCATCAGAGGAAAAAGCAGTGACACCAAAATTCTTTAGTGGACAGCCTAGGATCTTTGTGTTAAAAGGGAAATAAGGTTTTATTTCTCATGATTCCATATTTCTTTAAATGAAAGAATGTAATTCTAATGAGACCTCAGACTTCATGGCTTCCACTACATAGAATCTCTCATTTGATTACATCCCCATGGCACATATTCAGTAGATGCCATCAATTATAAATAAGGTCTTATCTTCAAATATGTTGCCATCTCTGGATTGACAGCCAGCTAACATCTGTTACATATATAACAGAGAAAATAATTATTTAAAAAGGAATGGTAGAGGAAGGAAGAGGCTCAGCTTACATGTAAGAATTCATCAAGAAATATAAGAAAGTAGATCTTTCAAAAACCATTCTTTGTTTATTATATTTGAACCATTTTTTAGCTTTATGTTAAACTTACATTTTTCTGTTTTTCCAAATGTTAACTGTTTGGAAGTCCCAAGAGGGGTAGATGCATTTCATCATGGTTTCTTCAAAGACCTGAGACACTACTGCCTATGAAGGTATTCGTTGTTTTAAAATAACTCCAACATATTCTTGAAGGATAACCTTTTAAAAAATGATATTAAATGTAAAAGTTGACTTTATTGAATCTCAGATGTGAACAACTTTTTTATTCACTGGCACTAAAGACCAAGGGCTTCCCTCTGATCAGTACTTCATGAGACACAAAAGAAGGGTCCAACAGACTGTTCCACATCATTTTTATTGTCATTGATTCCTCTGAGCAGAGTAATGTATACTCACTATTATCACATTCTTAACTCATTTAGTAAACCGCTGCTATCTGACCTGAGACCCAACTCCACTGAAACTATCTTGATAGTAAATTCCCACTCATCTTCCAAGATTCAGGTTTGTAGCCAATTTAAGGAAGAGTTCTTTGACCCTTGGAATGGAGCTAATCTGTCCTCTGAGTTCAAGGCAACTTATATCTCCATCCTTGCAGAAATAACTGTTTACATCAGTCTTGCTTACTAGATATAAGTTCCTCAAGGTCAGAGATTGTTTTTATTCATTTCTGAAGTTCTAACATTTGGCAAAGTGCCTAGGACAATCATTGTGCCTAATAAATCTTGTTGAACTAATGTGACCTCCTTACATTTTAGTGGGAAAAATCACTTTCCAGCAAACACTTGAAATACAGTGAGGTCAGTGCCCTATAAGATGAGTGTACAAGGGGTTATATGAGCTCCAAAGAAGTGAGGAAAAGGGTTCTAAAGTCAGAGTGATACTGTGGTTCTCCACTGAGTAAACAATAGATTTAAAAATAAAGGAACATAGAGAAAGTTGAGCTTTATATTATATATGTTTTGTCCACAATACATATTATTAATACTGTGCAAGACCACGTTACTGTGGGTGATCATGTTCTTAAGATTTTAGCAGCTTGTTGTTGCCATTAAAACTGACATCACCAGTGGTCTCCATTTACGTTTGTTAGCTTATATAGTCCTTTTGTCTCACTGCCTATTGGCACCAGTCTTCCATGTGGGAACAAGTGGTTGGCATCTGTGATATCAAAATGAATGAAAACCCTCTCCTGTTAAAGTAGTATAGAATATCTGGTAGCCTGCTTAGGGCCCTTTGTTTTACAAACAGGTTGTCTTCCTTTACAATTAGTGATTATTGAGAATCTTTTCCTTGTTTAGTTCAGATGATCTCCTTCTAAAATCTTAAATAGGCATAGAGATTTCAGCAGAGTCAGCACCAAAAACCAGAACAATTTGATGAAGAAGATATGGCCCAGGATACCCTAACTGAGGTACTGCTTCCAAAGAAGGAATCCTATGGAGTTAAAAGTCAAAAATTAGGTACCTATAAAACACCCTGCCATTTGACTAAATGTATGACTTGCTATCAAGGAGATGGAGAACTGTGTGCAGAGAGTCAGACTAAAAAGAGAAGGTGGATGTGCTTATAGAAAAAATCTGTGAAGATTGGGTGAAAGACAGGGCTGAGGAAAGAAGGGTGTAAAAAGGCTTCTTCCTAGCAATAATTTCTTTAAAAAAAAAATGTACCCAGGGATGGAGGTGTAGCTCAATGGTAGAGCACATGCTGAGCACTTACAATACACTGGGTTCTGTCCCCAGCACCAAAAAAAAAAAAATTCAGTATCCTGTATTCACTTTGAGGAATATGTAAGATATTATGTAAGATAAGGAATAAGGAATATGTAAGATAAGTCTTCCTTTTAAAAAGTACAAGTCGGCTGTGGTGGTACATGCCGGTATACCCACATACTTGGGAGGCTGGGGCTGGAGCATTACTTGAGCCTACAAGTTCAAGACCAGCCTGGGTCATATTGTGAAACCACATCTCAAAACAAACAAAAAACTAGGGAAACAGATGTACGCACCAATGCTAGTTGCTATAGCTTGAATTTAATGGCACCCATAGCTCAAATGTTGAAAGCTTTTTCCCTGGCCCATGAAAAACTATTGGGAATCTGTAAGAGGTGGGACTTACTGGAAGGAAGTTAGGTCATAAGGAAATAACCCTTGGCTCCTTCCTGTCTATTTTCTGGTCATCATAAGGTAAATAAGCCTTCTCTATCATCTGCTTTTGCCATTACATGCTACACTGCCACAGGCCCAAAGCAATATGGCCAAGCAACCATAATCTCAAGAAACTATAATCCAAAATAAACCTTTCCTTTATCAAGTTGGCTCTCTTGAGTATTTTGTTACAGTAGTGGAAAGCTCACCAATACACCAGTCAATATAAAGTAGAATGGGACAAAGAGGACGCTGAAGAGAAAGAAAAATGTTTTTTTCTTCTTACAGATGCTTATTTATGAAAGGGGTACTGGGGATAATGTCAGGAAAACTAAGGGATAACTGGTTGTCTTTAAAAAGAAATTATTTGTGAAGTCAGGGTTCTGGATTCTAGCACAATCTGTGGATCAGGTTGCAATGCCTGGAACAACCAAGTTAGTGAGGGTTGCCTCAACTGATCCACTTGAAGAGTGGTCTTAGTGTTTGGTCCTATCCTTTGGTTATGGTTAAGTATTAATTTCAAAAGTAGATTTTAATGCCTTTTTTTTTCTAAGTATAGTATAGTATGCCTTATTGCCAACAAGCATGGGCCAAGGGAGGTCATGCTCGTTTCTCTATCGAAGGGAAAAGCCTGTTGCTCATTACAAGTGACTGTAGCTCAGGGTTCAGGGGAAGCAAATTCATTTAGATATAGTATAGATCCTGAGATCTTCTCTTGCAAAGTCATGAGATTAGCAAATGATGACTTTTCTGACAATTAAACTAAATGGATCAAAAGAGTTTCTCTCCTCTAACAAGAGAGACCACTGAACTACACTTGGAGGCAAGAGCCCTTAATATCTGCAGCTTATATGCAGAAAGCATCTTGGTTGAGATATTATCCTTGTCTACTTTTATGATAGGTATATCTCTACTAAAAAGGAGAAGTCCATTTCTTTGCCCTAAGTAGGGTAAAGATAAATCAGGATTGCATATAGTCATGGACTACCATTTCTGGCATAGGACTGATAGAAGAGGTCAAGCATAACACTCCCTGACCCCCATCCTACTCTGTGGAAACCATTAACCAAACTGCCTCTGTGGAGGCAAAATACCTGCTGGAAGAACCTCAAATATGTTTTATTTATTGAGTGATCAGCCTTTAAATTTACAAATTAGTAGAGTAACATCTGTTAACTGGCATTACATTTGGTGAAGAAAAAGTGGTTTCCATCTCTTGGAAATTTGCAGTTTTCATTCTACCAAACTATGATATAACTCAGAGGAAAAGTATCCTTCATTACAGCAGTCCTGCTATCCATATATGCTTATCCATGGTGAATGACACTATAATTTTTTGATGCATTGTAATTATACATAATAGATTAATTATGCTATATTTATATATACACATAACAATTTGATCATTCTCCTTCCCAGGCACCTTCCACTTTTCCTTCCCTCCTCCCAACCCCTGGTCAGCTTGCTTTATTCTAGTGATCTCCCCTCTATTATTATTATTATCATTATTTTAATAGTGCATTATAGTTATATATAAGTGGGATTTATTGTGGTATATTCATACATGGACATAGCATAATTTAGTAGATTTCATTATTCCTCGGTACTTCTCCATGCCTTCCCCTCCTTCCTCTCTCAATCCCATTCCTTTAATCAATTGGTCTCCTTCTATTTTCATGAGATTCCTTTCTCCCCCTCTCCTATCTGTCCCTCTTCCTCTCTCCCCACTTCCTGTCTCACTTTCACACAGGAGAAAAACATTCAACCTTTGACTTTCTGAGTCTGGCTTATTTCACTTAATATGATATTCTCCCAGTTTCACAATTTATCAGTAAATGACATAATTCATTCTTTATAACTGAATAAAATTCTGTTGTGTATATATACTATGTTTTCTTGAAACATTGGTCTATTGACAAGCACTTAGGTTGGTCCATAACTTTGCTATTATGAATTGTGATGCTGTAAACACTGGTGTTGAGAGCCACAGTTTAGTCGGAATGATGCCTGACATTTTGCTAGAGGGAATGGTTGATAGGTGACCCTGCTCCAGGATTAGGGCGGCTCCAGGATTAGGGAGGATGGGGGTGGGGAATAGGGTGGCTCCGGGATTAGGGCAGATCCTGCTGGGATTAGGGTGGATCCTGCTGCCTCGGGCACCCAGTACTTTGGAGTTCCCTTTGAGTTCTCACGGGTTCCGTGAGAATTGGCTTTGCACAGAGCCCGGTGGAGGGAGTGTGTTCCCGTATAGAGTGCTGGTGAGAGTTCGGGAATAAAGAGTTGCTGTTTGAACCTACAAGGCTTTGGGGTGGCTCGGTTATTTTGTGCCCAGCCAGACTGCAACACACTGGTATGCATGCATCATTATAGTATGCTGATTTTAGTTCTTTGGGATAAATACCAAGGAGTGGGTAGCTGGGTCATGTGGTGGTTACATTCCAAGGCTTTTGAGGAATTTTCATAGTGCTTTCCAAAGTGGTTTTATCAATTTGCAGTCCCACCAACAATGTATAAATATACCTTTTCCCCTCATATCCTCACCAGCAAGTACTGTTAATTTTTTTCTTGATGGTTGACATTCTAACTATAAAATCTCAGTGTGGTTTTGATTTGCATTTCCCTGTGGCCATTTGTATTTCTCCTTTTGAGAAATGTATGTTTAGATCTTTTGTTCATTTACTGATTAGCTTGGTTTTTTTGTTGTTGTTTTTGTGTGTGTTAAGTTTTTTGAGTTCTTTATATATTCTGGAGATTAATTCTCTGTCAGAAGAGTACTGGTAAAGGTTTTCTTTCATTCTGTTTGCTCTGTCCTCATGTTCTTATTTCCCTTCCTTACAGAAGCTGTACAGGAATAAGCTGTACAGGAATAAATTTTATTAATAAGTTTTATCCCACTTATTGATTCTTGGTTTTATTTCTTGAGCATTAGGGGTCTTATTAAGGAAGTTGATACCTGTGCCTATATTTTAGAGTATTAGTCTTATGTTTTCTTCTAGCAGGAGCAGTGTTTCTGATCTAATCCTTAAGTCTTTAATCCACTTTGAATTGACTTTCATACAAGGTGAGAGATTGAGTTCTAGTTTCATTCTTTTTCATATGGATATCCAGCTTTCCCAGCACCATTGATTAAAAAGCCTATGTTTTCTCCAACATGTTTTTGGTACCTTTAGGACACTATGTTTTTAAATGTATTTAATTATATTTTACTTATAAAATACAAAACAAAACTATTGTAAAGCAAATGATTTTAAATAAAAAGGTTTCATACTGATTTTAAATGATTTTAATTTTATGAATATTATGTTCCAACTCAAAATAAGAGTATTGCACAGTGCTTTACTACTTTAATAGTTATTTTTTCAAGCTCTGGTGACATTTTTATAAACATAGTTGACTTTGAAAATAACAAGAGAATGTCTTAATTGGTTTCAATTACCTGTGAAGAACTGAAAGCAGGCTATAACATTCATAGAAAAGACAAGTACATAAATCTACTTGACTTCAGTGAAAAATAATAAACTTCTCAAATATTTAAACTTACAAGAGGCAAAATTAAGAATGGTGTAAAATATAATGTATTTCCAAAATTTTTCCAAAATGTACTCTTTTGCTTTTGAAAATCCATTAAACATTGCAAGGATTCTAAGACTATCTAATCATCTTAAAAGCCTCTTATATTGGAGAATCTAACACTTGATATTTTTAAAACAAAATTTAGATTAAATAAATACACATCTGCACTGTTAAAATAATAAAATATGTGATTTATAAGGTAAAGTTCTCCAAGTAACAAACAAAAACAATAACAGAAAATAAATTTACCACATTATGGCATCCATAAACATTACTATTCAAATTTATGAACCTATTACATTTTCCCTAGAGAACAAGCACATTTGTCATCATATAATTATGGAATAAATACTGAAAAATTAAAAAAATACTAATAATCAACAAACTCCCAATTGTTATAAATTTATTATAGCAAGTTTATTCTTTTATGTTTCTGCTTCCTGATTAGTATTTTTAGTAGAGGCATAGCACTGGGGGGTACAGAAGGTGAATATGCCTCAAGTGCCCATTATGCTTTTTTAAAAGTTCCATTTTGTATTTTAGCTATTTTTAGATATATTGTTCATAAAGCTCATGAATGCAACTTACTTTTGCTATACTTACTTTTTCTGTTTCCCGCCCCCCAGGAAAATTCAATCACAGCACTAATGGAAAGGACAAAAATATTGCATTCCTGATACATCATTTATTTTGTTTTGCCAATGGTTCTTAGAAGCTTTGAATTATTTCAGTAGTGTCAATATTTTCGTTAATGCTTAAACTAGAATGATCCACATTATGAATTTTTTATGGTTGTCTTAAGATACAATGGATTCTTCACAGTTTATTAATATTCCAGAAACCAGACATCTGGTTTATTTATCTTTATCTTCATCAAACCCCCAATACTTTATGAGATACTTGAAGGGGGGTGGGGAACCTGCAGAAGACACCCTCCAAAAACACTGTGTTGTCAAGAAGAAAAGCCTAAAATAATGGGTTAATTCAGTCATTGTGCCTTGAACTGGAAACAGATTATGATTTTACTTCAGAAAGCATTTACATTTATTCCATTCAAAAATGATTCTCATTCAGAGTAATGATTGAGATTCATTTAAAATAAAAGATACAGTAATTATGTGATGCAATCCTACTATAGTGCCAAGATTTCATATACAATCAACATTTTCAATTGGATATAGACATCAAGGTGTGAGTATTTATCATCTATTTTGTTGATATTCTCTCAGTTCAAAATTAATGTGAGTATCCTGGCATGGTGGTGCACACCACCTGTAATCCCAGTGGCTGGGAAGGCTGAGGCAGGAGGATCACCAGTTCAAAGCCAGCCTCAGCAATGATGAAGTGCTAAGCAACTCAGTGAGAACCCTGTCTCTAAATAAAATACAAAAAAGGGTTGGGAATATAGCTCAGTGGTCAAATGCCCCTGAGTTCAATCCCTGGTACCAAAAAAAAAAAAAAATTAATGTGATTAATTGTATTCATCTGTCAGATTCCATTCATGTCTAAACAGAGAAATTAATCATAGCATAGACAGAAAAAAAATTCCGTGTCTGTCTAAATTATTGACTGTACCACCGTCCTCACTATTCTTGTAAGTACCAATTTTCATTATAAATTCATTAGGAAAAAGCACTTTAGATCCAAATATACATAAATTGCTAATAATATTTTAATTCAAAGTCAACAAGTATTTCAACTCTTATCCACTAACCTTTTCACTATTAGCATAATAAAATTTCCACAAGTTGAAAAAATTAATTCACTTCAAATGCTAATCTGTGACATATCCAAATGTTTTTGCCATCATATATATAAACATTGGCAAATAGGACACTTAACTGTGACTTGAAAAATTTAACAATGTTAAATAAAACTATTTTCTAATTGAAAATGTCATTACAGTTAAACCTTTTCAGAAAACAAAACATAGTAACAGTTTTTAAAATCTTCACACATACACACTCTAGTTTTCTGAGTCAGTAATCAAAGTCACAGGAGGTTTTGTGATGCTTCCACAATCATTCAAGCTAGGGCAAGCCTACTGTAGCATTTCTTTTATTTAAAAAAAGAAAAAGGAAAAATAATTTTAACAAAATATAATTATTTCATTTATAATACATATTAAAAATGATGTGTCAATTCCACAAGGTATATCTTAAAATCTTCCAAGGTTACATTGAAAAGGAAATTTAGTATTAATTTTTTCATTCCAGAGACTCAATGTGGAGTCCCCTCTGTGGTTTATAAACCCCAGTATAACCTGTGGACTGCAGAGATTAGCCAACAGTGTTACTTGTGTGGCATTCTCTCTTTAACCCCAGGAAAATTATTTGATAAATGACTTCTGCATTCAGAAATTGATGCACCAACTCTTAATTTACCTTTAAACTATCTTTAAAGACCTTATTGAAAATATCCATATTAGCAAAGTTTTTTTTAAAAAAAAACACAAGTTTAAAAAAACTGAATTACTAGAGTTTCAAGTAGACTTTAGATGCACATTTTCACATAAATCTAAATTCAACAGCAGCTTTGATGTTGAGATTAATACATGTTGTGCTTTTATCTTAAAGGAATATTTCCTACATACATGTGGTTATGAAAAATTATCAAAATTGGGGAAAATGTTAGTGGATTTCTCTAATTTTAAAATGATGCTAACATTATATAGGTCAGTTTTTTTTGCAAGCCTTTGTTGAAGAAGAAATATCTTTATCACAGTTCTTATCATGTCTTATACATGTAAGTAAATAATGCAAATAGATATATAATTGAGGGGCTGTGGTTGTAGCTCAGTGGTAGAGTGCTTGCCTTGCATGCATGAGGCCCTGGGTTTAATCCTCAGCATCACATAAAAATAAACAAATAAAAATAAAGATATTGTGTCCATCTACAACTAAAAAAAAAGAAATATAATTGAATGGTCACTCATATATGTTCCTGTTTCCCTTTACAATTAAACTGGTATCTCATTATATTAATTTATTTGAAAACCAATTCATCATGGGTTTTTGGCACAAAACACCAGAAAGAGCAACTTTATTAAAATTAAACTCAGAGCATTATTTGTGAGTATTGAACCATGAGTAGAACTATGCTATTGTACAAGTATAGTTGTACAAACTTCTTCCAGAATATCCTGTTTTTAGGTTTTACCTCTTGAATTTACCCTGGGAAATACAGTGGTATGCTTCCTTTTCTTCAGAAATATCAAATTGATAAAAAGAAAATAATATTAGTTTACCATTTTGAATGTAACAACACCAATACTTTAAAGACCTAACAGTGTATTCTACAGATATATGTGCCATAGACTATGAAAAAAAGAAACACTTTAGGGAAAAAAATCATGTTACAAAATGTGTTATAAAAATAAATTACATAGTATGTGCCCATGGACCTGAAAGCTTCCCAAAAGGAAATTTCTTTTGGCACAAAAATTCACTTGCTCTTACTATATATTTTCAGCAAGGCTGTTTTTAGCTTTTCCATTATATCCTCAAAAAAAAAAAAATCACTGGAAGTAGTAAGATATTTCCAGTTGTGATCAGTAGCATGGAGGACCTTAGTAATAACAGAGAGCTGCAGAAATGTCCATCAACAGGGATTCAGAGGAAGTACACACACCCAGTATGTGCTTGGTTTACCATCTCATCTGGAGTTCATACGTAACTGGTGAATGATGATGCTTTCTATAAAGAGAAGAAAAATACAGGATTTTCAATTAAACTGAAACTCAAATTGATAGTTTATGAAATGATCAATACTACATTATTTCACTAAAGGACCATAAGTGTTAAACAACAAAACAAACAAAAACAGGAATATAAGCCCAATAGGATCCCCTGCTATTCTTGGGTAATTTCTTTATATTGGCATATGTGCTTTGCCTCCAAAAACCCATTAGAAGTCATGACTTAACATTTTAACCATATTAGGTCAATATTACCCAAGGAATAGACTGAATACAAAGATAGTAATTACCATATACAAGCCTCATAATGGGAAAATAGACTTCTCTTGTCCAAACTGTCTGTTCTGAATATTTATGCCCCTTTAATTTTTTTATGTATGTGGGCTATTTTTAATAAGGAGATATCCATTCTCTATTCTAAAAAGTCACAAATGACTCACTCCTGTCTCTGCTTCTTTTTGCATTAACTATATGCTTTTAAATATAAATTCATTCTTAAAAACTAAGATATTGAGATAGTAATTAGAACAGTCCAGTCACATTATGTACATTTAATATTTATATTTATTGTTTTTGCTTTTATACTAACCTTTATGTCGTCATGAACATGTATCATCATCACTTTTATTCAACCATTTAAGAACTACAGGTCTAAAATATGCTAGGCATGGAACTACATTGGTGAAAAATATAAAACAGAGTTCTATCATCACTGAGATTATATAGAGCAGCAAAAATAAAATAACTAATATTTTAATTATTAATAATTAAATAATTATTGATAATTATTAATGATTAAATAATTAGATAATTTCTCCACCTGAAAATTTTATTACCTCCATGCCCACATATAGTAATTTTGTAAGTGCAAAAACTTGTTAATGAGTTTATCAAAAGCATGAAGAAATTTACACTTATTATTCTCTTTAACTTCAAATATCTATTATTTACATTTTATTCTCTTGTTTTCCAGTTCTCAATGGACCTTTATTTTATTTGTCATTGAACCCAGTGCCTCACACATGCTAGGCAAGCCCTCTACCACTGAGCCACAATCCCAGTCTACATTTTGTTCTTACTTCTGTAGTTAATATCTGAATAAGCAATAATTAAATCTCATTATACCAAAAACCTGTTTCCTGCTAATTATGCACAGTGGATAATCTTCCATGGAAAGAAATGTTTTGTTTGGTTTTATTAACTTTGCCCATGGGAAACCACTAGGTGGAGATATTTCCATTCCTTTCCTCAGCCTTTCAACTTGAATTTAAGATAGAATAGACAATAGCAAAGTCAAATGGAGCTGTGAAGGTTTTGTAAAGATTTTAAGACATATAATACTATTTGTCACCATACCATAAACCCTAAAAATCATATTTTTTACATTGAAAAATTATTCTGAATTTAATTTCTTTAAATGCCTAAAAATGTGTCAATATCTTCAGACAAAACAATAACAAAGCACCAATTAAAATATTATGTAATTAAAAATCAGAGTCTAAGATTTAAATGTTGTTTCTCACTAAATGCTTTTTTTAAATTTTTTTTAATTTTTTGGTACCAAGTATTGAACACAGGGCACAGGGGTACTTGACTACTGAGCCACATCCCCAGCCTTATTTTGTATTTTATTTAGAGACAGGGTCTCACTGAGTTGCTTAGTGCCTCGAAGTTGCTGAGGCTGGTGATTCTCCTGTCTGGGTCTCCCAAGCCACTGGGATCACAGGCATGCGCCACCACACCCAGCTGATGCTTATGTTTTAATAATTTTTGTAGTAGGTTTCAAAGAATGAAAAGGCCTAGATCTCAAATCTCCTTAATACAATTAAAGTATTTTCTCCCTTTCCCTCCCTTAAGAAAGCATAGGAACAATTTTAAAAGAGTGAAATCCTGAATAATTCTTATTATAGATGTGATTCAGAGTGCTTATGCCTTTGCTTTCTTGATACAAAATGAGACTAGATATCATCTCTAATGTCTCTTGCAGGGTTAACATTCTGTGCTACTCCCATCTCTTCTTTCTTGTTGAATATACAAGCCTCTTAATTCCTAGAGTGCTTTCTCTTCATCCTAACATTTTCAAATCTTTAACAATAGCTACTTATAATTAATATTTGGTGAAAATACATGGGGGCAAAGGGTTTATTTGTAGAAGAAATATTATTTTAGCTCTACCATTACATTTCATTATTATTTCAAATTAATAAATTGGAGCCAGGCTTATGCCTGTAATCCCAGCAGCTTGGGAGGCTGAGTCAGGAGGATCGCAAGTTCAAAGCCAGCCTCAGCAACCCCATGGCACTAAGCAACTCAGTGAGACCCTGTCTCTAAATAAATATAAAATAGGGCTGGTGATGTGGCTCAGTGCTCAAGTGCCCCTGAGTTCAATCCCTGGTACCAAAAATAATAATAATAATAATAAATTGGAAATGCATGCATATATCTAGATAGAGAAATGTCTCAGAAATACTTGATAATGCCAAATAACATGATTATACATAAATTCTACTTTAATGATAAATCAGTTGATATTTATGGAAATAAACTTTATTAAAAATACAATTATGCCCAAATTTTCTTGTTTTATATACACGAAGACACATATTATATCATTTATAGTGACAATGAGACAAGATCTATGACAGACTTTATTAAAACTTTTATTAAAGAGATTTTGTTAAGCCTATAGTTGCTTATTATCCGTGCTTTCCCCAAGTCTCAGGTGAACTTAGGTAAGAATCAGTCACCCAGTATCCAAAACTAAGAAATAAATGTTTTACACTATTAAATTTTGAAGTAACTCATTACAGAGCAAAACTCTCTGATACATATGGAGTTAACAGTTGCAAAGAAAAAAAATTAACAATTTAGAGATCATAATGCCATTATATTTCTGTAAAAAAGGAAGGAGGAACAGAATTCCAGTCTCTTCTTTTTTTATTACTTAGTACAACAGAATAATGTTTACATTTTACCAAAGTTAGAAACTCAGCAAATTTAATTCCATCTCCTACTCTGTCTTCATTTTATCTCAGAATAAGAATAAAGTATAGGTTATATGGGGCCTCTAAATTGACCTCAGTTCAGATATAATTCTATAATAATTTTTGGTTTGTATAGATACATTTTTCTGACACTAGTAATTTTTAGAGCATGTAATCATCAGACTAAAGATCAAAGTACCACCTCTATCAGTGATCTCAAAATAACCAACACTTAAATTCGGGCCCCATACAAACCTTTATTAATATGATTTCCTTTTTTTCTAATTGGAAAGGGGGAAAAATCCCCAAGTCTTAATCAGCATATGCATATGAGGAACACTAAATTTGTATGTTACTGTTAACATTAACAATTTACCAAAATGTACTTATTAGACATTTTCCCCTGTATGTTTCTCTTCAGTATTGATGGGTTTTTTCATAAGAAACTGCATGTAACACATTTAAATACATTTTTTGTTATTATGACATTATGATGAACTGATGTGGCTTATTAATTCATTTTTTATTACACTAGCTATTAGATAATTTCCATGCAAAGGAAGTTCAACTTCTTGTCAATTCATAATTGCACTTGTCTGACCTTACTGTTTGCTGTCTATGGGTGGTATGTCAAAAATGCTGGCAAGCCACATGACTTGAGCTGTGTGCATGAGCCACCAGTATTTGGGGAGAAATTTGGAGAGAATGTCTCTTGAGTGCTAGAGTGGTGCAACCTCATAATAAATTGAAATATTGCTTCTTCCCAGGAGA
Source organism: Callospermophilus lateralis (assembly GCF_048772815.1). Classification (NCBI taxonomy): domain Eukaryota; kingdom Metazoa; phylum Chordata; class Mammalia; order Rodentia; family Sciuridae; genus Callospermophilus; species Callospermophilus lateralis. Next base: position 86,230,383 of record NC_135310.1, on the reverse strand, counting down.
GCTTCTTGGCTATAGAGGGGGAAAGATGTACTGCCTGGAGAGTCGGTAACTCCTCAAGCAGTACATGTTTTTACTCTGCCAAACTCTCTGCAAGGAAACACTTGAGCTCTGAATTTTAAAGGTCTGCTCTAGTAAATCAGATGCCATCCGTTTAATAGGCAAAAACTCTTTTAAAATCACACAACAAAGACAAAACATAGCAGAAGCTCAACTCATAGCAGAACTTTGCATCAGTACAGAAGGGCTGTTTTGTCTGTAGAAAAGTACACATCAAGTTACAGAAAACATTTCTTCTTATATGTTCATCAATTTTGCTGGCTTATCACCTGCTTCCCATGTTCCATGGCTCCTTACCTACCAGGGCTCTGCCTGAAGAACACTGAACCAACTTAGGAATGTGTTCTTCCTCTCCACCAGCTACCAAACCTCAGCTTTGGACTTGCTTCCGTAGACAATTACCCACCTGTAAAAATGTCGTACATTCTATATACCATTTAGAAGCAGGAATACTTAGGTATTGTTTAAGAGTCTCATATCCATAAACTGCTTCAGGATTCAATCCTGTTATTATCCATTCAGAAATTAATAAGTTCTGATAAAACATCTGTTTTAAATAGGAAGTTCAGTGAACTTCCTCTGTTGACTTGGACTTGCACTCCTTTTGGATCCATTTCAGCTAATTAAAAATACTTCCGACAATCAGTTTTGTCATTTGCTCCAGAAAACTTTTGAACCAGATGAAATAAACTCTCTTAGGGGTCTGTACACCACCTAATAGTTTTATTTGCTTCCTTCCAAAACATTTCCCACTCCATCCTTAGTCCAAATTATCCCATTACCTTCCCAGGTTCCAGAAGTTATCGATAATCACAGTTATGACTAATAACTTCTTCGGGCAAGCTAATTCTTATCTTACTATTTCCCAGATACAAACAAGTTTGAATTGGTTCTCACATATATAACATTAACCATAAATAAAAACTAAATAGTAGAATCAGGTACAGTGGCACATGCCTATAATCCTAGCTACTCAGGAGGACTGCAAGTTAGCAAAAAACCTCATCTCAAAATAAGAAATAAAAAGGGATGGGGATGTAGCTCAGTGGTGAAGAGCCCGCAGGGTTCAATCATCAGGAAAAAAAATGAGGGCGGGGGGCAGGTGTGTTAGCACACACCTGTAATTCCAGCAGCTGAGGCTGAGGCAGGAGGATGACAAGTTCAAAGTCAGCCTCAGCAACTTAGCAAGGCCCTACACAACTTAACAAGACTCTTGTCTCAAAATTTAAAAAAATTAAAAAGGCTGGGGATTTGTCTCAGTGGTTAAGCACCCCTGGGTTCAATTAAAAAAGGGGAGCAGGGGGAGTAAATAGTGAACAAATAGGCAAATATTTGCACCAAGCAGACTCAGGTTCTACTTCTTTTGGACACAGATGCCAAATGTTTTAAATCTATCTTTAAATTTAGAACTGATTTTTGATCCTGGATTCATCATTAATAAGAGAGACATCTCTAAGCCTTAAGATTTTTCTTCCCCTTTTTAAATTTTTTTTTTTTTTGTGGGGGCAGGTTTTCTGTTTTTCTTGAAAAATTGATAATTATCCTCTTGATCTATAAGGTCAGCTCCAAAGAGCTCTGACTTTGCAGTTCTGCCCATGACATACACATAACATTAGCATAAGTATAGAGACTAAAAGTACTTTTACCAGAGAAGCAATTAATCTTTAGTTCTTAGGAGAAGTGTTGCAGAAGGCTCTTGTAAGCTGCTTGCTGAACAATAGAGAAGCATATCATATTATGTCTAAAGAGGAATGCCAGAATAATAAAAGATTATACTAAACCATTAGCTAAGGTAAGGTAATTTGCCTTTTAGTAGCAGAAGAGACTATCGCTCCAGTCTCCTGGTTTTCACTTCTAATCTTTTCAGGCCTCTCAATTTTCTAGTCTATTGTTGAGCAACCATCCTTCTCAGTGTTCACCTTGATATCCATCCTAAATCTAAATCCTGTTTGTTGGTGGTATTGTTTGGTCCTTTAAAATAAGACCCTCTCTGTCCTATTTTGGGGGACTCTTCAAGAAAGCATGACTAACCTCTGAAACTTTCCCTTTTAGAAAGTGCTATTCAGACTCCTGTAGGAAAGTCAGAGAAGGTAAGGAAAGGTCATTCATAATTCATGCTAGTATGTTTACACTTCATTAAAAGTAATAGGGCTTCCTTTGTTCATCATTTGTGTAATGGCTTCAGAAACTAGAACTCCCCAGCTCAGGACTCCTAGCTGCTTTGCATTGTTGACCTGCTGCTGTGCCTTTGAAGGAAAACAGATGAAACTCATACCTTTTAGATCAAAAATACCAGGATTTCCTCGAATTCCAACTTCCTTTTGCCCCCATGTTCTCATGCTTGATTTTTGAGTTCTTCCCACGACATTCTTACTGGTCTGCATTACAGACAAACGTAGGAATCAGAAACACCTTACTTGCACCACTTCCTGCCATCCTTCATCTACTAATTTGGTTTCTCTACCATCAGTGCCAAGTTTTCACAGCAATGAACAGACCTTTAAACCCTAGGAAAGATTTTGTAATAATAGTTTATCTTCCTAGAAGAGGTGTTTGAAAAAGAGATTATGAACAGAAAGGACACAGTCACCAGAAAGAAAAATAGAAGAAAAGCCAATGCGAGGAGGAGAAACAAATCTACCAATTCCATGATCCTTCTTGCAGGGGTTCAATCAAGGGAAAGGGAAAGATGCTTAGAAGAGTAGGGAGGTAGAGTCCAGCCACAGGAAACAGAGTACCAACTAAGGAGCTGACATTGTATTCTATATGCAATGAGAAAACTTTAGAGGGTACATTAGAGGAATGATATGATCAACTTGCAATTAGAAATTGGAATGAAAAATGAATGCAAAAGTTTGAGAATGGAGACTATGAGACCATTTAGGAGTATCATAGTAATACTGATGAGAAGTCATTAAAATCTCAATTTCAGGCAGTGTTGGTAGAAGTGGAAAGGTGGGTTTGGCTGCTAGAGAAGTTAGGGGGTTCAGGTAAACAGGACTTCCTGAATAAGTCTATTTGAGGGCTAAGGGAGAAGTAGTCTAGGTGGCTAATGGGTTCTAGCTCTGGTGACAGGGTAAGTCATTTTACTACTTCTGAGCTGGAGAATAAATTTTTTTAAAAAAAAGTCATGAAGAAAGGAAGAAGAGATGTTAAGAATGGCTATTAGACAAGTAGAATTGGTGATAGACAATATAAAATTGGATACATAGTTGAATGGAGATAGTGGTTTAAGACTTGTGAACGTATGGGTGATAATTAAAGCCATGGGTGCATATAAAATAAGAAGAGCAAGCACACAAAGTAGGAAAACAGCTTTTGATAGAGATGTAGGGAACATCTCTTCTTAACATGTATGCATAAAATGAAGAATCAGAAAGGGAGACTGAGGGAGAGCACTCAGGTAAAAAGAAACCCAGAAGAGATTAGATGGCTTGATCATGAAAAGAGAAGAACATAGCCTTAAATCATTGTTACCAAGACCAGAGGATTATTTTGTGGGAAAACTAGCCTAAGAAGTTCTAGACCTTGGCACAGGAATGGGCAGCAGAGAACAAACGCAAGGGAGTGAAAAGTTTACACATGACTTAGATTCTCATCTCACCTCCCCTGACATATTCCCAGCCTGCTCCAGAGAGTTCACTGAAGGATTTTTTTCTCTATATACAAACTACTGGAAGGTGCACTTCAAAATGCAAGTAGACAGGTACATAGATGAGAGAAGTAGAAGATAAGGAATCAGGAAACCTTGAATCAGCCTATGCAACAGAATAGCAGCTGTGCACCAGGCTTAGAGGACAACCAGCCTAGACTGAGGTAATAGCCAAGGGCTGCTCTAGGAAGGTCTCCAGGGGAAAATGTGAAGCTGATGTGTCTAAGTGTTTGGAAAAATTACAGATGGGTGTTTGGCAGATTTAATGGAGCATTTGGAAAAAAAATAAATGTATAGAAAACAAAGCAGATGAAAAAGCAGTTCTTTTGAAGAGGGAAAAGTAATAGGAAGAAGATGGCACACCCATAGTATACTACTTGGTTCAGCAAGGAAGAATGTTTACACTGTAAACATATAAAAATATAAACATATAAATTCTGGCTGCTGTTTATCAAAAATAGTGAAGTAATCATGTTGGGGAGGATGGGTAAGAGTTAAAAAAGGGGACAAATGAGAGGTCTAAATCTTATACTTTCAACATGGTAATGAGAAGACGAGATATTTAAAACCTAGAAATAAAAAGAACACAAGCACATTATTTAGGAATATGAACATAAATGCCAGGAGAAACAGCTAAGAGTTGGCAATGGTTTCCATGAGGGAAAAAACTTAGAATGTCAAGAGACAAGGTAAGGAATGTTTGTTTTCATTGTCTTTTTCCACTGGCTGATATTTTAACTACATATATAAATCCTTTTAAGAAAATTAAGGTTATGGGAGGGGGTATGGGGGTGAGAAAGGGACGGTGGAATGAGATGGACATCATTATCCTAAGTACATATATGAAGACAAAATGGTGTAACTCTACTTTGTGTACAAACTGAGATATGAAAAATTGTGCTCTTTATGCGTAATATGAATTGTAATGCATTCTGCTGTCATATATGACAAATTAGAGTAAATTTAAAAATATGAATTATTAGGGGGGCAGGGTTGTGGCTCAGTGGTGGAGCACTTACCTAGCATGCGTGAGGCACTGGGTTCAATCCCCAGCACCACATAAAAAAATAAACAAATAAAATTTAAAAAGAAAAGAAAAATAAGGTTATTGGAGAATAAATGGGAAGTATGAAAGGAGGTAGAAAATGCTAAGTGTCAATAGTTTAGCTGGCTATGGAAGGAAACAGTGATAGGATTGTACCAGTTGAAGACAGAATTTGGCTAAAATAGAAGGTGCCAGAGCATATTTATATCCTGTGTGGAAATATCCTGTGTGAAAAGGAGAAGCTGCAACATCAGAGAGTAAAGAGATAACCAGTGATGAGACCCTGGAGGTCAAAGAGAAGCACTAAACTTTATCTTTGCTGGGAGATTTTTGGACTCATTAATTCCTGTTTAATGGGAAATTCTCTCTATACCCCTCTCCTCCTTACCTCATGCTCCTCAGTCTCTCTCCACACCCCCAACCACCCTGTAGCCTCTGACACACATTTCTTTTTCTTTCTCTTTCTCTTCCTCCTCCTCTACCACTACCACCACTTCCTCCTCCTCCCCCTTCTCTCTCTTCTCCTCCTCCCCCTTCTCTTCCTTCTCCTCCTCCTTCTTCTTCCTTTTCTTGTTTTCTCTCCTTCTCCTTCTTTTCCCTAGTTCTGGGGATGGAACCCATGGCTTGTGCATGTTATGCAAGTGCTCTACTACTGAGATAAATCCCAGCCCACATGTGCTCTTATCTGTATTCCAATCTAAAAAGTCTCATTCCTTCCCCAGTATTCTGAATCTATGAGGAATTAGAAATTCAAGTCATTTTATATTTTTGGACATGTTTTCATTTCACTAAACTTATACTTTCCTCACATTATAAATCAAAACTATCTATCCATTTACTTGAACACATTCAAACAATAATCTTGATGTATACACTAAAATCCCTAGGAAGACCCCAGTTGTTGCCCATCAACCAGCCCTCCCTGTAAATTAATGAGAATGCCAAAAGAAATTGAATAACCCTATTGAAGCAAATAACCTGAATATGAAGCTCACATATTGTCAAAACACAATAAACATTTTTATGGTTGTGGGTCATATGAGAACATTTTTTGGGAATATGTATGTGAGGTATCCACCATCATGTGCTGAAATAGTTAATACATTTAAATTATCTGAGACAAGGAAGACCAGGGTCTCCTCTGTAGCTATGTTGATTGTGCCCTGAATGTCTCTAGACGGCACAATCAGATTGAAATCTATGGAAATGACACCTCACACCCAGCCTCTCAACCCCTGTAGTTTTTTTCAAGGTGGAATTGGAGCTGGAGCTATAAACATCAGCCATGATGAGACCCCTTTAATTTTACTATACAGTATGTTTCAGAACAGAGAAAAAAATTTAAACTTGTAATCACATTCACTTTTGAAGAAGTCCATTAAACTTTATTTTAAAAACATATTCACAAATGGAAGCTGGATTTGGAGTGCATTTAATTGTCTACCTCCTATTTCCAGTAGATTTCACTTCTAATATATGGTTTAAAACAAAGCTGTCCAATGTATAGTTGGTTCTAAAATTACAAAGAAAAAACTGCCATGACCATTGCTCTTTATCATTTCTGAAAGTGACTATGTATTGTTCTGCCAAGTTTTCTTAACAGTTGTAATTTTTAGGTGGCACTATGCCAAGATCTAGATGTATAAACACTAGATGTATAAACACTGTTAAGACCTTTGGAGCATTTTCCCAGCTGATGGTATGAACTTTGAGAAGAAATGACATAGCATGGTATGAGCAGGTAAAAGCAAAGACATCAGCAAGTGACATTAAGATTTTGATAAATCACTGAAGAATGACAAGTAGAATCTAAAGGAATGCAGTATTTGGTTCTTTTGATACCCCCATTTGCTCAAACATAGTATGTCATGTTACAGTAATACTAAATACTTCACAAATACCCAGGTAGGCATTAATAAAAGCAGCAAATGTCCTTGTTTTTGAAAGGGTTGCTTTTATACTATATGAAAGTGGAAAAAATTCCCTTAAAAAATGTAAGTCGGTATTCTAAATGGCAAGTTCTCTTATTTAAATTTGTCTTGTCCAAAATCATATTTCTTTTTTTTAGTGCCAGCTATTGAATCAGGGCCTCATGCATACTAAGCATGCATTCTACCACTGAGCTACATCCCAAACCAAAATAATAATTCTTTTTTTAAAATATTTTTTTAGTTGTTGATAGACCTTTATTTTATTTATTTATATGTGGTGCTGAGAATCGAACCCAGTGCCTCACACATGCTAGGCAAGCGCTCTACCACTGAGCCACAATCCCAGCCCCAGAATCATAATTCTTAAAGTGTTTGTTTTCTCAGTCTCTTTTTCCACCCCCTTTTAAATTTTCAATCCCATTATATGGCATGTCTTTAACATGGTTGCTCAATGTTTGTTTGTTTGTTTTTTAATACCTTTATTTTTATGTGGTGCTAAGGATGGAACCCAGTGCCTCACATGTGATAGGCAAGCTCTCTACCACTGAGCCACAACTTCAGCCCACTCAATGTTTTTAATACATATTCTGAGAAATGATGAATAGTAGGAAATGAATATGATTAAAGAGCCTGTGAATACTATGAGGCATCTATATCTACTACCACTACAAACAATTCAAGTGCAAGTTCTGCAAAGTATGGGAAATGTGGTGAGGAGAACACAAAGAGAAATGTGTTTGTTCACGGACTAAAAACTAATCATACATTTTTTTTTAATTACTTTTTCCCAAATATCAAGATCAGGTGCTATTCATACAATTTTGAAATTCTAACAATTCCAAAATGGAAAAACAAAAATTTGTAACTTTGTAGTTATTGTATTTCTGTAAAGTTGACCTACTTAATTCCAAACTTTTGGCAAAGGTACTGTCTACATTAGACCTTAGTGTGCTAAGCTATGGGTTACTAACCTTGAGCTCATTTGTTGTTATGTGACTACAAAGCACATTGTCCGCTTTAACATGGTTAATCTCACAAATACAGTTGGAATTTGCATTCACAGTCTGTTTCATGCTTATTAAAACATGCTTAAAATTAAAGAAAATTATTCAAACATGAGAAAAACTGACAGGAATAATAATGTATTTCTCCACCCCCCACCACACACACACACACACACACACACACACACACACACAAAACTTGAACTGTTTCTACATTTGCAAGTAAAGTTTACATTTAACAGAGTAAAATATTTGGACTCAATTAAGCTATGCATGATGTCATTTTTTTCTTGGCATTAATGTATCCGAATTTACTTTCTTCTATTTTCTATCCATCACAATTTCTGTTGAGCTATAAATGGTCATTTAGCAGCTCTATTCAAAGTGCTTCACAACTTAAATCAGTCACACACTTGAATGGAGCACGAGTCTGACATTAATATTTCTAAAATTACTCTCTATGACATTCTGGGAATCTTTTGTAGGTGGCCGAAACTTCTACAATGTACACAAACACACAAGAATAAGTCAAACTCTGTTTTTAGGATTCCATAGTTTGTTTCCATTTTATTTCACATTCAAGTTCTTTCCTGAAATCATTTTAGAAGCTTTGTTTCTGCAATATTTTAGAGGTTCAAGCCCTGTAATAGCTATGCAATTCTTTTTCCAGCACACAAATTCAGTATTTGATAAAGGCAAGTGACAATTACTAAACTATGTCCTATTTTAGAGTTTTTGAAAAATAAAAAAATTACCATAGAACAATACCTATTAAATTTGGCTTATGATTAGAAATTATGGGAGTCAGCCTTTAAGAATAGGTAGTACAGTCCCCAAATTTTACTGCTGAACAAACTGAGGGTTTCTTAATTGATGGGCTAATTGATAGGTCCACTTGCTAGAAGCAAAATTGAAACTAGAAGTCAGGCTCTGCCACAAGCCCAACATCCTCAACAAACCACACAGCAAACAGCAGTTTGGGTAATTACTTCTGTTCCCCAAGCATCAAAACAAATGCACAAAATAGGAAAGAAACATGGCTATTAGTTGGTTATTTTATAAACAAGGTGTTTAAAACTTAAATTAGTACATGTAAAGAGTTGGCACAAACAGATGAAGACTCATTTTCACAGCAGCAGTAGCATCTGCACAACATACCCCCTTAGCCACTGCCCTCAGCCCTTCCCCCCTCCAAGAGAGGTAGTGCTGCTGGCTGCAGATTTCTTCAGCTCTATTTTCATAGACTGAGTCTCAGCTCGAGGCTCGAATTTGGTCAGATTTCCTGCTCCTGGGGCTGCCACTACTGGCTTTCCTGCTTTCATACCTTTTGACATAGGAATGCGGGTAGGTGTAGGCCGCTGGGATGACCCATCTTGTCCTGACTGTAAGAGAAAACAGAAGGGAGATGTGAGTTGCCCCTGAACATGCCATTAATTTGAACATCACAGGACTCTTGACACACAGAAACACCCATAGATGACAACCCTTCCCCTGAAAAAAAAAAAAGAGTTTAAGAAACTTGGAATTGGTATCCAATTTGCTCTGGTTATGTCCTTTTTTCCTCTCTAGAAACATCTATATTGAATATTCTTCTCTTTTTAAGCACTACCCTACCTCCTCTATCCTTACTGAAGATGGCCTTAAGGTCCATTTCATGGCAAAAATATGGGCCACCAGGTATAAACTCAGGCAATTTTACTTCTACTGTTCCACAAATTATCTCCACTCTCCCTTCTTCCCTCCATTTCAGATGAAGCAGTTCTCCTCTCACTCCTTATGACTTCAGGTGCCTGTCATTTTTCATTGTCATTGCTGACCTTAAAATCCTAACACTCTCTTGTTTGGATTTCTTTTGTGAGTCTCACCTGTTCATCTCCTGTCTCTGATGATTTCTTTTCGATCTCTTGCTGGCTCCTTGTTCTACCTTGTCTGCCTTCTAAATGTGAGTGTTGTCATGTCCTATTCTCAGCCATTTCTAAGTTTTACACTCACCCTCAGAATCCCCTTAGTTTGACCCAGTATGTCCAAGCACTAGAATCTCAAGCCTTCAATTCTCTCTTGAAATGCAGATCTGTATTTCCAGCTAAGTACTGGAAATTTACAGCATCCCCCAGGCATCTAAAAATAACATGTCTCAAACATTGCTTATCCTCTTCTTCAAAGAGTTAGTCTCCCTATGCTGCTCATCCAAGACATCCAGACAACCAAACCAGAAACCTCAGAGCCACCTTCTACACTCAATTTGTCATGAAATCTTTTCAATTCTATCTTCAGTATATCTCTGTCCTCATTTTCACTACCATAGTTCAAGTCATTTCTTGCCTAGAGAATTGCAGTAGCATTGTCTTTAGCAGCCATCCCCTCCAATTTATCCTTTAAATAGTTTTCTAGACAAGTCTTTCTCAAACAAAAATAATATAATGTTTTTCATGATCATGACCCTTTCAATGGCTCCCCTTTCCCACTCCATGAAATTAAATATCAATTTCATAAAATATGTCTGTGCCTTCAATATCTGACCCAAGTGTACTTTTCCATTTTCTGCACCTGTATTTTCTCTATGCTCCCAGCACAGTGGGATGCTCAATATTTCCCCAAAATGCCAGGCTGCTTCACATCATAATGCCTTTGCACATACTGTTCTGCCTTCATATTCCTATTCTTTTCCTTCTTGAAAATCCCACCTTATCTGTGAAGACTTCTCTGGTGGGTCCTTTGGGTATACCTGTTTCAGAACCACTAGGTAAGTTCCAGTCCTGCCACTCCCACTCAGTCAAGTACTTCTAAAGTCCTCTTCACATGCCAAAACCTAATACCATGGCCAAAGCGTAGCTGACACTCAACAAATGTGGAATGAACAAGTGCACACATGAACTAGCCTGATGACATTCTCAAAGGGGTGTCCTAAACCTTTTGTTGTCCTTGCTCTAATGGGATCTGGTATACCTAAAATAAGTAGGTTACAATTCAGACCTTTAGAAATCTTAGGCAATTGTTTTGAAATCCTATTTATGTATTGGGTTTAATAGGTAGTTCAAAATGTTGCTACAGAAGGTAAGGCTATCCTGATAGGATACTCAAAATAGGAATAAGATGTTACAACAGAAAATCTACTCCAAATTACAATAATTTACATCCCCACAACGTTTTTATAAAACGCACCAGAAAGAAGAAAGACCCTACATAACCAAACTATACTCTGTGTTGCCTGAAAAGCAGTCCTAAATCATTTGAGAAGGGCAAATAATTTTGAATGCTATTTGGCTTCTGTAGAGTCAGTAATGAAAAGCTTTACTGGCAAAGCAATTAGTAATTTACACTTTGAAGTCTGTCTTGAGTCTGAATTTTGGCAAAGAGAATTAATGTAAATTATATTGAGCATTTAGGGAAAAAAGCCACAGTTTCTATATTTAAATCATGACTTTCCTGTCTTTAAGAGATTTCAATATATGCTATAGAATTTGTTCAAAATTCAGAGCCTAAAGATCATAATTTCTAGTCTATTAGCTTAAATTAATATCTAAATAATTCATGCTCTTCTATAAGAATCTTGTCCCCAATAAATAAAGACAATCATTGGAAGTATTTTGAAAAATATAACTTCTTTTTAAGCCCCAGTATTTGTACTTTGAACATTTTTATCGAATAAATATGTATAAAGTGCCTGCTCTCTGCAAGATACAATTAAATAAAAGGTAGTTCTTTTTTAATAATTAAACACCAAATTTTAATTATTTTTCAAAATATGTATCTGTTTTCTACTATCAAGAAAAAAAGGTAATTCTTAATCATATAAAAATCACTTTTTTTTCCTTTAAAAAGTTTTTTATATCAAAATCTTTTTATCTTATTTTGGGAATAAAGCATGGCTATGACCATACACAATCACATATAGTATATTTTAGGTTTTAGAAATATAACCTAGGAACTGTTTTAGTTCTTCTTGAATATTGACTGTTTCCTCCTGTCATCGTTTTAAAAAGTATTTTAAACATAAAAATCAAATTTTAAACCTCAGGATTACCCTATGCTGCCATTTCAAAGAGCTCATCTTTGCAAGTATTTGAAGTGTCTCCACAATTTACATGAATAAATGAAAATTTTCCTCAAAATTGGCCCAATTTATTAAAATATTAGATTGCTTAGTTTTCATCTATCAGTGTAGATGGTGCTACAGGAAACATCAGTGAGTGGGGGAGGTACATGGCTTTGATTTATTGTGGGTGCTGAGTTAGTCTCACTCCTTACTTCTCCATCCTCCTCTGGCCAGGGCTTTGGAACCTCTTATACTCACCACTGACTGGGTTCCTCGAGTGGATGAAGTTGTGACTGGTGTTATGGTGATGGTGCTCGTCACTTTGCTCGCACCAGGTCGTGCAGAGAGATGGTTCCTGGGAGAGCGAAGGACAGTGCCAGTGGAAACCTCCTTTTCAGCTGTCACGTTGACTGGCCGAACAGTAATAACTGGACTAGCTCCTTCAGCTGAAGTTCCAGGGGATCGTTTAAACTGAGAACCTAAGTGAATGTGAATCTTATTGTCTTCCGTGGTTATGATATTGGCATTGGAATTGTATTTTCTTACTGGAGGTGGAACAGTCTGTTTTTCGGGGGTGACTTTGAGGATAGTCCTTCCCATGGGCATTTCCTGGGATTCTGGAGAAACTGCAATTTCGGCTGGCGCTGCAGAAGTAGACACCGTCATTATCTGAATGGGGGACGTGGGCCTGTCTGCAAACGTGCCTCTTCCACTTTCTGGGGTTTTCTCTCTGGAAAACGTCGTAATTGTGACTGGGGACATGGCTCGTTCTGGGCCAAGAGTAGGTTCTGCACTTTTTGTTTTTTGAGACATCACATTTGGTGATGGAATAATGGTTATCCTTGGTTTCTGATTCCCTAATGTAGGAATGACGGTGGTACTAGAAAAAAATTCTTCAGATGTGGGGCTGGTTATCTCCAAAGTGGCAGTACTGTTCTCGTGGTCTGGTGTCACTCGGATATGCAAGGGCTGGCCCTGCTTTGGTGAAAGAACTAGTTCTCCTGGGTGCCCTGAACTGGAATTTGTTCGAGGCCCTTTCTCCTGCGTGATTAATGGGCCGTTTTCCCTTTTTCTCATCCACGGAATCCACGACTTTCTCATAGTGAGCTCATTTGCTGCTGGAGGATACCTGTCTAGGACAGAGGATCGTTCCATGGGCTTTTTCAGTCCTACCTGTCGAAGATTGCTCATGATGTGATTTTCTTCTTGGAAGGATTTTCGTATGAATACAGCCGGCGTTTCTTCCTCAGCTGCCTCGCTGCCCACGGCCTCTGTCTGCACCCCGGTGGACGTCACAGGCACATCCACCATTCTTCTCCCATTCACGCTGGGTCTGAGAGCGCGGCTGTACCGCTTAGAAAGCTCCAACTCTTTGGTCAGATTGAGGACCTCCTGCCCCATGTTTTTGTTCTTATTTTCTTCCTCCATAAATCTTTGTTGAAGGACTGAATAATCTACTTGGAGCTGAGAAAGCTGATCTTCTTTGTTCATTAACTCGTGAATTTTCTCTTTGAGAGCTTGTACCTCGGCTTTCAAATCTCTACTCTTAGCCTCTTCCAATCGAAATCGGTGTCTCAGCTCAGCTTCCTGGCTCACAGCCTCCCCTTTCTCTATTGCTTTGTTCTTGGCAATTTGGTGCTTGATCTCCTCTAACTGCTGAGAGAGGAAGTTAGCTTTATCCTGCTCAGTTCTGAATTTCTGCTCCAGCTGATCATACTCATCCTCTGTCTTCATCAAATCCCCTTCCACTACCTCCAACTGTTGGAGACGCTTTTTCAGTCTCTCAATTTCAAGGGTTAGTTCCTTAATCTTATTATCTTCTGGGCAGGTGAGCTCAGGTCCTTTTCGAGACCTTCCTCTTGTTATTTCTCTTTCCACTTCTTCCATACCATCAAGTCTCTTCTTTAACAAATCAACACTGCAGCTTAATTCAGAGGATTTTTCTTCTTCACTTTTCAGTTTACCTATCAACTCATCTCTCTCCTTTGTCAAAGTGTACACTTTTTCCTCCATTTCAGATTTCAGTTTTAAAAGTTTCTTACTTTCTTCGATTAATTTTTCAGTTACATCCATAACTTTGCCTTGTTCCACCTTAAAATTTTTATTGAGTCCATCCACTTTTCTCTCTTCTTGCTTTATTTTTTCCATCATATTTTTCCTTTCATCAACCAGCATCACTGTAAATGACTTCAGCTTTGTGAGATCATCTTTGAGGCTCAATTCTGCCTTTTCCAGTCTACTTTCAGAACACTCAAGTTCTTTAACTCGGCTTTTAACTACCTCCAATTCATTTAGCAGGTCTTTGGTTAAATTCTTTTCTTTCTCCAGATTTAAGTGTAGCTGGGAGCATTCAGATTTACTCTTGCTAAATGCTTCTTCCAGTTTCTCCAGTTCAGACATTCTCTTCTGTAACTTCTCAACTTCAAGTTTGAGCTCCTTACTATGGTGTTCTTCCTCTTGCAGTTTCTTCCTCAGTTCCCTGCACTGGGATTCAGTTTTCGTGATCTCTTCATCTTTACCCTCCATTTCCAGCACACGCTTTCGGAGATTTTCCACTTCTGCCATGAGGCTGGAGTTTCCACATTCCCCTTTGGCAATTTTATCTCTCAATTCCTGAAGTTCTTCCTCTGCCTTTTGAAGATTTTTATTGGTCTCTTCTAGCTCCTCAATTCTTTGAGATAAGCCAACCAGCTTCAGTCTAAGTTGCCTGTTGTGAGACTCTTGGTTAGCCAATTTAGCATTCATCTCTTCATGCTCTTGAGAAAACCTAGAAGCCTTGTGTTCAAAGTCCACTTCTAACTTGAGCAATTTCTGTCTGTCTTCTTTGGATTTGGAAGTAATGGCTTTGAGCTTTTCTTCTTCTTCCCTCAGTTTCTGAGTAAGATCCTGTACCTTCTGGCTTTGCAGGCCAAGTTGTTCAATGTGCATTTGTCTTTCATCCACCAGCATGAGTGCAAAGGACTTGAGTTTGACAAGCTCATCTCTTAGTTTATTGAGACGCTTAGCATTTTCCTTTTCTTTGCGGGCTTGATAAGCCTTTTCTTGTTCAAGGAGCTTTTTCAACCTAGAAAACAAAATATATCTGTATATTAAAAGATTAATCAACAAATAGATTTATCTTAGTAAATAAAAAAAAATATTACCACAGTAAATCCCTTATGAACAGCTGTAATATCAACTACAAATAGCCATTAATGAAACTGATTAGAAAAATCAGGAGGCTAGTTACCTTTAGAGAGGGTAGTAACTCAAAAGGGGCCTGAGTTTGTTTCATTATTTACACGCTGGTTATAGAGGATTGCTCAGTTTATGAAATTTCATAAGCTAAACACTTAAAGAATACCTTTCCACATGAATTTTTAAATAACTATTAAGTAAAATAAAAGTTGTGCAATAATAATGACTATTATATGTATTATATACCTTCTGTATTCTAGGCAGTAATATCTACTTTATTCTCACAACTCTGTGAGATGTGTGTTGCTACCATCATCCTCAGGAGGAAAATGAGCCATGGGATTATCCATATATCACACAGTTAGTCAGCAACAGTGCTGGGATACCAACTCAGCCAGTAGGGCTCCAGAATCCTTACTTATCTCTGCATCATTCAACTCCAAGAGAAAATTTTACTTAAGTGAAAGAGAAGATCCAGAAAAGAAGAACCTTTGGGTTTTCTTTTTAAAACCCTTAAAATAAATTATGCAGCTATCTATGTGATAGGGACAAAGTAAGACAGACCATCTGACACACAAAAAAATGATCTACATAAGCTGATTTTAGTTGATATCAGAACTGGCAAAGGATTTGGTCTCAGTTTTCTGATTTAAACAAATTTTCTTAATAGAGAACTAGGTCAAGAGGAAAACTGAATCACTCAGTACAAAAATGTGGTAGTTGTAGGAATCGTTATGTTTCATATGTATGAAATGCATTTTCTCTGTGATGTATGTAAATAGCTTTAAAAACAAGGAATATATGTATGCCAGAGAAACTATTTACCATTCTTGTGTTGGTCATTTAACTTGTATCAGATCTTTTTTTTTTTTTTTTTGTACCAGGGAATGAACCCAGTGGGGCTTAACCACTAAGACAGATCCCCAGCCATTTTTATATTTTATTTTGAGACAGGCTGTCAGTTGCTTAGGGCCTCACTAAATTGCTAGGCTGGCTTTAAACTCATGATCCTCTTGCTTCAACCTCCCAAGCTGCTGGGATTACAGGTGTGTGCCATTACACCCGGCTTGTATCAGTTTTTAATAGTTTCCTTTATATACCCACAGAAACGTATCTACCAGCCAATGGTGGCTCGTACCTGTAATTCCAGTGGCTCTGGAGGTTCACTGAGGCCAGAGAATTTCGAGTGCAAAACCAGCCTCAGCAATTTAGCAAGGCCCTAAACAGCTTAGCAAGACCCTGTCTCAAAATAAAAAAAATTTAAAAAAGGGTTGGAGATGTGGCCCAGTGGTTAAGCACCTTGGGTTTATATATATATGTGTGTGTATGTGTGTATATATATATATATATACACACATACACACATATATATATATTTATAATATAATATATATTTTATATATATCATATATTAGTGTAAGAATGCATCTTAGTACTTAATGTTTATAAGTTATAAACAACCACTAATCTGTATCTATTAGTTTTACGTATATTTTATTCTTTCAATGTACTTCACACCTTTATTATTTGAATTGATTCATTCCACACTTATGACTATATTAACTATTAGTCAAGTAAATATTATTTATCTCACATTGCATTATGTAAGAAATGATTGGATACAGCTATAGATGATATTTATAATTAGAGCCATTTCCAGATAATTACCATAGAAATGATTCTGGTGATGTCATTAAGATTTTTTTATAGAATTTGTTTTATAGAACATATGCTGTAGCTAAACATCTCTTAATTAAACACAGCTTCCAAAAATCATTATGACTTCTTCTCTAAAATGAAAGGGAAAGATAGTTTTCAAATCCTATAAACTCACATGAACAATACTGTAATAGCTTAACTAAGTGTTGTTCTTACATATATTACAGAGCACTTTATTAATCATCTTATTACATGGAGGAATAGAGTGACTTAAATATTATAGAAACCATAAAAATGGTTAGTAATAAGGCTGAAGGAGGTGAAAGCAAAATAGGGAAGATGAGAAAAAGGGAGCTGACATTTTCAGGTGGCATTGGGGGCTACTGACAAGAAAATCTGTCCCCGGGGAACAGATTTTTCAGGTCCTAGAGAATTTTTAGTCTTAATATTATTCAAGAGGCTCTTAAAAGCTCATTCGGAACTCTAATTTTGGCTAATACTTAATTCTAAATAAATAAATAAAGGATAAAAAGAAATTTCCCTATATGATATGTTAAGTGCCTTATTATTTCACTTAATTTTCACAATAATCCTTTAAGCAAGGCAATACTGTACCATTTTTTAATAAGGGATATCATTGGATTTAATTAAAGGAACATGGCTATGAAGAGCAGATTGGGATTTTGTATCATTCCCTGATACAAAAAAAAAACTGTATATTTGAACAAATATTGTTTATTCATAACAATGCTATTCCTCAAATAGATATGTTGGCTAGACAGTTCACATCTACAATACTTAGGTTAACTTCATCTTGCATGGTTCAATCTATCTTAGATTTGTCAAGATCCCCTTTGGACTCTTTTCATACAACATTTCAGCTTATTCCTAGCACTGTGTCTCTGGTCAAATGACCCCAATCATTAATAACAAGACAGGTCAATGCACAGAGCCCTCAAAACACTCTCAAGATCTCCCTCCTGCTGACATCAATCCATTCAGTAGCATGGATGAAGTCATTCAATTAGCTGTTGAGCCCACTGGACTATTCATTCTTTATTTCTTCAGAGCTCTCAATCTTCCCTTGTGAACCTGTTCTAACTACATCTTCCTCATGGCAATCAAATACAACCAGTCCTTCCTGTTGCTTATGTTCTGAATTTAAAGTCATTGTTGAGTCCTTTATTTCTCTCACATCCCTACATTCAGTTTCTCAACAAATTATGTCAACTCTATCATCAAATTACATCCCCAATCATTTACTTCTCACCTCCTCCATTCCTATCACCCTGGCCCAAGCCACCATTGCTAAATCCCCCTAATCTGACTCCCAGCTTCTCCTCCTGCCTTTCAGTGTTTTATCTTCCCAAAAGCCTGGATGATCCTAAAGTGAAAGAAAAAAGTGTGTGTATGTGTGTGTGGGGGGCAAATCAGATCATATCAATCTGCTTAGAAACAGAAGGAGAAATAGGCAAATGGATATAGAAAACATGCAGAATTGGATCAATATTTTAATGATATTAAACACACACCACACACACACAAGAGCTATTAACATGCTTCCTCTTAATCTAAAGCTCTTTGGTTTTTCTTTTAGCCACAGTTCAGTTAATAAAGAAAAAACTGACAGTATGCCAGTATTAATAAATGAAAAAGTAATTATACAATACTACAAAATAATGAATGTAGATACTGCTCATCAATGACTTTGAAAAGGATACCTCCAGACATTATATACATATGTACCCATCTCCACCCATAAAATATTCTTGCCAAAAAATTAGACCTGATCATATCAAGCTGTAACTAATTAGCTGTAACTAATTACTAGATTAGTTATAGTAATTAGCTGTAACTAATTACTAGATTATAAGAAAGAGAGGGTCAAGAAACTACTAAATGACATCACCATTATGAATCAGAAAAATACAAAATGTGGGCAACTGCATATCATGAACAACCTAGTTTCTTCAATAAATACATTGCAGGATGAACAAAGAGCAGGGCTGAGGATCTATAAATTAGAAATTTAGAAGACATATCAACCAATTATCTTTTGGATTCTTATGCACACTTTTTAAAATGATACAATTGGAAAATGCATGTTGTTAAGGAATTATTATTAAATTTTAGGTTTGATAATGAATTGTAACAATATTTTAATGTCTTTTAGAAATACATATTGAATATTTGTGAATCAAATGATTTATCTGGGATTTATATCAAAATAATCCAAGGGAATGGGAATAGATGAAATTAGACTGATCATGAGTTCATTACTGAAGCTAAGTATTGCCTGAGTCATTTATTTCTCTTTATGATAGGAGATGTTGTTACTGAGTCGTTTATTTCTCTTTGTGATAGTTCATTACACTTTTCCATTTTTGTAAATGTTTGAAAATTTCCACAATGAAAAATTTTTAATCCCCTTTTGGAATCTTTAACTTTCTTCTCTTCCCCAAGTCTCAGCTCCTTTGATCTCTTGCAACATTACTACTTTTCTTACAGTGTTGTGTAACTCTCTCTTTAAAAAAAAAAAAACAAAAAAAAAAAACACTTTTTTTGTTTTGTTTTAGGTGGACACAATATCTTTATTTTACATTTATGTGATCCTGGGGATCCAACCCTGTGCCTCATGCATGCTAGGCAAGCGCTCTACCACTGAGCCACAACCCCAGCCCCAGTGTTGTATAACTCTCAAGTTTGTCTGTGATTGTTAGTGATTCTTTCATTCCTTCCCATGTTTACAAAATTAACTTTGTAGAGACTCTCACTTTTTCTTCCTTATTGGAATCCATCTGATGCTTAGTCAAATTTATGTTAGAGAAAATATCCTTACTATGTTCTGTTCTACAGATACTTGTTAATATCTCTTTCCTTTTAAAAGTCTAAGGTCAAACTTTTGGGTGGAAGAAAGAGGAAGTGAGAGTTTTTTAACCTTATCCGAATGTTGCATTTTTTTGATGACCACCATACTTGGAACAGTTGTCCATCTGTGTTCCTTAAGCTTCAGGGGTGCACACTTTCCTCTAGTCATACCCACTTCTTTTCCTTGGAAAGCAATTGGTGGAAGATTTTATGAATCTATCTCCCCGACATTCTTGAGACTTCCACTTTTTAATCATTTCTCCACATTTGTCAGCATTAGTCCCAGAAAAGCAATTGTGTCTTTGCTTCTTCAATATGTTGTCACTTGTCACCATCCTAATCCATCAGACCCCGTTTTGATATACTGATGTCACTGAAAAGTCATCCTAGGCTTATTTCTCAGCCAGTCCATACCAATTTCCATTCTCAGCACCCTGTTCTTCAATCCTGGTATGTATGTTTCTCTGTCTTTTGAGAAAGGGGACAGGTTAAAACTAGAAAGGGCATGACAGTAATTAAAGATGAATGAACCTCAAAAGAGGCAAGCTTGCATGCAATTTGAAGTCTTCAGTCACAATGAATTTTCTCCCCACTAGAACACAGTGCAAAGCTAAGCAGCTTGTTGACATGATAGGGCATGGTTTTATCAAATCACTCAGGAAGAAGTAATACTTTTTAATAAATCATCTCTGTTCCTCAAGGTGGTGACTTTTATAATAATTATCCAGAAATTATCTAATATTCCCAATATATTGTGCAGGACTAGACTTAGGGAGAGATGGATGAGTCTCAGTTGTTTAGCTGCAGAGTCAGATCCTATTTTTATTTGAAATTTTGATATTTTCCTTTAATTCTAACTTTTTAAAATAGCACATTAAAATATATCTTGACTACTGACTCTTTTGGCATTCCCTTAAATTTGTATCCCAGGTGTGAGTCTCACTGTATCACCCTAGCTGCAATCTGATTACTGGGTGCTAAAGAATAATTTTTTGTGTGTGTTTGTATTTAAAGAAGTGGTAGATCCTTCATAATAGGACATAAACTTTTTAACTTTGTTTTTGTTTTACATTTCTATAGTAGTGAGGATGAGTTTACAAAAGCCATTATGCACTTTTTCCTCTTCCCCTCTTGTGAACACCAATGGTATTTTAGAGTATCTGATCTAATTTTTTTTTTTACCTTAGCCCCAAGCCAAGGGGGCAGAAGTCCTCTCACACCCTTTCCCACTTTGAAAAAGAACTTGGTGTTACAAAATTGAAAGACAAGACAATAAAACTAGTCAAATTGTTGCCAGTAGCTTTTGTGAACTGCTTTCACTTCATCAGAGATGACCTTGCAATTATATTTGTGATTTTACATTATAGAATAATATCCTATAAATTTAAAAATAATCCAATGATGTCATTACATTTGCTTCATTAGCATAGTCCAAGTAATGCAAATACCAAACACATCAGAATCTCAGGCAGGTTATCACAAATGAAGTTTTACTCTTCATCTGATTTTAGGAGAATTATATATAATTCTGCTCTGAAATAGGCATATTAATGACATAGGTCTCATTGAAAATTATAAACAAGGTTATGCATTATGGACCTTTTGTGGTTAGCCCAATAACTCATCCAAAACTGAACTGATTATGAAGTTAAACCCATAGCAATTTATCTTTAAAATGCACAGATGGCAGCAAATGAAAACCACAAAATGCTCATGGCTAATAACAAATTATCCTTGATGAAGATTATGGGATTCACTATTACCAGTTGAGAGCACGTTCCATAGATGTTTGCAAACAGTGGGTGGCAGCCAGACTCCATTGTAAAATACTAATTTAGTCCTCAAGAAAGTCTAGTAACATGCTGATTTAAATTGATAAATACCATATTTAAAATTAAATCAATTAGTATTCTGCTAGTAAATAGCTCTTCATCATAGTAAAAATGTCTAGGGAATAGGTAGTTATTTGCTCATATGAAACCATAGAAATTGTTAGCCTATTCTGATTGTTTGCTGTCAATCAGGAGGCTAGTGATAAAAAAAAGATACATTATAAGGTAATGTAAAAAAAGTGCCATTTAAATACAGCTTTAAGTATAGACTACTGAGGGACACCCAAGTGTGGGGATGTGGATGGAGGAAGTCCTTACTAGGGGTTTTTGCAACTATTCCCAATACTCATGCTATCAAGGTACAGCCCATAAGGCACTTTTGTGAGAGTTGGATAAAGGTCCCCTTTCTGTGGAACTAGTTTCAGGCTGGGGTATGTTGGGTGATGTACTGAATTAAAACTGAATTTCAACTCCTATCTTTCAGATTCAGGAGCTCTGACAAGCTACCACCCATAAAACTGCAGTGGACTGAATACTTTTATCATACCTCCCCAAATTCAAAAATCCTAATCCTCAATGGAATGGTATTAGAAAGTGGGCCATTGGGAGGTGACCAGGTTATGAGGGTAGAGTCCTTATGAATAGGATTAGTGCCCTTGAAAAAGGGACCCTCAGTGGATACAAAGAAAAAAGGGTCATCTAAAACCAGGAAGAGGGCCCACATCAGAATCTGACCATGCTGGCACCCTGGTGTTGGACTTTCAGCCTCCAGAACTGTGAGAAAAACATTTCTAAGTCACCAGTCTATGTTATAGCAGGTTGAACTGACTGGACAACAGTACACAAGAGTCCTACTGGCTTCTTTCTCATACTTCCAACTTCAGTTTGTATATGCTTCCCCACACATTATTAACAAAAATGAAATAAATGTCTTTTATTGTGTTTCCATATTTCCTAAATCATTCAAAGTCCTTTACAGACTTTCACATTGGTTCAATGAAATAGTTTTAAAACTAAAGAAAGCAGGTATTATTCTTTCTTTTTGATGTTTCATGAGGAACAGAAAAAATTATGAACTGTATAAGTTTGTCATCCAAGCATGTGACCTGGAGCTCTCCCTCCCAGTGGCCCCTACATCTTCCCCCCTGCCCCAAAGAGGATTTCCCTTTCCCATTCCCAATGGAAGGGTTACCAAGGTTCATCACACCTAATTTTTGAATGCTTCATCTAGGAGACACTTGTGTGTGACCACAGATAGCTCTCCCTCACAAAATAAGTCGAATGAATGTATGTCCTTAGGGAAGCCAGAGAGGAGGGAGGATGTGTAGACACAGGTAGGTTGGTAGGTTTCTTGACATCACGGTCTGAGGATGTTCTCCCACAGGCAAGTGGAGGGGCCTCCTCTGTGGGATGTACTTGGGATCACACAGGTGATGAGGGAAGGAGCCTGAAACAGGAGTGAAATTTCCTAAGACTATTCAAACAAGTTGAAGATAATCCAGGAAGGTATCAGATGCCTCCTTTAACTCTGTACATGCATTTATAGAGTACTGTATACAATACATTATGGGAGTTCCTGGTATCAAAATATATCCTATTGTGGAGCTGTGGTTGTAGATCAGTGGTATAGCGCTTGCCTAGTATGTGCGAAGCACTGGGTTCAATCCTTGGCACCACATAAAAATGAATAAATAAAAATAAAGGTATAAAAAATGTTGTATCTGTAATATATATATATATATATGTGTATATATATATATATATATCCTATTGTAAAACTTTATATTAAGATACTATTTATCTAATTTATCTATTGGATAAATATTTTAATAAATAAAATTTATTTAAAATAACGGACATAAACTTAAATAGCAAATTTACTCAAGTACATAAATTTCTTATAGTAGTGAATTTCCATATATTTATGTACTCAGAAAAGTAACCCTCTCCCTCTTTAAAATGGCAGTAGAACTTATTGCCATTGCATCTAAAGGACTTTTTAAAATGTTTTAACTATAAGCTTATGTTAAATTTGCCTAATAATCTAATAATTATTTAACCCAGTTTGGGAACAACTTTAAAGATATGCCAAAAAAAAAAAGTCACAATAATAAGCAAACTCCAAAACCCCAGACTTAATTTTGTATTCATCTTGACTACTGTTAATTTTAGAAACAAAAGGAAGGAGGAGGAAGAAGAAATGTGAACACCCTTCAGTTATAGAAAAGATATTAGGTTTTACAAGTAAACAGAAGTTCATCCAGTCACATGGAATTAAGAATCCAGGTAGATAAAAAGTAGTGAGCTCAAGATTTTCATCCCAGTTGAACTCAAGATTTTCACCACTTTAAACCCAGAGACAAAACATTATTAACAATTAGTGTTACACAAATTAAATCTATACCAATGAAAACCAACAATGCCATCTGCCCTTATATTCAGACTTCTTTAAAATGAGTTATAGGAATCTGAAATCATACTGTAAAAATTTGTTTTTAGTGAAATTAAGTTTTTGCTGTGAAACATTCATGCCCCTTGTAACCCAAAAGAGCAGTAAAGACAAACTGATTATTTTGATCACTCTGCTAAACTCAGACAATGTTTTCTGACAGTTTGAAAAACTACTAAAGTTGAACTTTTTACACAATTATTTAACATAGTCCGAATTTTAATTACCACTTTGAAATTAAACCTCCTATTTGCTTTAGTATTCTTGTTATCACTGCCACACTGTTTCAGAACAACAGGGCTTTCTTTGGATCACTATGCATTCTAATTCATTGCCAACTTTTACAGGACTTTTCCACATATGCAAGAGATCTGAAGAAAATCCACATAACAACTTAAAAAAAAAAAAAACTTTGAAAACAGTATTTTACCTCAAATAAGTTTTTGCTTATCAAGAAATCGTAAATTAGAAAATATATTTATAGTACATAGAAAGGTTATGAAAAGTCTTCAGAACACAAATAGTTGGACTAATGGTAGTAAGAGATTTTTTTTTTTTCAGTTCTGATACAAACTCCCCAAGGTTTTTGCAGAATGAAATTACTCTTCCCCTCCACAGAAAAACAGGAGCACTCCTCATACCCAAAAGGTGCATCTTGGTCAGTTGCAGTCAAGGATTCCAAGGCATCAGTGACAGTCACAATAAGCTGGTAATTTTCAAGGGTTGTCACCATCCACACTCGGTAAAACCTGTAGCCGCAAGCTGAAAGGTTGTGGAGTCCTTACAGCCCTTGTCAGAAGACTGGACACTACAAATGTCCAAACCCTGCTTCCAAGATGCTCTCTGCAATAACACTTAGAAATAAGCTCACTGCCAAGTAAACCTATTAACAAATGAAACACTCATGGAGGAGAGCAACCAAACATTCCTTAAATCGGAATAGATCTTGACTTCCTTACCTTAATACTAGGAAGCATAGTAGCTTTGTTTTTGTTTTTGTTTTTTATAAGGGGGTACTGAAGTTTGTTCAACAGCAGCAGGCCCTGCTCAGCCCCCTACTCCATGGGGAATTAACCGTCACATTCCAGCCCTGTCATCAGAACAATGAAAGGTGAATGTTGTGCAAAACAGCTTGGGACCACTAACTGATGATGTCATTCCTCCCTTATATGGTTCATTATTGTGCAGATTTACTTTGGTCTGTGAGAAGGGGTGGAGCTGCCCTGGACTGGAGGGGAAAGGCAGCGATTAAGAAGCCGACAAGTGAGCGGGAATTATGTTCCACACTGAGGAAAATGCACTGGGGAGAGGGGTGAAGTTGGGGAGGAAGAATGAGATAAAGAAAAGATATGCATAAAATGTCAAATGGGCCTCACTCCTGATTTTTCAAACTAGCTAAACTCTTGTCCAGTTCTATTCAGCACACACTGCAATTTAAATAGGGATCCCACTAGAGCCTCATTGGATTCAGCTACAGGGCAGAATTCATGTTTCCACTAACTTGCCTGTGCATTTGTGTATATCTAAATGAAAACACTACAGTGTGGACTACAGAATGCCAAATACCTTAGTTTAAAGATAATTTAAAAATGGTTTTGCCTGAATTTTTTCCCCTAAAAGTGACTTATAAGTGGGAAAAAAACCAACCGATACTCTCCATACAAACAAAATGGGTGAATATGTTCAGCCAAATTTCAGTAAGTATCCATGTCATCATTCCTGCAGGTTGTTTTCAAAATCTTCTAGCACTTTTAGTTTTCTCTCTTCTTCTTTTTCTCCTCCCACCCCTTATTTTCTTCCCTCTTTTCTTCCTTACCTCCTGAGTGATAAATTCAGTCCAAAAGCCATTAGGTAAATTAAAAGATCCAGCATAATTATTCCTAGCCCATATAGACAGAATACGTATAATACATACATTATGAAATTCCACTTTCATTACAAAGTTAAAATATTAGTCTAGATAACTTTAAAGCTAATAAAATTGTGTACAGTGCATTTTTAAGCCCTCAAATATCTTTTATATTACATAAATAGAAGCTGCTGGGTTATGGCATAGAAAAGAACATGAAGAAAAAATACGTTTGAGATAAAAATCATTGTCCTCCCTACATTCCTTCACTCATTTTCCCTTTTGTTCAATCATGCCATCATGCCTTTTTTTTTTTTTTTTTTTTTTTTTTTTTTTTTTTTTGGCAGTACTGAGCATTGAAGCCAACCTCTAAGCTACATCTCCCCAAGTTTTTTGATTTTTTTTTTTTTTTCTTCTTGAGATAGTGGCACACTAAATTGCCCAGGCTGGCCTCCAACATCAGATCCTCCTGTCTTATACTCCCTGAGTGGCTGGAATTACAGGTGTATATCACTGCAACTGGCTCTGACTTCTTAATAGCATAAACTGAGTATTTCAAGATTGTAGTACTGAATAAATGTATTTTGATTATAGTCATTTTGATAAAAGGTTACATACAGCAATTTTCATGGATAAGGTAAAATTACTGATACTAATCAGTTCATTGTTTTATTTAACATGGATGGGAAAACTGAAATTGAACACAAAAGAAGAATCTCCACCATGGCCTGATATATGCAAAGCTGCACTGGTGTTGGGAGAGAGTGGGATCTTGGTCATTGATGGCTGAATCTGGGTGTGGCAACTCCTTAGTAGATAACTGGGGGTATCTTTTAGAACTCTTCTGGCTTCAGTTTACTCAACTGCATAAAAAGGATATGGATTTTAACTTGCAGACTTGTTATGAGAATTAAATAAAATAAGTAAAGACCACAGAGTCAGACATAAAGTGGGTCCACAACAAATAATAATATTTTTATTCACAGTTGGTTAATTTTGATGATAGCATTTTGCAAAAGTACAAATTAATGTTCTAATTTTGACATAGATAATATAAATCCTTATGATAAAGAGGAAATTAAGGGGTTAGGATTGATTACAATGCAAATGAAGTCTTGCACTCAGTTTGCTTCTGATGATTCAAACTTGAGTTATGGTCCCAGGGAGGCATTGATTATGTTCAAAAACCATATAAAATCAATACTTAGAGATAAGTGATAATAGCAAGAGGAAATGTTTTATTACCTTTGAAAAATCTTTTTTAAAAATACCATGAATGTCAATCAGACTTGTTTTTCCTCCCTGTTTAATACCACTAAACAGCTACATTTGAGATTAATTTAAACTCCCATTAAAGCTCACTTAAAATGGTTATATTTATCATAATGAATTAACATTTTCTAGTTAACTGACATAATTAGGAGCCTATTGGAAACTAGAAGAAATATTTAAATGGTAAAAAATAGGCTTCTCTAGAGTCACAGTATTAGAAAATGTCCTACTATTAGATTCTGAGGGGAAGGAACCACATTTTCTGTGTCTTTCTATATTCAGGAAGTACGTTTCATTTACTCATTCTCAGATTTTTAACTGGTTGTCCACTGAGAACCAGTGCACTGGGGATATGGAGTAAATAAGATAGACAAGGTTCCTGTGATGATGGTGATAAGCACCCTAGAGAAAGAGGCAGTTTTGTTCAAAGGGAATGACTATGGGCAGGGGGCTTGCTCTATAGAGACTTTCCTTTAAGCAGTGAAAAGTGAGGCTACAGGGTCAGAATGAACAAGCCATGCCAAGAATAGAGGCCAGGGACTCCAGAAAGGCTGCTCCAGGAACGCTGCTCCAGGAACATTGCTCCAGGTCCAGGCCTCGATTTATTTAGCCCCAAAACTTAGAAGATTCCATCCCCCAATCTAATCAGAAACATAGCCACTACAGTGGTCCTCTCTTATTTGCAGGTTCGCTTTCTATGGTTTCAGTTACCAGTGATCAGCTACGGTCCAAAAATATTAAATAGAAAAATCTATTTTTACATAACATTGTTAGAGTGTATCATTATAATTGTTCTATTTATTTTAGTTATTGTTGTTAATATCTTACTGTGCCTAATTTATAAATAAAACTTTATCAAAGGTATGTGTGTATACATAGGGTTCTGTGCTGTGTGTGGCTTTATGCATCCACTGGGGATTTTTGGAACTAATCCCCTATGGATAAAAGCTATATATTGCTATGTCACTGAACTTTCATGCAAGGAATTTGTGGTTGTTTCTATGAAACAAAGAACAAACATAAATGTACTGCTTGCTAAAAACTGTATGGGTGGCAAAATTTAGTTAGAGATTTGTTTTCATTGGGACATATTATTTGTTATGAGTTGCTAATATTTTCAATAGGATCTGACAACTGGAACAAGAAAAGTTGACTTGGCCTGATTTACCACATGATGGTAAGGAATTGGATTTTATCCTGACAGTTCTGATTTATGAGTAATATGTAGAGAATGAACTTGGGAACAGGGAGGACAAGATTGGAAACAAACTGTCTAAAAGAAGCTATTGTAGTGCCCAGCCAAGCAATGTGAGAGGAACTTAGATAAGACTTAACCTTGGACTAGGACAGTGGCAATGATTTGGAAGAAAATTGGATAAAGTACAAATTTTAATTTGGAAATGGAATCAATACAACTCATTGGTGGTTATATTTGTAAAGTGAAGAATGAAAGAAGAACTAAGAATTACGAGGATTTTAATTTGAGTAACGAGGTGAAAGTACTTTTAACAAAAATAGCCATATTGGGAGAAATAGATTTAGAGGAAGTAACCAAGAGTTCCATTTTGGATATATTAAGTTTGAGAAGCCTATTAAAAATCCAAATGGGCTGGTCTAGTATGGACATTTACTCCATTATAATTTACTTAGTGAGTTAAATAAAATTTTTCTTGTGAGGAGAATTAGTAAATTTTTTTCCTATGAATTATATACAACCAATAGAGCCTCCTCCTTCTTAAGCTTTTTAGTATATATTAACTGAAATGTATTAATGTTATATAATGCATGTGGTTAGTGTTATTGTAATTATGGGGTCCCCAGCTAAATCCTATGACCACTGTGGGCCAAGATCTTCTAAGAACAATCATAACTTTAGAGCACTGGATCTTAGAAATAGTATCCATCTAGTTGCCATTGAGCATCATGACCTGACCAAGTGACTTAAAACCAAGTGTTCTTAGAATTGTTCCTTATTGAAACTGATCAATGTAATGGGAGGTGGGGTAGAAGAAGGAGGAGAAGGAGGAGGAGGAAGAAGAGGATGAGGAAGAGGAGGAGATTCTTAGCATATGGCAAACAGGAAATATCTCAGTGTGTGGGCGTCACTGGGCTTGCCAATTCATTGTGCTTTCATCTCAGGAGACATTTTGTGCAGCAGAGGAAGTTGTTCTCCAGAAGTCTGAGGAGTGGATGAACAGGGTGGGTGTCAGTGGAGGGAATAGAGTGAGCAGGCAGGAAGATCATCAAAGGACAGACTAGAAGTGCTGCACTTGAGTTCCTTAGTTGGGATGGGTGTATTCTTCAGGATCTCTCCCTGGAGGCCTGGGATAGTAAATAAATCTGGGCAGTAGTTCTGCACACAATTATGCCTCCTTCCTTGGGAGAAATAGCATCCAAATCTTCTAGTATGTTACAGATCTAGGAGAGGTCAGATAAATCTGAGAGCATTAGAAAGCTAAACAAACAGAAAGAATTGGAAGAGGAGATGGTGAGTGTAGATACTGGGATGAAATTAGAACATTTTACAGATTAGAATATAAGATTTGGTGACATTGTGATGAATGATAAAAATTAAGCAGACTGGAGTATTCCTCCCATCTAAATAGCACATGGGATATGCAGCAGCCATAGTCCAGCCTTTCTAGTTTTTTTTTTTTTTTTTTTTATACTTCAGGTCATATATATGTGCTTTCTTAGGCATTTGAGAATAAATACATAAAATAACTCTCAATGAATTCTTATAGGATATTAGGAGCTATGTAGAAAATAAAAAGAAAATCCTTAAGGTACAGCATTTCTGAACTCAGTAAGAATGAGTGAAGATTAAATAAATTTGCAGCTGAAGCTCACATTCAGCCCCTGAATATTATTTGAGTAGTTTCTTGGCTAAGAGTTCACATCCAAGAGCTGAATATGTTATGCATTGAGCATGAAAGACCCAACCTTTGATTAATCTTTTCTGTTCAAACTTTTCACCACATGAAGTACTTTCCAAACACAAGCATTCTTGGAAAAAGAGTGCACACATGGTCAAGAAGCCAGAGAGGAGCAACCTCCAAACATTGAAAACACCACCTTCCCAAGGTCCAGCTCCCTCTCTGGAGTCCAGGATTTGTAATGCTAATCTGAATACCTTCTTCTACCCTGGAAAAAAAGTAAAAATATAAAAGTAATGTACTTGTTCACTCTGGTGTTAAGACACATTTTCCCAGCACTTTCCTTCCTTAACTCTTTCTTGGTGTATGGATTTGTGCAAAAATGTTTATCTGGGATTGAATCCAGAGTTAAATACAGGTAATTAGTATAGAATAGGTAAATTGGATCAGACTGAGAAAATGGAGGCCAATTTGAGTCTGGGAAGTTGGAAACTGCCCCTGGGAGATTAGAGCCCTTTGACACTACTCCTCCCCCCAAAAAAGGTTGTTAATGAAACAACTCCTGAGCAGTGTTGCCAATCAACACCCCAGGGCAGCCACTCCCATCCAGCTAGCATTCCACCTAGGCCCTTCCAGCCTACCTGCTTACCCCCTGGCCATACCACAGACATCCCCTAATCACTATGCAGGATAAAGGGAGAAGTATGAAGGAGAACAAGGGAAACTTTAGATGTATAAAGGGACAGGACTTCCTCATCCCATGGATTCTGCCTTTGAGTGCCTTTCTTCCACCTAGGAGATGTCTGTTTTACTATCCTTTAATAAAACTTCTTACTTTCTACTCTACAATTGCCTTGGCGTGCTTCTCTGGTATTATACTTCAACATTTGAGGAAGCAGGTCACTGGCAGTATCAGTAATTTATGTGGTGACAAATAGTTGCCAATTTAGAATAGCATTCCCAAAGTTTTTCATTTTGGAGAATAATCTCACATCACCTTTTAATATTTGATTTTGTCTACAGTGTTGCAACATGCTATTAACTCAATTAAAAACTCAATCCAATTATATTAGAATTTGGGGAACAAAAACTCCTACTCAGTTGCTGAAAATTTTCATCTTTAAATCAGTTGTTTTTGCAACTTGGATTCATTGTTCTCTCTGGAATTTATATACCTTTGATAATGCTTCAGTTCGTTAAAAAACAAAAACTCTATTGGAAACTTTGGGTTTGCATTTTTTGACATAAAGAATATCTGTTCAGAATTGTTCAATTGCCTGGCATTATAGTTGTCTGAAGTACAGTGATCCTATAGAAGTATGGATAGATCAGAAAACATTGAAAAAGAAAATCTATCACTACAAAGTCCTGTTTATTCACTGCCTTTGTGTTTGTCACATGGCTAGACTCTGAGGCTATAATTACTGACTGAAAATGTGTTTGTTAAAGTACCATTCTAGCTGGATTGTTTCCTATTTCCTGATAATTTTCATTGTGTGTTTCTTAAAACTTGTCATCTGGGCTGGGGCTGTAGCTCATTGGTAGAGTGCCCGCCTTGCACGTATGGGTTCTATCCTCAGACCACATAAAAATAAATAAAGATATTGTGTCCAACTACAATTTTAAAAAAAATAAATAACAAAACAAAAAAACTGTCAGCTGCTTAAGTTCTTTAGGGCTGATTAACAGTGAAAAATAGGCCTGAGCTTAGATTTGCATATATTTACAGTATCACATGATAGTCTAATTTTTTATCTAAAAATTATAAGGTAAATCCATAATAGATTTTTCTAAATGTGTAAATTTATATCTGGATTTCATTCACTAAATAGTATGCAGAACTTCTGTGAAAAATACATGCAGTTAAATCCCTCAATTTGTAAGAGCTCTTCAGAAGAATTTTTTTTTTCTTTTCTTCTGCTTTTAAAGCAGTTTGTTTTTTCTACAGCTGTTGGGAAAAGAAAGTTATTCTCCATGTTATTCTAATAAGCCAGTCCAAACTGTGATTAATATATTATTCTTTTAAAGATACAAAGTGTCTCCTGTCACTTCTTTTTAATTTATTAAATTTTTAATATAGGAAGTTATAGAAATAAAGCAGTAAATTTATGACCTCAGCAAAATTACTGTAGGAGTTTTTCTTCCAAAGGATGCTTATAGTTACTACATATTTTACTTCTCATAAAATTTTATGTGGCTAAAAATCTCAGTATTGCTTTTTTGTAGAAAGTAAGTCATCATTTTTTAGCTACATATTTAAAAATTATGTTTTACTTCTCAAATATAATTTTTTATTACATAGGATTAAGCTGTCCTTTGGAAACTTAAAAAGTAAATGTTTTATTTTCCCCTATAAATCAAAACTGTTAGAGGATGGTTCTTCTGAAATGGTAGAAACCAGATCAGGCCAGAGGAAAATGATCCTAAGTAAAATATGGTCAGTTATTCCCCATGTTTATAAATAAATTATCTCAGTATACATAAAAATGACTATAATAATGGCCATTACTAAGGGATCCAACTTTTCCAATTGACTTGGAATTCCATCTTTAAAATATATTAAATTTCTATATGTACTATAATCTATCTCTAGGAATTCTATCAGCTCCATTGATCTATTTATGTACCAATAACATTTCAAAACATTAGCCTTAAAATAAATTTTTCTTTCATGTAGAAAACTTTTCTACTGTTTTTTCCCCAAAATTTTAACTATTTTGTGGGGGTGGTCTTCATACTGGGAATTGAACTCAGGTGCACTAGAACATTGAGCCACATCCCCAACCCTATTTTGTATTTTATTTAGACATAGGGTCTCACTGAGTTGCTTAGCACCTTGCTTTTGCTGAGGCAGACTTTGAACTTGCAATCCTCCTGCCTCAGCCTCCAGAGCCGGGATTACAGGCATGCACCACGGCACCCTGCTAACTATTCTTACTTGTGTGGTTTTTATATGAACTTTAGAACCACTACATTTAGTTCCCCCATAATTAAAAAAGAATTTTTAGGACCACATTAAATTTGGTATCTTTATTAGAATTACATTAAATTTACAAATATAGGGAGACTTGACATCTTTATAATGATAAGTCCTAGCATGTAGTAAGTTTCCATGGCTCTAAGTCTTTTTCATGTCTCTAGATAAAATTCAAGATGTTTCTTTATGTAAATCTTTCACATTCTTAAGTTTATTACTAGATAATTCATTTCTAATTTAGTATAATTTTATCATATGGAAATATAAAAACTTAATTTTTAAATATTGATTTTATGTAGATTTTTAACTTGCCACCTTACTTTATTGACCTCACTAAATGTTTCAGTTTTATTGAGTCTATCCACAATTAAATTTAAAAAACAGTTGCTCCCAAACAGAGCTTACTTTTCCTATGTTTTGCATTGTTTTCAAAATGTCTGAGTTGTGATTTAGTGAAATTTAATATAGTTGTTCTCCAAGTGTTTAGTAAACAAGTGGGCAGAAGGAATCACTGTTCGGCATCATATGCTATGCCTTGTGGAAGGGACTTTTTTATATTCATTATGTCATGAACATAACTCATGATATAGGTGCTCAGTTATTCCCATTCAACAGAAGAAAAAAACAACAAAACAAGAATCAGAGAGGTCAGATAACTTATTTGAGGTCACAGATCAGTAAGTAGCAGGTCAGGATTTGAATTCACAGCTATTTAGTTCCAAATAAAATGCAGAAGACTAAGAAAATGACTGTCTCTAGGTTATAGATTTTGAGAAATCTGGCATCATGTAGCTAGAATACCCCAGGGAAGGAGGTGACTGAAGTTCAGGAGATACTGGTAAGCATCATCAATACTCTAAAACCAGCCACAATGCCACATAATTTCTCCTCAGCTTAAATATGGATTATGTTACTAATGAAGGGAATACTAATTGCAGGCCTTAAACTCTTTTGTGAAATACAATTACTTAAAATTTTTTGTATTTCTTATACATAATTTCTATTATGGGGTCCCATTCTATCAGAGGATAGAAACTTTACCTTAGTTCTGGGTAAGCTTACTCAAGTCAGGTTTCTCTTATTAAATTTGGAGACTCTTCTGGAAAGTCATGGTCTTCTGAGTAATTCTAGGGCTTCAATAATTTCTGGAACCGTTTGGAAGGTGGGTGGGAGATGATGTGGTAATCGTCTGTCCCTATTGACATCCTCTTGGGATGCACACTGTGGTCTCTGCTCTCATTTGTCAATTTGTTCAGGTTATAGATTCAAGCTGGCCTCAGAGACCCAGATGATCCTGGTACCCTGATTTCAGATTTCTAGCTTTCAAAACTATGAGAAAATAAATACCTGTTGTTTACGTCACACAACTATAGGATAGTATTTGTTAAGTTCAGCACACTAAGATACTCTTGGACTCCACCTAATAATCCCTTTTGTCTCAAATTTTCGTCACACAACTATAGGATAGTATTTGTTAAGTTCAGCACACTAAGATACTCTTGGACTCCACCTAATAATCCCTTTTGTCTCAAATTTTCCACACCAAATCTCTCTGAAATTTGTATTAATCTTTGCCTCATTCCACCCTCCAAAGCTCAGAACAAAATCTTTTGTTTTTGTTCGTTTGTTTACTTGGTTCTGGGGATTGAAGCCAGAGTCTGAAGGATGCTAAGCAAATGCTCTATCACTGAAATACATGCCCAGCCCAAAGCCTTCTTTTGAAATACCCACTTCCATGACATAGTTATCCTTGTTTCCTTGATTTTTTTCCTCTCAGGGAAGAATCTTATCGAAATGGGAATAAAGAGGAGTAAAAAACAAAACTTGGATACACTTGATTACATATTCCTTCTAATGCTATTCCTAGATCCTTGCTTCTGAAATCCAAAAGACAAGATCTTGGCTTCTCTTTTTTCCAACTCTTTCCCTTGAGGAAGTGGTTATTCTCTTGATTGACTGCTCAAAAGGGGACAAGTAACAGAAACTATTAGGTTAAAAGACTCAATTAATATCACTGTACAGCAAATTTTTATAACTGAGAATAGGTAAATAATAATGTCAAAGCTATAGCAATTATTATAATTGTATCACTTAGTCTCTGAGACTGTAAGGAATACAGTCACCTAGGTTGCCTAAGATGAGAGTTCTTAGAAAGAATATACCTATAAGTAAATTAATATGGAAAATTGCCTCTATTGCCAAACAGGCCCAGGGAGAACTGTGATACTATTCATTATTATTTATCATATACCTAAAATACCAGTAACTCAACAACAATGCTAGTAATCCAGTGCTTGTCATCTTCTCAGAAATTGGATGTCCACTGTAATCCTAGTCCTGGAGTAACTATTATTGACACTTTGAGTTTTTATGTTTTGGTGGATTTCTCCCATCTTGGACTCTTGTTGTTGTTGTTTTTCTTTCTGTCTATCTCATATGCCTCAAGAGTGTGCCACAATGGGTTAGTGGGTCACTATAAAATAGAACACATTATTTGGCAAAGTTGTCATGGTAGGTATCTCATAGGCCCCAGTCTCTCTTGTGTTTAAGCTATTAAAGGTTTCAAACTAACCACTTTAGAGACAACATGGCCAAGAGATGAGTTTGTTCACTACGTATTGTTTTATACATTTGAGAAATGTTGAAACACTGGAATATTTTAATAAAATTGGTCTGTCTTTTGCCCAAAAAATCAGGGTAGCAACACTGAGCCCACAATGTGAAATGGGGTCAGTCATCATCAGGTGACTTAATATTTTCCCATGCTCTCTCCAGTCAAGCAGTGCCTACCACTCATGCCAAGTGTGCTCAAGAGCTGGATCTACTTCATTCCATTACTGCCTGGTTCTAAAGGCACTTGAGTTAGAGACCACAAATTATCCATCTAACTGGTTGTGACCATCATCTACATAGTCATATGACAAGAAGAATAAGAACTCTGTGGAAATAACTTTTTCTAAATTTCCCCGAAGAGACCTCATCAGTGAATTAGAAACTTAAGAGTTCCAGAATCTATCTGATAATATCCTGAAAACTTTCTGGAAAAGAATAATTCTCTCAGATCTAGAGAGACTACACCATCCTTACCACTTGCCACTACAGGGTTCTCATTCATTATTGCTCATGTTTAAATTCTAATATTAATTACTATTCTTGCTTTTCCTAGGATTTTGGCACAATAAGGGGGATCAAATACTAAGTATCCGATAATTCTTACATGGTTTGTTAAAATCTGAAAGAGTAAATTGTGTTTCTTGCCTACTTTTCTCTCAAGTCTACTTTTTCGATGTTTTTCAATTTTCTTGTGGCCAGTTTTCTCCTCCCACCCTCTCCCCTTTGTATGATGTTAGCTCCTTCCTGGTCCAAGTCCTTTGCATTTGGTGGTAGTGGTGATGGTGATGTTATAAAAGTCAAATATGTTGAATATAATTAATCAAAACTTAGCCAGGTTAAGCCTAAGATCAGGAAAATATTGTCACTATCTTTTTTTTTTAAATATTTATTTTTTAGTTATTGGCAGACATAACATCTTTGTTTGTATGTGGTGCTGAGGATCGAACGCAGGCCGCAGGCATGCCAGGCAAGCGCGCTACCGCTTGAGCCACATCCCCAGCCCCTTGTCACTATCTTAATCTAGAGTAAAATGCAGTCATAGCTGACATTTATATTTAAACATAGCCCAATAATTGGCTCTGAAGCTGGTGGTACAGATTTCACTCAGATCACAACACTACAAGATCCCAAATCATAAAAAATGGTTTAACCCAATTTTGTGGATTAAAATTTTTTAAAAGAAAGGAAAATGTATTTGAGAAATATTTCTGTAACATTAAAATAAGTTAATTCATAACATAACCCTTAATTAATCAAAAACTTTCATTAATTGGATAGCCCATTTTATAAGGCATCCTTTAAAAAGTTATGTTAGTCTTAGATCTAACGCTGCTGGTTCAATGATTATGGGAATGAGGGTGCTATGAAGCCTGGGAGAAAGATCATATCTACAGCATTTTTGTACAGGTGGAATCTAATGAAATGAACCTCAAAAGGCATTTTTAATGATCTCTTTCATATTCATTTCAGAGAGCACCTTGTTAAGAATGAGTGACAACATGCTCCTAATTTCACCCTACTGATAATATTTTGGATTTTTAAGAGGATCAAATCCTCTAACCTCAATGTTCCAGTCCTCTTGCAATGCTGTCTTTTTGAGCCACTCTTATTGCTTGGTCCTTTCAAGTAAGGTGTAACATCTCTTACACCGTCCCACAGCCATCTCATCCTCATAAACATATATCTACCTAAGCTGTGCCCTAAAAGTAATATATCATCACCTCTGAGTCCTTTATTTTCATCACATTTTCCAACAGTAAGTGGAATTTTCATATCACAAGGATAAGAGGAATTGAAAGGTGGAGTTTGATCCTGCATAATTAAAATTAACTATAAAATAAATTAAGGCTAGTTCATTGAACCTGTGAACTCTAATTCCTATCCTTCCTTAAAAATCATCCCTCCAGTAGGTGTTATCTCATGACCAAGTTAAGTCTGTGAATTCCATGTACGGTCTAAGTCACTGGCTAGCTTTTCTAAGTCACCTTTCTTTCATCATGCATTGAGGAAAGGAGGTTCATTTTATTAAGAAAGTAAGAACTTGGAAGCAGAATAAGTTATTTTTCAAACCTTGATTCTGCTAATTAACTATTGGCAAGAGACCTTGGTGGAAAGATCTTAACCTCTCTGTTTCCTATCTGCTAATGGAGATAACAATTACACATAGTTTTGCAAGAATTAAACAAAATGAAATACATGCTAGTTTATCAGGGTGGTCAATAAAATTAAGTCTGCTACTGAACAGCCTTTAGCAGAGTGCTAAGAACAGAGAAGAGGGCTCAGTTGTTTTTGCTGATATGTTCCACTCATTGATTACTTTCTGCTTGATAACACTTAGACATTTACACAGCATCAGCCATCTTTTTCAGTAGAGTGCTTCCTTGTGATCTGAGCTACCAGTGAGAAAAGTCAATTTTGTCAAGATAAGGCAACTAAATCTAAGAAACTTAAAGATATTGTACCAGGAAAGGAGATGTGAATTTTTTTCTATAAAGTAGTTAAGAATTTTTCTGAAAAGGAGACTATTAGAGAAGAAGAATGGGACCAGGGGTTGGGGAGATGGAAAAATAAGGAAGGGTAATGTGGGAGTAGATATGATCAAACCATGTTTATATGCATATATGAAAATACCACAAGAAACCCATAATTCTGTATAATTGATATGTACTAACAGAAATAAAAAATATTTCTGAAGATTCCAGTCTCCTAAATCAAGTTTTCAGAAATAACAGATCTGAGTGGCATTTCCATATATAGGAAAACTAGTACACACTGTCCCATGGACCATCAGGCAAATGCTGAATACCCCTTCACATTGACATAAAGGAAAATACCAATTCAGGACATGAAGGCTTCCCCTAAACTCAAGCTCCTGCTTCTACAGTCTGGGCTTCACAGGATAAAGGATTTCTCTTGGGATGCTGATTTGTGCTTTTAAAGAATGAACTTATACTTGGAAGTCTTGCTGCAAGATTATATGATGATGTCATTATTTATGTAGTCCCAGCTGAGCCTATAAAATCCAAAAGCTTTACAATCTATATTTACAGTGATAGATTTAGACAGCATTTCCCCCACATCATTTACACACACACACACACACTTCTTTAAGTCTCAGACTGCTTTTTGATGTTAACTGTGTTTTCTCTATTTTGACATTCTTGGAGCAGCCCTAGTGAAGCTTAAGATTAAAATCACAAGTCTGCAGCTCAGACAGGGAATAAAGTACAAACCCTGAAGATGATCTCATGTGCTCAGAATTATACTTCAAAGATCAACTTCACTTGAAATGTAGCATTTAGACAAGGAGCTTTCTTTACCAATCTTAATTAAAACAATGAAAGACATTTTCATCTTTATTATTAAAAATGCTAATTAAACCAATACATTTTTCTGTTGTTTTCTCTTTTTAATTTGGGCTGTGACTATTTGTAAAAATAAATATATAATGATAATGGCTTATGATCACAGTCTGTTCACTTTAGAATAAAGGAAACCAGGAACAACATAGTACACATTTTAGTTGTATAATCTGTAGCACAAGATGAGTTTATCAACTCTTGAAAAAGTGAAAAATAATTTCTGCATTTATTATTTTTAGATTACAATAGGGTAAGGTCAGGGGCAATAGCAAGTAGTTTAGGGGGGCTTCATTTAGCTCTCCATAAGCATCATCAGCCTCCCAGCATAACTACCAAAAATAAAATGCAATGTAACTGAGACTCTGTATATATATACTATGCAAAAAGCAGCTTCAAAAGAAGTCCCGGAGATCCAACATGGCGGCGGGTGCGGAGAGATCAAGTCTCTGACCTCTTCAGCTACTCGGGCATAGGGAGTCGTAAACCATCTAAATGCTGTTTGCTCAGGATCACTAGGCGATGCTGAGCTGACGTGGATCTGGGGTGAACAGTCTGGGCCTCTCAGAACACACACTGAGCCCAGATCGGCTGAATTCAAGCTCCCGTTTGCCTGCGTCTCCCAGACAAACCACCGTGACTCAACACTAAACAATCCCGCTGAAACAACTGGTCGGCCCTTCTGAACCTGCGGAGGTTAATACCAACCGAGCCTTCATAGGCAGTGGCCACAGGATTGAGACGGGGCTTGGGAGAGCCAGTCAGGACCCACCCGTTGCATTGGTCACCCGGCAAAGGGAACGAACTATTGCCATTTGCATGGGATGCCACCATGGCAGAGAACTGACGTCACCAGAATGCGGTGGCGAAGATAACTTCATTGAAACTGGCGGCAACAGGTGTGTAACCCCCTAGCCCTTCCTCTCCACACAGCAGGGAAACCTTAAGGGCCCCTCCCAGCTCTCCCATGAGTGCGATAGTCAGACCGAGGGAATCAGGAGTGGCGTGGGACAGGTGGCACGGAACCCCTGGCTACCGCTCCCACCAGTGCTGACAGCTGAGGTCTCTTGCACCAGCTACCGGGGGCATGGCTACTGAAGGGCAAGCAAAATTCGCTGAGGGTTCTCAGCCCCAAGCTTCACAAACTTAGGGTCTGAGGGAATGGCAAACGGGGAGAGTGTGCCCAGTCGTTCAAGAAAATAGGGCTCCTGGGAGCAGCAGACCTGGCGTGTAGCCAGTATTGTGGTGAGCGTCACCGGTGAGCGGGGTCTGGCTTGAGGAAAAGTGGGGAAGTGACTAGACACAAGGGAAGGCTCTAGGCACTCAGGATTGGAGACCCGCCCAGTCAGTGACGAGGAGCTGCTGCACAGTGATTGGTTCCCACGTATTGAGAGGAGAAGCTTGGCCCGGTGGGCACAGCTTCACCTATTGGAATAGAAGTTAATCAAACTCTAAGATTGCATTTATTAAAAATTTTTTTTAATTTGGGTTTTTAAAATTTCTTTTTATTTTTTAAATTTGTTTTTTAATATTTTTATTGTTTTTTAATTTTAATTTTTATTATTTTTATTATTTTTAAAATTTTTTCTTTTTTTCTTTTCTATTTTTTTCTTTTGTATTTTCATTTATTTTCAATTTCCTTATTCCCCTTCCTTGAATTCTACCTACTTACTCTCATTCTTTTTAGTGACTTCTTCCCTTCCCTTCTAACACCTTTGCGCCCAAGCATCAAATAAATTTCTAGGAGTAAACAGTAACTAAGCAGTCAAACAGAACAAGAAGTAACATGAACAGCATGGAAAAGCAAGGAAGAAAAGGAGTACAAACAATGCAGGAGAGTCTAAATATTCAGGAGGACCTAGAGGCATCAGAAAAAATGGCCAAATAAAGAACTCAAGGAATACCTTAGACAGATGGAATGGAATCTTAAAGAGAATATGAGACAGCAAATTCAAACAGTGAAAGAACACATTGAAAATGAATTACATAAACAGATAAAATAAAAAGTTAAGCATCTTTATCAGGAGATAGAGATTATAAAAAAAATCAAACAATAATTCTAGAAATGAAGGAAACTATAAACCAAATTAAAAACACAAATGAGAGTATCACTAACAGAGTAGAGCAAGTAGAAGCCAGAACGTCAGATAATGAAGACAAAATATATCATCTTGAAAAGAGTCTAGCCAACTCAGAAAGGCTGGTAAAAAATCACGAGAAAAACATCCAAGAGATATGGGATAACATAAAAAAACCAAAGAGTCATTGGGATAGAGGAAGGTATAGAGGTTCAAACCAAGGGAATGAGCAACCTGCTGAATGAAATAATTATAGAAAACTTTCCAGAAATAAAAAAGGAAATGGATATACAAATTGTCAATGCATACAGGACACTGAGCATACAAAATGACAGAAGACCAACGCCAAGACACATTGTTATGAAGATATCCAATATACAGAACAAAGAGAAAATATTAAAAGCTACAAGAGAAAGGAGGCAGATTACATACAGGGGTAAACCAATAAGGTTAACAACGGATTTTTCGTCAGACGCTGAAAGCAAGAAGATCCTGGAACAACATATTTCAAACACTGAAAGACAATGGATGCCAACCAAGAATTTTGTATCCAGAAAAATTAAGCTTCAGGTATGACAACAAAATAAAAATCTTTCATGATAAACAAAAGTTAAAAGAATTTGCAGCCAGAAAACCAGCACTGCAAAGCATCTTGAGCAAAACACTACACAAGGAAGAAATGAAAAACAATAACCAAAACCAACAGTGGGAAGTACCTCAGTAAAGCCAGAGGGCAGGGGGAAAGCTAATCATGGAGAAACAAACTAAATTTTAAAAAAATGATAAATAATCAATCATGGCTGGAAGTACAAACCATATATCAATAGTAACTCTAAACGTTAATGGCTTAAACTCTCCAATAAAGTGACATAGGCTGGTAACATGGATTAAAAAAACAAATCCAACAATATGCTGCCTCCAGGAGACACATCTGATAGGAAAAGACATACACAGGCTGAAGGTGAAAAGTTGGGAAAAAATATACCACGCACACGGTCCTTGTAAGCAAGCAGGGGTGGCCATCCTCATATCGAATAAAATCGACTTCAAGACTAAGTTAATCAAAAGGGATAAGGAAGGACATTATATACTGTTAAAAGGAACCATTCACCAACAAGACATAACAATTATCAATATTTATGCACCAAATAAGGGTGCTGCGACATTCATAAAACAAACTCTCCTCAAGTTCAAAAATCAAATAGACCACAACACAATAATTATGGGTGACTTCAACACACCTCTCTCACCATTGGACAG
Organism: Callospermophilus lateralis; assembly: GCF_048772815.1. NCBI lineage: Eukaryota > Metazoa > Chordata > Mammalia > Rodentia > Sciuridae > Callospermophilus > Callospermophilus lateralis. The sequence goes on along the minus strand of NC_135310.1, from coordinate 86,188,389 downwards.
ATCCTCCAAACAAAAGTTGAATAAAGAAACTATAGAACTCAATATCACAATCAATAACCTAGACTTAACTGACATATATAGAATATATCAACCATCATCAAGTGGATGTACTTTTTTCTCAGTAGCACATGGATCCTTCTCAAAAATAGACCATATATTATGCCATAGGGCAACACTCAGTAAATATAAAGAGGTGGAGATAATACCGTGCATTTTATCTGATCATAATGGAATGAAACTGGAAATCATTCCTCAAAAAAAGAAAAAACCAACAAATGAGCTCACACTTCATCTCAAAGCCCTAGAAAAGGAAGAGCAAAACAACAGCAAATGTAGCAGAAGACAAGAAATAATTAAAATCAGAGCAGAAATCAATGAAACTGAAACAAAAGAAACTATTGAAAAAATTGACAAAACTAAAAGTTGGTTCTTCGAAAAAATAAATAAGATCGACAGACCCTTAGTCATGCTAATGAAGAGAAGAAGAGAGAGAACTCAAATTACTAACATACAGGATGAAAAAGGCAATATCACAACAGATGCTACATAAATACAGAAGACAATTAGAAATTATTTTGAAAACCTATATTCCAATTAAATAGAAGATAATGAAGACATCGATAAATTTCTTAAGTCATATGATTTGCCCAAACTGAGTCAGGAGGATACACACAATTTGAACAGACCAATATCAATGGATGAAATAGAAGAAGCAATCATAAGACTACCAACCAAGAAAAGCCCAGGACCGGATGGGTATACAGCAGAGTTTTATAAAACCTTTAAAGAAGAATTAATACCAATACTTTTCAAGTTATTTCAGGAAATAGAAAAAGAGGGAGCTCTTCCATATTCATTCTATGAGGCCAACATCACCCTGATTCCGAAACCAGACAAAGACACCTCAAAGAAAGAAAACTACAGACCAGATGGTTCAATATACGGAAATCAATAAATGTTATTCACCACATCAATAGACTCAAAGATAAGAACCATATGATCATCTCAGTAGACGCAGAAAAAGCATTCGACAAAGTACAGCATCCCTTTATGTTCAAAACATTAGAAAAACTAGGGATAACAGGAACTTACCTCAACATTGTAAAAGCTATCTATGCTAAGCCTCAGGCGAGCATCATTCTGAATGGAGAAAAATTGAAAGGCATTCCCTCTAAAATCTGGAACAAGACAGGGATGCCCTCTATCACCACTTCTATTCAATATAGTCTCGAAACACTGGCCAGAGCAATTAGACAGACGAAAGAAATTAAAGGCATAAAAATAGGAAAAGAAAAACTTAAATTATCACTATTTGTGGATGACAAGATTCTATAACTAGAAGACCCAAAAGGGTCTACAAAGAAACTACTAGAACTAATAAATGAATTCAGCAAAGTGGCAGGATATAAAATCAACACGCATAAATCAAAGGCATTTCTGTATATCAGCGACAAAATGTCTGAAACGGAAATGAGGACAAACACCCCATTCACAATACCCTCAAAAAAAATGAAATACTTGGGAATCAACCTAACAAAAGAGGTGAAAGATTTATACTATGAAAACTACAGAACCCTAAAGAGAGAAATAGAAGATCTTAGAAGATGGAAAAATATACCCTGCTCATGGATAGGCAGAACTAACATCATCAAAATGGCGATATTACCAAAAGTTCTCTATAGGTTTAATGCAATGCCAATCAAAATCCTGGCATTTCTTATAGAAATAGATAAAGCAATCATGAAATTCATATGGAAAAATAAAGACCCAGAATAGCAAAAGCAACTCTAAGCAGGAAGTGTGAATCAGGCGGCATAGCGATACCAGATTTCAAACTATACTACAGAGCAATAATAACAAAAACAGCATGGTACTGGTACCAAAACAGGCAGGTGGACCAATGGTACAGAATAGAGGACACAGAGACTAATCCACAAAGTTACAACTATCTTATATTTGATAAAGGGGCTAAAAGCTTGCAATGGAGGAAGGATAGCATCTTCAACAAATGGTGTTGGGAAAACTGGAAATCTATATGCAACAAAATGAAACTGAATCCCCTTCTCTTGCCATGCACAAAAGTTAACTCAAAATGGATCAAGGAGCTTGATATCAAATCAGAGACTCTGTGTCTGATAGAAGAAAAAGTTGGCTCCGATCTACATATTGTGGGGTCGGGCTCCAAATTCCTTAATAGGACACCCATAGCACAAGAGTTAATAACAAGAATCAACAAATGGGACTTACTTAAACTAAAAAGTTTTTCTCAGCAAGAGAAACAATAAGAGAGGTAAATAGGGAGCCTACATCCTGGGAACAAATTTTTACTCCTCACACTTCAGATAGAGCCCTAATATCCAGAGTATACAAAGAACTCAAAAAATTAAACAATAAGAAAAAAAATAACCCAATCAACAAATGGGCCAAGGACCTGAACAGACACTTCTCAGAGGAGGACATACAATCAACAAGTACATGAAAAAATGCTTACCATCTCTAGCAGTCAGAGAAATGCAAATCAAAACCACCCTAAGATACCATCTCACTCCAGTAAGATTGGCAGCCATTATGAAGTCAAACAACAAGTGCTGGCGAGGATGTGGGGAAAAGGGTACTCTTGTACATTGCTGGTGGGGCTGCGAATTGGTGCGGCCAATTGGAAAGCAGTATGGAGATTCCTGGGAAAGGTGGGAATGAAACCACCATTTGACCCAGCTATTCCCCTTCTCGGACTATTCCCTGAAGACCTTAAAAGAGCGTACTACAGGGATACTGCTACATCGATGTTCATAGCAGTACAATTCACAATAGCTAGACTGTGGAACCAACCCAGATGCCCTTCAATAGATAAATGGATAAAAAAAAAATGTGGCATTTATACACAATGGAGTATTACTCTGCACTAAAAAATGACAAAATCATGGAATTTGCAGGGAAATGGATGGCATTAGAGCAGATTATGCTAAGTGAAGCTAGCCAATCCCTAAAAAACAAATGCCAAATGTCTTCTTTGATATAATGAGAGCAACTAAGAACAGAGCAGGGAGGAAGAGCAGGAGGAAAAGATTAACATTAAACAGAGACATGAGGTAGGAGGGAAAGGGAGAGAAAAGGGAAATTGCATGGAAATGGAAGGAGACCCTCATTGTTATACAAAATCACATAAAAGAGGTTGTGAGGGGATTGGGAAAAATAAACAAGGAGAGAAATGAATTACAGTAGATGGGGTAGAGAGAGAAGATGGGAGGGGAGGGGAGTGGGGATAGTAGAGGATAGGAAAGGTAGCAGAATACAACAGTTACTAATATGGCATTATGTAAAAATGTGGCTGTGTAACCGATATGATTCTGCAATCTGTATTTGGGGTAAAAATGGGAGTTCATAACCCACTTGAATCTAATATATGAAATATGATATGTCAAGAGCTTTGTAATGTTTTGAACAACCCATAAAAAATTAAATAAATAAATAAATAAACCATGAGAGCCCTGTGGGGGAGTGGGGGTGGGAAACAAGTCCCCAAGCTGCTCCTTCTAATAGACTGCTATCTGAAGCTTTCCCCTTGACAGTCTAGAACCATTTGCTTACCTAGGGGCCTATAACTTCACAAAAAAAGTCACTCTGTCTTTTAAGATTAGGTGTCATAGTTTGGATGTAACATGGAGCGGAGGAGCCTACACACACAGAAAAGGAACATAAAGAATCCATTTTTGCACAAGATACTTATTTGCACAAAAGGACTGGACAGTGTCCTGCACTGTGTGATCTTGGTTAAGCAATGTAATTGTCTCGCCTCAATGCTCCCACCTGGAGACTGAGGGACTTAAAAGGGCTGGTCTCAGAAGCCTTTTGCATACTCAGAGCCTAGGATTCCTGGTTTCATCAAATATCTGAATCTGGATTGTTTATCCACATCTACCTCTGATGCTGTGCCTGGGTCCCTTTTTGCCATCTTTAACCATTTTCCTAGAGAAAGTGAGAAACCCTGACAGACAGGACAAGTATGGAGAAAGAACCTTAGGTACTCCTGAGTGGGGAAGAAGTCCCCTGTTCAGTGGGTGTCCCCGACCTTTTCTTTCCATTGCCATGTCAAAAAGCAGTCTAGAGTGGAGACAGTCTGCAGAGTCGCAGATGGGGGAGCTGATGAGTAATAGGGAGAATCTCACTTAGGCTTATCTCAAGCTTCACTTTCTTCCTTTACTCAGGCTCACAGTAGAAATAAAGGGTAATGTTTCTCATGGGAAGTCCTTGGTTCTGTTTTGTTTGTTTCCCCTCACAAAAGGGTTCTCGGGAGAAGAGGAAGGGGCGCAAAGCAAAGATGCAAACAAAGGACTTGAGACCCGATACAAAAGGACTCCCACTTGAGCACAGAAATGCCACTTCTTGACTAGCTGCAGCTCAGCTTCCCCTGCAGGTGCTGCAGTCGGGTAGCGTCTGGAAGCGCTCAGGCCCGGGGCTGCGGCCGCCGCGGTCCGCATTGGAGCTCCTCAGTGACTTGGCCCACGGGAAAGCAAGCCTCGAGGTCAGCATCCTGCCAGCTCCTATAAGTAGATCTAATTATGACCGCTTACTTCAAAAAGAGGATTTAACCCAAAGCAGATTTAGCAGGGCAGTTTCCAAAGGGCAGCAGGAACCCCAGGCATGACCTTTTAGAAAATCCTAAAAGCTTCGCTGCCAGGGAACTTGGCGAGCCAGTGACCATAAATGCCTCAGAGAATTTCAGAGACGCCAACCTGTTATCAGGGTCCTAGTGGGGGCGTTTAATTTAGAACAAAGTGTCAGAGTGTGCTGGAGCTGAGTCGGTATTGAGCTGAGAAAAAAAAAAAAAATGACACCCCAATAAAAAGCACTAGATTAAACTTTAATGTGTTTAGGAAGCTAAACAAGAGACAAAGCTCTCAGTGAATATTTGCCTAAAACGTGGAAGTTTGGGAACATGTTCCAGTGGTGCTGATTAAAGTTTCAAAATCTTTTTAAAGTCATTTTTAAAGAAAAGTTGACTTGGACTTGTGCTACTTTCAACATAGCACTTTGCTCGGAAGTGGTTTTGTTGTTCTGATGAAATTAAATAACTCCAAAAAAGGTAAAGGAATTTTTCATCTAAAGTTAACCAACATTAAGTTAGTAAATAAATATTTCTGACATAGATTCATCACATAACAAATATGAAAAGAAATACAGTGAACTATAAAACTATTTTGTGTCATTATTCCAGTTGTTCTTACAGAGTGCACACACAAAGGAAACCAAAACAGAAAGAAAAAGAAACAGCTCGAATAAATATTCTCCATCCACACACTTCCATTAAGCCAACTCTGTGAGTGAACTGGTGCCACCTCAGATTTTATCTTAGGTGGGAAACTATGGAAAAGACAAGATGTAGTTCTAAATCAGATAGTTTACAAAGTGATCAAAAATGATTCACACACATACTCTTTAGCAGTATTTGATTTCAAATGTTTAAAAAAGTCAATATCATACAAGTTCCTACTTAATTTTTTTTTTAGTTGTAGATAGACACAACACTTTATTTTAATTTTTTTTATGTGGTGCTGAGGATGAAACCCAGTGCCTCATGCATGCTAGGTAAGCACTCTACCACTGAGCCACAACCCCAGCCCAAGTTCCTACCTTTTTTACTTGACCACATTCCAACACAGGTTACATAACCAGATGATTATTGTGTATTTAATTAATATTGTCTTTAGAACCTTGTTTGCCATAGCCTGGGGTTGGAAACTTCTCAGACATTGAGGTGGTGGATTTATTCTCACTGGCTATACAAATATGTCAAATCAGATCATCAATTTGTTCAAACACATAACTACTAAACCTTAGCTTATAAGAGCTTTAGGGAAGCACAAAAAATCTTAAATTAGGGATATAAAATCTAACACTTCAGCCATTGTTCTCTTTTACATTTCACCTTCCCCAAGGGATGTGCCCAATACAACAATAAGTAAATATTACCAATAATTTAAAAAAAAATTTTAAACACAACATGCTTTGCTTTATTCTGTATTTACTCTTACTGTGGTAGCTTTTTCTGGTATGTAAAATATTCTGCAAAAATCAAATCTTTTCCTTATACCCAAATAAATAATAAAGCTGGAATAGAAAAAGCTATTCCCTAGTGGCTCTGAATTTGCAAGCCCTCAACACAGATGCAAGCAGGCTTGTTGTTGATTTCAAAGATGGTTAATGTCTCAGACATAACCATTCAGCTGAGGGAAGGAAGAAAGGACTTGATTGCAAAGGTTTTTCAATTTGGAATCTCTGCTTCATGTGTGTCAATTTTTGGTTTGAGAAAACTAAATGCTTACAAGAACAGTCATGGAGATTCAACACACTATTTTTTTGTTTTGTTTTTACATAAAGTTTTATAAAGTATGCAACCAATATAAAGTTAAGCAGTTAGTTCTATTCATTATCCAAATATTAATATTTTTCTACAGGTAATAAGAATGAATAGGATTTAAGATGATTAGGTTAAAGCATTTTCCTTCCTGAAAAATGGTGTGTTTTTTTTGTTTTGTTTTGTTTTGCTTGTTTTTTCAATAGAAAGCAATTTACAGGAAGGTTTTTCAAATAGAAATACTTCATTGATCAAGCTCAAATATAAGCTCTCTGGGTTTCTTTCTGGCTTTATGGTTTTCAGGGTTTTAGCACCCTTATGGGAATGTGGCACCCTATTTTCATGCACCCCCAAACATATTCATGTAAACTGTCACACTCTTTATGGTAACAAACCATTCAGAAATTGGAATTTAGAACCTTGTTTGCTGTGGCCATAGCTTGAGGTTGGACACCCAGAGACTTATCCATAGTGCCACCACTTGGAAGCCTGACCTCTGATGGGAGGGATGGATAGGGCAGCAGGCCTCCAGATGTGACTGGCAGCATGTGTGCACATTACCTCTCCCGCTCCTGCTCCAGCAAGTTGGTGAAATCGTCGCTTTTGTTCATGTAGTCAGTGTGTTTGTGCTTCTCGTTCTCCAACTCGTACACAGTACGCCTGTGACACTTCTCTGCCAGCAGCAGTTGCTCTAGCATGCGCCGGTAGGTTTCTTTCTGCTTTTCCTCAAGTCTGTCCAGCTGAGTAGGCAAAGGTGGGAAAGATATTTTATTTCACTTGCATATGACTCTAAATAATTGGCTTAAATTGGTCTAGTGATTTATTACCTGAAGGAGAAAACATCAAATGTGGTATTCTCTGCCATTTCCCCCATTCCATGTTTTCTCTGTGTCAACTGACTACATCAACTAACCATGATAATGCTGCATTTTAATTTCTATGCTTCTGTCCCTTTTTCTGTAAATAAATGTATAGTCCCTAAACTTGTAGGAGAACGAACTCTTCCACAGTTTTAATGAGGTAGCCCAAATCCTGTACTTGGGGGAAAAAAAAAAAAGGTGGATCACATCCCTCCTGATCTCAAAAAAATTAACATCTCAGCATGTACATGTGCCAAACTTCTCCTTTGGGAAGTAATTATCATTGTCGCAATCTTATTTTAAGACTTGCAGCTATATGCATTTCTAGGAAAAATATATTAAGGATCAAAGTCTTCTTATTTTAAGAGACACTAAATATAAGGAGGATTTTAGAACTTGTAGAGAGTATGTATCTCTAAAACCATTTTTTTCACAATTCAAAAACTTTATTTACTAAAAAGAAGAAATATAATTATTTGAATATATCATTTTCATTATGTATCATTTAATTATTTAAGGTTTCACATTACAGAGAATATTAATAATGATTTTTCTCATCATATTAATAATGATTTTTGTGATCATCATTTTTAGATTAGCTCAGAATAAAAGCAGTCTTAAATATTATCAATTTTTTCCCTTTTTCTCTGAACAGAGTGTAAGATCTTTAAAGAATCATGCCTTGATCATCTTTTTAGTCTCTGGAGCTTAGCACAGTGTCTAGAACAAATTAGCTGTTCAGTAAATGTTTGTTAAATCTTACAATATTGATAGTTTCCTGTTGTACTCTCTATCTGCCCCCTCTGTTTTTGTTTGGTACTGGGATTAAACCCAGGGGCTCTTTACCACTGAGTTAAATCCCCAGTCTTTTTTTTTTATATATATAATTTTTTATTTAGAGACAGAGCCTTGCTAAGTTGGCCTCAAACTTGTGATCTTCCTGCCTCAGTCTCCTGAGTCTGGAATTACAGGGGTGTGTCACCTTGCCAAGCTTGCTCTCTCTTAAACTCTATATAGATCAGGATTTCTCAAGTTTGGCACTGCTGAGGGTAGGTCATTTATTGTGAGGTTGTGCACTGGAGGATGTTTAATAGTATCCCCACCATGTGATGCCCTGTGTATTAGAGGATGTTTAACATCACACCTTTGGCCTATATACTAGATGCTAGTAGCACCATCTCCAGCTGTGATGATCAAACTATCCTGACATTGTCAACTGTCTCCTGGAAGGAGAAATCCACCAGCTTACTACATCCCAGTTAAAACAAATGATCTAGTTAAAATCCATTCTCAGTCTCAAAATGTACTTCCTAAAACCCACTATCTCACAGGTTATCAACACGAGAGCCTTCTTTCTTAGTTTTCTATGTTTGCCCTTCAGTTATTTAAAAAGGATTTGTGAATCTTTCTGCAGTTGCATTTCATATTCATTGTGAATGAATCATTTCTGGAACGCCAAATAAAAAAGAGCTGCCCCCATCATCCTCAGTAACTTCTTTCAAGATCTCCACAACTTTTGCTTAGGAGCAAGTGACCCAATGGAACTAGTGGAGAAATCATGTTAACTGGTAGCTAATAAATAGAAAATCAGTAGAATTTGACAAATTACACTTTTATATCTTCTGACAAACTTTTGTAGCCTTAGAGGGACAGTCTATACCATCAGAATAGTTCTTGTTTATGAACTATTCTAAGAACTTTTTCAACTTCCTACATGTTCCTTCTCACCAAATTTTATAGAATTTGTCAAGCACTGCTGAATTATCATTATCATCAGAAATGGGGAAGGAGGACTGGGATGTGGCTCAGTGGTAGAGTGCTTACCCTGCATGTGCAAGGCCCCGGGCATGATCCTCATTATCACACACATAATGTGGGGAGAATTACTTATTCTTCTTTTTGATCCTTTTATTATAAAATAGGATTCTCCATCTTTGAATATGAAAAGCAGCTTCTGCCTATTTTTTAATACTCTCTGCCTTACTTCCCAAGAAAGGAGGAGTGACTTATTAAAGGTTATATTTGGAATAGGAAACTGGGCATGTACAGCTCAGTCTTTCATTTATTTTTTATTCTGTCTGCCATAGGATGATATGACATGCTCTAAAGGCCCCAACTTTTCCCTAGGATCTCTCAATCCATTCAAGGAAATGTGGAGAGGAAAATGGTGGCATTGTTAATTAGATGGTTGAAAGAGAAATCCAAAGAGGCAGTGGTTGCATGAACATCTGGAAAAAAACAGCATATGAAAATATCAAGTGTTCAGGGGCAGCCTTACTTAGCTTCAACATATTCTGTCCACTGGGCCTTTGAGACTGGCTGTTCACAGTAGCCTTAGTCCATAGCTAAACCACTGGAGTAGGTTGCTGGGATCTCAGTGGATAATGCTCACCTCACCCACATTAGTACAATTTGACCCCACCATGATTACATCACCAGGAAAACAGTCTTTTTGTCTCCTAATGCATAATTGCTGAGGAATTGGGTTGCATAGTGTGCTTTTGAGGCAGAACTGTGGACCCAGACTTTAGAATTCAGAGGCAGTAAATTCTTCTGCTATAAAGCATTAGTGTGAGGATCTATCTTCTAATTTTAAATTCTGCATGTAAGAACTTAACATAGGTAGCAATACAGCATCTGTGCCAGATGCTATTTCTTGTTATTTTGTCTGGAAACATATCAAGCTCCTAAGAGAGAACTGAGATGGCCTATTCTCTTGGCTGTATATGAAGACTAATTCCCATAACTATAGACCCTATAGATTCATGAATCATATGTACCATGTATATGGCTTTTGGTTTTGAGGATCCAAGCTGTAGCTCAGCTTAGAGGAATGGCTTTGATTAATGAGCAGTGAAAGTGGAATGGGCACCTATTATTTTGGAAATACAGCTTCCACTTGGACAGAAGTGGAAGGAAAAATGAATGAGATCATCATAGAGCCAAAAGCCAAAAATTTACTAAGGAAAGAGTGTACCTGGAAGTCTTTTCCAAATGAATCAGATTGGCAGATTAGTGCAAAGACTTGAGATTGAGAACAATTTCAGTATGTGTTAGATAAAAGGATCACAGTTCAGGAAATGTTTTTGACTCTGTTACCTGAAGAGGGCTAAATGGAGAAGTACTAAGGAATCCAGGAAGAGAGAAATCAACTTAAAAGGAAATACAAAGTCTTAAAGATCAAACCAGATTTATACAAAAGGGAAATGGATCTAAGTGCAAAGATAGAGTCATAAAAAAATCTTGGAGCTGGAAACTTATAAATTTTTTAAAAGTTTGCGAATATGAAATTGGTACTATGATAATTGTGTATGTCCTAATGAACTCTTGGATTCCTTGGAAAAAAACAGAATATAGGGACTTAAAGATAAAATAATGCATCTTTGAAAATGCCAAGACCAAGTCATTTTACTGAAGAGGAAAGCAAAAACAATTAATTGAGTTTGAGTGGAACAAGAAATTAAATTAAAAGGAAAGAAACAAAAATCTTAATTTTTCTTGGAATTTTGCTCAAGAGAATTATGAATTTTAACATTCTGGACTTTGATTTATAAGGAAGTTCAGGGAGGTTTAATATTTTCTATTTAATTTTTGCCCAGACATTTGGCAAGGGAAAGAGATCCACCGCGTTGTGTTCATACTTAGCCTTCGGTGAATTCAACTGGGGCCTAATTTGGTATAGAAATTACAATGAGCAGTGATTTTTTTATTATTATTATTTTTAAATTTTTTTGGACTGAGATGCAACAAAGCTTCCAGGAACAAAAGCTAGACTACATGCTCATGGTCCCAGGAAACTAATGGAACAGTGATATATTGGAGTTCATGTTTGGAAGACTCATGTTTCTGGATAATAAGAACTTGACTGTTAATACTAAAGGATTAAGAGAGCAAAAATCTGTACATAATGGGAAAAAAAACCTTTTTCTTCTAGCATTCTATTTCTCTCACAATGCAGGACTTCATTTGTTAGTACTAGGAAGAGTAATTTCATTCTTCTCTCTTTCTACTTCCTCACTCACTTCTCCCCAAGAGAGAAATGACTCTCAGATTGCTGAAAGGAGAAAGGAACAAAGAAGTACACCCAGTTTAGCCGGTTCCAGGACAAATTACAAGCTGGTTGTTTCTGCTCTGCTGCTCTGTCCAGAGGTAGGAATGGTGGTGTCCAGCCTACTTTCTTTTTTTGCGGGGAGGGGAGGTACTAGAGATTCAACTCAGGGCACTCAACCACTAAGCCACATCTCCAGTCCTGGTTTTTTTAGAGACAGGGTCTGACTGAATTGCTTAGCATATTGCTTTTTACTGAGGCTGACTTTGAATTTTCAATCCACGGGCCTCAGCCTCCAGAACCTCTGGGATTATAGGCATGCGCCACTGTGCCTGGCAGGCCTACTCTCTGAAGGTAGATTAGAAACTCTTCTCTTTGTGTACTATCCATAGAACTCAGTGAATAGGAGACAATGATTCTGCACATGTCTGCCTTGGAGACCTATCTCTTCCTTGCATGTACATCCAAAGCTCTTGGGAGAAAAAATTAAGATGCTCAAATGAAACCATTTATTGAAGCTGAGTTATCCAATTCAAGTTACTATTATTATAAAATCAATGTATGTTTTTAACCTCTCTTTGTCTTTTCCTCCCCAAATCCCTATTTAGAATCAGTTAAAGGGTATGAGCAATTATCATTCTCAAATCCTAGAAAATACTAATGGCTGATGTTTTTTGAGTACCCAGTACTGTGACAGATGCTGTGCTAAGACCTTTACAGTATTGCTCTGTTCCATCCTCACATCATCTCTGTGAGGTGTGCACTGTGGTTTCTCCCACCTCACAGGTAAAGGTTTAGGGCCAAGAGGATATAGCTCAGTTGGTAGAGTGCCTGCCTCGCATGCACAAGGCCCTGGGTTCAATTCCCAGCACCACAAAAAAAAAAAAAAAAGAAAAAGAAAAAAAGACGCTGAGGCTTAAAGAGCACAATTGGCCAAGGTAAGGTCATATACAGCTAGTAAAGGTGCATCTCAAACATGGAAGTGTTTCCAGCTTGTTGACTGTACTCCATCACATAATCATCTCTTAACAACTTTAGGAAAAATTGAGAATACAGCTTCAGTTTGCTCTTGTTGAATAAATTAGAAAATTATGAAGCATCAATCTGTTTTGAATACTAACTAAAGAATATGTTGTCTCTCAGATCTGTCAAACTGAGCTGCTCAGAAGACTTGATAAAAGTCAAAAGTTAACTTTATAATAAATTGCTTTAAACATTCAATTTTGTGAGGTTTTTTTCATTCATCATGCTAATTGCATAGCTATTAATTTTTCACATGAATTTTCAGGAATCAGTGTGACTAGATTTGTAAACTGTGACCCTAATTTGGCATCAAACTTATACTACAATGTGAAAGTATTTTTAAAATATTATCTCATGGGTAATTAGTAATGATAGTCCATAGTTCCTAACACAATCTTATACACAAAAGTGATTAAATATAGCCCTATAGAATTATAATAAAAAATTGTTCTAAGAATTTCATTGGGAATTTGCCTCAATCATTGTACTTTAGCTACTCACATAAGACCTTTTTAATTATGACAGTCTTTAAGATACCCCCCAAACAATCTGGCTTTATAACCATAAATATTAATAATAAAATCAATTTAGTTTTAGATTACCAATTTGATGATAATCCTGACAACTCAATGTTAAAACGGACAAATATTTCAAATTTTTATACACATAATTTCTTAGAGAAGTAAAACAATAATATATTGTAAGAGCATGTAACTATTATACTCACATGGAAAATATACTTCAAGCTTTAAGCATATTTAAGTAAAAGCTTCTGAAATTCTTATCATTGAAGCTCACCAACTACAACCTTGAATTAATTATACTTTACTTGATATTAGTATACCATAAAAATTTTTCCTTTGAAAGAAAATGTTCAAGTATGTAAATAGAAAAATGGGAAGATATGCCTCTGAGGTTTCTTTCTAGGGGACTTGGTATCATATTTTTACCTCTGAGATAGGTTTCTCATAGACATCTTCTCCTATGGACTTCTCTTGAGCAAGGATGGCATCTCGGTGCAGGATCCGAAGCACTTTCTCTGGTTCTGCAGATCCGTAGTGAGCCTCCAGAACCTCAGGCTTGGTTTTTTCAGTCTTCAACATATGGATCACATCTTCTCTGGCCTGTGGTAGAAAGTACAGCAAGTTCAGATGGTTGACAATATAAATCATATAACAGGCTCACAAAATCAACATGGAGCTTATTGAATACATACCCACCTCTTCAGGGTTATTGGCAAATTAACTGGGTATTCTGTTCTTTTTTTTTTTTTTTTTTTTTTTCCGCCAAGAGCAGATTGGCAAGCAGATACTCTGCTTCAGGTTGCTAGGAAGCAGGCAAGCAGAAAGAGGGCTTGTGCTAATATTAACTACATAAAAATTGCTTGATTTAAGTAGCAATGATTTGAGAGAAGGGCAGGGTTGGGCTGGTTTTGGTATAGATAACTTGTTTGAGTGCAAATGAGGTCAAAGACAAGCTAAAATCTTCTAGGTTTCTATTTATGCTCTAAGTACAGTATTCAAATCCAGTTTAAAGTAAAACCCTGCTCTCTTCATCCCATAACTCAGTGTTAATTATAGCTAGCTATAACTTCATGTGAAATTAACAAACAGCCTTTATTAGTGATTTCTTTCTATTCCTCATCAAGTAATTCCTTTTGCACAGAAGTACATGGTTGAGTATTCACTCCATGCTAGGCTGGGCTTTTTCCATCTAATGCATTCATGCTGAAAGTGAGATATTATTCTTTGAACATCCAGACTACCCACAGATGAATTGGGTTTGGTAGGGTCATGGTTATTCTTTTGGTTTCTTAGCACAACTTTAACTGAAGCTTTCGAGAAAACCATGTAATTGTAGGTTTTATATGATATTATCTTTGGTCCCCATCCCATAATGCAAATGCATCTGGATATATTTTGTACTGGTTAGCTGTGATGATATTGCTAGTCATGATGTAGCTGACATTTGCTAAATGTACTTCCATCTGGGCCTTGGCTCACTTGGAACTGTTTTTCCAGTAATGGTGATGGGTAAGTGTCTGACTTCATTCCAACTTGTACTAAAGACCAAACTGAGAGTTTCAGTCTGTGACAATGGAATAGAGTTTTCCCTATATTAATGCTAACTATGGATTTGAGTCTTTAAAAATGGATCATTATTATGGTTATCTAAACAAGAGAACTGACTAGTCAAGTATTTACAATAGGACCATCAGAAACTTGGTATTTCTTGAAGTTCCTCACTTCTACTGCATTGTCAGTCTCCAAATTAATCTAATTCTAGATGATTAAAGACTTATCACTTCAACTGGTTGAGACATCAATCAACCAGAATATGCAAATTTTCAGGGTCTCGACCACATATATGTATGCTCATTTCAAGACTAAAAAAAGGAAAATATTACTTTTGAAGAACTTAGTGATGGGAACATTAATGAGAATATTAAGATCAGAAAATAGGTTCCTGTAAAGACAATATGTCTCCATGCAGGGTGAAAGGATATTCATACAGTCACAATGTCAGGCTAACCTGTACAGTATCTTTATGCAAATTGCTTTAGAAAAATGGTGCCTGCTTCAATGAAGGTATGGTCCTGAATCAGAGTGCAGCTTATGCAGCTCACCTAGTGAGAGAAGAGTAGGTTGAATTCCAGCTACTCATCTCCTCATGCAAGGCATAATTCTCTAACTGCATGAGGTGTTCCTATTCTGAAGGAGCCTCCAGGTGCATAACTTGTTCCTAGTCTTCAGGAGGGAAATGTTCCTACATTCATCTCACTGGTAAACACATATAGCATCTTCTAAAGTAATGGTTCTCAAAGCTGACCGCATGGGAATCACCTGGAACTTTAAAAAATCCCACAGCGCATGCCATCCCAGACCAATTACATCCCAATCTCTGGGAGAAGGACTTGTGCTTAAGTACATGTTAAAGCTCCCGGGTGATTGCAGAGTACTGTGCTCACACTGCTTTGGTTTGGATTTGGTTTGAGTGTGTCCCCTAGGGGTTTGTGGGCCAGAAACTTGTTCCCCAATGTGGTGATATGAGAGATACTGGAACTTTTAGGTGGTGGGGCTTAGTGGAAGGGGAACATTAGGTCATTGGGAACACTCTCAGGTTGATATAATTCTCACAGGACCCTGGATATTCCTTGAGAGCAAGTTGTGCAAAAGAACAAGCCTGGCCAGTGAATTCCTCTAGCTTTCTCTCTCAAGATGTGACTAATCTCCCCCTCTCACACATGCTTCTGCCATAATGCCATCTGCCATGCTGTGATGCACAATACAATAGGCCAAGTTATGGTGTTACACAATTGTGGATTTTCAGTCTCTAAAACTATGAACTATATAAGCCTCTTTTCTTTATAAAAGATTGAGCCTCCAGTATTTTGTTAGCAACAGAAAATAAATGAATACACACACTAATCAATTAAGAGACAGAGCAACCAAACTGATGAATAATCCCTGGTACTATTCAATCTAAACTTTGCTAAGTTGGTGTATGTGCTTTTTCTTTTTCTGTTTTTGGAAAGATATTATCACCTTATTTCTTTTAATCACCTCACACCTGAGGTCAGCCTTAAACTTTAGCCAGAGCGGAAAACTTCATCTGAAAAAAGAAACTGTGAATTTAGTGACTAATGCAATGAGAAGGAAGAAAAATTTAGAATCATATTTAAAAGGACAAAATGGTGATGATAAGGTTGGCAAGGTGGAAGTCTCCATAACAAACTACTTTTTTTTCCTATCTTTAAAATCAAATGAAGTAAAGGCTGTCTTCTAAAGTTCACATTTTAACATGTGAAGTGCAAAGACTTACAGGGAAGACATTGAATTTACTGGGGTTTCTTTTGGGGAGGGAGTTAAAAATTTTAAAAATAATCTCAGCAACTTGGGAAGCTGAGGCAGGAGTGTCATAAATTCAAAGCCAAACTCAGAAACAAGACTCTGACTCAAAATTTAAAAATAAAAAATAAATAAATAAAATTTAAAATGTTTAAATGATAAAGGAGAATGTATTGTCATTTGTACACTAATTTGAGATATTGATTCAAAATAAAATGCAAATATTTCAAATAGTTTGTTTCCTGCTTTCTAAAATGTAGTAGATATGTAAGAAAAGAAAGAGCAGGATAAAAGCAAAATTCAAATTCTTCAGAAAAGAAATCATGACTGAAGGCATAGACTCAGTCATATAGTACTTGAATAATTAAACAAACTTTTGAAAGACTGAAAGAAAATGGCTTAGAAGACAGACACTAAATGTAGTGGGATGAAGGCTGCTTTTAGTCCCTTATCTTTTGCTTATATGTTCTCAACTTTCCACAATGAATATGTAATTAATTTTATAAAAAGAAACAAAGTTGCACTTTTATAAAGAAAGTCCTCATATTTTTATTTCACGCAAGTCCTCATTATTTCTATTTCACACAAGTTCTCATTATTTCTATTTCACACAATGGGGCAAGGGCAAATAATGTAGTAGAAAGTTCCTTTTACACATGCCCAATGCTGAGAAAGCCACCTTCATTCTGGCTATATATAAGCCTACACACAGTGTCCCTGGGATTTAATACAAGGAAAACACAAACCAAATTTCAGAAAGATTGTACTATACCATCGTTTTGGCATTGCTTTGATTCCTTTTAGGATTATTTAAACACAGCAGTAAATCCAAGATAGAACAGCCACTAAAGTGGGTGGGGATGCCAACAACGAGGTGGTGTGAGGACTATAGTTGTCCCACTAACATTTATTCTGATTTACTCACATTCCAACTAGACCACTGAAGGAATCATTGAAGAGCTATTTACATATTGCCTTTCCACAAATGACATCCTGAAAAAGTGTTTGTCCCTAATTATGGATAAATGTCAGAAAGTGGCTTTTAAAATGCAAACTGTATTTAATAACCTTGAGAGCTTAGATTGCACCACTGAGTTAACACAAGTTTTCACAACCTGAGCATAAAGAAAATTAATTAAATCATTTTTTCTGTATTTTTATTTTTATTTATTTATTTAGGTACTGGGGATTGAACCCAGGGCTCTTTACCTCTAAGCTTTTTATTTTGAGACAGGATCTTGCTAACTTGCTGAGGATGGCCTTGAACTTGCATCCTCCTTCCTTAGCTTCCTGAGTTGCTGGAATTACAGGTGTGAGCCACCATACTCAGCAAGTTAATTAAATGTTAAAACTATTAAGCAACTAAACACAAACAAAAACAGAAATAAAATTCACATGATGGTATAGTAGAAGTTTCCAGTCCTAACATTGCTTTGACCTAATCTGTGAAAAAGGATCATAATAACTTTCTTACATGATTGTTGTTAGAATGGCATCAGATATAAATATATTAAATGCATAGTAAGCACATGGCACACAGTAGGTGCTAAGTCAATGGCAATGATTTATTATAGTTCTCTTAGTTCCCTATCATTAGATAACTTTTTGCACATGAAGAGAAAAGGAATTTTGTAAGATATATTTTTCCCTAGTCAAATGTAACATTTAAAACTGGTAGAGTTTAACCATCTATACATTCCACAATTTGCTTTGAAGAACAAAATTTGTTTTTTTTCAAAAAGGAATTTTTTAGTTAAAGCAACCTCTTCCCAAAAGTTATTTCATCTTCCTGACTCAGTTTGTTTGTCTCTAAAGTAGGGAAACTAATCCTTCTATGTCATAGGTACTTTGTCAGGTTCTAACAAGAGGATGCAAATAAAGTTTATTTGAATCAGTAAATAGGTAGTGATTTCAGCTTAATAGTTTACTATTCAATTTAAAATGCATAAATATTATTGTTAGTTATCATTTGACCAAATCTTTCTGATTCTCTTAGAAGATAACTTCTTCCTACCGATGTGAAATGCCTATTATTTCTCTTCCTAAAAATCCATTTATGCTTGAACCTTATTAATTGCTATAAGATATATATATATATTTCACATTTCATCTTACTTTCATTATCCTAGAAACTAATTACCAAAGCAAAAGAGGCTAAGGTGATGTAATACTGTGTATCATATATTTTAAACCACACTATTCATCTCTTATTTAGAGCTTTTTTTTCTTTTTAAAATTTATTTTATAGTTGTAGTTGGACACAATACCTTTATTTCATTTACTTATTTTTATGTGTTGCTGAGAATTAAACCCAGGGCCCCACACATGCTAGGTGAGTGCTCTATCACTGAGCCACAACCCCAACCCCATTATTTAGAGCTTTTTATCTGATGTGATAATCCTGGAAAGAATAACAATATTGTCTTTAATTTACTGTATTTAGAAAAATTAAATACAATAAATCAATATTGTGGCATCTTTTTAATCAGTGGATTATTGAAGGTGACCACGTGACCATAATAAATTTGTTCACTATTTTAAATATGCAATTCAATCTAAGTAAAAATGATCCTATATTTTGGGGCTAAAACTACTGTTACAACTAAAATTGAGAAACTTGTTAATTTTTTGATAAAGGAATAAAATTCCAAATATCAGAAAGCTTCTGGTTTTGAACACTATTTTCACACACAAGTTTAGTTAGAAGCAAGTGGTAAAGCTCTAGGATTCTGGGGCACTCCTAAATAGACCATTCCATTGAAATACAGGTAAAATGACCCAGAGAAGAATGCTTTGAAAAAATTCTCCAAAAGAGCTACTTTTCTGCCTGAGAAGTGGGGGAGGGGATTGGAAGAATGAGACAATAAAGTTGTTCATCTTAATCCTAATGATAGAGGAGAGTAAAAATGAGAGGAGGCTATAGAAAAAGACACATGTTTCTCTTGCATGAGACCTGGCTCCTCTTTGTGCTAATGCAGTCATGGTGGACCAAGAGGTTGTGAGTTGGCTGCGTGAGGAACTGATTCAAAACATATGGGGGCAGCAAAGAGCTACTCTGTGAAGCCCAGGTCCATAGGTGAGCATGTGATTCATCTCATAAAGTCAAGTGAGGGCATCTGGGCCTTGCCAGGGGTCACGAGGCAGAGTAAAACATAGGTTCAAAAGGGGGACGAATTTAATTATTTATGCAATAAATATTTGTAAACATTTACTTAGTGCAGTACACTGTATTCAGTATTAGAGATACAATTGCATCCCTAGGAATTCAAGTCTGGAGGGATGTAAACAATTGAAAGCATTTACAAGATGATATAATGTGCTTATGGTGGAAGAAATGCAGGGAGCTAAGAACTTGATCTGGAAGAACATTTGACTTAAATCTGAGCTAACAGAGGAGGCTTCCTGGAGGAAATGATCTAAAATCACAGTGAGTACTTGGGCCAGAGAAAAGAGGAGGAAAGGTTAAGATCAAAGAAAGACTTTGCAAAGGCCAAACATATTTAGATGCTTGGGTTGGTGGAAGATGAATGATAGATTCTCAAGAATGCCTTGTAAGCCATGCAATGAGTTTGCATTTTTTCATAAAGTAGCAGGAAGTTCTAAAATTTTTAAGCACAAGGATAATAAATGGCATGGTCAAAATTGTGTGGCAGAAGGATCACTCATTTGCTGTGTTAAAGACTGAAAAATTCTGAGTCAGCAGATCTCTTGGTGGATTCCAGCAATTGTGTTTTGAAATATCTCTGCAAGTGATACTAAAGCACAACTACATTTAGAAGCCACTGCTCTAGGGCAGGGAGGTCAATTCAGCACCCAAAACGCTTAAAACGTGGTGGTTAGCTCTAGGTTCCCAGCAGGGTCATTTGATTCCTAGGGACTTGATTGCCCCAGAGGTTTCTTGATGCTCTCCCTGAGTTATCAGTCCCGCTGACCTTTCTTCACCAAAGAATCAGGGTCACTTCAGAGCAGCAGGCCACACTAGGTCATGGGAAACTGTTGGAAATGTTTATCAGTCCTGAACAAGCCAGGGTCACCAACTGTCCTAGTGTGTCTGGGACTAAGGGGAGCAGAGTCCTAGGGAGCTGGACTTCTAAAAACCAGGACAGTCCCAGGCAGACTTGGACAAATTGGTCACCTTATGGGAATCCCATGTAAGAAGGAGACTGCATATTTCATAATATCCCTGTGCCTAAGAGAGCAGTCAAAATTGGGCTCATAATGCTCAGGAGCTAAATTTCAAAGTTTAGTTTTCTTTTAAGGAAAGGTACCATCATTGATTATTATGCCTGGTGATCATTGGACTGTTTAAAAGTTGCTGGATTTTTCAATCTTCGAAAGAAACAAAACTATAATGAGTAAGAAAGAATGCTTAGATTTTGTGTTCTCATGGCACACTCCTTTCCACACTCCTTCACGGGGACATATGTAACCCTGGGAGCACAGAATTGAACAATGAGCACTGGACCCTGAAGATAAATGATGCACTCCGTGAAGCACTAAGCTTACTGAAAGATAGGAGAGGAGTTAATACATCTTAAATTTTATTTATTCATTTATTTGTTTGGGGTACCAGGGATTGAACCCAGGGCGCCTAACCACTGAGCCACATCCCCAGCCTTTTTATTTTTTATTTTGAGGCAGGGTTTCGCTAAGTTGCTTAAGGCCTTGCCAGGTTTCTGAGGCTGGCTTTGAACCTGCAATCCTTCTGCCTCAGCCTCCCAAGCTGCTGGGATTACAGGCTTGCCACCACTGTGCCTGGCTATTTATTTATGTTTAATTGACACATAAAATTGTACATATTTACAGAGTACTGTGTGATATTTCAGCACATGTATATGCTATGTAATATTTAAGCCAAGCTAAACATATCTACTAAAACATTCATCATTTGTTTATGAAGAAAACATTCAAAATCCTTCAGACTTTTTTGAGATATACAGTATATTGTCATTATCCATAGTCACTCTACTGAGCAACAGAACACCAGAACTTCTTGCCTTTAACCATAACTTCATACCTATTAATCAGCTTTTTCCCAACACAGGCTATTAATACAATTTAATTATTTACTTGAGTGTTTAGGGCAAAACACAGACAAAAACATCAACACTTTTTTTTTTTTTTTTTTTTTTTTTTTTTTTTTTTTTAGGCAGACAGCTTGGGAAAGACTGTTACATGTTATCTCCACTCACTTTGTTGTGAAGGATACCCAGTGGGAAGTTCAAGAGGCCTGCCCCACCTAATAACCCTGACACTAGGCACATTAAAAAAGGCACTACTGCCAAGAGCTGCTGAGGTTCAATGAGGGATCCATTTTGAGGAAAGAATAAATCTAGTTCTCTGCTTATGGAAGAACCAGAATGACACAGTTCCCAAACACTGTCACCCCTTTGTATTGTTTATTTAACTACACAAATAAGGCCCCATTGCTGCAGTGAGCCAAGGAGCCCTAGAAGAGATGGCCCCAGAGGATCAGGACATGCCCATTTTGGGAATTCCCTGTTCTGTATCTATTTACATAAGGTGATTTATTAGTTTACTTGTCTATTTCCTTCTTGGGCGGTGAGCTGCCTTGAGGACACTGGGTCTACAGTGTCTCTAAGAGTGCCTGCCACATGATAGGCACTCAGTAAATATTTGTTGAAATAAAGAAAAGTAAAATTAAGTGATGTAAAGTCAGAAAGGCATAAGGTCCTGAAAATCTCAGAACAACTGTGACTACTTTTTCTTGTTCAAAATATCTAAACAATTACATTTTGTCAACCTCTCTGCTCTTTCATCTGACATCTTTGTCTACAATGTAGGAGTCACTTTGTTCTTCTCAAGTTTATTCCAAAAAGAAAATATGTAAACTGAGTAAGGAAAAACAGTACATTCCACCAGAATGCTGCAAGAGGAAATGGGCTCTCTCTAAATCTCACGCAAACTAAATTACACTATTTATCCTAGCTAGGTAAATACTAATATTATAAATGGATTAAAAGAGAAACTATGGGATTTATAATGTATTAGCTATTATTATAGAAATTAAACCCATTTCCCCCTGAACTTTGGAAAGTAAAATCACCATGATTACTAGTACAACAACATATGAGAAGAACATTTAGACATGGTTAGTTTAAAAGGCCACTAGAGCTAAAAATGTGACTTTTGGTTTCTCTGGGGAAAAAAAAAAATTTCCTCCACAACTATATGGTTAATGTAGCCTAAAACTTCCTGCAGAGTTTATTCATTAAAGACTAGTACTTCAGACTGAATATCATCCAAAAGAAATCTTGTATTAAAATATAAGAAGTAGATGCTATTTTTCAGTTAAAACTTGCTCTTGTCACCATGAAAGCTTGAATTTTTACAAGTAAATAACTCAAAACCCAATGATGTTTTTGTCAGAAATAATTTCTAAAACTCCATCCTAAAATTTATATGGATCTCAAGAGACCCTGAATACCAAAACAATCATGCAAAAGAATAGAGTTGGAGGTGTCTCATGCTCTCTGATCCCCAAACTTACTACAAAACCACACTGATTAAAACAGTATGGCACCGTCATGAAAACAGACATACAGAGCAATAGAATAGAGAGCCCATAAATAAACACTGGAATACATAGTCAAATGATTTCCCATAGGGATGCCAAGACATTCCATGGGGAAAAGAGAATCTTTTCAACAAATGGTGCTGGGAAATCTAGATATCCACCTGTGAAAGATTGAAGTTAGGCCTTACAGCTAATTCAAAAATTAACTCAAAATTCATCAAAGTGTAAGGCTAAAACTATTAAACTCTCAGAAAAAGTATGTGAGAAATGCTTCATGATATTGAATTTGGCAAATATTATACCAAAAGCACAGGCAACAAAAGAGAAAAAATACATTAATTAGACTATGTTGAACTTAAAAATTTTTGTGCTTGATGCTTGAACACAATCATCAGAGTGAAAAGCAATTCATGGAATGGAAGAAAATATCTGCAAATCATATAGTTGTTAAGGGTTAATACCCAGAATACTAAAGAACTTCTATAATTAAAAAAAAAAAAATGTTTTCATGGGCAAAGATTTGAATGGATATTTCTCAGAATTAAAACTTTTAATAAACACATTAAAAGATGTTTAATATCATGTACCATTAGAGAAATGCAAATCAAAATCATGGTTAGATGACAGAACTTTACACCTATTAGGTGACCATTACAAAACAAAACAGAAAACAACAAGTGTTAGTGAGGATGTGGAGAAATTGAAACCCTTGTAAGCTACTGCTGGACATGTAAAACAGTGAAGCCACTATAAAAAACAATACAGAACATTCCTGATATAGATAAAAATAGATTGCCATAATTAGTAATTCCATTTCAGGTATATACCCCCAAAGAATTAAAAGCAGGGATTTGACAAGTTATTGTATGCCGTGTTCACCATACAGCAGAGCCATTATTCCCAATAGTCAAAAAGTGGAAGGAACCCAAGTGTCCTTGACACAAGAATGGTAAACTAAATGTGGTATATACATACATACAATGGAATGTCATTCTACCTGACAAAGGAAGGAAATTCCTACACATGCTACAGTATGAATGAGCTTTGAAGGTGTTATGCTACATCAAATAAGTCTCTTACAAAAGGACAAATAGGATTCCACTCATATGAGGTACTTAGAATAGTCAATAATGTATTGAGACAGGAAGTATAATAGTGGTTACCAGGGGGAAGGGGAGATGGAGAAAAGGAAATTATTATTTAATAGGTATAGAATTTCTGGTTTAGGAGATTAAAAATTTCTGGAGATGGATGGTGGTGATAATTGCACAAGATCAATTTGCTTAATGCCACCAAACTGTACACATAACAATAATTAAAATGGTCAAATTTATGTTATATATATTTTATCACAGTTCTTTAAAGTTAAAATTACCTTGTTCACCCCAAAAACTCAAATAAGAAAAGAAAATAAAAATAAATTCCAATCCTTTAGCTAGAAATTACCAATTTAAAAAAAAACAACAAAAAATGCTATGTAATAAATTTTTAAAGAATAGTCACATTTTCCTTGTCATTAGTCATCTAAATGTCACTGTCATTCATGGACTTAAGTGCATTTTTATTATTTAGTTTTCTTCTTTTTTGTACACTTTAGGATATTAATAGTAAGACAGCTGCTGAGTCCTGGACTGGAAATTAGATAAGGTCATAGGTTACCTCATGTGGAGCTGTGATCCTACAGTATAAAATTTCTTAAGCTTTTTGTTTTGTGCTAAAAAAGACCTTGTGAGAGCTCATAAACTGCCCACTTTCTGTGAGCCAGGTGAGAAGCTGAATTACTTGGAACATGGAGATGTCATTGCTAAAACAGAGATATTTTGTGGTTGTTTATCCAGCTCAGTAAATTTCATCCTTTCAACATAAACCAGCTAGACCAGGCCCAGGACAGACAAAGCACCTCTGGCACAACTCTACCTATTAGGTTGAAATTTCTTCACCTCCTTAGTTTTTCCTGATTGTCTCCTTTTCAGCTGGTCTCTAGAAGATATTATTCTAGCTTGAGGAAAATCACTGGTGTAATTCCATCTGGGGGACTGACTGGCATGTGGCCTTGCTGCAAAGCTATTTGCATGAAGGACTGAGGCTCTTCCTGGGAAAGAACTCATCCCAAGGGAGGAAGGGCACCATTTTGGTTGAAGAATAATGAAGCAGGGTCAGAGGGGAAGGGTGAGTCTGAGTGCAGCACAGTGCCTGTCACTCAGAATCCCATCCAGCCCACCCACTCCCTCCATCCATGCCCGAATCCCCGGTGAAGGATTGCAATAAAAGACCCAAATAAAAACCAGAGGAATTGGTAAATTAGAATTCAAGGCATTGCAGCTTCCCCAAGAAGAGGGAAGGGTGGGGAGGAACAGACCTTTCTGTATCTTGCATCACGCTCTCAGTGTAGACATCAGCCTGAGCAGCTTCCAAGTGGACACCCACTGCCATCAACAGAAAAAAAGAGCCTTTGGGGCACACAGCACACGACCAGCAGGCACTTATAGGGGTAGCCATCGGGACCACCATAGATTGGAAAGGGAAAAAAAGGGCAAAGGAGCAAATACCAATGGTAGCCCAGGGGGGCGTGTAGAACATGTGAAGGTCATTTTCTGGGGCCTTCTAGGACTTAGGAGAGGAATGTAAAGGAGCTTGGCATTCTCACTGAGCAGGAGGATGCAGAAGTAGGAGAGGGAAAGATAATAGCCTTTGATCTTATTTTTTATCCTCAAACTGTTGAGAGTTGAGAAATGTGAGGAGTACTTTTTCGAAAGAGTAACAATTTTAGACAAACTAGATAAAACTACATTGTCTACATAGAATTCATACATGAGGTTTATTTAAACCACATACCATTGAGTTCAACTTCTGACCTAAGTGAATTCTGTTTGAAGCATACATAGCAATATTACAGTTTAATTTTTTGAGCAAGAATACAAGAAAATCTCAACCATTTTGAACTTGGGAAGAATGTCACACTAAGTATTTATTTGCCTTAATAAAGAAGAGACCAAAAGGGCTGGGGGTATAGCTCAGTTGGCAGAGTGCTTGCCTTGCATGTACAAGGCCCTGGGTTTGATTCCCCAGTACCACAAAAACAAACAAGAGTTAGCACTCTAAATTGTTGTTTGGGAATAGGTGCATCCTCAAGTGTATTATAAAATCCCTTTCTACTTAAAGAATATGATATTTATAAGTTGATGTCTTTTTAAAACCTCACATCATTATCGATAAAATTTTCAGATGTATAAAGAAATATATTATTAGTGGATACTGAGTCCACTTGCTTTATTGTCTTTTTTAGAAAACATGTTCTTGATGTAAACTTAGAGATAGTTTTTTGCTGACTTTTATCCCTACTCAAGAGATGCAGTGTGGGCTTGGGTTGTGGCTCAGTGGTAGAGTGCTCACCTAGCATGTGTCAGTTGACTCTAAACTTCAGTTCCCAACCTAGTATGAAAATGAAATAAATGTGAAGCAACTAATATTGTGCCTGGAATACAGTAGATGTCCAATTAAAAAAACAATTTCCTCTTTTTGTTCTCCCATAACAGTGAGTTGGCTTATGTGGGACAGCTGGATCTACTGGGCAGCATTACCGAAAGTGTTTCCACATACTGAATCAATAGGTCAAAGGCTAGGCACCTTTTCTTTTCCTTGTTGCCCTCAATACCCTGTGACTTCCCAAACCATAACAATATCTTGATTCTGATGCTGTGAACCTAATAGGCCGGTGGCAAACCCATATCAGCTCACAACTGCACTTCGGAGCTTCTTGTGCTATTTTGTTGATGTGGTTTGAAGAAGTAGCTCTCTCTCTAATTCAAAAATTTGGATTGCCCTGTTTACCTAAGTCAGCAGTTCCTTCACCGCTGTCGAACGATTATACTACAGTAGAAATTACATTTTTTCTAAATACTTTTTAGTATTCTATTTAAAACCCAGCATAGTAAGAAACAATGTTAAATAACGTATCTTATACTAGTACTTCTGTTCTTTTGCTGAAAGTAGGCATTGCCTAGAGATGAAGGATACAACTGAAGTCAAACCCTCTGATTTAGGAAAAGACAGTTTTAAAAATAAATAAGCATCCAAACGGGAAACTTAAATTTTTAAAAATTGCTTTTTAAATATTTAATAATAATCCCATAGAGTTCCTACTTGGCATTTCTTTTTAAAGAAAGGAGATCCCTGAAAGAGTCACAAAACTTCTGTATAATTTGTGATTTGAGGACTGATTTTTATAGGTAATATTTGGCCTTAGAAACCATGTTGCCATCTAAAATGCCAAACTTTTATTTCAAAGAGATAGCATAGGCAATTTCATCTCTTCATAAAATTATCTTGCCTTTTCAGTATACTGGACCAAAGATGAGATACATTCAAAAAACTTTAAGCACGAACAACTTATCATACCATTACCTAAGTGCCATTATTTAGGACTTATACAATGTTCTGCAATTTCAGAACGAATTCTCAAAAATAAAATTTTCAGAATTGTCATTTCTGATGTCTGATACTTCCCTAGACACAGTAGTTAGAACTTTGTAATTAACAATTGTTCATTTTCTTCCTCCTTGCAATGAGGAGGAGGGCAGGAGCCTCTTGTTCTCTTTGTGTGGTCACACAAGGATTGACACAAGTGGGAGTTCAATAACATTTGTTAAATGAATGAATTGTGTGTCTCTGCACACGTGCTTGAGTATCCTACTTATATGTCAAATCTGTGTTTCTTTTCAAAGCATATACATTTCTTCTTTGAGGATAGAACTGCTTTTTTACAAACATCTACCTTTCAATAGAGAAAGTTCAAATTCCAAAATATATTAGTTACTTTCATTAATGTTCACAAAATCCCTGTCAAATCTTCCCCATGATTCAGGTTCCTCATCATATGTGAGGAACAAATAGAAATTAACTACAATTGATTCTCATCATTATAGTAGTTCTGTTCTATAAAACTGCTGGAAATACTGAACCACTGCTTTGAAGGGAAACAGGTTTCTGTGAGCTCTCTTCAAAACATTTCTATCCATCCATCAATCAATGTTCTGCTTAAAAGATTCTTACTTCATATAAATTCATATTTTATATATATCACATATAGATATCATACATATACTTCATATATATACATATATATATATATACATATACATACATACATACACATGTACACACACACAAATGTGGAAAATGTGACACTAAATATACCACAAAAGACAATTGACTGCAATGTAAGAGCTGAAACAGGAAGGCAGAGCATGGCCCTATTCAATCCTGCTTGGGAATGTGCCTACCAGGCAATTCAAAATTTTTGCCTTTCTGTGCATGACTGAGTATGGACCTGAAAGCACTGCAATTATTGACTTGAGGATTATAATAAATTTTATTGAGTAGGAAAATTCAGAGTTACAGAATCTGAAAATAATGAGAATCACCTATATTTTGAAGCCACCAAGAAAATCACTGGATAGAGATAGAGGAGTAGCATAGAAAAGTGCTGCTCATTGTCAATGGGAACTCCCATCTCCAACTTCCTTGTAGACTGGAGGAGGTTCTGAAAATAATCTGTTAATAGATACACATGGGGTCTCTACAAATATTAAATTAAAAATATTAGCTGGGAGCAGTGGTGTATACCTATAATTCCAGCAGCTCCAGAGACTGATTCTGGAAAATCACAAGTTCACAGCCAGCCTCACAACTTCGTGAGGCCCTAAGCAATTAGCAAGAACCTGTCTCAAAATACAAAATCAAAAAAAGGACTGGGGATTTGGCTCAGTGGTTAAGTACCCCTGGGTTTAATCCCTAGTACAAAATACACACACACACACACACACACACACACACATGAATATTCATATCTTTTTTTAAGAGAGAGAGAGAGGAGAGAGAGAGAGAGAATTTTTTAATATTTATTTTTCAGTTTTCGGTGGACACAACATCTTTATTTTATTTTATGTGGTGCTGAGGATTGAACCCAGCGCCCTGTGCATGCCAGGCAAGCATGTTACCACTTGAGCCACATCCCCAGCCTCCCATATCTTTTAATTAATTAAGTAGTTTAACTAGAAAGACATAGATTATTACACAAATATAATATTATTTCTAACAGAAAAAATCAAAGAAACTCCAGATTTCAGAAACATTTGAATACACTATGGTACTTTCATAAGATAAAATATTATGCAAGGTTTAATAATTGCATTTCATTGTCTAGCATACACAAGATCCTGGGTTCAATTCCCAGCACCACAAACACAAAACAAAACATATTTCAATAAATTTGAATGATGAGGAAAGTGACTTCAATCAATATTCAAAGTTGTAAATAGTGTGCTTGCTATTATGGAAAATAATCCATGTGAAGAAAATTACCAAACCATTTTAATTATTCTTTCAGAATTGTTGATAATTTATATTTTTCTTTACAACTTCTGAATTTTTCTAAGTCACTGTTTTAAAAATTTTTTTTTTCAGTTTTGTCTTCTGAGATTTTTGGGGATATCTTTACCTTAGTCCCTTCCCCTTAAGAAATTTAATACTGAAATATATACACACAGTACATATTTTTGTACTGTGGACCTTTTGAGGACCATAAGCCATTGTCACAGCTAAAATTTCTTCACACCTCCCCATCTTTGCACCCTCTTGGAAACCTCAGTGGTCTCATTGAGAATGTCTGTTCTAAATGATCTCTATAAAACTGGTTTTACTTAGATAATTAGACAAAATTATTCTTAAAAGAAAGTTCTGGAACAGGCAGTTTTGGATTAAAGGGATGTCCATTAGTAGAATATTTGATCCTTTTGTATTGGAAAATTTGAAACAATGATCTTTCTATTACAAATTTTTTTGTGTGTAAGTAAAAATTGTTTCAGCTAATATAAATCTGGCTCTAGGTATAATATGGAACTAATATATTTTGCTGGGAAGGACAGAGTTGAATTTAATAATAACCATTATTACCTTGCACCCTGGTATGGACAAAATTCTCTTTTAGGAGTATTATTTAATTTTTTTTAATTCCATTCTATAGACGACGAAAACAAAGCTCAAAGAAATGAAATCGCTTGCCCAAGGTCATATCATTAATAAAATATTTGTTCTTTTCCTTATGTACTGCTGTGGGGGTCAGCCACAGTTTTCTGTGAAAATTGATGTAAGCCCAAAGCAAGGGAAGGCCCGGGAATGATACTCACTGGGTTGTGTTTCCTGCACTAATATTCATCCGCAAATATTGCCTCCACCATCTGGTCCAATTTCCCCACACTGAATAACTAGATTGGCTTGCTAGGATCTTGCCAACATTTTTTGAGCATTGTCATCTTTTTAGTAATATCCCTAAGAACACCACACTTCAATCTTTAGGCCAGAGCATGGGAGGCAGTGAACCCAATCCTGTAAACTTTCTTCTCCCACTCTCCGAGATCCCTTGCCAAGCCACTGCTGCTGGGAGACGGCCCTAGAGCATGACTTCTGGCAATGTACTTTGAAGTAGATAAAATATGCACTCATGGACATCTGTCTGTTATTTCCTGCACTCACAGCTTTGTTCTTCTTTATTGCCAGAGAATTCTATGGATGATGTCACTTTTCTCTGAAGAGAACAGGCCATCAGAGCTTTTCACTGACATAATTAATTATCTGTAACTTGATTCTGGGCCAGAAAATTCTCAAGGCACTGCCCCCGATAGAATTAACTCTACTGTGCATGCTATTCTTAAACTTTTAAAGAGACAGGGTACCATATCTTTTTTTTCTCAGACACTGATAATGGTATTTTTGTTCAGTGATATCAAGTAACAGAAAGTGAACTGGGACACTATTATACGATTTCACAAGGAAGACCTTCGGTTGAATGGGCAGCAAACTCTAAAGGTCGCTACAGATCAAGTATACAAAGCAAAGCTTTTAGGGCTTAGTCTTAAATGCTACAGGAATGCATTACAATTACTGAATAGCCTCTTTGGGGGATCTTGTGAATCTGCAGCCAGAAGAATGAGATCTCAACCAAAGCTAACCATGTTAAATTATCCACAAGGTGAAAGGCTTAGATTATCAGCCACAAAACCCTAAAACATCAATATATTTAATCCTTACATGAAATTTAAAAATTATCAGAATAATGACCATATCTTTTGAGTTTTCACCTATGCTTTTATAGAGATCTAAAACCAATTAGTCAATTCACAGGAAGACTTGCTACCCTCCACTCTGCTTGGTTTCAAGATTATGTAAATGAGCCTCTACTTGTCTCTTTAAAACTGGGGCTCCTGAGGAATGATCAAAACTGTAGATGGAATAGAGTAGTGGATGGGCTCTGATGGAATCAGGGGTCTTGAGTTGGGTTCTGGCTCTGCTATCTCCAGGTGGGTAATAGGTAAGATCCAGAGAGTCTCTCTGCTTTCTCAATTCCGGTGGAAATAACAAAGTCCTATTCAACTCAAAGGAATAACTGAGACTATACATTTGAATATGCATTTAATATTGCCTCCACAAGGAGCTGGGGCTGGGGCTTAGTTGTAGAGTGCTTCCTAGCACGTGTGAGGCACTGGGTTCAATCTTTAGCCCTCAATAAAAAATCAATAAATAAATTTAAGATATGGTGTTCATCTACAATTAAAAAAAGTTTTAAAGATTTAGAACACTTATTGTGATAAGAAAGAACACATTGTGATGCAATAAGTGTTTGTTATTTAAAAAGTCAATATTACAGAAGTGGTTAGAGAAAAAGTGAGAGGTGTATGCTATTCTCCCAAATTTACTCTCCAGGGCTAATTCTATTAATAATTTGAAGTAGATGTTTTCAGAATTTTTTTCTATAGACATATAAATACATAGCAACACATATATTCTCTCTACCTACTATTTTTTTTAAAATATAGTTCTATAGTTATACACTATAGTTGTATTCATCCTGACAAACTCATACATGCATGGAAATTGATTTCAGTTCATGATCCTTCCTTTTCCCTCCTTTCTCCCATTTCCCTCCTCTTCTCCCTCCCCTCTCCCGTTCTCCTTTCTCTACTCTACCTGACTTTCTTTCACACTCATCTATTATTTTATATTTGATTGGTTCTTTTGATTATCCTACCTTCCCTCCTCCTTGCCTTTATTTTACTCTAGCTTCTGTATATGTCTCTCCCTAATATTCTTGAGTATTTACTATATGCCAGGAAATACACAAAGTGCTTTGCAAATGTTATCTCATTTAAACCTTACAGATATATACTATTATTATTATCATTTTGTAAATGAGGAATCTGAGGCAGGTACTAAGAAGTTCAGAAATTTGCCCAAAGTCCCAAAACTGATAAGTAGATAAGTGGTGATGTGAGGATACAAACCTAGGCAATTTGACTCCATTATACTAAATCACTACTAAATACACTGCTGTGATCTCATATAGAAATTGAGTCATATGCTAATTAACTAAATTTTTAAATGTGAAATGAGCTTTTTTTTTTTCAAAGTCAACATTTTACTACTTGTTTGAATGTTACCAAGCATACTTGAAGGAATGCTGGCAGTTTATTACTATAACAATTGATGTTCTAAAAAAAAAGTATTAGACATTTCACTAAAATTTGACTGCATTTAAATACATCATTCATTCATTAGTAATAGGAATGTGCTTAATGAACTCAAAAGATTTGATTCAATATTTTTATCTTAATTTTTAGATGTAAAACATATATAGACTATTACTTAAAGCATGCTTTCTTCCTGTATGCAGTTCTTACAGTTGTCCAAGAACTGATTGATAGATTTTATAGTCTTCCTAAGGAAAGATGTTGGAAAAGCTTGATTTTGTTATAAGCTTATCACTATTTCTAATGAACAAACATCAAAGTTTGGAGTTCTCGGCTTAAGCATGATAAGTTATCAGTTGTTTCATTACTTCTACACCCTTAGCATATGTATTTTTTATAATAGGCTAAACTTAAGCTTTATCTGGCAGCATGACGTTGAGTCTGGTGTTGAAAAATTCTCTGCCATATTAGCTTGTATAATACTTCCAACGCCATCTGCTTGCTTGCTTGCTTGCTTTTTTCTCAAAATAAATGACCAAGAACCACTGGCCAACATTTATACTAACAGCTGAAAACTTTTCGGGAAGGAACTTTCTTGATTCTGATAAAGTTGATAAAGTGACTCAAGTCCCCCTAATTTATTTCAAACTCCTGCTGCTCATTTATAGTTACTAAACTGCCAAACTTCATTGTTTCAGACAATTGATAGGCAATGACCTCTACTGAGCATTTGTGGTCAAGAACCTTATCTGAGCTGTCATCATGGTGCTTTGTCATGCACAAATGAATGGTCAGATGAAAGTGTGGTGGAGATGACTAAATGGAAGAGGCAGGTGGATGAGGTCAGTCAACCAGTGTTGTCAGATTTCTGAGGACTGAACTCATCATTTCACACTCAACAGTGGCCAGCCTTGTTAAAAAAAATATTATGGGAATATCTCTAGATTTCCTTCAAATTTCTCCATGATCTTTAAGGCCAACAAGAATGTAGTATGAATGTCTCTTTTTGCTGCTACTCTCCACATATGCTGAATCCCTAGAGCTAGTCCGGCAGACACCAGGGGCTGCAACAATATGGGCACGTGTGTTCCAGCTCAAATGCTAGTGGCTGTCTCATACAAGGTGTCACATTCATGAGTATCAATTCTGAAGGTCCCAAGATGACTTAACTATGGCAAAGCCATTTGAAACATCTCTTTCTGGGGTATCTGGCATGGCTTTTCTGAGCTGTAACTCCTAAGGGTTCACTAAAGCCACAAATAAAGGAAATGATCATGTGCTTCTGATATTGCAACTCTACTTTTGGCACTACCAGGAAAAAAAAAAAAAAAAGAAAACTCCTCCCTACCAACCTCTCCAAACTCAAGCCTGTATTTGGCTCTGCCATCATCTTTTCTATTCCTACACCTCACCTATCCTCATTAAACTTTCCCACTGTGCTCTCTGAAGCTCACATTCAATACAAGCAGACTCTCCTAAATTCACAAACTCTTCTGAGAATGTTCCCTTCACTTCCTTGATCTAAAGCAGTGATTCAAATTTGGCAGCACTTTGGAATTACCTGAAAATTTAATAATAATACACATATACACAAAAACAACAACTGATACCTGGGTCCTAGCTCTACAAGTTATTTAACCAGACCGAGATAGCCATCTAAAAAAAGTAAAGTGGCATGTTTTAAGCCAAGATGAATTCTAGATGGATTAAATGGGGGTACAGAGAAGTACTAGAAGAAAATTTGAAAGAAATTTTTTTCCTAATCTGAGTGGAAAAGTCTTTCTTCCTAATTTCGACACACATAAGAAGCCGTAAAGAAAAGATTGACAGCTAACAATAGCAATTTATAAATTCTGCATAACAAACAGTTTCAAAAGCAAAACCAGAATTAAAAACACACAGAAAAACATATTTGATTTATAGCTCACATCACAAAGAGCCAATTATTATACAAAAAAAATACACTAACTGAGAAAAGACCAACAATCCAATAGAAAAAAAGAGCAACGTATAAGAACATACTAGTCAAGAAAAAAAAAATCTCTAAAACTGTTTGAAAAGTTGCTCAAACTCATTCATAATAAAGATCAAAATTGAAACTACAAGGAGATATTCATTTCACCTATCAGATTGGCAATGGAATTAGATCATCAAACCAATAAAACAATTGATAATGCAGTGTGTCTACAAGAGTGTGAGAAAACAGACCTATTAAGGTCAACTTAGCAAAATCTGTTGTAAATTTACATACTGTTTAATCATCAGTTCTAATTTTGGGGATTTAACCAAGAGAAACTCTCTTACATGTATTATAAGATACATGTATAATATATTCATTCAGCATTGAAAATAATAGAAAAAAATCTGGGTAAAGAGTTAGTCCTTTAGCAGCAGATTGCATTGTGCACCTATCATATACTCTACTGCTAAAAAGAGTATAAATTTTCCATAAGCCATACTCAGAAAGACAAAGGTCAAATGTTTTCTCTCGTATACAGAATCTAGAGCAAAGTAAGAAAAAAAAATTGGGGATGGGGTCAGGAGAGATGATCCCATGAAGAAAGATGGGAGATCGGTGGAGTAGAGGAAGGGTATTAATGGGGAAGGAGGAGGGGTGGGAAAAGGGAGGAACTGCTGAATGAAATTGACAAAAGAATGCATATAAGAGAATATACTACAGTGAATTCCACCTTTATATATATCTACAAAGCACCAAATAAAAAAACAATAAATAAACAGAAGGAAGACCAGTAGAGCAGAGGAATGGGAACAAGGGGAGAGAAGAGGGGAAGAAAAAAGGAAGCACTGGGGACTGAAATGAAGCAAATTATATTCCATGTATGCGTGACTATGTCAAAATAAACCCCACAATTATATGTAACCATAATGCACTATAAAAACAATTTAAAAATATGTAAAATTTCCATATGTACTAACAGGAAAAGATCCCTAAGTCATACTTGATATCTGAAAAAGGCCAGTTCCAGAACAATGCTCCCATTTGTATAAAATATATATATATTTTTTTCCTTGAATCCATTACACACTTTTCTGACTCTTCCACCACATGTAATATTTTTAATGTTAAAAATTTAAATATAAACTTTACTCCCAGAATTATATTTTCACATTTTACTTGATTTTGGACTCGGGTTTTTTACTGCATCAGAACGTGGTTCCATCCATATGCTTGTTTTATAATTACATCATTCCTGAGCATGTGATTACAATAAGGTTCCACCTTGGAAAAGGTACAGGAATGGAACTTTATCAAAAGATAAACCTCTCTGAATACCTGGACAGAACGGAAGTCCTCTCTCATGGTAACGTGAGGAAGTTACCATAAATAATGGAATAAGCTTTTAAGCACTAGCCTACTTGTAGATGTCTGTATGGAGAACTGCTTTCCTTGCCTAATGACCTTCACTCTGTGGAGACTACATTAAAAATAAAGTAGGATAAAAATCAATGAAGAGAATCAATGCACTGCTCTCATCAGCCAACCTTAAACATGTCGAACTTTGTGCCTCACCCCGCCCTCCAAATCATTTGCATAGTACATAATGAAAGAGAAGAATCTCCAATAAGAAAAAGATTGCCAATACTATTTAAGACAGGGGACTGCAGGCAGGTCAGCATGACAGAACCACAGATTAGGGGGACACAATGCAAGATGAGGAGTGGTGTGAGGCGAGTCCATAAAAGCCTCTCAGGCTTTAAAGAGCCTCTGAGTGTTTTAGGCAGAAGAAAGACTTTTGATTTTGTATTTTAAAAGGCTATTGATTTTGTATTTTAAAAGGCTGCCTTGCTGTGATGCAGAGTTACCTGAAGGGTAACAAGACTGCAGGAAAAGCATGCCAGTTAAGAGGCTGTTGCAATAAACTGTGAAGGGAGGTGAGGATGCCTGTGGCATGGAGATCATGTTCCTGTAGCTATCTGAGGTCAGGGACTCTGTGGCTTATTATTCCCCTGCATTCTCTCCATTGCTAGCCAGCATTCCATAACTTTCTGTCAATCATTCTCTTGTCAGTTGAATCAACTGTCACATGGTGGTAGGTAATCAATCTGCATGAGGAGATTGTTGATCCCTTCTTTGCTATGATGTCTGTGAAGACTATTGCAATGAGCATGGGACACTCAAAAGGGATAAGATCTTACAACCACCTGTGCCTTGTCTCACAGGTAATGAAGGGGAAGCCTATATCCCTCCTCATTTGGGCAATTACACTTCTGGAGAGAGAAAGGAAGTGCCATGCACAAAGCTTCCTGTGTTCAGTTTTTGGTGCCCCCCTCCCCCCAATTGTTTCCTTATTGGGATGTGTAAATTTCTTTTCAAGAAAAGTCTTTGACCAGGCATTCTGTAGTCAATACATGACATTTCGGGCTGTCATATTACATCACAATCATCTTTAAATAAATCAGGGCTCACACTTTGTATCCAAAGTCAATTTTATCTGTATTCAAATGCCTAAAAGCTAAAAACATACCTTCTATGAAGGAAAAAAAATGACATTTTGATTACTTTAAAATATAGTCCTTTGTTTTCCAGTTTGAAAGCTTGTCAATTAAATATGTGTATGTGCTTTCAGATGAGAGCAGTACATTGATTCTCTATATAGACAAACACAGACATTACACACACATGAAACACATATATAGTTTTTTTAAATTAATCTATGATGGAAAGGGCTATAACATGCCATCTAAGGGCAGACCATTCAAGGTTAAAGAAGAGTAGACACCACTGTTCTAGGGTTACTCACTTTAATTGGTGCAAGTATGGCTTTGGAGTCCATGAGACTATTTCCTGCATTCACTTAGGAGCATACAAACCCTAGTTTATCACTGGTTTCTCTCATAAATTAGCTAATCCTCATAAACCGCAGGACTTGCAAATGTGCTTTTATTATTTCTATCTGTAAAAGGCAGGGGGAAAGCAGAGTGTCTGCTAAAATTTTTGCACATTGTTTCATGTTTCCTTTTAGGCCCTGGATCAGGAAATGTTTAACATCAAGCATTATTCCTAGAGATTAATGGCTGCTGCTTGGAAAGGTTGATAGAAGTCTTTTCCTGCCAATACAAACATATACATTGTTGATGTACCATACAGGGTCCACAGATAGAATTATTATTTTTCTGAACTAGGGAGTGCATCCAAGACTCCACACATGCTAGGCAAGCACTGTACCACTGAGCAACAACTCCAGCCCTACCATACTTTTTTTTTTTAAATATCTTTTTTAGATGTTGATGAACCTTTATTTTGTTCTTTATTTATATGTGGTGCTAGTAATTGAACCCAGTGCCTTTCATATGCTAGGCAAGCGCTCTACCACTGAGCCATAACCCCAGCCCCCTACCATACTCTTCTTTAATCAGAGTTTATGTCTTTCCTTTTGACTATGTGCTAATATCATAGTGAAATGATTTCAACAATTTTCATCAATGCCCTGCTTCTCTTTTAAATATGGACAGTTTGGATGAAAAATATTTCTCTGTTGACACCCATGTAAACCTTTCATTGTTTTCAGGCTGGTGTTTGACTGGTTAATACTCGTGAAGTCAGATTTTAAATATTAGTCGGGCCAGTCAGCTTTGCCAAGAAAAATATTGTCTGCATTTGCAACTATACCTAGCAAACCTGCCACAGGCCATGTGAGGTTCAGTACAAAATCTCCACTGCACCAGCAAAGCTCTCTTGAGGATCAATGGGGTGGAAACAAGGAAGGTTAAGAGAAAGGAAGTCTCTAAACTTATATCTACCACCTTATATCTACCACCTTTACTGACTGATTTTCAAGAGTGTCACTGAGACTTTTCAGAAGAGAAAAGGGAAGGGCTTGGGGATATAGCTCAGTTGGTAGAGTGCTTGGCATGCATGCACAAGGCCCTGGGTTCAATCCCCAGCACCACACACACACAAAAAAAAATTAAGAAGGGAATATAAAAGAGGTCAAAGACTGACTCACATTGTACACAATGTCAAGGTATTAAATATTATAAGTGCTGCCACTACAGTAACATCTCAATAATTTGGGTACCACCAATTTAAACTCACCAAAGTCTAGACATCTTGGTCTGCATCTTATTTATTATCATTATCACTATATTTTGGTAGTGCTGGGGATCAGACCCAGGGCCTTGTACATGCTAAACACATACTCTACCACTGAGCTACATCCTCAGCCCTGCATTTTATTCTTAAAAACATAACTACAAAAATGGTTTATTTAAATGAAATAACTGTATAAACCACAAGAATGCACCTAACTTAAAGTGAAGATTTTTATAGGCATAATTATTTTTCTTTTGCCATTTCACACATCATTCATTTGTTTTTGAACCTTGTATTATGGAAACGTTTTAAATATATAACAAAGCAAACAGAACAGTATGATATTTACCCCTTATATACTTTTGAGGGAAGTAAGAGCTGGAAAATTTTAAAGGAAATCCCAAACATCCTATTATTTCCACTCAGTAATCAGGAGACTCTGATGACAATGTTCTCAGGGCAGGACCCCACCTGTTTCCTCATTGAGAGACAGCTCTGCCACTAATATTGTCCTAACATATCCAAGAAGAAAACAGAAAAAGTGATTCAGGAGTAGATATTGTGACAGATAGAAAACAAAGCCAGAGTATTCACATAACCTGACATTTCCATGGAATATCCTCATGATTGGTCACTATGCTAGAGGTTCTGCCAAAGCCAAATTTCTATATTTAATATGCAGTACTTTTAAAAGAAAATAGCAATCCACTTAAAAAAAACCTTCATATGAATCAATTGGAACTTCACGTTAGTTTTCAAAAAGCACCTATTGAGTGCTTTACAGACATTTTATCTTAAGGAGTTTTCAATTTACAGTAGAAATTAACAAGTAGAAGTCTTGTGAAAATAATCAAACAGTATAGAAAAAAAGGGAGAAGAATGTTTCTAAGTGAGGATATGGGGATCTGAATAGGGTGGAGGGAGAAAAGAGGAGTAAGCCTATAGTCAGAAAAGTAGAAAAAAAGGACTAAAAATTCCATGTCCAGATCCCCTAGAGGACAGAGGCCTGCTTACAATAATTCAATGTCTATAGAACCACAGGAGCTTTGATTAATCTAGCTTCCTTTATATGGAAAGTATCCAGGCTAAACGTACTGGTGATAAAGACCATGAGAGAGCTGGCAGGCACAGGAGAGAGAGTCAGGGATGGGAAAGAGGGGGAAAGAGACATGAATTTAACCTCAAAAGGTGGTAGGATGTTTCACTCTTAGAGAAGGAGGAAGGAAAGGCAATGAATGGAGGTTTGGGGAATGGAAAGAAGTTGAGAAGGTTCATTCTCCTAAGTAAATTAGAAGATCAGATTGTTCATGGGGGACAAAGAGAACAAGGGTAGGACTAGGGATTATGAGCGGAGAACTTTGTATTGAACATCTATAAACCTTTCAATATCCTCTTTAAAAAACAAAACAAAGCCTCCCCTTGCCCCTACTATTCCCTCAGACACAACCCTGCTCTCTTTTTCTATCCCTCATCTTCTCCAAAGTGCAGTTTGCCTAAGCACATTCAGACCCCTACAGTCTAGTATTAACCTCACCAATTCATTGAAACCTCTCCTAAATGCCAGCTCAAAAAATGGCCTCTTTCCCCTTTGCTCCTCCAGCCCTGGTACACCATTGAGAATTATAAAGGTCTCCTTCCTGATCTCCTCCCTTGCATCCATGACACATCATGTTCCTGATTTCTTTACTTTATCTTCAACCACATCTTCTTTTCCTCTCTGGCCATTTCCTTCTTTTCTCTCTCCCCACCCTTAACCATAGGTGTTCTCTAAGGATCTACCCCATGGCTTTAATCTGGATCTCTTTGCTATGTTTTCTCTTCTGTATTCTCACTATTTAATAAAGCAGCCACTAGCTGCATGTAGCTATTTAGATTTAAATTAGTTTGCATTACATAAAATTCAAAATTCAGTTCCTCAGCCTAATTAGCCACATTTCAAGTGTTCACAAAGCATTTGCAGCTGGTGACTATGATATAGGTCAGAGCAAATATAGAATACTTCTTTCTACACAGAAAGTTCCATTGAGCAGCATGGATCCAGAGCTTAACCCAGAGCTTCAAATCTGGCAATGTAGATATCTACCTGACATCTCTCTGGAAGTCATTCTTAAATCACAGATTAATCATGGTCTAAATACTACTCCATATATTATACATTTCTTATAACATTGATTTGTACAAACTCTACTTTTACTTAAAAATGGTCCATGTAACAAAAGCATACACATCAATAATTAATTGGGAAATATTTACATCCATAACTTGGAAATTTAGATATGTTTTTGTTTAGCCAACTAACTAAGATCATTATCACTGAGAAAAAAAAAGCAGCTGTTATAGTCATGAAAGTAGGAATCTCCATTTTTCATATATTACCCCTGTGTAGTATTTCCCCAGTCCAGAATCTGATAAAATAATAAAAAATTTTATGAGATATTTTCTTTATGAATATGTATTTTTTATTTCTCAATAAAACCCAAGGTTCTCCCCTATACTGTTAATGAATACATTATTCTCACTGCAGAGAAGCAGACTTTATGATTCCATTAGGAACACTAAAAGTATTCTGCTTGGAACAATGAAAATCAGACACCAAAGCTCTTTGTCCAAATACAGACAATGCTACTAGACATATGAGATTCTGAAACATTGTATTCAACTAAGAATCAGATCTGGTCCTGATTTTAATCAGAAAACAACCTGTCTCTTTGCGGCATCCTAAACTTAGCAAAGACATACCATTCTCAGCATGCTGACAATTTTAGTGGTATGAGGTTTCACTGGGCAGGCTTGCTCAGGGTGACCTCAGCCTGCGATTCTAAAGATGGAGTTTATTAAGGGCAGGTGAGTCATCAATTTAAAAAGCCAGAGAGGGTTAACTGAAAGTCGATTTTTCAGAGGCACAGGATTCTATGGAAGGCCTTACAATGTGACAAAGGGAATTCATTTAGGTAAAGAAAAGCCATCTCTAAAGAAAAAATGGAAAATGGTACCCCAGTAAGGATAAGCCCATGACACTTAGTTGCACTAGGGAATTTTCCATCTGAACTACTTATCATCATCCTCAGTGGAATTATGACACCTCTTTTTTGGAGGGCGGTACCAAGGATTGAACTCAGGAGCACTCAACCACTGAGCCACAGTCCCAGCCCTATTTTGTATTTTATTTAGAGACAAGGTCTCACTGAGTTGCTTAGCACCTTGCCATTGCTGAGGCTGGAATTGAATTCACAATCTTCCTAACGCAACCTCTTGAGTCACTGGGATTATAGGAATGCACCACCACACCTGGCAAAAAAGTAAAATCATAGTATTTTAGTAGAACTATCATTGTGAATATTTGTGATCATGATTACTAATTAAATAATAACATTATATATAGTAGGGTCTTATAATTTATATAATTCAAAGTATTTTTGCACATGCTATGGCTTGGATATGAGCTATCTCCCAAAAGCTTCTGTTTATGCAGGAATATCCAGAGGAAAATAATCAGATTATGGGGCTGGGGATGTGGCTCAAGCGGTAGTGCGCTCGCCTGGCATGCGT
The DNA here is from genome assembly GCF_048772815.1 of Callospermophilus lateralis. Taxonomy (NCBI): domain Eukaryota; kingdom Metazoa; phylum Chordata; class Mammalia; order Rodentia; family Sciuridae; genus Callospermophilus; species Callospermophilus lateralis. The sequence goes on along the minus strand of NC_135310.1, from coordinate 86,146,589 downwards.
GCGGCCCGGGTTCGATCCTCAGCACCACATACAAACCAAGATGTTGTGTCTGCTGAAAACTAAAAAATAAATATTAAAAAAAATCAGATTATGGGCTGGGGATGTGGCTCAAGCGGTAGCGTGCTCGCCTGGCATGCGTGCGGCCTAGGTTCGATCCTCAACACCACATACAAAAACAAAAGATGTTGTGTCTGCCGAAAACTAAAAAATAAATATTAAAAAAAAAATCAGATTATGAGAGCCATAATCTAATGGGGTCCATCCTTGTTTGAATGGACTGACTGGGTGGTCACTGTAGACAGGTGGGGCATGACTGGATGAGGTGAGTCTCTCGAGCATGTCCTGGAAGGGTGCATCTTCCCTGTAAACCCTTCTTCCTCGCCTTCTCTCAGTTTCCTGACCCTGCCATGAGCTGAGCAGATTTTCTCTCTGGACCCTTCCCCCCGACTTTGGGCCCAGAGCAATGTAATTAGCCATCTATGGACTGAGACCTCTGAAATCATGAACCCTAAGTACTCCTCTTAGCTGTTCTGTTGAGTATTTTGGTCACAGCAATGCAAAAGCTGACACACATTTTAAAAAATTAAGCTTGTGAATATTTCATAGGGCATATAAATATTGGAACATTCTGAGATTAATCACTGGTTACCAATAAACTAACAAGGATAGACTAGCCCTCTTTCAAGAACAAAGAAGTGTATGAAAAAAGCCGAAGATGTAGCCCCTTTTCTCAAGAAGTTGTTTGGGGCAACAAGATATAAGTCTATAAAACACTTATGGAATTGTATGTATGGAATGCTATGGTTCACACTTATAATAAAGTAATATAGGACTTTAGGGCAAAAGAAAGATAAGTATTGAGAAGCAACACTTAGAAAATACTTCACAGAGGAAGTAAGCCCCTGTTTTCCCAAAAGAAATACTGACTGGTACTAGAAAAAAGTTCGGGATAAGTACAAATAGATGTCCTAAATTTTCCCAGAGATCCCTAATTTCTTTCTTGTAAATAGTATTAAGGTGAAAGAAATATAAGAAAAATTGCCACTGGAATGGTGGTAGTGTTTGGGTTTACAGGTGTGAGTGTGTGTGTGTGTGTGTGTGTGTGTGTGTGTGTGTGTCAGGGTTGGCGAAGAGCATAGAGACTGCCTAATTGGATTGGAATGATCATTTAAAGGGACTCTAAAACCAGGTGCAGTGGCACAGGCCTATAATCCCAGTGACTCAGAAGGCTAAGGCAGGAGGATTACAAGTTTGTGGCCAGCCTCAGCAACTCATTTGACCTCAAAATAAAAAATAAACAGAGCTAGGAGTAGAGTTCAGTGGTAAAATACACCTTGGTTCAGTCCCCAGTACTGAAAAAAAAATTCAATCAAATTAAATTAAATTAAAAACTAGAGGGGTCCTAAAGATGAGTTGTTATAGCTAAGGGGGAGCCAGTTAATAAATAAGTTTTGCAAGCTAGTCTGAGCAATTTTGATTTCAATCTAGTTATGTCTAAGAACCGCCTGTAAATTCCCAAGCAACAGAATGACATGATCAAGAGAAATACTTTAGCAAAAGTAGTCTGTCAACAGTTATCTACTGAGCTTCTGGTACCCAACTCTCATATTTGACAAATGATATATACTTACTCTCTATTCCAAATCCTGTCATCATTCTAGGAGGTTTCAATATTTAATGGAGATTAGCAATACCCAACCTTCACCAGTCCACAATCTCATTCATTCCAATTACCTTTACTTCCTCCCAAGACTTCACCCATGACCTTGCATTAGTAAAATCTGCGTGACTCAGAAAGCTTACACACAAATTGCCCAATTTCTCATCTTTGCAGCTCATCCTCCCATTAGTCTATTCATCCTCCCATTGTCCTCCTTGCCAGGCACTGTCTCACCCACACATTCAGCTTTCTTGTACCTATGTTCTTCCACTGTATCCACTTGTACAACTGCAATCCCAGATCCAGTGCCATAAAAGTCTCCTCTTTACCCCTAGGTTTCTAAACAGATTGGTACCACTGCACGTGCACAGTTACACTCCCTGCAGAATTTTGATCTCCACTCATATAGGGCCCGTATTTGTCCATAATAATCTTCCCCTAATATTCTCCTCAGCAATGATTCAACATGCCCAATCATCCCCACAACCCTTGACTGGCCCATGTCTCCTTACTTCCTGGAGGACATAGCTTTGTCTTTTGCTTGATGAGAAAGCTGAGCCTTTCTCACACAAACCTCTCTAAATATAGGCCCATATATATTAGCTAAGTTTAGTACTCACTACAACCTCATAAGGTAGGATATACCCTTAATAAACAGATGGGAAATAAATGGAGGCCCACAGTCAGCACTACAAAGGACGATATCAAACCTTTTGGAGTTTACCACATAATCTTATGGGACTTGGCTTTTTGAATAAAGCTCCAAAGTAGAAGAAAGCAACATGTGATTTCAAATTAAGTGGTCAGCACACGTATACTAAGGGCCTACTTTGTGCAAGACAAATAACTTACTGCTCAACTAAAGAGGAAATTAGGTTCTCTGGCTGCATTTAAAAGAAATAAAAAGAAAACTCTACACCACCAATTTTTTTTCTAAACTAGATTTTCAACAGGACATCTTACTCTAATTCTTTAACTCCCTCCTCAACCCATTGAAAATGGACTTAAACTTACTGACTCCAGGTTCACAAACTCAAAGAGCCAACATTAGGTCTTATCCAACTGGAACTTTCTGCTGATTTGACTGACAGAAACTCTCTTCTTTTTGGCAATCTTGACTTCCCCGATTTCTACATCAGTCTACTCCTGAGCCATGTGCACACCTTCTGACAATTTTCCAGCTGGACCTCTTACAGTGAGTGTCCACATAGGGATTGCAGTTTTGCTGTACCAGGTCCCTCTCCACTGAAGCCCAACTCCACACTCGTGAACACAACTTTCCCAACCACCCCGGTTTGATTCTACTCATGTTGATCTGTAAGCTCTTCTCTCCCTGTCCAAAATCTCCTACTTTTGTACTCCCATAATTTGTGTTGAAATTACCCTGCAGAATACTCATCCATCTACATTCTTATCAATCCCACTAGGTCATGAGCTCCTTTTCATGAATACTATTATACCTACTGCCTAAAATCACTTGACACATAGTACGAATTTTTAGCTACAGATATTGTTATTATTTGCATCCCTCAAACCTCTTGCATAATGATCATGTTTTAAAAATATTATTTGAACAATTTTGAATTAATTAATCAGCAATTAATTAAAGCTCTAAGAATGAATGAACTCTTTTAGTGAGAAAGAAGTACAGACTTACCTACAGAATACAGAAGTAGAGAGATACTACTGATCAGTATTAAAGAAAATGGTTAGGAACCCCAAAAGAATAGAATAGAGGATACTTCTAACAATACTTAGGTATATAACCTATTTCATAAATTATCTTTGAAATACAGTATTCTGCCAGTCTCCCAGGATGAAGACATATTCCTTGACCTATGTCACTCTGTCTCTGACTTAGCCTGGAGAACACTGAAGTCAATGAAATGGTGGTGCATTATCTAGTTGTGTTGTCTAGTTTTCTCTGTGCCTTCTTATGTGCAGGTAGAAAATAATTAACAAAGGTAAAAATGATGAAACCCAATTTGAGGATTGTTTTTTATTCTAAGAACTGTTCAAAAGAATATATCAAGGGAATTTGTCATATAAAATGACTGCTCATTTTTTTGTATCAAGAAAAAGAATTAATTTGTGAATTGCTCTTATATCACTTTACAAGAATATACTTTTGCCAAGGTTTCTATGTTATGGTTTTTTGATGTGAGTACCATTTCTTTTGAAGTTTTGTTGTTTTTAGTACAGCCAAGTTGACTGGATTTTTTAAAGTGCTATTTTTGGACAAATACAAGTAGAAATTAATCATGGTGCCCAAGTGATGGTCTGGGTGTACTATTTCATTACTTTCAGTTTAGTCTGGGAAATATGTAACCAGTTTTTCACCCAGAGAGTAAAAATGTTCCAATTTATTAGAAAGTACTTGTTATTGGAACCAGCTAGTGACAGAAGTGTAATAACAGAAACTATGCCTGCTACTTTGGTGTAGGGCTACACTGGCCAGTCACTGTGTTGAGACAATAGGTCTACATCTGCTGAGAAAATTTTGGAAGGTGTCCCTCTCCAGAACAAAATTCACAATGGTACCAGTTCTAGACTAGACTCTTTAAAATGCAAAAATCTCTGGTAGGAGCAACTGTTTCCAATACACATTCATTGAAAGTGCACTTTTAAAGTATTCATGAGATACCCGGATTGGCAAACAAAATATCAAACTTTCAAATTTTGTAAAGAGCCAGTGCCTACAACAAAAATTATGGTGCATATAATGCTGATTCAGCAAATTGCTATAGATCACTCAATGTGTTTCAAAAGCCTAGGGATGTTAGTATCCCTCCCCCACACCAAAACACACAGAATTATCTACAATGTGCAAAATGCTGGCTATGAATTTGAAGAGTATAAGAGAGATCAAAAGAGAGTCTGAGGGCTGGGATGTAGCTCAGTGGCAAAGCATCTGCCTTGCATTCGCAAAGCCCTGGGTACGACCCTCAGTTCCAAAAAAGACAAAAAAAAAAAAAAAAAAAAAAAAAAAAAAAGAACCCCACCAAAAAAAAATAAGATTAAAAAAAAAAAGAGAGAGTCTGAGGAGAAGAAAATTGGCATGAAAAGTCTGAAGGATCCTCCATATTCTCCCCGCCCCCAAGTTATTTCTAAGGCAAAACTCCTACAGGCAGACTTGATCTTGGTGTTATCTCCTCAATACTAAGTCCTTCCTTCTTTGCATCACCCTACTTCTACTGACCTGTAGCTTTGGTCCTTCTAAGGTGCCTTGTTATACAACTTCAGCTAACATTACCCATAGAATAGTGAATACAGAGCTAGTAGTGCCCAGCACACATTGCCACGTGACATCCCTGCATTTCCCCATTTTTCTTAAGGATCTGGATCACAACAACTTTAAGGCTCTGATCCCATCCCATTTCCCTGATGAGATAGAAATGATACAAAGTTTCATCTTTTCATAAAATGGCTTTGGTTTGTGAGTTTCTGAATCTACATGAAGGAAACCCTGAAAACCAAGAATAAATATAAAGATCCTGAAGTCCAACTACACTTGAACATCCCCAGTGTGAAAGTGATAGAATGAGAAAGACATTACACAGTGAGACAGGGATTTTGGATCTAAAACAACTGTAACAAGATTGCTATGCCACCTTGGGTCAGTTACATAACCAAATAAAGGAGATGGAATAGATAAATCACCTTGAAGGTGCCTAATAGTCCCAGTGTTTTATAGAACCTTGGAATACCACCTGCAGAGTGAGGGCATTTGAGTCACACACAGCCACCCCATAAAGAGCAATAGGTGGCCATTGAAGATTTGTGAGATGGCACTAAATGTTCCCACACATGTTAAGCCATAGGCCTGTGCAACAAGGAACTTACTTCACAAAGCATATTCACTCCTGTTTCACTTTCTAACAACAGCCCTTCAGATGATTTTTTTTAAAATCTCTTTTCTGGCAAATCTAGCACATAGCTGCCACATTTTCACCTGCCCACTCTCATCTGCTAATGTGAACTGCTTCCCACTCTTAGCTACAACACCCTCCCCAATGTGACAACGCTAACAGAGGAAAAGTATCTACTAAAAAACCGATATCTATAGCTCTTGATATAGGAATCTCTCACTTAAATCTAGCATTTGCAAAATCTGCACTTACAAATACATATGTCTGTGTGTGACGGATGATTTGCTTTGCAAATGAATTCGTCATGGAATTCCTTAAAATTCTCTTTGCATTCACCACAAACGATATTGTACACTTTTTTTTACTTATTCCTAGTTACTCAAGAATACAAGTAATGGAGGGATTCTGAATTCATAAAGATGAATGAAAAGCAAAATGCATTTCTTCGGAGTCTTCTAGCTAATATCCTCCATTTCCCTGCTATATCGGTTTATATTTTGTATATCTAGCACCACCTAAAAGCCACATGGATTTTAAATACCTTATGGAGTCCACCATGACATAGTAGTTCTCCAGGAAACAGTCTGCCAGAGCCACTGGCACAAGAGCCAACACAGCTGAAAAGAGCAGCCAGTGTTGCTTTGTGAAGGTTTCTAAGGCAACAGTTATACCTTTCTCTTGTACTCAAGTTAATAGCTGTCATTGGGGGGCCTGGTTAAAAGGAAGAAGTAATTCTGCCTCTTTACACAATGAATGTTAATAAACAAAACACTAACGACATTTCTGGGAATGGCAGAGTTATTTTTAGAAATGGTGGCGCTCTGGAAAATTTCATCTTTTACTGTGAAATGCAAATGTAATTTCCTCAGTCTATAAATGGTAAACTCAATCATGTTTGTTTGTTTTTTCAAACTTGAATTTTGTATGTTTTAGATTTCTTTACCCCAAGGGTTCCCTTATCTATATGTGCACACAGATCTATATGTGCAGGAATAGTGCCCACCCTAGTTTAGGGTAGGTTGTGAATTACCTCTCTGATGCTAACAGCACCAGTAAGCCAAGGATTTCATTTCATGCAGTTGTTGGTGTCCCCTTAGAGGCTCATGTAAGCTAAAACCTAACAAAAACAAAAGGACAGTCATTCTGTTCTAAAATAATAATAATAATAATAATAATAATAATAATAATAATAATAATATTGTTCCCTTACTGCCAGAAATGCAATTGTCTAGACCTCAGAAACAAAAAAAAAAAAATCTGAACTGCTGACTGAGTTCCTAAAAAACAGAAGACTTAATAAGAGGGAGCTGGCTCATAGCAACTAGATAAGGTTGGTGGGTGTAGGCAATGGAAAGATCACCAGGCCAAAAATCTGAAGGCCTGAGATGAGGTCTGGACAAACCAGATCTCAGCTCCGGGTCTCTGGTTTCTTTCTTTCTTTTTAAATATTTTTTTAGTTGTTAATGAACCTTTATTTATATGTGGTGCCTACAATCGAACCCAGTGCCTCACACATGCAAGGCAAGCGCTCTGCCACTGAGCTACATACAGCCCCAGGCCAGGGTCTCCATTTCTTTAACTATAAAATATAGATAATGATACCCACATTTTATTGCGATCAAATGAGATAACAAACTTGAAAAGGCTTGGGAAACTATTAGGTACTTCACAATGCAATGCTCTGCTTGCTGTTGTCCATTTCAACCCCAATGACACTATAGAAAATTAAAGCTGAAGTTACCAAAGCAATGCTGATTTCAACAAAGCCTTCTTTCTCTTCCCTGGTCCTTCTTCTAGCTCTCTTTTACTCAATCTTCCAGAAAAAAAAAAAAAAAAAGCAAAAGTAATCATTGATCTTAACACTCCCTTCATGACTTTTCTACATTTTCAACCACAATGTCTAAATTAGATAACCTAACCAATTGCCTACTAAGTGACAAAATCTGTATTGATTTTTTACCAAAATCATCAAGAAATTTTTTGCTTCTAGAGAAGTCTGAAGTTGGAATCAGGACCTTCACATTTATCATTCACTGAACAAACAGTTATTCAGTTAAAACTTGTGCACACTGGGATTTGGAAATGAACGAGGAAGATGTATCTCCTTTCCCAGGAAGCTCAGAGTCCAGTGAGGGCCATTGACTTATACTCTTATAGCTTAGAAACTAAAAACAATAGTTGACTAAATTTGGCTCTACCTGCAACTCCCCTTCCATTATGCTGAGTAGCTGGATGAGATCTTCTTTGGATAACTCCAGAGATTTCTTAGGCTTTCGTTCACTTTCTCCAGATGGTTTTAGGTGTCGTTTGACAGTTCCTGAAGCCATGACATCATCCTCCTTCCTCTTTGATTTGTTCTTCTTTTTTGCATCTTCTGAGAGACTCTTATCATCAGCATTGCTGATGATGGAGGACTTGGGGCAGGAGATATGCCCGTTAGATGAACTTTCACCACCTTGGTTTCGGGATCTCATTCCCACCTACAACATATTAAAAAAAAAAAAAAAAAAAAAGATATGCTTTTTTTTTTTAACACCACCAAAAATATTTTTGTCAAAATATTTTTAGACACGTACAGCAGCTTTACAATGATGAAAAACAGATCAGTCACAGCTTCCTTATCACTTTAATGAATATGTTATTACAATCTTAAGAAAAATGCTTGGTCTTCAGGAAAAAGTGAAAACATGACTCTAAACTGACAAACATCTCAGGCCAAAAGATCACAATCATGATCAACATGAACCAAACCCTATAGATGGCATATGAACCCAGCCAACCCCTTTACAACAAACATACTGAGCTCAAAGGCTATCACTCCAAATGCCATGAAGAGTGTTCTAACATCCTGGGACTGTACTACAAAATTTCTGTAATCCCTTAAATATAGTAGTTTAGCACATGGGCTTATTTAAGACTCGTGGTATGAACAACTAAACAAGATTTTCACTATTCATTCCAGATAAAATGAAGAACTTTGCTATCTAAAAGTAAATTCCTTTTATGAACCCTGCCATATGTAAGGAAATTATTTTAAAACATTAGGTTTATAACAGAAAAATAAACACAGCAATGTTTCCTTTCAGATAGTGAATTTTCAATTCTTTCAATGAATCTTGAAATTTATATTTATGTTCCTTTATTTTGGATTGAACTCTAATAATAAACAGACGCTTCTATACATATGTGAACTTTCTACAGCACACTAACTTTATTTGTGTGTGTGTGTGGTTTTTTAATTTTTTTATTTGTTTTAATTAGTTACACATGACAGTACAATGACCTTGACATATCATATATTTGAATCAGATGGGATATAATTTCTTATTTTTCTGAGTGTACAGGTTGCAGAATCACATTGGTCATGCAGTCATGTATATATACACACAGCAATAATAATGTCTATTTTATTCTACTGTAATATAATCTGAAGCAGTGGCATCTTGTTTTTGGTTCACTCAGTGATTGGTTCTCAATTCTAGAATCTCTTTCGTGCTTCCTTGGTGAAAAAACATATAATGGAGGCCAAACCACTGTAGAGAAGACCTACTGTATTTCATCACAGCTTGTTTCTGGGCAGAGTGGGCTAACTTAAGCCAGAAGAAGGAGGAGGAAGTAGAAGAGGAGGGATAGAAGGGCGAAGAGAAGGAGGAGGAGGGGGAGGAGAAGATGAGAAAAAAATGAGGTGATAAACAGAGTTTCAAAATTAACTCAAGACCTGTTCCACATCACAATTCAGACACATGGCTTCCCGAACTGAATTATGATTCCCTACAACGCATGTGAATTCTTTTTATCTGAAGTAATTTTCTCTATAAGATCTTCAGGCTCTTTGAGATGATGAATCAAATATTAATTTGACAACTTTAATTTAGGTCAAGAGTTAATAGAAATACCAGACAAGAGTTCCCAAAGTACAGGAAGTGAGGTGATAATGGTTAAACTTAATTACAGCCTTAGTCATACACAGTATTTGCATGTGACTATATTGTGTATTTGTGCCTCATCCTCCCTGAGTCCTCTTTTATAGGCCTCATAATATTAGGACATGTCTAAGAAAGAACAAATGCATAATTGTCTATTATAGGTATTTACTAAACACAATTATATTTGCAAACAGTCAGAAAATGGAATCTACTTAGTATCAATTTTGTATTTAGTTCTTTCTAAAATTTTCAGTCTGAAGTTAATGTTGTAAAATAAATTTTATGATAGTACAATAGTAATGGCTTTTCCAGAAAGAAAAACTACACATTTTAGAATTATCTAATTATTATATATCACTAATCAAGTTAAAAGCTTGAGTTCCCTGTTCCCTTCCAGATTAATTTACTTTGGCTGGTGGAAAATCTCATGTGGTAGACCCACAATGTTAAGTCTGTCTTAGCAAATATTTTTCTTCTGTGTCACTGAAATTTCACATTAATTACTTTTCCTTTGGCATGTACACACTGATTTTAGTCCTTTCATAGTAAGCCGACTACAGTCTTCTATCTTTATCTCCAAGACAAAGTCAGCAACCAATCCCTGTCCTATCTCTGACATGCAAGAGCACTCATTGATAACACACTTGTCAAGAAAGTTTTAGGAGAAAATTGGCACCTCTGAGGGGGGAAATAAAGCCCCACAATTTCTCAATAGTCTAACTAAGTCTGCTATCAATAATATCCATTTTACACCACTTCATTCTATTTTGCAGTGGCAAAATATCTAGACAATAGTGGACTTCCATGTATCACATTTAGTGAAATTCAGACTCTTATTTTTAATAGTTCTCACTGTTTCTTAAGTGTTATACAATGTCTGAAGCACATCTTTTAATATGTATATAACTCCTCTGAAGTCAGTGCTATTATTTTCAGGTTTATGGATGAGGTCATTGAGGTTTAGAGAGATTATATATCTTTTCCTGGATCACCAAGCTACTCCCTGTAAATAGAAAATCTAGGATTTGAAATCATATCTGACTAAAAAAATGCATTCACTGTGTGGCTTTCCTCTAAGTTCTTCAATACATGCAAACTAGAAGTGGGGAGGACACCTGGTAAATAAAGGATCAAGAAAAGTGTACAAATACTCATGGATATAATGTTTTCTCACTCCACACTAAAGAATTTGAGAAATCTATGCATATGTCCTCCCCATAGACACTCTAGCAAAATCCCTATAGCAATTGCAATTAGGTTACTAAGTAAAAGAACATTTTCTAAAACCATTAACCTGCTATAGAATTGCAAAATGATGAGTCATTCAAAAACTTTCTGACAATCAACCTAGCCAGTTATTAAGGGTACAGGTTATTAAAACAGGATGCAAAGTCTGAACAGGGACCATGACAAACTTACTATGTTAAAAGCCCCAAAATTGAACATCCTTAAACATTTAATCAGAATTAGTGAAATCCTGTCCATCATGCTTAGAGGGTTAGCAGGCAGGTGCAGGACAGGCATCTGGAACTCCATAGGCTTCCTAATAGTGGAATGCGTGGCTGCAAGTTTAGGACTTGAAGATAACAAACTTTCTAGAAGAATCCAAGAATACTTTTGCTTCATCACAGGTTATATCCTTTGAAAAAAGTTCTCCTCAAGAAAAAGGCACAATGAACTGACAATTCATATCAGGTTTTATAGCTTTTTAAAATTGATGTTATTTGGGCCATATAGTCTCTTCTTACATAAGTGAATTAGTTAGCATAATTCATGAAATATATTGAGTCTCTCTTAGTAATCAGTCAGCAATGCTCTGCCTGGAATTTGCTGACTGGATTGGGAAGAAAGGGAAGACCAAATGTTATTCTGAGCATCCTCTTTTTATCTATGACCATCTCTTCTTCTTTACCCTTTCCTCCCACACATTGGACAGTGAGAGCGTACTGTCAGGTAAGTAATGTGACAGGAATAAAAAAAAATAAAGATTTGGATTAATTTATATTGAATGAATAAGTAATACTAGAGCATTTGAATAAGTAAAAAGAAAAGGAAAGGAAAACATCTCCAGCAATTTCATGTCCACTCTAGTTTCCATGCTTCCTTGACTCCTACAGATCTTAACCTTGAACTTTTCCTTGCTTTCTCACTCTTGCCCTTGCCCATGTCATGTTTGTCTTATCCTGTTATGATTCAACATTAGTCAAAATATTCCTCTCCCCACCACCACTAAAACACTTTTCTGCGTAAATTAGGTTTTTTTAATTAATCAATTTATTTTAATTAGGTATATATGACAACAGAATGCATTTTGATTCATTGTACACAATTGCAGCACAACTTTACATTTCTATGGTTGTACACGATGTAGCGTTGCACCATATGTACAGTCATACATGTACCTAGGATGCCCATCTCATTCCACCATATTTCCTGCACCCATGCACCCTCTCTACCCTCCCTACCCTTTGCCCAGTATAAATTAGGTTTTGATATATTTCCTATGCTTCCCAAGTAGCTAACCCCTCTCTCTTCCTGGATTTATTTTCTCTGTAGTTTCAAGGACCTACCTGGTACATAGAATGAGAGATCACCCCCCACGCACGTGCACATACACACAACACATATAATTTCTTCTATTTAAAAATTTGCTTTATAGAGCCAGCCACAGTGGCGCACATCTCTAATCCCAGCAGTTTGGGAGGCTGAGGCAGAAGGATTGCAAGTTCAAAGCCAGCCTCAACAAAAGCAAGGTGCTAAGCAACTCAGTGAGACCCAGTCTCTAAATAAAACATAAAAAAAAAAAAAAACAGAGTTGGGGATGTGGCTTAGTGGTCAAGTGCCCCTAAGTTCAATCTCCAGTACCCTCCCCCAAAAATTACTTTACAGAATTATAAGGAAAAAGTCTATTGCATAGTAAAGAACAAAATACATAATTACAGAAAAAAACCTGCATTTTACAGTGTGGCCTGGCAAAAGGTCGGTGACAAGGGGGCCCTCTAGATCATTACCTCAGAACTGTCTGCATTCTTTTTTTTAAGAATAATGACAATACCCAAAGCACACAAAACTAAAGGCAAAAGAAGACATCTATTCTAGTTTTATGTCATCCATGAATTTTAACATGAAAAAGACAAATCAAATCAACTAGTTTATTCTTTATCAATGCCAGATTACTTCTTGTGTGGATCTTATTTACTTGGTCAAATCTGCTCACAGATATCCAAACTCATGAAATGTTCAGACGTTTCTCATGAGGTTATCACTTATTCTAACAGCATGTACTCTTCAGATACATTCCCAGGTTTGCCTCTAAATCTGGGAAATTTTTACAATTTTCTTTACTTCTCTTCATTCTACTTATGTAACAAGTCGTATTAAATGATTTTTCACTTTTCATTATCTACATTTGTTAAATCCTCAAAATAACCAGTTTTTTTCTTATTTAAAATATTTTTACTTTCTACTAAGGCAGATGAGGCAGACAAATTAAAATTCTTTTAAATAACCTCACAAAATTTTAGAATTCAAGAAAGAGGATTCTCTTGGAGTCACTGCAGTCATGTTGTAATAAAAAAGCCAAAGAAAATATTATAACTGTGGCAAAAAAGAAAAATATTATTCTACCCGAGCTTAAAACTATGGCGAAAAATATTTTATAAAGTTCTTTTTAATATCCTTCAAGGATGATATCAGCAGACCAAAAAAAGTTTTCCAGAAAAAAAGGGACAAGAAAATAGGACAGGGAAATTGTTTTGATTTGGATGTGAGATGTCCCCCAAAAACTCATTGGGAGACAACGCAGGAAGGTTTAGAGGTGAAATGATTGGGCTATAAGAGCCTTAACCCAATCAGTGAATTAGTCCCCTGATGAGATTAACTGAGTGGTGACTGAAGGTGGGTAGGATGTGGCTGGAGAAGGTGGGTCACTGAGAGTATGCCTTTGGGGTATATATTTTGTATATGGTGGGTGGCATGTCTCTCTGCTTCCTGATCATCATGTGTGCCGCTTTCCTCTGCGACACTCTTCCTCCATGACTTTCTACCTCATTTTGGGCTCTGAAGAATGAAGCCAGCTATTTAAAATAAATTGACACCTCTGAAACCATGAGCCCTAAATAAGCTTTTTCTCCTGTAATTGTTCTTGTCAGGTCTTTTGATTACAGTAGTGAAAACAGAAACTGCCCTGAAATTAAAAAAAAAAAAAAATCACACCTGAAATAAAGGTATGTTGAAATCATGAGCATACCTGAGTCTGACAAAGTGTCAAGTTTGAGTTTTAAACCTTGAATAATGAAGGAGGGTGACCTGTCTTAAACATTTTGACAAAATTCTCCAGACTGATTAGCTCTTACATCATAATGTCATCTGTAGCTGGCAGCCTTTGCTTTCCCTTGCACCAGCCATAGCCTATATTCAAGATCCTCCATTTCCAGAAAAATTGTATTCCCAGTCTTCTCTCCCAGTACTTCCCATATACTTGCGGTTCTCTTTTTTTAAAAAAATATTTTTATTAGTTGTTGTTGGATCTTTATTTTATTTATTTATTTATTTATTTATATGCAGTGGATCAAACCCAGTACCTCACACAGGCTAGGCAAGTGCTCTACCACTGAGCCCCAGCCCCAGCCCACAATGGCATTCTTGTCTATTCACTGGCTACAAATTATGTCTGCTATATTTTATTTTCATATCTATGTTCATGAATTTCTTTTCTAAAATAACCCATTTCACCCCTACATTCTTTACATCTCCTCAGACTTTTCCGACAAGTACCAGTTCTTCTTCCTTCTTCAGCAATTTAATGCATTTACTTATTGTTTATATTTATTAGTTGGCACTTTCATACTTGCTTATATAATCATTACTACTTCAACATAATCTCCTTCAAAGGAAGTAATAAAACTCTTCGTATCATCAAAATACCAACTAATAGACAGTATTTGATTATTTGAATTTATAACATTTTGCATATTGGAATATAGATTTATAGGATATGTGACTTGCAATAAAATTAAAATGAAAATATAACTGGAATCAGGAAATACTTAGGTACGTTGCTTGTTAATAGATGTCAAAAGCAATTAATAATATTTGGAGAAATTCCTAATGCTAAAAAATAAAATTTCTACTAAAGTAACAATGCAGTTTGCCATACACATGGTGTATTAAATACTTGCATTTATTTCCATTTCTCTCCTGAAACACTAAAATAACAATAAAGGAGCAAAAGAAGACAGAGAAAATAGGAATGTAAATGACAACAGATGAGAGATATTGACACAGTTTTGGAGAATAAAGAGTAAATACACATGTGAATACCAACTTGGACACCTAAGTACTGGCAGTGTATAAAATCATCAAGATACAAATAACTCTAATTTTCCTAACTACTCTCAAGCTAGAGAGGTATCAGCTCCATCGTGCAACAGGGTAACCAAGATGCCCCAGGTTACAGAGGCTGACTGGTTGCAGCAATTCAAACCAGGTTCTCCCAACTTGAAGCTGGAACTTCTTATACTACATCCTTGTCACTGTGCCTGAAGTGTGTGGTCCATGTAGAACCATCATCAACATCCCTCCTCACGGCCCTTTACAAAACCTTCAAAACCTTCTTTCCCCACTGCAACTCTTGCCGACTTCTTCCTCTGCTAAATTCCTGTAACACAATTAATTTGTACCACCCATTTGGCAATTATATGTCTGATATGGTTCTTGAACAGATCCATCTAGAATATAAATGACATTTCATAGGAACAGAGTTCTATTTTGTCTCCCTAAAATATCTAGTGTGTAAGTATCTTCACCTCTCCCACTTTAAAACTGAGGAAACCGAGTTCAGAGTCACACAGCTAGTCAATGGAACAATTGGGACTATGACCTGAGTCTCCCTAGGAGACTCCTTATTTCCTGGGCACATACCTGCCTTAAGGAGCCGATCCCCTGCAGCCTGTGCATCACATTTCACCTCTTAATGTTCTTTGCCAATATCTATTACATGGGGTTTTGTTTTTTTTATTTGTTCATTGCTTCCTTCAAAGAAACAAATCTACTGTTAATTATATAAAAAAGAAGGGCATTTAATATTTAGTAACATAGTGCTACATGTGGTGATGACGTATGACATTTATCTGGCATTTTATACATTGATGTTTCATTTTGAACCTCAAATACTTTTTTTGTTGTGTTATTTCTGGTACTAGAGATTGAATCCAGGTGCACTTTATCACTATATCCCTAGCCCTTTTTAGTTTTTATTTTGAAACAGGGTCTTGATAAGTTTCTTGGGAGTTCACTAATCATATACATTTCTAAATATGTTTACTTTATTTTATTATTGTAATTCTGACGTCACTGTTCCACTATATATTAATATATAATTAATAATCACAGATTATGTAAAAAGAATAATGCCCTTAAATTGAACTGATTATGATAACTCTTTAGCTTTCTAGAAAATTTTACCTACATTTTCCTATTTTACCAATATAATTTTTAATAGTACAGTACTATTATTAATTGTCTCTGAAGCAAAGAGAATGTTACCATTTATCTTAATTAAAGTTGATAAACCTCTAGAAAATTGCCGGTTCACTGTTTAGCCAGAAATAGAATTTCTTCCTGTATTTCATCACTCCTAAAAAGTCCAAGTCTCAGAATTGGATAAGGATCAGTCATTTCCCAGTCACTGAAAAAACAGGCATATCTTTAGCCAAAGAGGCAAGCACATTAGGCTTTATCTCAGTTATCTACGTTTGTTAAATTATTCTCAAAAATTATCTTCTGGTTCAGTGGTAGAGCACTTGCCTAGCATGAGGGAGTCACTAGGTTCCATCCTTAGCACCATATAAAAATATATAAATAAAATAAAGGTATTGTGTTCATCTACAACTAAAAAAAAATTTCTTAATTACCTTTGTTTTCAAATCCAACAATAACGATAATATCTGACATTTACTGAAAAGATTATTATGCACTGAGCCATGGGTTAAGTAATTGGCACATATTACTTCCCATGAAATGCTGATGTCCACCCAGTAAAACAGATACTATCTTTATTCTTCATATAAAGATAAGGAAAGTGAAGCTTACAGAGATGTGGTCATGTGCACAAATAATAGGGTTAGTACCTGCGAAAGAAAGCATGAACTAGAACAGGGCTGCCTGGATTGTCCCTGAGCAAGGCAAAGTATGAATGAAAGTTTTTGTCACCAGATCAGGAGTACTGCAATACAAATGAATTCACAGCTCCTCTTTCATGAGGCTGAAAAAATTGTGGTCACAGTATATACATCTCCCATACAGCCTCTAAAACAATAACTGGTAGAAAATCCTACTATTCCAGTAGACTATTTTTGTCTAATTTCTACTTGTGTAATACCCTATTCTTTTAAGGGCACCTCCTCTTCTCCCTCCACTTCCTTCAGACTGCCTTGATGCTGTGTAGTATATGAGGTTTTCAAAGGACTGAAATGTAACTTTGCCCTCAGAGCCTTGACTTTTGACGTTTTGAACTGAAAAAAGTCATTGAGACTCCAGAAATAGAACAATTGTTATGACAACTGGATATGAGTTGAAACTTTTTTAAAATTAGTCCAATTAAGAAAAACTCCAGTTTGTAGATTAGCTAATTATTCTATTAAGCCAACTGTGCAAATTTCCTATTAGAAAAAGTTTGACTTTATGTAGAAAATATTCTGAAATAATTTTACTGCATTTTCAAGAAACATGTAGCAAATTCCAATTAGTAGTCAATATTAGCCTCAACAAGAGAAAGACAGGCGGGGGTTTGGCAGATATCACTGGCTCATGCTGACAAGGGAGAAAAATGAAATCCTGCACAGCTCACCCCATCTGTGTGCTGACGATGATTTCATGTGTTCTAATTGCCTGCCACATGTCAACTGTGTTCAGGTGTCCTGTAAATGCCTTTCCTTTCAAATCCCTAGGTCATTTCTTAACATAAAAGAAAAAGTCAGTTGTAATGTGTAGAGTCAGATTGAATCTGTTTTGAACTCCTTCTGACTTCTTTTTCTAATTGTCCCTGAGCAGTCCTTGATTTAGATTAGAGCAAAGAATAGGGAGCTTAAACTGAAAACAGAACAGAGCTACTTTATAGACCAAGAAAAGAGGATTATAAACCTATTAAAATACATATTTGAATACACCTGAAACCATATGACTGTCAAAGATGTATATATATATATATATATATATATATATATATATATATATATGATGTTTAAAGATGTTTATCACTATGATACTATATTGAGAGACTAGTTTCTTCATTCAATAAATAGGTAGATGAAGGCTGGGATGTAGCTCAGTGGCAAAGCATTTGCCTTGAATTCACCAAGCTCTGGGTTCAATCCCCAGTTCTGGAAAATAATAATAATAATAACAACAACAGGTATATGAACTAAACAGATGCTTCTCAAAAGAAGTACAAGTTGCTAACAACTATATGAAAAAAAAATGTTCAACATCTGTAGCTGTCAGAGAAATGTAAATCAAGACCACATTGAGATTTCATCTAACCCCAGTCAGAACGGTAATCCTCAAAAATACAAATAGTAATAAATGCTGGTGAGGATATGGAGAAAAAAGGAACTCTTTTGCACAGGGCTAGAGTGTGAATCTAGTCTTATTCATGGTTTAATGCTCTGCTATTGCTGTCTTGAAATTTGTCATTATTTTTGAACAAGGAGTACCACATTTTCATTTTGCACAGGGTCCTCTTAATTATGTAGCCAGTCCTGATAACAGCAGAGAAGCCAATGTAAACCAGATACTGGGCATGCTCCTTACTGCCTTCTACCAGGCTAATCACGTTAGCCAGCTTCTCTCCCACCCCTCACCACCCATCCAGTGTTTTTGTAACACCCTGAAATATGGAGGAGGAGAGTTTGAGCGGAGGGAAAGACTGAAATGGAATTTTGATTTGGTCTAGGACTAAGTAGTGCATATTGAATGGTACCAGATAATACTGAATTTACCAAGAAATATTAAGTTCTCTCAGGCTGGGGTAGGAGGGAAGACTAGAGAAGGATTAAGAAAAAATTTAGAGCACAGCTGAATTCAGCCCTAAAGAAATCAAGTGCTAGCACTGTACCTGTGAGTTTTATGGTGTCTTAACTTTGAAATACAATACTGGCTACAGTTGTATTAACCAGAAAGTACCAGAGGACTTTGAGGCCATGCATGTAAAGTTTTTCTTTAAATCTCATCACTATTCTTCCTGCTCTGGCTTTGTAAAAGAAAAGCAAGAAATAATACTCATGTGGGGTAGAGGCAACCAGAGCTCAGGGACTTTCCAATAATGAAGCTGCTGTACAGTGTCTCTCAGCCAAGGTGGAGGAAGGGCTTTGATAAGAGGCCATGATGCAGGGTTCCCCTGCTCCACGACTCTTCAGTGCTTTCTCTGTCCTCTTCACCTCCCTTTTTTAGGCACCTCAACTGTTTTCCCATACATGCTCATCTCTTATGCCTTTCACTGAAATTATGTAAATAAAAAGGCCTTCCCACTTCCCTGAAGTGTACACCAAACCCCAAAATGGCCCCCACCTATCTTTGAACATGCCTCCCTTCCAGAACCTCAGGATGGAGTTAAGAAATCCAGTTGGTTAAATTTAAATTGCACAGCAGTGTCACTACCCGAATTCTGTATTCCTCAAAGTGTTTATTAAATCTAGAACATTTTTGAAATTATAGCAGAAGTAGCCATGTTTAATAGGGCAGGGTTGAAATTAAGGCAAAGATGGTACTTCTGACCTTTCTCCAACATAAAACAAGCTCTGGGGGAGGGAGGGCAAGAAGAAATACAGAGACATGTTTTTTCCTCCTCTTCCCTTTCAAGGTCCTTAGTTCGCAAATGCCCTTTTCTCTATTAGGTGTCAACTTCCTTTTTTTTTTTTTTTCTTTTGGGTACCAGAGATTGAACTCAGGGGCACGCGACCACTGAGCCACATCACCAGCCTTATTTTGTATCTTATTTAGAGACAGGGTCTCACTGAGTTGTTTAGTGTCTCACTTTTGCTGAGGCTGGCTTCTATTGGCAATCCTCCTACCTCAGCCTCCTGAGTCACTGAGATTAGAGGTATGCACTACCACACTTGGCTGCCAACTTTCTCTTTTGAGTCTTAGTCCATTAGTTCTTCCTTGGAGAGCCACACTGGACCCACATGTTAGAACATATTTTGGTCCTAAAGCCTGGAGTTGGGAGGAGGGAAGTAGGAGAACCAGGGTTAAACATCCTCCCAGGACTCAGGTATAAAAGCCTCCTCTGAAAAGCCTGGGGCAGAGTTGCTGCAACTTCACTGAACATCAGAATCAACCAAAAAGCTTGTTAACATGGAATCTCTCCGGCCCAAGAGGATGTGGGGCTGGAGTCGGGCCTGAGAAACTATATTCCTAGAAAGTTCTGGGATCATAAAAACAACCTTCTAGAACAAGGTAAGACTAAGTTCTAGAAAACTGCAAAGAAGCCCTAGAATATCTACCTGTTTTAACCAGCAACTCTCTGTCCTTTCCGTAACTGAACTAGAAACATTTGGGCTGGATGAAAATGATATTAACTGTAACTATTTACATGGACTGATTATGTGCCACATTATCAATTCATTTTCCTGTTTAAAGGCTTAGATTTATGTGCTGCAAAATGATGCCCTACAAACCAAAATCTCTTTGCAGATAATGTGTGTGTGTGTGTGTGTGTGTGTGTGTGTGTGTTCAATGAGATTTTTAAAAATCAGATTTCACAATCTAGATTTTCAGATTTTGTTGAGAATATCAGATGATTTGGTACCACTGGGCCTATGATCCTGTGCAGTACCATTTAGCTGGAGTGGAATAGTGGCTCACACATTTAGATACAGCGTTTACTACTAGTATAGCACAGTCCTTACCTCTTTCTATAGCTTCTTGTCACTGAGACCATAACTGAATTTCCGTGTATTTATTACTGTATTTGCACTGTTTTTCTTATAGTATGAATGTTGCTATCTGTACCTAAGAGGAAAAGCAAAAACTGCACCCAAGTTTTTGTGTTTAAAAAAAAAAAAAAAAAAAAAACAAAGAGATATATTTAGTTTCTAAGGATTTAATAGGTAACTGCTCTTTCAGCCTCGCCTGTTCATTACCTACCTATCCTCTGTAACCATTTGAGTTTGGGTCCAGTCTGAACAAGCCTGGATGGCAAACAGAAATGCACAGGAAGTGGGAGAGGCAGAAGGCTGACTGTGTGCAGGTTGGTTAAAGAAATTTCCTGGAAAGGAATTGTCCAAAAAGAAAAAGCTGTAGTCTGTCCACAAGCTCCATCTAAGGACATTGTCACTTTCTAAGAGGTGAAGGAATATTGCACATAGAAGGGAATGTGTTCCTTGGAATGCCTCCACAGGCATGTCTCCAAGGTGAGGCCTACAGGGAGCATAAATAGAACAATAAATAATAAAGGTATAAATGGAAACGGGTATGAGGAAAGACTGGGTAAGGAGAGGGGCCTTGCTTTGAGAATCAGCAACTCAGGAGACAGGGAGAGGGCTGGGGGACTTCTCCATGATCACTGTTAGAACCAGAAGAAGTGACAGAGGCCTCAGCAGATCTTCAAGCCAGTTCAGGCACAGGACAGCGTCTGGAGGCCAAATGGACACTCCTTGGGGCCAAGGCAGAAAGGTGAATGGCTCTTCTATAATAGTTTAGATAGAAATAAAGACAAGGCAATATTATGCTTCTCTTTTATTATTAATGCCCAGGCTTTCTCTGAAAATTATGGCTTATGTTTAATTCCACAAATTATTTATGTGTACCACCATCCTGTATAACAAGCACTGCCGTGGGCACAAGACACACAAAAGAATAAAAAATGTTGTTTCCCTCAAGGGTTGTCCAAGATAATGGTTTTTAATACTTTTGCAAGTTCAATCCATCAATAAAATATGTAATCATTTATCCCAATATATTTACAATCTATTTATAAATGATAAGTGTTATGCCAACCTCATAATATTTTAAGTATACTAGAAATCATATCCAAAAAGAGGGAAAAATAGCTATAATAAAAATATTATGTGTATAACATATAATAATAAGCATTTAAGAATTTTTTATATATTAATACAGCAGAAACTTACACCTCAGTGACTTTTCATGTAATAAGTTATCTATATATTTCTAAATTTAAAACCAGAGAAGCATTTAAAACCATTTTTAAAATAAAGTAAGCTTGGGCATGCTTTAATAGCAGTCTCATATCTGAGAATTAACTAGATCTGATTCTGAATCATTCTTCAGATGAAAAAAAAATTAGAAATATGGGAAGACAAAATACTGTAGATTACAACAAAGATGACAGCTTTGAGAACCAATATTTCTCCAGTAGTGGTACTGCAGCTGACCCCTAGGGGAGTAAGCTTCTTCCAGGCCCACAAAGGAGCATAAACAAAAGGCACCCAGCTGTCTGGTGACCAGAGGAGGACTTAGGGGGAGAAGTTCAAAATGGAGGACCAGTGCAGCAAATTAATAAGTAGGTGAATCACAAAATGCAGTGGGTTAACTAGGCAACTTGCACTGTGTAAGACTACATTCTGAGTTTGCATTTTCAGCCTTCAGCTTGTCCTTCGTGTGGCACTGTTATCCTTCCATATCAGGGGGGGAGAAAAGTGAGTTTTGGTGGTAGCCATAGTAACTAAATAGTAACTAAGTGAGGGCAGAGGAAGGTCAAGGAATGTTCTATAGTTACACATCAAGAAAGTACAAAACACAGGTTATTTTTAATTTTGGCTACGTTCCTATAATTTTTTAATGTCTAAAAATTAAGATGTACATAAATAGTAAAGTCTGTTTCTCATGTAGCCATGAGAAAAAATACTTTCCCAGTAATTCAATACTACCTTCTTATTTTGTTGACATTTTATTTTCATCAGCTGCCCTTCAAGCCAACCAAAATGCCCAAAGTGAGCATTTTCCAAATTTGTCACTAGGGAGGGTTTCCCCTTCCCATCTTCCCCCTTGATTTCTGTCCACCTCTGAACTTCGTGTACTAGCATGACTCACCAGCCACAGGACACAAATTGAGAATTGCTTTTCTCAGAGTGCTTAAGTGTTTGCCTTCAGTCATCCATATTCTCTCTTCTGATGACACTTATGGCCAAAAAGATTTACCAGGCAGCTGACAAACCAGTGGGGTGTGGCCCAGCCTGCAAACAAAGGGCTTTCCCCACATCAGACATAGCCAGCTGTCCTAGGCAGAGAATCACCCTGTGGTTTGGGAATCCTGGGCCAACTAAGGTAACAGGCCTAAACACCCCAACTTCACTACATCTGTGTTCTAAGGGGATGTACTCCATGTCTAGTAGGAGTATAAAAGAAACATAACCCCCCCCCCAAAAAAAAATCAAAACCTCAGAAAATAAGTGGAATACTTTTTAAGATTATTTATTTATTTATGGTGCTGGGGATTGAATCCAGGGCATTGTGTATACAAGGCAAGCACTCTATCAACTGAACTATATCTCCAGCCTGGAATACTTTTCAAATATCTCATACATTGCCTGTGATAAAGATAAGAATATACATGAATTGTGTGAAAATAAAGTCTTCCTTCTAAGTATTATCAATAGCAAGATTTTGCTTGAACCAAAGTCCTAGTCAAAACTACACAGTGAGGGGTTTTTCTATTTCTCTTTAGATTTCACATGGAATATAAACTAATTATACATTGTGTTTGACAGTTGTTTAGATTTTACCAGAACAGTCCCACTGTTTCTATTAGTTTTGTTACCTATGTATTTATAAATGTCGTACTCCACATACAAATGTATCATTGAACAATAAAGTTTAGAATAAGCCTTTCTTTGTCACTTTAAAGTTTATTACTCAAGCCTGGCACAGTGGAACCAACCTGTATTCCCAGCAACTCAGGTTGAGGTAGGAGGATCACAAGTTCTCAGTCAGCCCCAGCAACTTAGTGAGGCCTTAAGCAACTAAGTAAAACCCAGTCTCTAGATGAAAAGTAAAGCCAGGTGTGGTGCCGCACACCTGTAATCCCAGCAACTCAGGAGGCTGAAGCAAAAGGATTGTGGGTTTG
Source organism: Callospermophilus lateralis (assembly GCF_048772815.1). Classification (NCBI taxonomy): domain Eukaryota; kingdom Metazoa; phylum Chordata; class Mammalia; order Rodentia; family Sciuridae; genus Callospermophilus; species Callospermophilus lateralis. Next base: position 86,123,048 of record NC_135310.1, on the reverse strand, counting down.
AGGCTAGCCTTAGCAACTTAGTGAGGCCTTAAGCAACTTAGCAAGACCTTGTCTCAAAATAGAAAATAAAACGGGGTACGGATGTGGCTCAGTGGTTGAGTGCCCCTGGGTTTAAATCCCTGGTACCAAAAAAATAAATAAATAAATAAATAAAATAAAAAGGACTGGGATGTAGCTCAGCCTTAAAATGCCTATGGGTTCCATCCTCACTACCAAAAAATTAATTAGTTTCTCAAAAGTAAGTTTGAAGACAAAATTGATGTAATCACTTCCAAGATCTGCTTTATTATTTTCATTCAATGTCTACTTATTGAGTGATTTCAAAGTACCTGATATTCAGTAAAGAAAAAGAGTACGGGTGGTTTGTGTCATCATGGTCTTCCCAGTCCATGGTCTTCTCAGTTGAAATAGTTTCAACTGAGAAGGTAAATTGTGGGGGGAACTGCAAAACCTAGTAAGATCTTTTGCTTATGCTGGCTGCTTGACTGAATGAATTATTTACAGGTCAACTTTAATTTTAATCATTATTAAAAACAAGTTTTTATACACACACAATGGAATATTACTCAGCCTTAAAGAATGAAATTATGGCATTTGCCAGTAAATAGATGGAACTGGAGAATAATATGCTAAGCAAAATAAGCCAGTCCCAAAGAACAAAAGGCCAAATGTTTTCTATGATATGTGGATGCTAATTTACAGTAGCAGGCAGAGAAGAAGAGAAGTAATTTGGACTAGACAGAAGGGAGTGAAGGGAGGGGAGGGAGTATGGGGGTAGGAATAATAGCAGAATGAATGGGACATTATTACCCTATGTGCATATGAGTACATGAACTGTGTAACTCTACATCATATATAGCCAAACAAATGAGAGGTTATACTCCATTTATATATGATATGTAAAAATGCATTCTACTGTCATGTATAACTAATTAGAACAAATAAAAAAGATATATGTGTGTGTGTGTGAGTGTGTTAAAAAAAAAAGTTGTATTCTTATCAGAAAGCCAACTCCACAAAAATGCTATGGAGCACCTTCTCTGTGCAAGGCATTATAGGTTTTCTCTACCATGGCACAGAGAGAGAATCTGTTTTTTTTTTTTTAATTATTGATTGATTGACTGATTGATTTTATAGTGATAGGGATCAAAGCCAGGGTTCTGTGCATCATAAGCAAGCACTTTATCACTGAGCTACAATCCATGCCCAAAGAGAACAAATTTTTAATGTGATCTATTAAAAGTTTAAAAAAGTGCTCTGTGTTCTGTTGACTTTTTCAAAAGAATAAAATGACATCAGACATACATTGGCAACTCAGAGTCCCCTAAAACTTTGTTCGCTTTTATTCAAAGGAAGATTTAAGTCATTAAAATTTCTTTAGATTTTTAAAGTCCTGGAATATGAATGAATGGATAAATCACTGTTGGGATTTAGTGCATAAAGTCAGGTTTGATTCAATCCAGATCTCACATTTTTACGCCTCTGCTCTTTCATGGAATGAGAACTTAAAATCAAGTTCCCTAGCACATAGTGAATTGGAAGTAAAATGATAGCTTCTCAAACTCTTCTACCCATGACTGGGGCTCTGCAAGCTCTTCTCACGACTCTCACTCAGCTATTTCTAGAAGTCTTACATGAGGGAAAATGAGTAACTGTGCTCCTAAGTGCTGACCTGACATCTCCAAGAAACATTCTTACATTTCCTTGTCTCTCGCTCTTTCTGCCAAGTGGCCTCTCTTATCAACATGAAGCTGCTGAGATGTTATCAAAGGCACCATGAAGAGAATCTCAGGAAGATGCAGAAGCTCTAAGGTTTAACCCTTGGTGCACCTCAACTTCCCATATACCAAAGGCAAGAGTGAAGCCAGAGCCTTGAAGCTCACAGAAGACCCAAGAGTTGCAGCCAAAACTCCCACTTTGGATGTCTCACAGTTGGGAGCAGGGGTTGCCCCTGAATTTCTTCTAGGGACAGGAGAACTAGTGGGAATAATCTGGTAGACAGTAGGAACTAAAGACCATAGATTATGTTGAAGCTGCATCTGTTTAGAAAGCACACTTTTGTCACATATGGATATTTGGTGGAGCTTTAAATAGTCGTTCATGGGTATTATAGAATAGTTAAGCCTTGCACCTAAGCTGTCTCTTGATGCTGACACGGATGGAGGAAATTCATCCTCCTCACTCATTTTGGATTTTCACCTTGTGCTGACAATATGTCAGAAGTCGACGATGTTTTAATGAACACTGGTAGAAATCCTTTGGGTGTAGGTTAAAAAAGACAAAGCGGGCAATGATGTGCTAGTAAGCCAGCTCTCCAGAAAAAGAAGAAAATAAAAGCCTTGATTGGTAGCATCTGCAGATTTCCATGGTATAAATACCCCTGCCTGGTCTGTTTCAAGCTCCCAACATGACATCACTGAACACAGAGATAAGATGAGCACAATCAGCTTCTGTGGCCATTCCCAGTTGGCTGCAGCACAACACTGACAGAGGTCCAAGTGGCTCCTGCAGCCTCAACTCCCTGCTCTTACTTTTCTATGTAGACAAAATCAGATCAAAGAAACTTCCCTGAATCCCTAAGTAAAATATTATGAAGCCAGTACTTGGAAAGACAGAGATACCAGGTAAACCTGGCTTTACCAGCTGCTTCCTTCATTTCAACCCTCCATCTGCCCTTGGATAAGGATAAAGCACACTCTGGTCAGCCAAGTCTCAGTCCAGGGTATTCTGGTTGTTCCAAGCATTATCCCTGTCCAAAGCACAGAAAGGCATAGAGAATGAGAAAAAAAAATAAGAAGGAAATAATTTGTCTTTTTAAAGTATGTGACAATAATCTAGGGAGAAAATACATGTGTATGGACAAACTTAAAACAAATGGCCTCTGTAAAGAAAACAAGCTAGATTTTGAACTGAGGTCAATGTTTTGTTCTTGTTTTCTTTTCTTTTATTAGAAATAAAGCTTAGTTCATAAGGATGTTGGCTTTCTCATCTTCCTCACACTCCTCATTTCAGCAATCCTCTTGGCCAGAGACGCCTCGTGGGAGAGCATGGGTCTGTGATATTTTGGTAACAGTTACTGATGTGTTGATACAGTCAGGGATCTCTCCCTGCTCACTATGAAGTAACTGCTGCAAGTACAGTCCAAAGAGATGATGTCAAAGATATATACAAACAAACAGTGACCTTGAAGATTTTCAATGCATCTCTAATGGGACAAGCAGAGCTGTGCTCATTGGTCAGAATTCCACAGCATTGGTGGAGAACGTATTGGGGCTGGGGAAGAACTGTTGTCAAGACCAAGAATTAGTCACCAGTAATGTTGGCTAAGAGACTAACTGGGCATTCTAAAGAATTTAACTGCCAAATGGGCATTTCAAAGAAATCAACTGCTTGCTTTTTTCCCCCTCAATTTTTACATCTAAGGTGGAAAAACACTAGCTGTTGTCTCTTCCATAGGGGTAAGCTATAAGGTTCTTTATTTTTGAAAAATAAAGATTTTAGAGAAGAACCCCTATCATGGCTGTCTTCACCATGTTGTATCATAACCATTCCTGCTTCATCTCTGCTACATTCTATTACTGTTGCACAGTGACAGTTGAAAGACAACCAGTTTTATGTCACGAATTCCAGAATATGCTTCTTTCAGCTAGTTGTATACCTTCTGGTGGATCCTCTGGAGCAGGAAATATTAGTCAAAAAGGGTCAATGCTTCATAATAGCTTATATGTAGTGAAGCAATAAAAGATACAGTACCATGTTTTTGTCATTCACTGAGCTATGGTATAAATTCAACATCTGGACTTCATACTTTGGAAATAGTCTCTTCAACAGCAACTGATGAGCATATTCAGCTTGGGGATTTTGCTTTTCTCCTTTTACCCTCCTTTATTCTACAGGGCTTTGATTAGAAAGCTTAAGATAAATTTAGCCCAAGTAAAGCATTAAAATGGAAACAGAAATTATACTTATTTCTGTCTGTATTACAGCTTTGCTGTTCTCACCAACTCTTTCATCCCACAAGATCTTAAACTGCTGTAGGGCAAAAACTAGCTATTTTGCTTTTGTAACCCTGGCAGTAATTAACACAGGACTTATACATGATTCACAAGCATTTTATCTTTCTATACTCAAATTAGGCTACTGAAAATTAAAAAGACAGTTATGGGAAAAAACAATGGACAGCAGCATATTGTACTTGATCTCCTAGAAAAGGTGGCTCCTTTCTGACTCAAATAAAATGAAGAATATAAAAAAGGTGGTCTGATCTCTCAAAAGCCCTCAGAATCATAAGGCCCCTAATAGAATGCAACTAGTAGAAGCTCTAGGCAATTCATTAAGAGGATGAAGAATATTTAGGATTTCCCAGAAATTACAGAGAAATCAGGAAAGTCAAAAAGTGACTAAAAGAAACTAGATATATATTTGAATTACTTCAGTGGGAAAGAATAAACTCTTCCAGAGTCAGGGGTTATAAGCAGGTTGTGGACCAACACAAGAGGCCAAAATTACATTCTCCCTGAATAACCTCTAATGAAGGTCTCCAGATCTCTGAGTTCTCACCCTCAGCCTGTTAACACAGAAGTTCTGCATGATGACAGTGCCCCGCCCCCCACTCAAACTGCTAAGAGGAGGAAATCTGAGCTAATAAACGCTTTGAGAAAGAGATAAATCAATAGGTAGCAAATGTGGTCACAGAATGTGTGAACCCATGTACTCTGTCCCTTGTACAGAACAACAGTTACAATGTACAAACATAAATCAAAGCCGTGGAATCATGAAATACAGGACAATGAAAAGTACGCTGATATTAACACTGTAGACCGATGGAATATATCCACACCGCTGGCATGAATCAAGCAACTAAGACTTAAAAGGATTTAAGTAAATAAATGGATGATCCATTTATAATAGGATACTAAAAATAAGTGGGAAATATTTAGGCACAACACTAGCCTTCAAGTACGATGTCCTAGAGAACATCTGTAAAAGTCCATTGAAGGGCTGAGTGTAAAGCTCAGTAGCACACAGCATTTTGGGCATGTGCTACTAAACTTTGTCATGGAACCCAGGGCCACAGTGAAGAAAAAAAAAAAAAACCCAGAAAAGATCATTGGGCCCAAGTTGAGACAGCATATCATGGGGGAAGGGCCCAGAGGAGGAAAACTGCTCTGATCATAGCAGATCAGGAAGCAGAGATTGATGGAGGGGAAGGAGCCACATGGAAAAACAACTCTTCCAGGGTATGCCACACCCCACTTGCCTACAGTTATCACCTAGTCAATCCATTTAAACTATGATGGACCAAATAGTTTAGGGTCATAATCTATAATTTTACCTCTGAATATTCCTATATTTACAGGAACTTGTGGGGGGGACACTTCATATCCAAACCATAACACATAGGTTATTCTGATTGTCTGATTGAACAAAAATAACCAATTTAATAGAGAGCTCATTCATATGTGAACACAAATGAGACCACACAAAACCCTATGGGAGTTTTTGTCATCCACATGCCAACCATTTTAAGTTGCTCTAGAAACAGTCTATCACTTGTCATTTACTAGGCTCATTTTCTTGGTCACACTTCATATATTAGATTGCTTTATAATAATAGAGCCTAAGTGGACTTGCTCCAATATAGGACTGGCACGGATTTGCCATACTTTAAAAGATGTGTTTTTAAGTTAAATTTAACTTGCACATACTGTTAACTTTGTGTATTTGAGGAGAAAAAAAGTTTGTAAGTTATAACCCAACAATACTTAGGCAACAACATTTCAGAAAATTTAAATAATTTGCCACCTTCTTGGAATTTGTTTTATTGAGTTTTTTTTTTTTTAACTTGTAAAGGTGTAAACATCACTTCTATCACTTTAGAACTTGCAACCTATTAAGCAGAATCAGGCTAGCATAAAGCTAGCTGATTTTGATTCCATCATAAATCTGAAACTGGGACAAGATAGAAACAGAACTACCAGAGGGAAACTGAAGTGGCTATGTATCCTGGCTTCCACCCCTACCTGTTTCCCTTCCCCTCCCACCTCTGCAGTAATCACTTACCCCAAATGTAGACCTTCCAACTCTTATTCTTCAGGCTCTCAGGACAATATTTTTTTTAAACCCAAGTGTTTTTGTGTTCATCTTCTGCATAAGATTCCTATAAGTCATTTGCTCTTACTTCAAATAAACTCGATAGTCCTTGTCATGTCTCACACTCTCTTCCCACCCTTCCCCTTAAAGAACCCTGCATTCCAACCATATCCAGGACACACCCCACTTTCTCAGGTCCTCTGGACCTCTGCCTCCCTCCCCTTCTGATACTATTCATCCTACTATTCCATTAAGTCTCAACTTAAACATTGTTTCTCCATCCTGGTTTCTTTAGAAAAACTTAGCTGCTTCCTTCTTTATTCTTATTGGACATGTTCATATGTAACTTTGGTGACCACCATGTGTTTTCACCTACATGTGAGCTTCTTGAAAGCAGGAATCGTGTTCTTTTACTCCCAGCACCCAATACAGAGATTTGCACATGGCAGGCAACAAGTATCTGTTAAATATTGAATAAATGGATCTACTGAGTTCCTATGCCATATATATTTGCAGATTTCATTCTGCAAAGTGATGACTGTTTTTATTACCACTACAACTAGTTAACATATATTTTTTACACATCTTTTCAATACATTTTGCTTTCTTCATTTATTCCTTTAAGACAGTCCACCCATTTGTTTTTGATAGTTACTAACAACAAACTATTTGATCTTGACAATTTCATGAGATCATTATTTTGCCAAATACTACAAATTTGAAACTTTCCTAATATTCATAGTATATTTATTGTAAACTTGAGAGGGTGAACATGCAATGAATTACTTTGAGATATGATTTCTAGCTATACAATGAGACATGAGATTACATAGATAAAACTTAGAGACTTTTATTTACAGTTACCTAATTTTCAAAAATTACAAAATTTTCACTTTCTAAAGCTATTAATATAGTCAGATTCCTAAGAGAATAAATCCTTCTCTTCTTTTCTTCTTCGCGAACGATTTGATTTTCACAGCTAAAGGCATGTATTCTGCAAACCACTATGGAGAGGTAGTGATTGCAGCCACAATCATTATAAAATATGACAAATTTTTATACTAAATGAGGTGAAGCCCAGATTCTTTATAATGTCATAACTCTGTTTCTTAGTAATTAAATTCTGTGAATGTAATTAGTACAGAGCTTAGTAAAATCTCACTCTTGCATGTTTAATCCAAAATGTAAATGAGCTAACTTACATTTCACAGTCATTCACAGAGGCTGTGGCTGTATACAATGGCATGCTCCCTGTAAATGTGTTATGCACCTCAGTGGTTTCAAATTCATGGTGGCTTCTTTAGTGGTAAACATTTAGTTTACCTGGGTTCACACCCCTTGACTTTCACTTGGACAAACCTGAAAGCTCAAAGGAAGTAGAACTGCCAACTTTTGCATAGTTTCTTCCCATAACCATCAATCTCTCTCTGGCAATAAGAGGAGACTAAACCTTGCTTTGCTTTGCCCCAGTGTCACCCGGGAAGATGATGAATCTTTCATTGCATCTGAGCCAAGGATGATGTTCCCCAGTAAAAGTAAACCAGCACACAACGTTCTATCAGTTCAGTAAGTGGGGGAGTCAGATTCTTCATGCCCTGTGTGGCAAATTTCCTGGTTTGGCTAATTGAGCCAGTTGCTTCCAAAAATCTGATGCCAAGAGTCTTCCCAGTCATTTAAAAGACCTTCCCTTTTGGCTTTTTTAATATCCAATGTTCATTTCCATGGTTAAGGTTGGTGTCATATCCAATGAAGTCACTAAACCTCAGGGAGGAGACAACTTGCCTCCAAAAAAGTGGCATATTATTCAGAGGAGGTATTTAGTCAAAACTAAAAATAGAAATCATTAAAGCACAAAGTTGGTATGAACAAATCTATAAACTTGAGTGCTATTAAGAGTTTTTACAGCTTACTATATACAAATCAATAAATTTTCCACATAAATAGAATTAAAGACAAAAATCACACAATAATCTCAATAGATTCAGAGAAAGCCTTCAACAAAATCCAGCACACCATCATGATAAAAACACTGCAGAAATTAGGAATAGAAGGAATTTACCTTAACATCATAAAGGCTACCTATGGACAAACTCAAAGCCAACATCATAGTGAATGGGCAAAAACTGAAAGCGTTTCCCCTAAAATCCAGAACAAGACAAAGATGTCCACTCTCACCATTCTATTCAATATTCTAGCCAGAACAATTAGACAAGAGAAGGAAATGAAGGGGATAAAATAAAGAAGTCAAATTATCACTGTTTGCAGATGATATAATCCCAAACAAAGTCCAAAAAACCCCACCAGAAGACTGCCAGAACTAATAAAAAAAAAATTCAATAAAATAACAGGATAAAAAAAATGAACAGAAAAATCAATAGCTTTCCTATACACCAGTAATGAATTCACTGAAAAAGAAATCAGTGAAACAATCCCATTCACAGTAGTCTCAAAATTACATAGGAATAAATCTAACCAGGGAAGTGAAAGATCTCTACAATGAAAATTATAAAATATTGAAGAAAGAAATTGAAGACACTAGAAGACAGAAAGACCTCCCATGTTCATGGATAGCCAGAATTAATGTAGTTAAAATTGCTATATTACCAAAAGCAATATACAGATTCAATACAAACCTTATCAAAATACCACTGACATTTTCCAGAGAACTATAAAAAACAGTCCTAAAATACATCTGGAAGAATAAAAGACCCAAAACAGCCAAAGCAATTCTAAGGATTTAAAAAAAAAAAAAAAAGACAAAAAAAAAAAAAAAAACCACTGGAGGCCTCACAATATGGTTTCAAATTATACTACAGAGCTATAGTAACAAAAATTTCCTAATACTGGAATAAAAACAGACACATATACCAATGGTACAGAATAGAAGACACAGAGACAAACCCACACAGATACAGTCATCTGATCCTTGATGAAGGTGCCAAAAAAAAAAAAGACAACCTTTTTAACAGATAATGTTGGGAAAACTGGTTATCCACATGTAGATGAATAAGACCAGACTCACATCTGGCTATCCCTGTGCAAGAGTCAACTCAAAATGGATCAAAGACCTAAGAATTAGACCAGAAATTTTGCAACTCCTACAAGAAAATGTAGGGTCAATACTCCAACATATAGATTCAGGCAACAACTTCTTCAATAGGATTTCTACAGCTTAAGAAATAATGCCAAGAACTAATAAATGAATAGAACATAAATAATGGGAGAAAAAATATTTGTTAGCTATTCTTCTGACAGAGGATTAATATCCAGAATATATTTTAAAAAATCAAAAAAGTTAACACAAAAACAAAACAAAAAAATCAATTAATGGACAAATGAACTAAATAAACACTTCTCAAAAGAAGAATACAAATATCCAACAAATATATGAAAAATGTTCCACATTTTTATCAATTAGGGAAATGCAAATCAAAACTACACCAAAATTTCATCTCAGTCCAATTAGAATGGCAGCCATCGAAACACAAACAATAATAAATGCTAGCAAAGATGTGGGGGAAAAGGAACAGTTGTACACTATTGGTGAGATTATAAATTAATACAACCATTACAGAAATTAGTATGGAAGTTCCTCAAAAAACTAGGAATGAAACAACCATATGAACCAACTGTCCCACTCCTCAATATTTATCCTAAAGAATTGGTCAGCAAACTACGGCAATACATGTAAACCCATGTTTATAGCAGCACAATTCACAATAGCCAAGTTATGGAAGCAGCATAGGTGCCCATCAATGAATGAATGAATAAAGAAAATGTGGTGTATATATATATATGCAGAATGAACTTTTATTCAGCCATAAAGAAGAACTAAATTTTGTCATTTGCAGAAAAATATATGAAACTTAAGAGCATTATGTTAAGCAAAATAAGCCAAATGCAAGAAGTCAAGGATCCTATGTTTTCTCTCCAATGTGGAAACTGCAGAGGAAAAAAAAAAAAGAAAGGATGGCAGGGGGTGGAGGGGTGTCTCTTAAAAAATCAAAGGGAGACCAATGGAGTAAAGGAAAGGGATCAGAGGAAGAGAAAGTGAGGGAAAAGGAAAGTTCTGCGGAATGATATATGACAAATTACATTGTTTAGATCATGTGCATGTATGAATATGTAACAACAAATTTCACTGTTATTTATAATTATTATATACCAATAAAAACAGAGGAAAGAAAGAGCTTATACATGATTTTTAGCTAAAACAATTTTTATTATAGCTGAGAGTAAAGAGAAAAAAATAACTAAAAACTCTTAAAAGACATAAAAAGAATTTTTTTTATTCTTTCGATAAACACTAGTATTAAAAGCTTAATTCCCTGAAAATCAGTTACAAAATACATTCACTTTCTTCTTTGGTTTTTAATTGGTAGAAAGCATTTTCAATGAAAACCGTAGCTCACCATATCCACTAACTTGAGTCAGGAACTGTTTTCAAGTCTCAGAAGAACTTTGAATGAGGCAAGTTCACCTAAGGAAACTAGGAGGAGGGCAGTGGGGAGAGTCCTGAGATTCCAGTTACCATTTAAAGAGGAAAGAAGTTCAGCACTCTCCATTACTGTGTTTATAGACTTAAGATTTACTTTCCAAGCTGAGATGCTTTTAAATATTCATAGGACATTATGAAAAATGGCGGCTAGTTGTCTATCCAAATGTTTATAGTATGCCCTCAGCTAATTACGCAGATGAGGTTATGTGTACTAAATCTTCATCTTAAAGACAAACTGTATTTTAAAACCTAAATACACCGAAGAGTCACAGATGCTGATCAGGCTTCTTTTACTATTATTTAAAGACTGAGTCCTTAAAGAAATCAAACCAGATATCAACATGAAGAAAGGGAATTTCCTCAGGATTCTCCAGGGGCATTTGTCAAATGAAAAGATAAAAATAATTGTTATATGGTACTATTCCTACAGGAATGACACCTTCCACATACATGAAAGAAAAAGTCTTTGTAATTTTTCTTTAAAGACAACATATCAGACAGTAAATAACTTCAAAATTTCTGTTTGTATCTGAACTTTCAAATTAATTAAATTGACATTAACCTGGATCGTTGCACACAGCATGAGTTTTGTCACACCCTCTTCCTAGATCACTAATTACTTGTGGCATCCTCCTGCTGCTGAGCCTGAATACGGAGTACTTCAAAGAATCCTCAACACATCACTCAACTCTCTCTACTATAGAGCAGAGCCCCTATTCATAAAGATAAGTGTTTTTTCCTTTCTGTTCTCAATTTTTAAAAAATGAAACATATATGTGCTGCTACTACTAAATAAATAAGAGAGTAAATAAATAAATAAAATAAATGCAGGGGAGTGGTGGTATAAATGCAGGGGAGTGGGAGTTTAGTGGTAGAGTATGTGCTTAGCTTATGAGACACCCTAGGTTCAATGCCCAGCACCAAAAATTAAATAAACAAAAATAAATGCTTCAGTAATGGCTGAACACAAAGTTAATAGAAATTGGACAAGAGTAAAGTAATGAAGTAAATAAATTTGAAAAATGATACTTATTTGACAGCTATGGCAAAAATTCTTTATTCTTATTTTGTTTGTTTGATACTAGGAATTGAACTCTATCCATGAGCTATGTCCCTAACCCTTTTTTATTTTTTATTTTGAGACAGGATCTGGCCAAGTTGTTGAGGCTCACATAGAACTTGCTATCCTCCTACCTTAGCCTCCCAAATGACTGGGATTACAGATTACAGGCATGCACCACTATGCCCAACCTCAATGCAAAAAAAAAAAAAAATTGAGAGATTTACTCCCACATTATAGTTAACTTAAACTATACAGCCATGAATGTTTATGGATCACTCAAAGTAGTCAAATGTAATCTGAAATTTCTGAGAAACATGATGAGCTGTTACAAACCATTATTCCAATTTAAAGTGCACATATTTCTGAGGACTCAGTTGCTATATCTATTATTCATCAATGGGTTTATTAAACTATCACAAAATCATCATAGAACTCATCATGAAATCAAGAGTTAGATGATAAGAATAATGTAATCAATTTGTACCACTTTAGAAGTAATAAAAGTCCAAATGCCAGTGGACTTCTCATTCCATGTTGGGAGAGCAGGCACAAGTTGGGTGACAGGAAATGACATGTTCTAGGGCAATTAAAAAAAAGTAATTGACTTGTGATATGTAGGTTGAGGTACCTGTTTGAAAGATTTGTTTGTATAAAAATCACAAGCAAAATTCAAGGTCAAGTTACAAAATGGAAGTATTATTTGCAAGTACTTTGTCCTAATGTACTTTAACATACTAATGATTAATAATAAATATAATAATCCAGATATCAATAATTAATGATAATTTAAAAAGAAGTCATAAAAATCAACACAAAACACTATTATATATAAAATAGGTGAATCACAAAGAAGATAAACAAATTTCTATCCTAACATAAAAATAATTTAACCTCATATATATATACAAAGTGAATTTAGAAAAACCAGTTACATTTCCAGTAAAAAAATAAAAAACAATAAAATATCATTAACAAAGAGCTATAAAGCTAAATATTATAAGGGTATGGCAAAATAAGCTTCCATACACAACTCAAAGAGATTTCAATTGATAAGAGACAGTACATAAAACAAATACTTTCTTGGTTATTTTCTGCAAAGTATCTGATAATTGTCTACCTAGCTTAAAAAAAATAACTATTCCTTCAAATCCAATTATCCCAATTTCTGGGACTTTATTTGTAATATAATAAAAACAAATTCAACAAGAGGACTGGGGATATAGCTCAGTTAATAGAGTACTTACATAGCATGCCCAAGGCCCTGGGTTCAATCCCCAGCACCACGAAAAAAAAGAAATATATTGACAAAGATATTTTTTAAATATTTATTTTTTAGTTTTAGTTGGACACAATACCTTTATTTTATTTATTTATTTTTATGTGGCGTTGAGGATCGAACTCGGGGCCTTATACATGCTAGGCAAGCGCTCTACCACTGAGCCCCAGCCCCTTGACAAAGATTTTTGCCAAAGTCTTAATAATAGTTTTGGATGTCAAATTCTACAACATTGGAAACAACTTAGGTTACCAATAATGAATGAATTATAAAACAAGTTTTGATTTGTCTGTTTGTTGGGGAATTGTGCAGAAAATAAGAATTAGATATCAAACTGTGTCTTCAATCTAATGCTGACTTTGTGATAAGTTTTTCAGGAAGATAAAACTTGGAAAATACATTATTCAACAGTTATTTATAAAGGATAAAATGTATATAATTTTTCCTTTATCATTTCATTTTTCCTAAGGAGTCTATAGTGAACATATATTACTTTTGCATTCAAATTTATTTTTCAAAAGTAAGGTATGATACCATTAGATATGAAGGTGAGAGAAAGAGAAGAATGAAAGGATGATAAACAATGTTGGTAACTTGAACCCTTGGTTCCCAAAGGTAGGTGTGATGTGATACAAAAATGTGCCCCATAATTCCCACCAAGGCACAGTTGCAGATGACACAGCAGTCCTAACCACCACACTAAAGCCAAGAGTAATTCACACATCAGCTGGTCATTTTGGATTGCCTTGAGCAGTTTTGGGGCCACCTCTTTTTCTTCTTTCCTTCTCCCTTTGCTTTGCTTCCGTTAAGTCATCTTCTTACCTGTAGGCCTGTTTCCTCCAGGAAACTATCTTCACCTCAATTCACTACAAGCTCTACCACCCTAGAAATCCAGAGTATGTTTTGTCTAAACCTCTCATTTGACATTTAAACTATAGTGTCCTACCTAAGGGATTCTTTTTTAAAAAACTGAAATTTTGTTACCCCAATTAGATTTTTAAACTCTAATAAGAGAAGGGGTAATATTAAAAATTGTTTTGTAGCATTAGGTAGTCATTCCAGAAACAGGCACTGAGCACATACTACGTGCTAGACAGTGTTTGAGGTGTTAGGGATATATAAGTGAAATTTTTAAAAGAGAAAAGAAATTCCATGTGCTCAAAAGTTTTAGATCTACTGGCAGAGCCTGGTACTTGGTGTCAAGTAATATGTGATGCAAATCCACAATAAATTTTGACAATGGTGGTGACAGTAATGAAGACAGAAACAAAGACAAAGCACTGTATTAGTTTTGATGCTGCCATGAGAAATTACCATAAATTTCATAGCTTAAAACAATAACTATTTATTATCTCACAGTTTCCTGGACTCAGAAGTTGAGATACAATGTGGCTCAGCTAGTTCTTCTGTTTATAATATTGTAAAAATAAAATCAAGATCTGTGTTCCTTACTGGAGGCTATGGGAAATAATCTGCATCCCAGCTCAGTCAGATTGTTAGCAGAATTCCGTTCCTTGCAGCTATAATACTGAGACTCCTATTTCTTTTCTAGATGTTAGCAAGAAAGCCCTTATCTCCTAGAAACTGTCTGCTGATCCTCAGACATGGATCCTTACATCTCAATAACAGCAAAAATGCATTGAATTTTTCTTGCACTTAGAAACTCTCTGACCTCTCCTTTTTTTGCATCTCTCTTATCTTCTGCCATATTCTCTGCTTTTAAGATGCATGGGATTAGATTGGGCCCACATGGGCCTTAATCACATCTGCAAAGTCTCTGTTGTCATGCAATATAACATATTCAAAGGAGCCAGAGATGAATGGGTGGGTATCTCTAGGGAGCCATTCTGTCTCCTATAAACAGTAATAACAAAGAAAAATTATGTGGAATACTCCTAACTAAAATTATGAACTCAACTCAAGAAATGTAATCAGATTCCATGACATTTAATGTCTTTCCTCATTAGAAAATGCAGACAAAGGTGCTTTGTAAACTGTGAAGGAAGAAGATTTTTTAAAAATGGTTGCTCTTATCACTCTCAGTTCCAACTCCAAACATTTCAACAATAGACTGATTTCCTGATCACCAGATCTAACCACATGTTAATGATCTTTTACTTGTCAATGTTTTTAATTAGCAGAAAGTATTTTAAGCCATAGTTAAGTTTCCTTCTAATCACCCCTACCACTTCTGTTCACTCAAAGCATTTATCCTCATCTAACATCAGTTGTCCTAACATCAGTCAGATGTTGAAAACCCTAAAAAATAAGAGATATTTATTTGGGGGTAGGGGGAGAAAAAGGAGAGCTGTATATTACCTCATAATGCCCCAAATTATAGAACTTCTCAACCAAGATCAAGTCCTACAGGAAGTATAAAGAGGACCTGGGAGGTGGGAACATAAAACAAAATAAAAACTGTCTGACCTCTTTGGGGATGGAAAGAACAAAGTGGTTGAAGACTAATCCTGTGGCACCACAAACAGACTTTCAAGAGATTGTGGAAGGGACAATGCCAAACTGACACAACAGACAGCTCTTTTAATGCTTGTACAGTGCCACTTATTCATCTGAGGAGGCAAAGGAAATGCTTTCAAGCCAGACCCCAGACACAGAAAGGAGCCCAGGTTTAAACACCCCTTCCTCCAAGAACAGAGTGCCACTCAACTGAGTCTTTGCTCATGAAGTGAACAGCTGCCCAGGCCCTCTGATGACATCACATCTTGAAGGAGGAAGAAAACAAAATTGACAAATTTTTTTTCATAACATGAAATATATCCCAGTTCATTTTCACAGCAATGTCCAAGCACCAGTGCTAGTTGGGAAAAATAACTAAAAAAAAAAAAAAAAAAAATAGAATTGATTTGGAGGGGGGATCAAATTAGAAAATGTAGGTGCTTTGTATATTGTGAAGCAAAAAGGGTTTTAAAGGCAGTTGCAATTACTATTCTCAATTCCGTCTTCTTGATCTTGCCCATGAGAAAACTGGTCTCTGACTGGCTTGACATTCTCAAATGACGTTGTTCCCTTGCTCAACAAAATTTCAAGGGTCTTCTATTGTCCACCAGGAAAACTTCACTTTTTAGAATTTTAGGTTTTTTCTCCTCTATCCATTTGCCTTTAAGATCATATCAGCAATTAATTACTGAACAACCAGTAAGATCAAGACAGTACAGTCATACATTGCTTAAAAGGGATATTTTCTAAGAAATGTGTAGCTAGGCAATTTCTTCATTGTGCTAATGTTATAAAGTGTACTTACACAAATTAGATAGGTCAATCACTCAGTGTGGCCTCTTGATACAGTAGAGACACAGTAAACACAAAATATATGAAATTGCTGCAGCAAAACACAGTACATTGTGTCTTCTTTTTTGTATACTCTTTTATAATAGACTTTTTTATAAGTGGAAATTCACTAAAATATAGAAGTAGTAAATACATAAATCAATTACATAATAAAGTCATTTATTATCATTTCAAGCATTATATGTTGCATATAATTATATGTGCTTTACTTTTATACAATTAGTAGTGCAATAGGTTTGTTTGTACCAGCATTACCACAAACATGTAAGCAATGCATAGGCAGAATCATGAAATATGTTCTGTTTCTTAAAGTTTAAGAACTTTACAATCATACTAGTTCCCATAGGAACAATAACTAAGTTTACTTATCTACTATACCTCTAACTTATACACTGCTTTTCAACCCTGTCATCTTTATTCATGCCTCTTCTCTCACCTCAAGTGCTCTCCATCATCACTACTTCTTCCCTTGGAAATCTCACCCATCCTCCCAGCCCCTTTTCCAGTGCTATCTCTGTTAGGAAGTATCCATATGCCCTACTAGACCAGCAGCTCTCAAACCTAGAGATTTTCCTTCCCAGTAGTATTTGATAATATCTGAAGACCTATTTGTTTAAAACAAGGGGCTAAGGACTATAACATTTATGAGTAAAATCCAGAGATGTTATTAAAGGATAGTTCCCCACAATAAAGATTTATGCAGCGCAAAACATCAAAGATACTGAAATTGAAACACACTGTACTATAAGCAATATGTCCTCTGAATTCCTACAACATCAAATGTGTGAATAATCTTTTAGTACCTAACATATTTAGTACCTAACATATATTTTGTGTTTACTGTGTCTCTTATGTATCAACAAAGATTTATGTATTTACTACTTCTATTATTTTAGTGAATTTCCACTTATAAAAAAAGTCTATTATAAAACAATATACAAAAAAAGAAGACACAATGTATGGTGTTTTGCTGCAGCAATTTCATATATTTTGTGTTTACTGGTCTCTACTGTATAACAAAGATTATTGCTGAATTTAGCAAATAAACATGCTCAGTTTAAATCTGAATCTCAGATGAAGAACAAATAAGTTTTTAATATAAGTATGTCCCTCTTAATATTATTATTCAAAAAATTTTTCATTCTTTATCTACCATTCCCTGCTACTTTTTTCCTGCTTGCCTACATTCTTTTTCTTAAAGATTTGAAAGTTTGCAAAAGAGAGGATGATTTTTATGCTGTTTGGTCTACGGTAAACATTGAAAAAAAATTTCACTGGTGACAGTGATAAAAGATTTTTCTGTTCTTTAATACAAATGAGCACTCCAAGCTTACAGTTATCACTGCCATATTTTACCAGTTCCAACATCCTCAAGATTCTCTTATCTTTAAGCAAAGTCTTGAGGCCCCTGGCTTTCATGAAGGCAGGAAGTCCCATAGGAAAAAATACCAGATCCATACCTGGTCAGACGAGTCTGGCTCAAGTTAAAAAAGCAGTGTGTCAAGTGTGGTACGAAGCAAAGTAATGACCCTAAATCTCTGTTTAGATTCTCATGCACTCTCATGCACATTCACAAGTTCAACAGACTTCTAACTTCCTCCATAGTGTCTGCTGCTTGTTAACATCTAATTCTTTCAAACAAAATCAGTCTCTCTCCCTCTCTTTCTCTCTCCCTCCCTCTCTTTCCCTCTCTTCTCCCTCCCTCCCTCCCCATCCCTCTCTCTCCCAATTTCTCCTCTGTTTTATCAATGTTCTTCAGCACACATCTAGTCTCCCCAGAAGGAAATCAGCAGTGGCTAAAAGGAAGGTCGTCTGACCTCTCTATCCTAATGATGTTGAAAAATTATATTTTAGAACAGATATTTCTATGAATGGAAAATTGAAAAAAATAGGAAAATTTTCCAAGATCTGATCTAATGAAAACCTTGTCTGGCCCTATAATTATTCTAAATCAAAAAACTCCAGGGAGAACAAAATCATATTCTTCTTAAACTTTTTACCTAGAATAGTGATATTTTCCTCTCTCTCTGTCTCTCTCTCTCTGTATATGTTTGTTACTGGGAAACAGGATTGAATCCAAGGCCCCCCACATGTTAGGCAAGTGCTCTACCTTTGAACTATATATCACCAGCCCCAATAGAACTATGGTTTTCAATGGAGTGGAGGATAGAGCAATTTTGCACCCTCGCACACCCACACAGTAAGATTGCCAGATTTAACAAGTAAATATACAGGACCCTCAGTTAAATCTGAATTTCAGATAAAGAACAAATAAATTTTTAGTGTAAGTATGTCCCATTAAGTATTTCAGGCATACTTCTGCAAAAATATATATTTTATATATAATATTATTTATATAAATAATATATATTTTATATAATATGTATTTATATAATATATATTTATATATATTTTTTTCATATATTTGCAGAAGGCATACTTCTACGAAATATATATTATATACAGTATATATTTTCACAAATAAAATATATAATATATATACATATATTTTTTCATTATTTCTTTATCTGATATTCAAAGTTAACAGGTCATCCTATATTTTATCCTTCAGCCTATCCTTTGAGGACATATGGTGCTATGCTATCTATTAACATTTTTAGGTGTTAAAACTGGAGAAGACACTGCTGTATCTAATGGGTAGAGGCCAGGCATGCTGTTCACCATCTTAAAATGCCCAAGACATATACAACCAGAGATATGAAAAATTGTGCTCTATATGTGTAATAAGAATTGTAATGCATTCTGCTGTCATATATAAATAAAAAAGAAAAAAATGCCCATGACAGCTCACTACAACACTCATCCAGTCCACAATGCTAGTACTGTTGAAATTGAGATGTCTTGCTCTAGAATGACTTTGGAGAACATCTCATCTGCTCTTCTTTGGTTTTTTGTTTTTGTTTTGTTTCGTTTTTAGGTGCTGGGAATTGAACACAGGATCTGGTGCATACTAAATACATACTCTAATACTAAGCTATCCTCCTCCCCCAAACCAGCCCTGTCCTCCTTTAAAAAAAAAAAAAAAAAAAAATTAGAGAACAGAACAGAAGGCCCAGAGGAGTTAAAGTAGCTTGCTCTAAGCCTCAGAGCTAATTACTTTCAAAACTGGTCAACTTGGAGGCAAACCCAGAAAACTGGTTCCATTTCTGTGTGGCCCGGAAATGTTACCTCCTACAGCAGATACACTTAAGCTATCCAAGAGTGGATTCCTTTAGACTTCTCCAATAGAGAACATCAATCAAACCTCTGGGTGGCCTCTGGCTGGGAGGAAGAGAAGGTATAGGGTTTGGGATTAAAATTTTTGTTCAAATATTTTTCCAAATCTTTTCCTCACCCCTAATTTTATTTATAGGAAAGGAAAGGAGGAAAGAGTAAAAATGCTGGCTTGGACTGAGCTCTGATTATGTCTACTCTCTCTTTCTCCCACTTCTTTGACCTACAAAGATACATTGTTTGAGTCTTTGGAAGAGCTTCACTTTCCTTTTTCAAGGATCTCCCCCACTCTTGGATGTGAGAAAATTGCTTAATTGAAACCACCCGAAGATGCTATTAAGTACTACAAAGGGAAAATGAAGGCATTGATGAAAACCTACTAGAGATTATTTGGGGGATGGCCAGATGTCAGAGGCCTGTGAAATAACACGCAGTGGTGTACTGAAAATGCATTCAGACGTCAATTCCTGCCACATAAGGTTTGCTTGGAGGCCTAAAGCAAGCAACATGGCTCATCTAAGTAAAGAGCTAGCCAAGATAATCTAATGACCTAAGAATCTAATGACACTATACGCTGTCTCTGATCCTGCTTGGTTTTATTTTAACAGACCGATTTTTATTGCTTCTCTTCTGTGAGTGTCTGCAATGATTCCCTGCCCCTGCTTACTAAAATATTTTCTTATGAGTTGAATTTTTTTAAATGAAATTTTTAAAATATTCATTTGGCATGTTATTAATCATTCATATGAATTTGGGGCAGGACTGGATTAAAGGGGAATAATTGCTTTAACCAAATTGTCTAACTAAGAAGGTACAAATTCATTATGCTTCATGTAAAAATTCAAAGGGCATATGTTATTGAAGAGATATTGAAAGTTTCTCAATTCCTTCTCAATCCTCTTAGCCCTGTCATTCAATCATTTTATAACTTTCAAAAGAAATAAGACTTTGTCATTAACATTGCCCTTACTAGACCTGGTGTAACTAATCTCTGAACCAATTGCTTTATAATATCTTCTTGGAACAAGCACTCTGTCATTGTTATTTATGCTAACATCCACATTCCCTTATGGACAGATAATTTTCTGTTGCTTCTTTATCCACTGACTTAACAAAAGTGTATTTCATTTGCAGTCTTTCCCATTGTTGAATAGTTCCTGTCTCTTACCATTTAAGTTCCCCCACACTTGCATTCCCAAGAGAATTACAAGATGATTTTAGGCATCTTCAAGGGATTTGTGTATTTCCTGGGAGGCAACTTTCCCAAATATATACTTTAATCTCTCCAAGTAAGTTAAGTAATTATAAGGAATGATTTTCATTCCTTATAATTGAGACAGGAAATGCTATGGACTTCTGGTTCTAATTTTTATGTTATTTGAATGCACTTAGACCCCACCAAGCCAATAGAGATAACAACAATCCTCTGATTGGGAGTCCCCAGAATCCTTCTGGCTTTAGCCCTTTCCCCAAGGACAACAGAAATCTCCCCAGCTCAGTAAGTCAGAGCTTGCCTTTTAGCTGGAACAACTTTAAGTAGTTGGTGTAATCTCCACAGCTGCAGCCTTGTTCAGGATGTGTGAGGCCCCATTGAGCAAACTACAACTAACACATCTTTGCAAAGTCTTAGCAAATTTATAAAGGATAAAAACAAAAGAAGACACTCTGTCCAGAATTAAACAGCACCCTTAGGACAAAGTTACCTTTCTGCCATTCTAAAGGCATTAGGTGCTTATATACACTTCCAATGACTTAAGGTCATTTTATATACATTGACCCTTTTTTTTTTTTGAGAACAGAAATATGGTTTGTGGGAATTCTATCATGTTCTAAATACACAGTTTAATTTTATTATTGTATTAAATAATTTCTGAAGGTGAGAACTCAGGATCAAGAAATTATTTTATAAAGCAAACACCTTAGAATTTCAGCTATCTTAGAGTGAAATAATTGCCAGAGTTATTGACATGAAAATAATGTTCATTTTCCTCTGAGGCTTGATTTATTACTCGGGTTTGGAATGGGAATTCACCCTCTTTTTCTGAGATTCCACTGAAAGTCCCAATTCTAATTATGTAATTTTAAGCAGCTCATCTCAGGAGATAACCAAGGCAATATGGTCAAAAGACAGTACTGAACTTTTCTGGGTATTACACATGAAATCTATTGAAGTAGAATGTTTGTCAGATTTTTTCACCTCAGATTTGGTGGACATAGTTTGTTTATAAGAGATATAACACATAATACTGATAAAAGTACAACTGACCTGAATAAGCAGATTTATGAAGAAATATTTAATACTTTCAATTTTTTTGTGCCCAAAAGGTTGGTACATAACTAATATGGGGCTTAATGTAATAACTCCCATGGACCTCTCTTTCTATCTGACTCTTTCACTTTTGAACAAATTACCTCATCAAATCTGATTCCACAAAATCAAGTCTCTCTATTTAAATCTGTGCTATAGAGAACTTGAGCCCACAAACAAAAATAATGTATATTTTTGGCCATTGCTTGAAGCTAAGTCATCTTGTGTAATCATCAGATTGAGTTTATAAAATGGTACTAGTACCATTCACATTTTATGGATGAGGAATCCAAGGCACAGAGAAATTTAGTAACTTTTGAAAAACTGTTCTGCTAGAATTTGAGCCCAAGCAAGCAAGTCTCCAAAGTCCTTTTTTTTACTATCTCTCATGACACCACAAGAGCATATTTAGTAGCTTGTACATAGAATTTCTCCTTTGCCTAAAATTATGTTTACATATATATTTTAAATGGAAGAATTTTTTACTCAATATAACATTATAAATATTTCCCTGTCTTCAGAAAATAGAGAAAAACTTAAGTCCATTATTATCAAAGCATAAAACCAGTTGAGAAGTTTGTCCCAATTGTAAGATAATTCTCTTAAGAAACTTGTGATTTGAAACCTAGTGTATAGTAAGATAATCTTTCCTGAATCTGAGGGACAGAAGACAGTTATTTAATTTCTTTAGATTTCCTCTATTCTCTCATTTGCAAAATTAAGGTGATATGTTAGGTAATTTCCAGATTCTTTGCACTAAGCTGCCTGGAGCTGTACATTAGTCAACAAACATTCAAAAATTCTTTCTGAGCACCATTTTGACAAGGGTCAAGTGTGTGCATGTGACATAGCAGATGAGAGGACAGGATTTGAGTAGTCAGGTGGGGTAACAGGAAATATTCTCTCCAAGGCACCTGCAAGAACTTTTAAGGGAATAGAGACTTGGCAAAGACAAGGCCACCCAGCAGAAATCCAGATGCTTGTTCACAGTGCCCTTCCCTGGTGGTGTATCTTTACCTCTTTTTCTACACCCCTGTCTTTTTTATTCATGGCCCATGTTTATTTCAACAGTGAAGTCCATATGCATATGTGTATCTCATATCTTTAGGACCTGGCTTTGATATCACAATCAGAGGTGAAATGTTACGTATTTAACAATCAATCAGTATAGATATTAGCAGAAGTGCTGAAGTTAGGTTCTGAGGCACAAGCCTGAACCCTTTGGTTTCTGGATTTGGGAATAGGGAGCAGAGAATCCCAGAGGAGCAGCTGCACAGCTGGAATGTCAGGGTCAGCAGCCAAACCGGAAAGGATACTGCCCCAATCAGGATGGATAGCTGTGAACAACTAGTTTACCCAGGCTGATGTGTGCCAAGTTCATTTACATTCTGCTGCAAATTTAAAATGATCAAACTTAAGATTAAATCTCACTAATTCTTATCAATTAAATTACACATATATGTATATATATGTACATACACGTGTATAGAGAAAGAGCAAGTGGGGGCGGTGGTGGGGGTGGGAGATGGCTATGCACAGCAGCTGCTTTAAAAAAAAAAATCTCCTTTTTCCTTACTCCAAACTAAAAAGTTCTCTCAAATCCAAGCCAAGCCTACTGCCTAGTCTGTATTTATTCCCCTGTTATCCCACAACTCTTCGTGGTACAGAGATGGGTCATTCTACACAAGCTCTTTACTCAGTCCAAAGAAGTCATTTTCTAGCATCTCAACTTCTTTACTGCCCCCATCAGGACCTCAGAGTCCCAAGAGCAGTAGTCAAAACTCAGGCTACTCAGATGTTTATTTTTCATTGTCACATGAATTTTTTTATACCTGAGATATTTTTTGTTGCATTGAAATAGAAGATGAAAACACTATATGCAAAAAATGTGAAATTGAAATCCTTTGGATCTTGGTGGAGAGTGAGCAAATTTGGTGAGAAAAGAACATAGCTGTGAGCAAAGGGCCTCAAGGTCTGAGCTGAAGAGTCCGCTTTCAATTTGAGTTCCAGGGCGTGAGAGGTCTTAGAATTGCCTCTCGCAATGCACAACTCAAGCTCACCATTGTGCCTCCTACATAAGCATACCTCCTTTCCCTAAATTACCATCTCATGAAAAAAGAATTTCATTTATTCAACACAGACACTTCCTGGTATTTAACATCCAATATACAGAAGAAGTTGTCGAAGTACTGAAATCACTGAATTATCTCATTCTATCCTAACCTAATTGGTTACAGTGTGTGGGTGTGTAAGTGAGGGTGAGCATAGGTTTGTGGTGGGAGTGAGACTAAAGAGAAAAATAACTAGCTAATCATTTTCAAGTGTAAACATAGCAAAATATCTTTTCTTTTACATAAATATCCAGCTTTGGATTACTCAATTAAGACAGCAAATCAGCTGAAAATAAACAGACTGAATGAGTTTCCTATGTTAATTCACATGATTCCTCTGAAACAGTTTTCTGGGAATCATAAAAGAAGGGTCATCTGCCTAACTTGGGCCACTAGAATGTAATTGACCTAGAAAACAGTCAAAGAGTCTTAACAAGAGAGAAGTCTGTAGAAACATTAGAAACATTATGAAAGCAATGTAAGTAGACCTAGAATAAGCTGTCTAATGTTTCTTATATTAGTTTCTTCATAGTAATTTCTTCAAATTTCTTGGCCCTAACTTATAAGTCACTGAACTTTTTTGACATCACATGATTTTCTTTATTCAGTGATGTATATAAATGTTCATTTTTCTAAAAGATGGTGCTAATTGAATTTTTTATGTTAGGAGTTAATAAGGGTTAAAATCAAGGTGGAGAAAGGAAGGGACAGCTGAAAATTTTGCTATGTTTCTGCGGTTTTGAAAAAACCCCAGGTTTTATGAATTAAAGCCATGGAAAACTATCATGATGTCTAAATATTTAAACGGAAATATTATGCTTCACAGAGGTCATTCTGGCACAGATGTTGGACCGTTCCACGTCTGGCCTTAAGAATCCAAGACATCAGAGCCTTGATGTCATCCTTTTAAGATTATAAAGCTCCACATTTTGATTAACTTGTTTTTATGAGACACAGGCCTGATGCTCAAGTACTTACATCTCTTTATTTCATTCTTTTAAATTAACACCAAAATTTTCTTTCCTATGACTAAATAAATTATTTATGTTCCAGTACTAAATGAAAAATATTTAAAGTACAATAATTTGGGTTTAATTATTAAAAATATTATGGGGCTCAGAGGAAAAACTAGCCTATGTTCTAATACAGGATTGATATTAACAAAAAATGCTAAAGTGCTTTCTGTGAAAAGTGATTTTTCATAGAAATCACAAATGCACACTAAACATTCATGTCTGTGAGTAGCATTCTCTTTTTCAAAGTAAAATGTAATGCCTAAACATTTTGTGAATATTGCAAAGCAAAATTCATGAACAGGTCTCCAGCTAAGAACAAAATGATTTTTTATGACACCTCACAGGCAGCCAATTCACACCTTCTGAAGTACAGAGACTTATAGTTCATTAACAGAGAATATATTTTATACCTATCAATAACACTATTTCTATCCCAGATCCAGTGTCTTTTTTTAATTTATTATTTATTTATTTATTTATTTTGGTACCAGGCATTTAACTCAGGGGCACTTAACCACTGAGCCACATCCCAAGCCCTTTCTAATATTTTTTTTAAAGACAAGATCTTACTAAGTTGCTTAGGGCATCGATAAATTGCTGAGGTTGGTTTTGAATTTGTAATCCTCCTGCTTTAGCCCCTGAGCCCCTGGGATTATAGGCATATATCCCCATGCCCGACTTAATCTCCAGTCTTACCCTTAAAATATTCCTTCCATAGTTTTTCCCGGCTCAATCAGTGGTGACTCCAGGCATCTATTTGCTAGGCTGAAACTCTGACTACTCTCATTTGCTCACATCCATATCCAATCTTTTCAGAAATATTACAGTTGGGGCTGTGGTTACAGCTCAGTGGTAGAGGGCTTGCCTAGAAAATATGAGGCTGTGAGTTTGATCCTCAGCACCACATAAAAATAAATGAATAAAATAAAAATATTGTGTCCATCTGCAACTAAAAAATATTTTAAAAAAGAAAGAAAAAGAAATCTTACAGTTGTACTCAGAAAATGTATCCAGAATCAGATCACTATTCATCACTATTTCACTAGATACAAGCCAACATCTTCCACCTGGACATTGCAGCAGCCTCCAAGTCTTGCTTCTGCCTTGTCCCACTATAATATCTTCTTCACATGGAAAATATAGGAGGCTTTTAAAACTTAAGTTGGATTATATTCTTTCTCTTCTCTAGACCCATTCTGAGTAAATGACAAAATTCTTACAATGACTTACACACTCTACTTGATGTGCCCATCTATTTCCTCTCAGACCTCTCTCAAATTACCCTCACCCTTTGCTCTCTGCCCTAGCCACACCAGCCCTTTTACTGTCCCTGCAACAGGTAAGCATGGCCCTGGCTTAGAGCTATCTCTCCAGGTTGTTCCCTCTATATGGACCACTCTTTATCCATAATAACCACACAGTTTATTCCATACCTCTTTCAGGTTTTTACTCAAATGGCACTTTCTCCATAGAGTGCAATTTGACCATCTTATTTAAAATTATAATCCTATTTTCCCTACCCATGCCCACACTCCTGATCTACCCTCTTACCCTGCCTTACATTTTATTTTTCCTACCATTTATAACCTTAAAACTTGTTATATGCTTTGCTTATTTTTATGATAATTATTTACAATATCTATCAATTTCCAGCATGTAAGTTCCACAAGGGAGGTAATCTTTGTCTGTTTACTGATAAATCCTAAACACCTAAGCAGCCCCTAGTATATGATAAGTACTTGTCAAATGGGGAGATGAATGTAATCATCCACCAAGCTGTGGAAATTCACTGTTAGTCTTCATTTATGCATCTATTGATCAACTAATTTTTACCAAGCACCTATTCTATACTCAGCACGTGTCTCTATTTCATCTTACCATTAGATTATGACAATTAAAATTTGGGACCACCTTTGATGTAGTTGTCCACAGAGATAAAACCGTCAAGACTTAAATGACCTAAATTAAGAGACCCTGTAGGCCAGCACTATCCAATTGAGTTTCTGTGATGACACAAATGGTCTGTATCTGTGCTGTCCAGAATGGCAGCCACTAGTTAACTGGGACTGAGTCACCTGGAACTATGACTCCTAGGACTGAAGAACCTAATTTTTATTTTATTTTATATTAATTAGTTTAAATAGCCAAGGGATTACTGCACAGGACAGCACAGCTCCAGTTTCTTACTATTCCTCCACTCAGGGATTTCCCTATGATACTGAAGCAAGAATTAAAAACAGGCAGTGTAGATTGGTTAATCTGGTCAGATCAAAAAAAATGAAGGCCCATTAGAGTTTTGGAAATTAGAGACTGGAAGAGCTTGGAATGTTAATACCTGGGAGATTGGAATGTTAATGTCTTCAGAGCCCTTTGATTACCAAGATTTCCTGCATATACTACCCTTCCCAAAAGGTTACAGACGGATTAATGCCTCCTGGGCTGCTACTTGCCTGGATCACCCCAATTGGCCCTTCCTTCTGCCCACATGCTTCTCACTTGTTGGCCATCCCCCAGCATCTCCTGAGCCTAATCACACAGGCAGAAAGGAAAGAGATGGGGGGAGGGCAGGAGAACAAAGAAAGTCTAAAATGTATAAAAGGGACAGGATGCTGTCACTTCTTGGGATACCAGGATACCAGTTATGGCCCTCTTCTCCTTCCCAGAGAAGCCTGTGTTACTATTTTTTAAATAAAACCTTCTTTATATGCTTGCCGCAGCGCTTCTCAAATGTTTAAACTTCAACATTTGTGGAACTTGTCACTGATAGGTTTTAATACCACAGTCACGTTCTCAGAAAAGATGACTAACAATTAGTTACTATCTCTTGTTAACTATCCTTTCTGTAGTAAACAACATACACAACCATAAATGGCAGTGCTGCAAACTGATTTGTTAAACTCATTTTCAAAAACTACCTCCCAAGGCATTGTAGATCACACTCTGGTTTCCACCTTAGGATGATAGAATGAAAATGAACTGTACTCTTCTCTTCACGATGAAAACCATTAAAATTTTAGAAAGGATATTTTTCAAAATTCATATAACTGGAAAACAGTACCAGGCTTTGGAGGTCCATAACTTTGAGAAGACACTGGAAGACAGAAAGCAAATGGCATCAGAGCACAGATTGAAAACCACAGCTCAAAACAAGAATAGGAGAGTACTGCCAGAAATGTTAAGAATAGATACTAAGGACAAGAGGGAGGCCAGGAAAATAGGCAGTGTTATTGTTAGAGGCCAGCAGCAGGAATAGCCAGCAAAGTTGAACTGCACACTCCCTCTCTACCAACCTAGGCCACATTTCAGCAACAAGAACTGTTGCTCCAGCTGGAAGCTACAGGTATGGAAGCCTGGATCAAAGAAACAATGCCCTGAGCTACCCAAGAGGAACGAGACAACTCCTCTCCACCCAAAGCTAACCTGTGAGTCACCACAACCAGTGGCATCACCATCTTCCCATGTACCCTTCAAACCAGAATGAAAGACAAGTTTCAGCCACAAATCCTGCCCTTCTGTCATAGAGCAGATAGTCTAATCAGGACTTCCAGGTAGGAGTTTGAACACTCAGGAGTCACCAAGCATGGGAGGAAGGTCACCACTACCAGGAGAGAAAGCCGAGTCCTTTGACTTTAAAAGTGAAGAAATAAAAATTAATAAAAAAGTCAGAATAAGATTTTAAAATTATATAGAACTATATGAATTAACCACAGAGATATTTGAGGAAATATTAAGTTTATATAAAATAATCAAATTGAAAGTATAGCTATTAAAATTTTGATCTTTTTAAATAGAATATTGAATGAATAGATCAAATAACAGAACAGGCACAAAGAAAATAATACCAAACCATAACATTAAGCCAAAAATTTATTCCAGAATGCAATAAAAAGTAATAAAGGGATATGAAGTATAAAGTGAAAGTTAAGTATCATGTAAGTAGACCCAAATGTTCCAACATCCACCTAATTGGGGTTACTAAAAGAAACACTAGAGGAAATAGAAGGAATATCTATCTATCGATATATATATATATATATATATAAATAACTAAACTATATGTAAAACTAAACTATATATATATATATAGTTTAGTTATAGTTTAATGACCTACTGAGTATCAAGTAAAATATATTTAAATGAAAACTTATACATACATAGATATTATACAATACTAACATTTGAGAAAACCGAGAGTAAAGGAAACATATACTAAACTCTGAAAAAGAAAAAAAAATTGTCCACAGAATATCCTAATCCTAAATAAACGTTGATTTTTTAAAAAATATTTATTTTTTAGGTGTAGTTGGACACAACGGCTTTTTTTTATTTATTTATTTTTATGTGGTGCTGAGGATCCAACCCAGGGCCTTGCAAGTGCTAGGGAAGCGCTCTACCACTGATCTACAACCCCAACCCTAAGTGTTGATTTTTTAAAAACAACAATGACAGTAATTTCTAGAACAACAGTGTAGAACAAAAATTTCAAACATGTCAACATGAGAGGGAACAGGGCTGAGTGCGAATGCTTCAGGTACAATTGCATCACACAAAGATTTAGTTTTTGTTCAACTAATGCAGAAAGACACTGATGAATTCTGGCTATTGAATAAAAAATACATACTTGTATGTGCTAAAAATTGAACCACAACTATGAGAAAAACACAAATATAATTTTTATGCCATCAGAAAAATGTGAATCCACCAAAGGCACAAAAAACTTAGAATAGTATTCAAATACCTACACCCCTCCTCCCCCCACAGAATAATCAGGTCCACAGAATTTTGTTGGCAGCTATTACCAATCATTTTTAAAAAACAAAATTCATATTTTAAACAAACAAGCATGGAAAAATAGAAGAAGCTACCAAATCTTTTAAGTATGTATCATAAGCTTTCTAAAATAAGGAAAGAAAATCAATCTCACAATCATGGATGCAAATTGCCAAATGAAATATTAGAAATTTAAATTCAGCAATCCATTAAGGGAACAGTGCATTATTATCAAGTACATTTTATCCCAGAATGCAAAGATGGATTTTTTTTAAATATTTTTTAGTTGTTGATAGATCTTTATTTTATTTATTTATATGCAGTGCTGAGAATCAAATCCAGTGCCTCATAAATGCCAGGCAAGTGCACTGCCGCTGAGCCACAGTCCCAGACCCAGGATAGATTTTTGATAGTGAACAACCAATGTAATGTGCTTACTTGGTCATATGATTTAGGAGAAAAATTATTTCAGTAGGGGCCCCAAAGATTCAATTGCGATTATATATGTACAAATAATGCCTGTGTGTGTGTGTGTGTGTGTGTGTGTGTGTGTGTGTGTATGAATGCATGTAAACTAAAACTAAAAAGAAACTTCTTTAATTTGATAAAAAAAAGAGTGTCTATCCCAAAGTACCACAAAAATGATACTTATTAGAAATAATGAGTACCTAAAATCAGGAACAAAAAAAAATTGCCCCTTGTCATTGTTGCTATTTAGCATCAGATTGGTCACAATGGATTGAAATAAGCCAATGGACTGAAATAAGTAAAACCATATTAAGTATTGTAAACATTGGAAAGTAAGAGGCAATCTGCTATTACTCACAGAGGACATGATCAGCTGTCTAGAAAATTCAAGACAATCAAATGAAAAGTTACTATAACCAAGAAGAGAATTCAACAATTTGGCAAGATACAAAATCAACATAAATAACAACAACTTTTCTGTACATTGGAATCAATCATGTTGCAAGTGTAATTGAGAGGGAAGAAATGCATTCCTAATGGCAACAAAAATACTAAAGCACTTAGGAATAAAATTAATAAAAATAAATAAGGACTCTGGGTGAAAAAAATTACAAAGCCCAATTGAAAAAATGGCTTGAATAGGGAAGAAATATTCCACATTCATAGATTAAAACCCCAATATTTTAAAATATAGATTCTCAAATTACAAATATAATTTTAGCAAAATCTATTCAACATACAGATTTTTTGTGAAATTCTAAAATTTGTATAGAAGATTTAATGAACAATGGTAATTAATGTCATTTTTCAAAAACAAAAAGACAAAGACAGGAAACTTGTCCTAATATATTTTAAGTATAAATTATATGTTTGTGGTAACTAGAACCATGAGATATGAACGCAACAATGTATAAGTAGTTTGAAGAAACAGAATAGTCTAGAAATAGACTCATTATAAATGGGAATTTTACAGATAATGTCAGAGTTAAGATCACAGACTCTACATCCAGTCTTCCAGGTCTTCTTGATTCACTACCTCTTGACTATTATTGGGCAAGTTATTTGATATTTTCATGCTTCAGTTTCTTTGTTTATAAAGTAGGGAATAATCATAGCACTAACTTAGTATGTTTATTTAAACTATACGTAAGTGTGTGTAACTAAAACACATATTTATGAAATATAATAAAAATATAACTTCAAATCAATGAGAAAAAATAACATGGTATTTCAAATCAATGAAAAGAACTAGCTAAGCATTTTTAAAAAATAAAACTAGATTTTATATTATACCACTCACAAAAGTATAATAAAAATTTAAAATTTCTCAATGATAAGAAATTATTGAAAGAAAATGTAGGCAAATCAGGTGTGGTGGCACAGTCCTGTAATCCCAACTGCATGGGAGGTGAAGCAGGAGAATTGCAAGTTTGAGGCCAGTCTAGGCATCTTAGTGAGGCCCTGTCTTAAAAAATAAATAAATAAATCAAGGGTTAGAGATGTAGCTCAGTGATAGAGCACTGACCTAGATTCAATCCTAGTACCAAAAAAGAAAAGAAAATATAGGTAAATGTGCACCACTTTGGAGTCAGGAAGTCTGTTTGAAATAATACACTAAAAGCAAAAGTCATTTTAAAAAATGTGATGAATTTAACCACAAAAATTTAAAGCACCTGAATGACCAAAGACCTGAAAAATGAAACGTCAACTAACAGAAGATATTCCAAAACAAGTATCAACAAAAGATTAGAACCAACAAATGATTTAAAGAAAGAAAGAAAGAAATCTACATGAAAACGGAGCCAAGAATATAAGCTGGTAATTCAATGGAGAAATTATAAAAATGGTCAAGATTTGAATAAATGGTTACTCAACCTCACCTTGATGAAGGAAATTCAAATTCAATGAGTATATTCATGTACAACTGGAGGGAATACAAGTGTAACCACTTTCAAAATCATTATGCATACCTCTCCACGCCAAAAATCTACTGTTAGTATCTCTCCCAGGGGCACTTAACAGTGTGCCCAAAGAGGCCAGTACAAGTATTTTCATTGCATATTATTCGTAACTATAAAAGTTCAAAACAACCTAAATATTCATAAAATAGGAATGACTAAATAAATAATTGTGCATTCTTTCTATGGAAGACCATGCTGCAATTTTCTAAAATGAGATGACCTTATTTGTGTGGACATGAAAAATTGTCTAACCATATTGTTAAATGAAATGATGGATACATATTTTAAAAAACATAGATACATAGATTTATTTCCCCTGAGCAATGCCATGGGAAAGTCTGGCAGCATATATGTTGCTAATATTTCTAGAGAGAGGACTAAGAAGTACATATTGGAGAGGGAAATAATCAAAGCTCTACCACTGTGCCACATTCCCCACCCAAGTGTACTTATTTCAGTAAATTCAACAAAGTTAAAATTTTTATAAGGAGACTATTACTAAAGTAATTTAAAATTATTTTTATATATCATAAATGTGGAAGATAATAAAAGTTAATTTTTAATAAAATTTTGTAAACAACATTGCTTTAAAATGTTAAAAGTCAATGAAATATTTCCTGAAGTGGTGGTGTATACTTATTATCCCAATACTGTGAAGGCTAAGGTAGGAGATAGCTAGTTCAAAGCACAATTTAGCAGGACTCACAGCAATTTAGCAGGATCTTCAAATTAAAAAAATCAAAAGGACTGGGATTGCAGCTCAGTGGTAAAGCACCCACATGTTCGATCCCCAGTCCCAGATTTTTTAAAAAAATTCAATGAACAGTCTCAATACAACCTAAACCAGTTCTTCCTTACATTCATGGTACTGGAGAATCCAAATATACTGCGGTCACACCAAGAAATGTAATCCTTTGCCCTCTATTCTTACAAACTAAAAGATAATTTTGGTAAAGTTTTATTTTTTGTGACTGCGGGCATGGGGTGAAGTTTGAATTATCCACCTAGGCTAATGTGACGGAAGTATTCTTTAAATTTCCAATATGATAAAATAAAAATAAAAATTTCTAATATGATTATTCTGAAAATAAAAGTTATCCTCTTGATACAATTATATTTGAATGTTATTTTAATAGAACAGTGTTCCTCCAATCTTAGTTCAATATTCATTGGTAGAACAACTTTATAATCTAAGAATTATCTGTGTTTTAAAAGTTTTGATTCCTACTCTGAATGTTTCGTGATAGGGTGTCAGAGGACTAATTGAACCTGGCTTTTAGGGTGAAACATAAGACTGTGAAAGCCAAACATACAAACATTTATTTCTTGATAACCACAAATGGCCTATGATTAAGGCAGAACCTGATAATTTAAGAAAAATTAACTTGTCTAAAGTGAGAACAGAGAATAATTCATGAATGTACTCATTTTTCTTTCTCTGTCCCCATTAGTCTACATTGGTCTTTAGCTATGACATGTACAAACCAGTGGGAAAACATTAACTATGGTTAATGGACTGAATGGATTTATTTAAGAAGAAATATTTAAAGAACTAAAAGCATCAAATTATCTCCAGAACACATACATTGGTCAAAGAAACGTAATATACGGTATGCCATAAATTTTACTTCTTCCAAAACCCATCTTAAGCCCCATAAAGATTGAAAGAAACAGCACATTTCCAAATCTCAAAGTCTCTTAGCCATATTTTTACTTTTCTTTTCTCATCGCTTATTTCAATATTTTCCTACCTTTCTAATTAAAGTCTATACTCTGGAGGGAAGACTGCGGGCATGGTAGAGCACAGACTTTTTCAGGCAGTCAAGTCTGGATATGAAATCAGGCCTAGGTCTTTCAAACTAGCTAAATTTTAAGAATATCATGGGGTTTTTTGTTTTGTTTTGTTTTGTTTTGTTTTGTTTTGTTTGTTTTTTACTTTATGAATAACCTCTGAGGGGCGGATCATTTGCTTTGATGCCCCCAAAGTGCTTATTTATGATAAAATAACATTTTGTACATCCTTTAAAGTATGTCAAATAAATGAATAATTAATGCCAAATCCAAATGAAAAATTTGATGATGGCAGAGAAATCTCACTAAATACTAGCAAAAGCTTTATAGTCTTATAACTCCTTTTGTGTAAATTAAGAATCTAGGCATTAGCAAGGAACAGTGAGTGGTACACATCTGTTATCCCAGCAATCTCGGAGGTTGAGGCAGGAGGATTCCAAGTTTGAGGTCAGTCTCAGCAATTTAGTAAGATCCTTCACATAATAGAAAAAAATAAAAACAAAAAGATCCAAGGACGTAGCTCAGTGGCAGAGTACCTGAGGTTCAGTCCCACTAGAAATGTTAACACATTTAGCTCCTCTCTCTCTTTCTCCCTCTCTTTGCACTTTCTAGAGGTAAGCTTAGTGGGAATCTGTCATATTCTAAAATATTCAGTTCTCATACACTCCAGTATAAGAAGTTGAATTGAATCCAGTATTCACTAAGCATGCACTCTACTTAGTTTAACCATATGTCTGACTAGTAGGGAGCACAGGAGAGGCATATCTTCTTCAAGAGTTTCTAATTAGACAGGAATACAAAGTAATGAGGTAAAAGTGAGCAAACATGCAAAAAGGCATAAAATTAAGTAAAAATGGAAAATAATTGCCTGTCAAAAAGTATGGACCAGACAACAAATGCCCTTAAGGAATTAAAAAAAAAAAAAAGAATGGAAAAGTCTATTTACTATAGAGAAAAATGGTAGTTATCTGGATTTTTATTTTGTTTTGTTTTTTAAAGACCTTGAAATATAAACAAACATATAAACATTAGAGAAGCTCTTTTATTTTTTTGCAAACTTGCTCACCAACACTGATGCGAGTAAGATAGATACTACAAGTTTCTTGCCCTGACAGAGCTCAATGTAAACTGTTAGACTGAGGCATATTTAGTATTTAGAGAAGATTTCATTGTTAGAATTTGATGGAATTTTCTGATTATATTTAAAGGAAGATGGAACTGAACTGAAAGAAAATAAATTGCCATTTTCTTTCTGTTTCATGAGGATTTGAATGGGAATAGAGTTTAGACCAGCAAAATAAATTAGCTACACCAGCAGTTCTCAACCAGAAGTCATTTTACCTCTCAGGGGACATTTAGCAATGTCTCTAGGCATTTTTAGTTGCTAGGGCTTGAGGGTTAGGGTGCTACTGAAATCTAGTACATAGAAGTCAAGTATTCTAATTATAAACATCCTAGTGCTCTAAGGACTGTCTCTCTACAATAAAGAGTCATCTGGCCCAAAATATCAATTGTGTTGAGGTTGATAAACACTAAGCTAGACCATCACAGTAGTCAGTCAATGGTGAGACTTTTTGCCACAATATATGCAGCATAACGGGCTAAATTAT
Source organism: Callospermophilus lateralis (assembly GCF_048772815.1). NCBI lineage: Eukaryota > Metazoa > Chordata > Mammalia > Rodentia > Sciuridae > Callospermophilus > Callospermophilus lateralis. The sequence goes on along the minus strand of NC_135310.1, from coordinate 86,087,540 downwards.
GGTTAAAAATTAAAATTCTAGACAATAGATATAAAGTTATAAATGACATTAAAGTTGGAAATATGGAAACCCAAATTGAGCATATGGCCTTCTTGTATCAATAAAGTTGTATTTCTAGTTTCAAAGACGTTTTTTAGCATTAAAAACAAGACAAATAGCTGCATGTGGGGGCGTACCCCTGTAATCCCAGTGACTAGAAAGGCTGAGGCAGGAGGATCACAAGTTCAAAGCCAGCCTCAGCAATTTAGTGAGGCCCTCGGTAATTTAGTTTAGACCCTGCTTCAAAAAAAGAAAAAAGAAAAATGGCTGGGGATGTGGCTCAGTGATTAAGTGCCCCTGGATTCAATCCCGAATTTAAAAAAAAAAAAAAAAAAAAAAAATGCTTTGTCAAAGATGCACAACCTAAATTGAATCATGAGGAAACATTAGATCCAAAATTAGGGACATTTTATAAAATAAATGAACTATAATCTTCAAAAATGTCAAAGAAGGACTAAGGAAATGTTCCAGACAGAAATTAACCAAAGAGACACAACTAAATGCAATATGTGCTTCTGAAATAAATCATTTTGCTATAGAAAGCATTGCTGAGACAGACAGGAAACCTGAATAGGTTCTGAAAATTAGATGGTAGAGAAGCATCACTGTTAATTTCCTAATCTTGATGCTTGTGTTGCAGTTTTATGGAAGAATATCCTAGCTCATCTACATTAAAGAATGATGAAACACCAGGTTAAAAAAAAAAAAAACTTATTATCCAATGTTTGGGGGAGGAAAAACCTTTGTAGTATACTTCCAATTTTTCTATAAACGTGTGGGTCCCACTGAGATGTTAGTTCTTCTTTCCTTCTAGGTAGCATTTGCTTAGGAGTTCCCCCTCTTAAGGAGGATTCCAAGTTTGACACCAGTCTCAGCAATTTAGTGAGATCTTTCACATAATAGAAAAAAAAAAAAATGAACTGAGAACTGGGATGTGAGTAAAATCTCACCTGAGACCCGTGTGCTCAAATTCTTCTGCTTTCCTCTGGGTAAACCTTTTTTTGGAAGAAGATTCTTCTTCCAAAGGTTACCCTGAGTGAAGCAAGCTACTAAGGCTACCCTGAGTGAATCTAGCTACTAAGGTTACCCTGAATGAAGCTAGCTACTAAGCAGCTGAAGCAGTCAATATGGTGGCAGAAGAGATGCAAGGTTTCCTCTTTCCAAGAGACGACTGAACTCATTAGCTTATTAAAGAAGATACTATCAGATAAAAGTTTAATTGATCTCTATTGTAAACTAAGCATAATTTAAATTTTATAATAAAATGTATTTTAAGCATGAATAAATGTTTATTTGAATTATAAGTCACAAGTAGTCTGGGCTGGACAAGACAACCAGTTCTAGAGAAGCAGGTAAAGATTAAAGATTTGATCTAAGAGCTGTTAGTGTTCCACAAAGAAAAATTTATTTTACAACCTGAAACACTCACAAAAGAAATCTAGCATGAAATCAATAGATGGCTCAAAGCTAATTTAATATTTCTCCTGAAATCTGCTCACAGTCCTTGTATTTATGATGGCCAGGCACTGTTCATCATCTCACCACTGCCACTGAAGGATAGCCCAGCAAAAGTTAATAATATAATAATCATAGCATATGTTATTATTAAAATGATAAAATATCTTTTCTGAGGTTTAAAAAGTTAAATTACCTCAGAGTATAACTTGCTTTTTTGCTTTTTTGATAATATCTTTGTAATTACTACAAATTTTGTAATGAATTCTGTATATAAACCAAAGCAATCTAGAACTAGAAAATTGGAAAAATCATTTCATGAGCTTGCACCTGGTTTTGTAAATTTTAGGCATCTGAGTCTCAGAACAAGCCCAAATTTAGATAACATGTCTTAAGGAAGAATTTTAAAAGTAGCATGATTATATCTATAAAATTGGAATAATAGTAGTTATTATTAACCCATGCACATAAGGTATTTAGCACAGTTTTTCATATGTAGGAAACACTCAATAAAAATGTTACTCATTTTATCACATTTTCTTTCTAGAACCAATGGCTATATTAGTTGTATTAAAATTAACATTGATGATTGTTATTTTGACATGACAGTTTATAGATTAGGTCTTCTTGGTCTCATAATTCCAAATTTGCCATTCAGTTAATTGAGCTTTAAATTGGGGAAATTCCTAGACAACTGCTTCTGTAATTTAAGTCCAGATCACACACAACTCAGGGGACTATTTGTAACTTTCAGTTTGCTGTGAACCAAATTAAACAAATAAATCAACAATCATTAATGGAGAAATTAAGCAAAAGAAAACAATTACACAGAAACATGTAGAATCTTTTAGAAAATGGTGACCAACCTATTCCATGTACATATTTTAAATACTCATTTATAACTCTCCTTTTAAAGTTAAGCTATTGCTCCAATGTGCTCATGAAAAATTTCTGGAATTTATCTGAGTATGTTAATAACCAAGATTCTGACTTTTTCTAAGTATATTAAACATTCTTTACAGTAATTATACCCAGACCATGTTCTCCCAATCTCTTTAGTATAGTAGATGCTATATCAAAGTAGGAAAACAAACATTAAAGGAAGAAATGGAAGTTCCTTCCTTTGGTTAAGGAAGTTGAGCCAGAGCATCCTATTCTCTGGTGTCTGGCCTGACCCTCATATTGAATGGTAATTTCTTCTTCAAACTCTTCTCTGGTGTACAATAATCTAAAAGAAATGAGAGGTCTTTCCTCCAGTGCAGCTATTTCTCAGAGAATGCTTAGAGTTAAAAGAGTTTTAATTGGAAATTTATAACTAATCTTGAGCTTGGAGGTTAATTATTGGTAAGAAACGTTTCTTTGTGAATAGAAAATTTGCCTGTAACATTAGTGATAGTATCTTGACTTGTGTTCCTTTTACATACATTAATGTTGAAGGACACTCTAAAGATTGGCTGAAACAATAGGAGCAACAGAGTTCTGAAAAGAAGGAAAAGAGGGCTGGGGATGTGGCTCAAGCGGTAGCGCGCTCGCCTGGCATGCGTGCGGCCCGGGTTCGATCCTCAGCACACAAACAAAGATGTTGTGTCCGCCAAAAACTAAAAAAATAATATTAAAAAATTCTCATATTCTCTCTCTCTCTCTCTCTCTCTCTCTCTCTCTCTCTCTCTCTCTCTCTCTCTCCCTCTCTCTCTCTCTCCTCCCTCTTAAAAAAGGAAAAGAGGAGACAAGGAATAAGCCCAGGAATTCATGGAAAGGTGATTAAACAACCTAAGAGAGAAACTGTGGGAGGGGGGACAAAACATGCACATACAAAGGTCTGAACCAGAGGAAAAGAACAGAGGAGAAACAGAATTCCCACAAGTCATGATGTGATTAGGTAAGGGAGAGGACAAGGGATAATATGAAACAAGGACATGAGAAAATTATTGGCTGAGCTGTTTAAAGAAAAACAGGCTATAAATGAACAATGTGATGAGCTTGTTGAAAAGGTGTTGCTAATTAAATTAGAATACCCCCCATTATCTACTAGGGGGTGGATTAATAGTTTTTAATACTCTCACTGGATGCCTGAAATTGCTAATGATACCAAATTCCATATATACTATGTTTTTTTCCTATACAAACCTATGATAAAGTTTAATTTACAATTTAGCCACAATAAGAGGTTAACAACAATAGTTAGTAATCTATATTGTTTTTCTTATGGGGGTGTTGGAGAGATGATTTTAGTGCTGGGGATTGAACCCAGAGTTTTTCACATGCTAGGCAAGGACTCTACCCCCAAGCCACAAACCCAGCCCTTATAATAATTAATCGTAAAATAGAGCAATTCTCTTTGGTATATCCCAAGTTCCAGCATCACTGCTCTTTCTCTTTGGGGCCATTATTTTAAAAATTGAGGTTTACTTGAACAAGCCCTGTGACACCAGGGCAGTCTGTTTGATAACAAAGATGACTACTGAGTGACCAGCAGACAGGAAGCATATACAGGTTGAATATGCTGGACAAAAACATGATTCACATCCTGCTCAGAATAGAACCACACAGTGCAAGGCTTAATTACACTACTCAGAATGGTACACAATTAAAAACTTATGAATGTTCATTTCTTTAATTTTCTGTCTAATATTTTCAGATCTCAGTTGACCTAGGGTATCAGAAATCATAGGAAACAAAACCATGGATATTGTATTTGGCCTAGCAATCCCCAAATTAGAAGTTGGAAATAAAGCACAGTTGTGGTCATTATTCAGACATATAGTGTAATTAACTCAGTTATATATGATACTTGTGCTCACTCCTCTTCATTTGTGGGTATGAGAAAAACAAAAATAACTCATTCATTTGGCCCAATATATGAAAAATGACACTTGGAAGGACAACCTGAATGATAAAGCACCATTCACCTCAGCACATTCTATGCAGGACCAGACAACAAAGATGATCTTAAATGCCTGCATGGCTTCAGATGGTTAGTAGCTAGCTTCACTCAGGGTAACCTTACAGAAGAATCTTCTTCCGCAAAAGGGCTTACCCAGAGGAAAGCAGAAGAATTCAAGCACATAGGTCTCAGGTGAGATTTCACTCACATCCCAGCTCTCTATCAAATTTGTTCACCACATGTCCCTGTTCTCAGCCCAGCAAGCAGCTGGGAATCATATACCTCCCTCACAGAACACAGCCCACACACCACTCCGTGACTGGAGCCTTTCTCCATCCCATGGAATACCAGGCAGAATTGATGACACCTGGTGGTGCAGAAGATGATGAAGCAGAAATTATGATCTCTTGTACAGCAGGCATCTTGGAAAACAACCCATAACAAGTGGTATTCTGGATTCTGTGGCTTGTCTATGGACTCAGGCATCAGAATAGTAAGCTGCATGACTTAGGAAGATAAACTTTCTGGGTCTCAGCTTCATTATCTCTCAAGGGTTTGGAGTCTATCATATCTTAGCTTCTATCAGTATCTACAAATGTTTTAGTAAAACAATATTATATGTTATAGTAAAACATTTTTTTAGAGTAATTCATGAACTGGACAGATTGCTCAAAACTTGAACATTAGGGGCTGGGGTTGTGGCTCAGAGGTAAAGCGTTCACCTAGCATGTGCAGGGCCCTGGGTTCGATTCTCAGCACCACATAAAAATAAAAGTATTGTGTCCAACTACAACTAAAAATAAATAAATAAATACATAGATAAACTTGAACATAAGTAACTTTCATGAATCTCTTGCCATAATACCTCATTTTACACACCTGTCTCTTGGTTCCTAATTCTGTGATCTAGTTATGAGTCCATTTTGATTATCAGTTTGTATTTTGATAATAATATTATTCCAGAAATAAGCTACCATGGAGATGGGCTTGACACATCAATGATGAGGCAGAATGGACTCCGTAGCCTTGGCTCAACAACTAATCCAGCCAGCTCCCTCCTAGGAAATCCAATCAAGCAACTGAGGAAGAAGTATGTTGACTTCTTTTTTAAAAAATAAGAGTCTCTAGGTCTGCCAGATTTTTTTAGAAGTCAGTAGGCAAGATTGGAGAACAATAGGAGGAAAAGAAAACAATGTATTCTCAAACATAACATGTATTTAGATCTTTTATTTTTCAGAATGAAAGTGCACATATTTTTCTTCTGATTATAAGAATTTTGGGCACATATTGTTGAGGTGCTTTTCGGGAAGCTTGTGCCAGTTGACTTTCCCACCAGCAATATATAGTATTCATTTCCTCACCACACTGGGTGTTGGATTTTTTTTAGTCCTTTGTTAATGTGTAGGTTGAAATAACACTATCCTCTTTTAATTTGAATTTTTAATTACCAGTAAGGTTAAACAGTTTTCACATGTTTGTTGCAAATTATTTATGTCATTTGTCTATTTTTCTATTGATGCGTAGTTTTTTCTTATTTATTTAAAAAAGGCTCTCTATATTTGGAATATTTGATTTTGGTTATTTTGCCATAAATTTCTGATCAAAGTTTAACTTTGTTCATGAGAATTGTTTGTTTTTGTTTTTGTTTTTCTGTGTAAAATTTTTCTTCAAATTTTGGAATCAAATATTTTAGCCTTGTTTTTCTGGGTTGCTGCTTTTTATTTTTTAATCTTGTTCAGGGAGGTCCTTCCCATCCTGTGTGTGTCTACCTATGTATATATTTGTATGTATAGTTATACATACAAATTTATACATACAAATCTATACATCAGAATTTTTCTTTCTTTATACTTAAATTTCTGCCCTAACATATTTCTGTATGACATAAAATTTTATTTTATTTTTTACAGTTATTTCAACCACACTGATGATTAATTAGTAGTTTCACTACAGATTTGTAACACCTCTACTCCCTAACATTAAATTCTTATATAGGAGTGAATATTTTTCTGCAATTTCTATCATTTTCCCTTATCCTCCTCTTCTGATATGAACTGGTTCTGATACCACTACCAAAGTGTTTTAATCTGTGTGGTTACAAAATTAATTTTAATATGCAGTAAGGCAACCCTCCCAACTTGAGCTTCACAAGTTTCCTGGCTATTACACAAATTTATTGCCTCAACAGCAGTCAAGTCTTGAAGTAGAGTGTTGAATATGTGTAAGTATTTTTTCATAGTGCACATACTTATAAAAGTCCTAAAGCAAATACTTTTATAGGAAGCATTCATCGCCCCTTTTTAGACATAGTGAGAGTGGTTACAGCTTTGAAAGAATACTCAGCAGTGTGAGTGGTAAGGATCAGGAATTTTCCAGTCCACAAGATGTATATTTGCCTGGCTCATTGCAGCCATGAAAGATTTAAAAATGATGAACATATATGTACATAATGGATCCTCTTCACAATATCTTTGAAAACATTAAAATTATCCAGTAAGTGAAAGAATTCAATTTATTAGTTTCCCACCATTTGTGGAGCTATGTGGACTTGTTGCAACAAATCAGATGTTTGAGAATTTCAATTGCATTCATTTCTGCTGCATTCCCTTAGATCTTGCTTGACAGGCCCTAGTTCATTTTCAGCTTCTACAGTCCCTCTTTCCCACAGCAAGAATCATGTGATATTTAATGGATTAAATTTAACAAACATTTATTGGACCAAGCTCTGACCCTTCAAAACTAGGTGAGTGATCCCACTTCTGTGCTCCCACAATACCGTTTACTCTCTAGCCATATGGTCCTGAATTTGTGTTTGTTTTTACATGTACCTTCTGTTAGAAATAATATAATATTGACTGTTGTATCCCAGTCCCTAGCTTGGTGCCTAATACATATTAGTCCTGACAAACATTATTGAATATGTGAATGATGCACACTATTTTCGAAGCAGGAAAGACATAAAGATCTCTAGCTCAGTCCTTCAATTTAACATCACTTTAGTTGTTTTGACATTGTATTCAAATATGAACATCTCACATCTCCAGTGTGATATCTTCTCCACAGATACCCTGTTCCTGAATCCAACCTGCTGACTCTCCTTCCTGTTTCTGCTAAGTTTGCCTAAACAGCATCAGAACTCAGCCAGGCTCCACCTGCCTGCCAAAATACCCAGTAAACTACCTGTGAGACCCTCAGATTCAGTTGCTGGCTTGGATGACATCTTATGCCTTATCATCTGGACCCTATGTTCTACTTGTCATGCTCTCAGTTCTGCTCCAGTTCAGCCCCTTTCCAGCTACAATGTATGAGCCTTGCCTAACTAAGCCCAGGACATGTTCTTCAAGATGAGCAGACTGAGTGGACCTCCCTCTTCCTATTTGCTTCCATACAGCCCAAATCCTTTTAAATTCTTACAGAATAATAGCAACAGCACTGTGGAAATCCAAATTCTATGAAATTATCTGGAAATAGAAATTGAAGTAATAATATAAGCCAGATATAAATCAAATTCTAGTTTCTAATTTTTCATTAATACTACATGGAAAAAACAAGAGCTTTGTTTTTTTCTTTAACCTCTCTCTCTCACTCTCACTCTTGCTCTCTCGCTCTCTTTCACACACACACAAACAAAATTCTTCACTTTCTGAGAAACCACAAGACAATTTCATCTGATTTCCCCCACTCCCGGCCCTTGTCCTCTCTTCAGTTTGAGCTCAGTGCTTCATGTGCTCATTTTGGTGAGATTCCATCACAATACATCACCAGGAACACATGTGCTCCGCTGGGACTTTATTCCCTGGAAGATGTGCATGGTGATGTAAATAACAGCATCATTAAAAGTTGGAGGAAGTGATGCGAGAAAGAAAGCTGTGGTGAAATAAGGCAAAAATCAAGCAACTATAATCAAAATTTCCTTTTGGAGTAATGTAGATAGTATGGACTCTGATAGGGAAATTCAATGGTATTCATCAGCTGGAACTGTCAGCAGTAACATCAATTAAATGGCAGCTGTTGCTTTGCCACTTGTAGGGGAGTGGAGCAATCCTAACTCCAAAATAGATTTCCCAGGATGAGAGCATTTCCAGCTCATGAAGTCCAATAAGAGTCTGGCTGTTTTTTCATGAACTTGAGTGAAAAGATGAGGGGCAAATAGTTGCACTTAGACTTTTGTTAATAGCTATGTCTTATGCTACTGTATTTAAGAGTTTTACCCTGTTAATGGAAATACATCTATACTGTGCTAATCTGAGCTAGAGTCCAGATTCTGCTCATTAAGTACTGAATTGATTACTCAGTGATACTTTAATGGAAATTTAAAACATTTGCTGATTTTTAATTTGTATTGTTAGAAAAGCAATATGTGACCATTAAACATTTAGAAAAAACTAAGAAGTAAGAGAAATAATTACTTACAGTCACAGATAGTCATGCCCATTTTTATCAAGGAAAAAAAATAAGTTCAATTCAATCAATAAAAACAGGTAGTAATGTTTACTTTCTCAATTTCATGATAATTAATGGATTAAATTTAACAAACATTTATTGAGACCTAGAAGGCGACTCTACAAACAGTTCCAAATCACAACTGAGTCTATTACATTCTTTGAATTTTCATTTAAATATTTATCACAAAACAATTATAATAATCTCACTTTTTGTTTAGTTTTTATTGCTCAAAAAAATCTATACTATGGTATTTATCATTGGTGATTTTTAGAAAGCTTCATTTAACTAGACAATGCATATTAATTTTCTCCTAGGTGCAAAAAGTCCTATTGAGTAAAATTTTAAACTTGTGGAATCAAACAGAAAAACAGTTCCATATAGGCTACCTTAAAAAAAAAAAATGTGGGTTTTTAAAAGTTCTTCAGAGTACTTTGACCCACTGACCTATCAGTTTTTCAGGACAGACCAGCTTGTTTCCAGTGCACCTGCTGCTATAGGAGAAGTGAAACAATTAATCCCTTCCTGCTGTTGTGGATATTATGAGAGGAATTAGGGAGTGAGTAGTATGAAAGTCCAGACAGGGATCACAGGGAAAATGGGGAAGCAATCCAGACTCGTAGGCAAGGAGAAAAGTCAAGGAGTTTGTAACTAGAATGGCTTTGAAAAGGTAAAGAGAATGTGTGTCCCAAAATAAGGCATAAAATGTTGCATTGATCCATAAGGGAAAAGAAAGACAAGATGTAAGAAGCACAGTTGCTGTGGGAAATGCAGCACTTTAAAGGAGTTTCAAAGAGAAAAAGTTTTTTTCCAACTGGCCCACTCACTGGGAAAACAAAGAAGAAGTCAAGAACCCAATCTCCAGTCAATCAGAAAACCTAGATAGTGGGAACTAAGGGCACCAAAGCCAGCTGCCACTAGAGCCTGATGCTGAAACAGGGGAGCAGCTGTCATTTAACACCTCATATTCTCAGAGTGAGCTCCAGAATAGCAAAGTGATTAAGCGATCACAAGCACAGGCTGAGGAGTCCAACTGCCTGGACTCACCCCAGCATGGCCACCTGCTTGTGGGGGAGCAATTTCTTTAGTCTCTTTATCTGTAAAATTTACAGCATATGCATATCTGCCTCATGGAGTTGTTAGTGCCTAATACATCAAGACACTCAAAACTATTAGCAACTACAATGTTTATTATAATTATGTGATAAAAAAAGCAAAAGACTAGGACTCAGAGGACTTAAATTCTGGTCCTTGCTCTGTCTGTAGTTCTTCTTATGTGGCTCTTATCCAGAACTAAGGTGCAGTAATATAAATGAATCCAGGAAGCAATTGAAGGATCCTCAGTCAAGATGTTAAAAGCAAAGTCGGGTAATGATCCTGGGGTCCACTCACTTGAACCAGGAATACAGCCATTGCAAGGTGTGGAAAGTGCCCACTGCCAAGGGTCAGCTGAACTCAGTTCCAGACCCAATTCTACCTGCAAGGAGGTCTTTATAAATTCTGCTGAGTAACTTCACTTTGAGGTGGTCCTAGATAACTCATCCTCAATCTTGGGTACAAATCATAATCATATGTAATCTGCCAAAATACTCTAATATTTGGGCACCCTCTCAAGCCAACTTGAATCAGAACCTCTGTGGGCATAGCCCAGGCATATGAATTTTAAAACACCCCTAGTGACTTTGAAAACCACAGAATTATATGGTCTGATGGTCCCAAGTCAGCTGAGTCTAGATGTTTCCACTCTTCAGTTTCCTGCTGGTTAAGGGGAGCCCACGGACCAAAGCCATGTCATCACCAACAACGTGAAATCCAGAACCTCATTCCTGTTTGCAGTCAGACCAGGTGTGGAAGTGCCAAGAGAACCAGGAAATCTTACAGAAGTCCAAGATAACTTTTGAATGTGATAAATTGTTAATATATTCCATTTAAGAAACATTAGCTAAAGACTAAGGCGGAAATTATCACTCAGTTTTGTTGCCAAGAGAAATTTGGAATAATTGAATGAGAAAAAATATTTCCAGAAGCCAACCAGTCAAGCTCTTTGTCTCCATCGAATGGAATACTAATTATTTTCTTTCTTGACACTGTTACACCTTTTTATACAAATATAGGAAAAGACAAAGGGGGAAATCTGAACTTATTGCAAGGAAATCAGAAGAGACCCTGTCAATGAAACAGAAAGACTTGCTGAAACGTTAGGCATCTCTGCCTTCAAGTTTTTCCATTGATTTGAATTAAACAGGTCTGTGTCACTGAGCACAATATCTTTGCTTCTGTAAGATGTTTAGCCTGTCAAACAGCAGTAATACAAGTCCTGTGCATCAAGCAATAAAATGTGTGTGTGTGTGTGTGTGTGTGTGTGTGTGTGTGTGTGTGTGTGCGCGCGCGCGCGCGCGCACGCGCGCGCACCTAAGAGGGAGTGGGGGGAAGGCGTAAGGTGCACTAGTATTTCACCTTATAGAATTTCTTAGAGGGAAGAGATTCATTCTATTCATCCTATATGAAATGTTGATTTACTTATGACTCTTTGATTCACTGGAAATGTGACATGTTTAGGGCCGCTGACATAAGAAAAAGCAAAGTGTTATCTGTTTCATCAAAATTTTATTAAAATGTCTTCTAATATTTCTGAAAATCTGGAAGTTAAATGCCAGATATGCAAATAAAAACTAAAAAAAAATCCAATTACTTCCATATAGACATTTAGCATCATGTAGGCAACTCTTGTTTTAAAAGATAAAAGAATGAACTAAAATATTCAATAAGGTGTTTGTGACACTGGTACATAGTAGTAAATCTCTGGCTGAAAAGTGTCAGATAATTTTCCTTCCATTATATCAGGTTCTCTATTTTGTTTTGTTTTGTCTTTGGTTTTATTCTGATGAAATAACTTTGTGCCAGATTGCTGACTCCCTACCTAAACAAAGTTATCAGGAGTAAATAAGATGTTACTAGGCAGAACAGACCTTTTGTCCTTTTCTTCATGGCTTCCTCTGACCAACACACACACACACTCACACACACACACACACACAAACACAGCTTCTTAAGAGAATATGGCTACCAACACCAAGATAAGTATTTTGTAGAACTTCTTCTTGAACATTCACAAACTGAGAGCATTTCAAATGTTGAAAGGCTGGGTCCTGGGTTGTCAATAGGAGCAGCAACAGACCAAATTCCAAATGTATCAAATGATGTAGCCCTAATTGTAGCCATAATGGATCATAAAATCAAATTTTCCTTGGCATCTCTTCCAGGGAATTGACTCAGCAGTGTCAAAACCAAGAATCACATTGCTCCATCAATAGCTGGAAGACTTGCTTTTGCATTCCAATGCCCCAAGCCCAGTTCTTCAAGGGCTGCCCAACTCCACTGGCCACTGAAGCTTCTCTGACTTCACTGTGGGACCCTGGGAAAGAGGCCTCGTTGACTTTTTTAATGCAAAATCTCTTTATCTTTTACTTTAGTGAATCTTTTACAACTACAGAGGCAGCAGATCTCATGAAGTTTCACATTCTACACTCATTAAAACTTCTCACCATCATCTAGGTGGGGGGTGTTCCTTGAACAACTGCCTACATTACAATCAGGTCAAGTTTCCTTATTTTAAATTTCAAATCTACCATTGGGAAAGTTATATATTATTGATAAACCTCATTTTCCTAACCTACAAAAGAGGGATAAAAATAGTATCTTATAGGACTGAGGGTGTAATTCCATGGTTGAGCACTTGCCTAACATACATGAGGCCCTGACTTTGATCCCCAGTATCACCACCACCAAAAAAAAAAAAACTCCTATAGTTATTATGAGAAGCAAATAAAATCATCCATAAAGTGCTCAGCACAATACCTGGTACATAGTAATCTTGAGTATATTTTGGCTATTATATATTATGCATAGTAAATATATTACATAGAACTATTATTATCATTATATTATATATCATTATATAAGACTTTAGATTTCTCAGTCGTTGGCAGGAACACTTAATATGCAACAATCTATGGAATGAGCAGAAGGGAGCAGGTAGGAATTCTAACCTGAAGTTGCAAGGCCCTTGAGGAGTGAACTTTGCAGCTGGCTTACTCAAGGAGCAGAACAAGCAACAGACGGTGACCAAAGCAGTTGGTTTTGTGGTGTCCAAACCAGAAGATCTCTAAAAAGACAACATGTAAAAGCTAAACTTATATGTGAGGCCACTCCCTGATCCAAATACCACGCTGCTCTTCAAGCATGTGTCACTTACTAAACAGTTAATGAAACACAAAGAGCTTTGAATACCTCTAGTGTCACATTTCAAGACTTATAGAATAATTAGGAAAAATCTGAGCTGGCAGAACTCTTCCTGGCTCGCCCTGGTGAGCAGACCATCTTTGTTTTCCTTTAGTGTGTGTTGTCGTCACAGTAACTGCAAGGCTCCAAATACAGGCCTGGGGTGTCATTTCCTCATGTACTTAGGCTGCCACACTGAAATAGCATTATGAACTCAGCAATGCCTGTTCCTTTCCTGTTGTGCTGTGATACCTCAAAGAAGAAAGCTGTAAAATGAGTTACTTCAGACATAAGTATATTAAAGAAAAAAAAAGTCCATTTATCCCTATTATTGTATTGCCTATGACTCATGTGCGTGTATTGTGTGTGTGGGAAAACCTTATTTTTTTGCAAAGATCTTTTAGATAAACAAGAGAAGTTGGCAGTAACTTGATTGTCTTGGTGATGTCAGTAGTCTACTGTTTTCAATCAAATCATCTTCTGGCCTTAAATCTTTAGCAAATTATTTTTTAAAGAATGCCTTTGACAAACTCTGATATGCTCATTTTATGACTTACACCTTTTCCTCACAAAGATAAGCAGCAGATATTTCATTTCTTTAAGCTAACTTGGGAGGACTGCAGTTACAATGATAACAAAAGACTACTTTCAAGTACATATTTGTACATATAAGTGCATATAAGGTCCTTGGCCAGTGAAGCAACAATCATCATTTTCATCCATGTTTTGGTGAAGAAGATAAATGACAGCATTTAAGCAAGAGACTAGAAACAGAAAAATCCTTATACCTTAAAGGCTCAATTAAAATAAGATCATTTGCAATAAATTCTGCATTAACTTTAAAAATTTTCAGTTTGTTTTTCACAGGCCTCAGAAACACATAAATCACCCAATATCATGCACGTTGACACCGTTTCCCAAAAAGGAAAAGCAACACAAACCTTCTTATGACTTCTCAGTTTTGCTGTGCTTAAACAAAGCTCTCAGGGACAGGGAAACATGGGGTGCTGGTTAACGTTTGTGTTACTTCATTTCTCTGCCGGGATTTTCTCAAGTTCTGCAATCAGCTGGTTACCAGCCAGCTAAGGCTGCTCAATTCATGTTTGACTTTCTTTATGCTAAGTTCTTCCACAACAGGCCACCTGGCTTTTTAGACTGCCTCACTACTACCACAGAGAAAACTGTGTCTTGCCTGTAGCCTTTTCTCCTCTCTCATTAGCTGAAGAATTAAGACTGAGTATTTAAAGAAAAAAAAAAACACAATTCAATATATTTTTCCTGGGGATCCTATATTTTTGCCCTAGAATTTCTATAAAGTAACCTGTAAAGCCAGGAAAAATAATTTCCTTTTTTTTTCTTTTTCTTTCTTTCTTTCTTCCTTCTTCTGTTTCCTTCCTTCCATCCTTCCTTCCTTTCCTTCTAGAACAAGGTTTTTGCTAGAGAAACACAATTTTAAAACTCAGTTTGCCTCATCTTTTTGAGATACTTCCTTTCACCTGGGAAAAAATAAAGTAAAATCAAAAAGTCTTAAGCTACAGTTCTCCTGTGTAAGGTTTGTTGCCAATAAAGCTACTAAGAAACTTCCCTACTTAGGGGGTGCTTCATGTATTTTTGTTAAATTAAATATGCAGAATATTAAGCATGCCAGCATATGTACACATACACCTTTATGATATAATACTCTTTTGTTTGTCTTGGAACATGTTTTTCTTGTCATATTTAAGAATGAAAAGGATTAATGGCAGTGAATAACAAGAGTTTAATTCTATTTGGTAAGGGTGAGGTTAGCATGAGATGACCTTTATTGGTCTTTTCATTTTTATCTGTTACTAGGTTAGTAAAAATAAAACAAATTATCTAAGAGAAGAAATAAGGAATGATAACTATATACTGCATCTCTCCATGGAAGTCTCCATTGATACATCACCCAGGGCAGCTGGCTGTCAAAGAGGCACCCAAGTACTGTGTATAAACACTTTTTATCTCCAAGTGTAAATATAGAAACCATACAGCAGTTTTTGCTGTGGGTGATTTCTTAGCCTTTTTAGTAATGCTTCTATAAGACAGCAGACTGCTGAGTGATAAGGGAGAGTTTGAAACATAAATTCCATACTAAATTATTGGCTGCTGTTCAAACTGTGTCTGCTTAGAGTACCCAGCAGCAAAGTATGTCCCAAACAAGATTCCAAATTTAAACAATACATTCTTCTGCCTTCTCTATGATGAACTTGAGTTCACAAACCATTAGTATCCAAGAATTTTGTTTACAACAAAGATTAAAGTTTTAAACAAATAACTATATTTAAAGTGTGATGACAAAGCAATAATAGATTAAATTTATTGGAAAATCTACCAGACAACTATATATTGTATTAATTCATTTAATCTTGAAACAACTCAATGAAGAAGTAGCATTATTATTCTCATTTTACCAATGAGGAATCTGAGGCACTGATTTGCCTTTCCCGAACATATCCTTGTTGTTATATCTTCAACTCAGATTTAAGAAAAGAAAATATTTTTATTAGCTTATTTTTTTACTTTATAAATTATACTACAATAACAAGTATAAAACAAACTTATATGGCAGACTTTTATGTCATTTTTCTGAGCTGTTACCAATATTTTTCTCTTGAACTTTTATATTGAAGTAGATCTCAACCTAAGCTTGTCCCCCTTATCATGCTAGTACCTTTCTAAAATCCACAAGTTTAAAGACATAAAATTAAACAAATGAGTGAAAATGTGCATAAACTCTATAACATCCTAAATAGAAGGCACCTGTCTCATGAAGAAATGTTCATCTGCCTAAAAAAGAAAAATGCAATTAGCACTATTTAGAATGTGTAATACTCTAAGTTTCACTTCTTTTTTTATTTGTTTTAATTAGTTACACATGACAGTACAATGATCTTGACACTCTAAGTTTCACTTCTAAAAAATAAGTAAAAAATGTAACCATAGGGAAATTAATGCTTAATGAATATATTAAATGTTTCACAAATTCCATTGAAAAACTCCATAGTGATTCTTGCTGAATGCCCATTTAGAAGAGTAAATTTAACCTCTTTGTTTTTCTTTTGGTAGACACAGAATAAATCACTTCAGAAAGCATAATTCATGCTTGATATCATGCAGCAAGACAGCAGTTCTCATGATTAAAGATAGTGCTGAGAAACATCTCTTTTTAAAAATATTTTGGAATGGAAGAACAATACAGAAAAACAATCATATATATTTAAATGTTTTAATGTTCAAGCCCAGATTCTAATCCTTAACTCACAAATAGAAGGATTCATGACTTAAAAGCACTGTTCAAAAGGTCACTATAAATAAAATCTGGCAGCGAAAAATGATAAAAGTATATTAGTTATAATATTTAGAGGTTTAGAAGTTCTGGTGCATACATAGAAGATAGATAGACAGACGTCCTTTCAATTAGATTTCTGAGAGATACAACATCATCTCCACAACTAGATACATGAGCATAGTTAAAATTGCTTGTAATTATAATTTTTCTTTGCATGCTAAAACCATGAGGGCTTTCCTGCAGAATTTTTTGAGTAAAAAGCTATTAACCAAATGTATAATCACTTTTCTTTCTTAATTTTATACTTATCCATACTTCAGATATACTCATCATCAGAAATCTAGAGCCACAAAAGTTAGCAGAACATTCACAATGTTCATGGGACTGAGAAACTTTAAAACCAATTGTATTAGTCAGCTTTGCATTGCTATAACCAAAATACCTGACAAGAACAACTTAAAGGAGTAAAATTTTATTTTGGGTTCCTGGTTTCAGAGGTTCAGTCTGCAGTGGGCAGACTCCATTGCTCTAGACCAGAGGTGAGGTGGAGCATCATGGCAGAAGAGCCTGGCAAGAGGAAAGTTGCTCATCTCACGGTGGCCAGAAAGCAGAGAGAGAAGAGACTGGAGCCAGGGGGACAACATACAATTCCTGAGGGCATAGCCTCAGAGATCTACTTCCTCCATCCACAGCTCTACCTTGCACACTATTCCTTTAAAAATATTAACCCATCATGTGGATTAACTCAGTGTTTAGGTTACAGCTCATAATCTAATTGCCTATCCATGAGCTTATTGGGGGACAACTCCTATCCAAACCATTAGACCAACTGATATTTAGTAACACCTTGTATCTAAAAGACTTTATAAAATTGCCCTGGATTTAATGAGGCAAAACCTACTCGGAAGTAGCCTAATTCTAACAGAGCACCAAACTGTCTAAGCTAGAAGAAATCACTTCTAAAAGTTATGGCCCAGAAAAAAAAAATCAGAGTGAAGGGTGGAAGACACTGATCTGGGTCTTCAGGAGTAGACAAAGTCTTCACAAGAACAGAGAGTAAATGCATTCCAAGCATGGGGAATAACATGAGCAAAGGTGAAGCACTGAAATGTTCACTGGGTATGTGTTTGGATAATGGACCATAATCTGAAATACCTGAGGTAGATGGACCTGTTGCTGAGTAATGGGAAAGACACTGGAAAAGTTAAGTAGGTGCCAGACGATGGAAGGCTTTCAAAATACCCAGCCTAGGTGTTTGGCAGCAACTAAGAGTCCCAGTAGATAACTGAAGAGTAGACAGACAAGCACAGTAATGCTTTAGTGAAATTAATCCCGTGATCATGGGCAAGATGATTTGGGTGGCAGTGGGGGATGGAAGGAGGGGGAGCAGTATTAAAATCAGGTGAAGGGTGAAGAGAATGGAACTTCTTATGGTAGGAGACAAGGCATGATGAAGGGGAAGGGGAGGGTTTCAAAATGGCACAGAAACATGAACTTGCATAAATAAGAGAACAGATCTGCATAGTCATGAAGAGTTTGATTGTTCACATAGTGGAGGAAATCACATGGTTTAATTTGAGCTCTTCTTGAATCTTAGGAGTAATCTTACAGCCATGAAGACAGTTAATGACACTCAAAACTCCATTTCATCAGCAAACGTGGCTTTCACTCAGGGCCAAATACTGTGCTCCATTATCTACAAACTGTCCCACTGACTCCAAAAGAAATTACTTGCATAGAACTCATGGCAGATCTTGGCATTAGAAGGCATTTGGAAGCCAACAATGTGACCCTTCCTAGGATAAAAATCAGAAAAACTTAAAGCATTTATTTCTGACTTTGCAAAACTCTTTCAAGACAAAGATTTTCATCTCCAGTAAAGCACTAGGAGTTTCTTCTCCAGTCCTAATGTTACCAAAGTGCATTTGCACCACTACTTGTACATATTCATTACATATGATTAAATTCACTTAGTTTGAAAATTAATCAAGTAATCAGAACTATGAAACATAAAACATACTGAAATGTGTGTACTATTTCATTTTCTTGAACACTATATAAGTTTTAATTTGGTTTTCTTAAAATAGGAACATTTACCAAAAAAGCTGATACATTCTAATTTGTTAACAATTTGCTCAAAATTCATAGATAATTTCTTTCTCTATGTTGACAAAATAAACTTTAACAATTTCTTTTAAAATGTGCTTTTATATCTTCTTTGATAGTGTACTTAGCCTAGAAAATTCACTAATCCTCTGTGCAAAGCCAGCCTAACTACAGACCACAGGTATCAGCTCTAACCTTGTCACCAATGTACAGCCGTAACCTGTCAGATTCAACAAGTAATTGTTCACTCTAAGAAATTCTGCTAAAATTGCATAGCAAATCATGGAAGGGGGAAACAATAAACTCATCATTTAAAATGAGAACTTCCTTCACACCATAGTAAACACACCCATACATACATCCATGCAACTTAAGAAAGGATTCTTTTCTAATAAATTCAGTTTAAGTTTTTAAAACAGAATCTGTTACATCTATATAAAAGCACTGACTCAATTTGTTTTAAAATATACACAATATGCTCCTGAGTAGTTATACTCAACAATTGCAAAAGTAATGATTCCACACCAGGCATACTTGGTGCCTAGTGGGAAGCATTTGGAGTGACTGTAGTGTAATGAGGTCAGAATCAGCACAAGGTGTACCAGTGTAATCAGAGACCTAGGCAAAAAGAGACACGTAAGTCAGCAAGTCCCAAGTGCAGCAATAGGAGTACCATGCGGGGCTTTCCTCTCATTTACCATACATGAGGCTTAGCTAGTTTCAATAAATGAAAGTTATTTTGCTTCTGGGGAAATATCCCTTCCACTGCTTAGCCAACCCAATTGTGAAAGGAGCTGCAAAACTGTCTTTCTTCATACTTCTGTTACCTGCCGAAGAGTGGTAACTTGGCAGAAATAGTTTGATGGCTCTTAAAACATTATAAAATTCTTTGTGTTTAAAAGGAATCTGTATAATCCTGAAACAGAAATGAAGTCTCTGATTTTTCTTAAATAATTATAATAATTCCTAAATGTGTTATCACATAGTAGAACAGGAAGAATCAAAGGAAAGAGACAAGACAGAATCGGAGAGAACTCTGTTCTTGGAGAAACAGAAATTTCTTACGAGAGTAAGTAGCTATGTATTTTGCTCTTACCTGCCAGCAGCTCGTTTAACCAAGAATATGTCCTTTATGGAGGTAGTTTATCCTTTGAAGAACCCAGTGACTTGTCCCACAGCCCAGGACAGACTCGAGTTCTGAAAAACTATCCAGCCCAAAAGAATACAGAGGAAAAAGCTTTTCCCACTTTCTTTCCTGGGTCTAGCCAATAGCTGAAGTCATGCAGGAAATTGAGTAGAGAGGGGGAAAGCAGCTTCTTCTCCCTGAAATCCTGATCAGCAGAAATTGGGAGTTGTATATCTCCCACCGACTTTTGTTTAAAAGTTTTTTCAACTGTTGCTAGGTGTTGTTGGGTTCTGAGATTAGGTTTCTCTTCTGCTCCCTTCACAACACTGTCAGAGCAATGACTTTGTTGAGGAGCTGAGCTCGCGAGTGCTATATTTAACCAGTGTTCTCAGCAAGTCGAGCCTGTCAACAGCTGAGAAGTTTGGAGCCGGCTTTACTCAGTTCCTAGGCAGCTGGGTTATCAGTGGATACAGCACTGCTCACCCTGTAAGATTGAGGGGGGAAAACCGGCAGACCCTTTTAAGGACCTCTGCTCATTTCACAGAGGTAATTATTGTTTGGAGCTCTTAACTGCAGACTGTGATTTGGGATTTAGGTTTTAAAATCTGAAAAGAAACAGAGCAGCAGTTGTCTTGGGCAGAGCAATTTACCAATGCAATATTCTTCTCAATTAGGCTCTCTCTGATAAGTGTTCTGATTTAAAAAAAAAAAAAAAAAAAATGCTTTTAAAGTGTATCACAACTGTTGGGGAAATTCACAGTGAGAGATCATTTCCAAGCAGCTTTCAACACTAGTATGTTACAGCTAGATCACTTACCAGTTATAAAAGATTTGACTGTGTACCTGAATGTTGTTAAAATAAGGTTAACATAAAGGAATGTCTATAACATTATGATTTCGAAAGAGGTAAGGTTGAAAAGGAAAATCTTAGTATTCTCACTCAAGTCATTCATTTAAAGTAACATATGCAAACATTCCAGGAAAACCAGGACTTAGACACCTCTGGTAGTTGACAGTTAACCCACTCATCCCCAAACTAGGTAAGGAGCACTTCCACCCTGAACTTCCATATAAAATTGTCTATAGATATTTTATGTGCTTCATTCTATATCATAAAACACTATGAATCTGCTAAAATGAAGACTCATCCAAATAAATACATTTATCTCTTGGGACTGTTTTACTAATTACATACAGAAAATTAACAGTATGGGGGACTGTGAGAGGTCTTTTCAGTCACAAGTGTGGTAAGAAGAAAGAAAGAATATTATTTTTTAACAAATTAGAATATTGCACTAACAAAATTCTCACCAACATCATTATAAATATTTACCCTCTTTCCTGAGATCAGTATTTATTTATTTATTTATTTGCTTATTTACTTGCTTATTTATTTGTTTATTTTTGCTGGACTAGTGTTCAAGCTGAGGAAAAAGTACCCTCTTTCTGACATGCAACCTGAAGATGGACCACAGGGATATGTACGGTCAGATTTAAAATTTTGAATTGCATACTTGCAATTTATAGCTCATGTGTTCAGTAACCCTAATGTCTCTCTGGGAAAGCTTACCTCCCTCTCTCTCTCTCTCTCTCTCTCTCTCTCTCTCTCTCTCTCTCCTTTTTAAAGAAATGATCCTCACCTTAAAAGTTAGCTGACCCCACATTTCAACCTATTAGAAAACATCTCAGTTCTTCCCATCCCAACCAGTATACTGACAGCCCACATTTCCCCCTTCATTTATTTACTAGTGTATGCATGTGAAAATTGCATTTGTTTAGTCTCAGTCTTTCTGGGTCTGAGCCAACCTTGATTTTAAAAGAAAAAGACTTCTATTAAGATAAAGATCTCATGTGAAATTAACACTAATGAATGTTTTCAAAACTTAACCTATTCACAGTTCTAAAGTGAGTTCTAATAGGAATGGAAAGTATGTGCCTGGGCTATGGGCTAATTCAGGGCTAGGAGATAATCAACAGGAGAACTTTTTAAAAAATTACAAAGAGTGGGTAGGGATATATTTCTTTGGAAAATATACACACTCTCCATATACATACCATATGCAATAGTCCCAGGTCGAAAACCACAAAAGAGAACTCTGAGAATACATCATTTCATCCCTACTAACGCTCACTATGGTCATCTCCAATCTAAACCAGACTGTAGCCTGATGTCAAGGTAACTGAAGGGAAATAACCCACTGTGCTTGATGAGCCTAGATAATTCCATCAAAAGAGTGATAGAGTTATTTCTTCTGTAACTATTCAGATAATTAGAATTTTCAGTTTTGTTGGTATTATGAAAACTGAGTCTCCCACCATTGTTTTCTTCAAGCTTTGGATGAGCCATCTATTATTGCTATTACTTTGTTTTGTGTTTCTTGTTTTTTGTTAAATGTGGTGACAAGCAATAGCATACAGTGTTTCATGTAATTAGACATTATTGCCATGTTCAAATTATTTTCTTTATACTAGGCACATATGGGTGACTGACTCAGTTCAGTATTCTACAATAATCGGGGTCTCTCTCTCTCTCTCTCTCTTTCTCTCTCTCCCCCTCCCTCCCTCCCTCCATCCATCCTTCTCTCCCTCCCTCTCTTTCTTTCTCTAAGTGAATTTCTTTTGAAGGCTTCCCCTCCCTGGGGAATGATTATTCAGACTAAAGCATTTCCTACATAATCCACAGAGGAAGTAGTGCCATTAAGAACTATTAGAAATTTTGTACATAGTCAATGAGGAACTGATTTTTCAACACATATTGTTAATACATTGCTGTTCAGCTGCATCCTTTCCCACAGTCTTAAGTGTGAGCATTCTGAGAAACTCTGGTAAACTAAATATGAATTTCCCAACTTCAAGAATGAGTCATGATAAATTTTTTTTAAATAAAAAGATTAATGCTATCAGTAGGGGGAAAGGCAAATGGATTAAATAAGGGTGTTGACATATTTCTACATTCTTTTCTAAAACAAAATTTTCCCACCTTGTTCCTTTAAAAAAGCAGGGTGACTTTTTAAAAGCAAATTATTAATAACCTATTTAATATGCCATTAAAGAGAAAAAACAGATATTTGCTTCAAAACCATATTTAGATTTACAATGTTTAAGGTTAAAAGGGTATCATGAAGCAAGTTTTTGAAAAAACATACCCTCTTAACTTTTATTGCCAGGCTCTGAGATTTGAACATAAGCTCCTGGGGAATGGAGAATTTTTCTGTTTGTTCCTTGCTGTATACCCTAGCACCATAGTAAGTATTCAATAAATAGAAACACCATTTTGAACAGAAATGTGTGTGTATGTGTGTTTGCACACACTTTTTAAAATTTTCTTAACATGTTAATTATTCAAGTAAATTAAAAAAAAATAGTTGTAGATGGACACAATACCTTTATTTTATTTGATTATTTTTATGTGGTGCTGGGGACCTAACTCAGGGCTTCACACATACAAGGCAAGCGCTCTATCACTGAGCTACAACCCCAGCCCTTATTCAAGTAAGTTAACATTAAAGATTAAAGGAAAGATAAAAGAAACTGTAAAGCAAATAGAAAGTGGTTTCAGATTCTCTGGACAAAACTGGGTGATAATTTGCTCATATGAAAGTCATAGAAAGAAATTTTTAAATGGTGAATTAACTATTTTGAATTTTGTTTAAATTGCAAATGAAGTAATAGATTTCAGGATAATAATAAAAATATCTATGCAACACTTACTATAAGCCAAACAGAGTTCTAAGGACTTGATATTTATTAGCCCATTTAATTCTCACAATAACCTTATAGGTGGGTATTACTATCATTCCCCATCTTACAGGAAGAAAACCTAGGCACATAGACACTAAGTAAATTAGCCAAGGTCACATGCTAGTTATTAACTACCAGAACCAGAATTTGAACTAGGGAGTCCGAACCCAAAAATCCATGTTTTTAACCACTTAACTACCTCTTATATTCAATAGTTACAGCAGCCTATTCTTAGCAATCTCTGAGTTAAAGAATATGGACTTTACAATTCCCAAATAGATACACTTCTGACCAAAAATGTACTTTTTTTTCAGTGCTGGGGTTTGAACCCAGGGCCTTATACATGTGAGGAAAGTGCTTTCACCACTGAACCATACCCAAGACGCTAAAAAAATGCATTTAAATTCCACAGCTTGAAAGGCAGATAGAAAAAAAAAAACAATGGGATAATTTCACAATGAACATAGAAAAATAAAAACTCATTGGAATTGAAATCCTGTTGAATACCAGAGAAAAGAAAATTGGACTGAAAAGAAGATAATTACTAAAGGGAAAAAAAAGTTTATTTTTAGGCAAAGGATATGAGCTGTTTAGTATTCTCTCAAAAACAAGCAATGCATGTTTTATGATGAATTAGTTTACTACTTAACGAATCTAAAATTATATTCTAAAAATATACTTTTGGTCTATGATTCGATAAGCAATTTAAAAATGTTTAGGACTGTGTATTCACAACCAAAACTTCTCAAAGATGTAACCAACAAAAGGACACCCCCCAAAAAAAAATGAAGGAGACATCATACCTTAGTAGTTCTTTGACATTAAAATGATATTGTGTTAGACTGAGTCCTTACCTTCTAAAACATTAACTGATTTAAGGGATGTAATGCCTGGGGTTTGCTTCAAAACAATCCAGTGTGAGAGAAGAAGAAAGGTGGGTGAGGATATAGTGAGCTAACTTGGTAGTGACTGGTAGCTACTGAAGCTAGGAAATGGCTAATCATTACACTAGTCTTTCTAGTTTCATATAGGTTCATATATTTGAAATAGTGCTTACTATCTGGCACATAAGTAGACACTTGAGAAATGTTAATTGTTTTAATTATTAATATTATTGTCACAATATCTGTGAACCGAACTCTTTGGACCCAACCAAGTTCTTACAGGGAAGTCATATGGAATTTCATTGATGTCATCAGATAATTAAGCAGAGAATTTAATTCATAATATTAATGATATACACTATAAGCAAGTGAGATAAAAATTAAACAAGAAAAATAAGGAAACTAGAAAGGACCACCTGGGCAATTCATAAATCATTGTAAAACATGCTTCTTTCTTACTTTCATTAACAAAACTCACCAGCATGTTGTTTTACCTGAGAATTAAAGGACAAAGTATTAAGAAAGTACAGCAGCCACACTGCAATAGCTGCAGGTCATCAGAGGTGGTAGCAGGAAATGTCATCACAAAGGTCACTGAGGATGAAAAATTCAGGTGAGAAATGCTCAGAAATGTTGGAATTTGGTATTCATGTTATAGCTAAGCAAGCCCTCATGTGCTTCATATTTGCATTCTTTATCTGAAAATGGGGTAATAATTCACCTCCTAGAAGAGGCAGAACAAATAATTAAAGACAGGAAAGGGTTTTGAAATGATAAAGTATCTGAAAACTTTGTGCCTACTTTGAGGACTATTAGGTAAGTCAATCACGGGTTGAAATAATGGAGAGAGTCTTTTTAAAGCCTTATGTTAAATAAACATAACATAAAATAAATGTGGAAATCGAGATCAGTAGGTTGAGTGAGCCAATAAAGAAGTAAATGAAAATTACAAAACAGTAAATAAAACAAGTTCATAAGATAATTGCAAGACCCTTATTGGCTCTTTAACCATTAACAATAACATTACAGAAGAATAGTAAATTATTTAATAAATTGAAAAGAAATTCACTTAAAATGAAAATGACAGGAAATAAAGCAGCATTGAATATATTACTATGGCATCTGATTGAGAGCAAGATATAGATGGCCCTGTCTACAACATGTATATGCATTTCTGCAGAAATTCATGAACTTAAACATGCAGGTATATGTATGTTGTGTGTATGTCTAAAATACTTAAGCCATAATAATGCAGTGGTTATCTTTTCTAAACATTATATGTTGATGTTTTGTTTACATAATACGAGAATAAGATCACTTCAAATCATTTCTCCTTGGGATAGTTTTCCAATATTTTATTGGGATAGAGACTCAAAGATTCATACTTGGTATAACTTGCCTTTCTTGTTACCACTCAACATTTCAATGAGTTTGCCCAAGGATAATGTAATAATTAAGCAAATGAACACGGTTGAATTTGGCTGGTGTGGGTCTGGCATTCAACTTCATAACTTAATCCCTCTTAATGTTTGCCCAAAGGAAAAAGAAAAAGGTCATCTCATGATTTTTCAAAATGAACCAACGTTGCTTTGCTTCACATTCTGTGTTTTTCTGTTCTTTTTTCCTTAGAAACATCTTAACTCTTCATTACCTTATAAAATTGCATTTGCTTCTGTAGCTTTCTCCTGGGACATTTTCCCTCTGAGCCATAGATTGTGTTTAGGTTCTCCTCGGAAATTATGCATTGTACAAGGAAGGAATATTCTCTCCATTAGGGTTCACCTGAGGAACAAGTCCAACCAACTTGTTGATATTGACCTCAAGTGAAACGGGGAAGAGAAATATTTTTGTACTTCCTAAGCAAAAACTGGAACATGACATCACTATCTGAATATGCTTTATGGTAGAAAGAACCTTGGGAAAAAGGAGACTGCTTTGACCCCAACTAGAAAGATGATTTTTTTCTTTATTAAATTATTTACTAATTCTAATTTCTTATACATGATGTCACAATGCAATTCATTTGTGATTTTTTAAAAAGATTTAATCCCTCTCAACCTATTTCCTCAGTTGTCACGTAATTTAATGGAATTTCATCTACATACCACATTACTACTCTACCCTCTACCACCACCGTAACTACCATCATTGTTCCCAGCCACAGTACCAGAGATGTTGTAGCGTCGGTGCCATGAGAGTGGGAACCCAGCACAAAAGTACAGAGAAAGCAATGGTGCTGTTAGGTTCCCTCTAGTCAATTTCCATTACCTTGTATTATTTTCATCACCTAAAATTACTTTCATTACCTAAAATGTGTTACTTGTTATAAGGTTTGTTTCTAACATAAACATCTTTTTTTGAAAAACATATTTTATTGCTTAGGTTTTTATACATAATTCTAAACTGTTGAAAACATTGTCAAATATGTGAACCTAAAAAAGCAAGAATGTTTCTTTTCAAAAATTGTTGATTTAATTTGTTGTAGTCTTGCTGAAGGAAAAACATTGTTATGGTTCCAAGACTAAATTTTGTTTATTTATGCCAACAAAGACTTTTCTGGTCTTTTGTGTCTGTGTGCTTGCAAATTCAGTCATCTGTAAAATAAGTGCATTTGAATATAAATTGACAAACATGTTTGTCAGAAAATGAATATACATGTTATGGAAGCAATGGGCTTAAACTAGACACCAACACCATAAGCCTCCAGATGTTTTCAAACTATAAATAAGTACATGGGAACGAGAGGGAAGGCTTTGTAGAGGGAATTGACAAGGAGTAGTGGCAGGACCCTCACTCATTTTGGTGTCAGTTCAACCCTACAAACAAGAGGACCAGGTAGACACTAGACCAGTTGCCTCAAGAAAACATGAATCCCACATTTACTTTTGTGGGATTCAATTAAAGTCTGCTTTAGAATTAAAGTAATAAACAAATGTGGAATACTTACTCTTGTGCAAAGCCCTTTAAAGCAATGTTTCTCAACTGAGAGAAATGTCCCCCCCCCCCAGGGGACATTTATCAATGTCTAGACGAATTTCCCGTTGTCACAACCTACGGTTGGACTGGTATCCAGCGGGTAGTGGCCAGAGATGCTGCTAAATATCCTACACTGTGCAGGAGAGCGTCCCCAAACAAGGAATTACCTAGCTCAAAATATCCATAGTGCCAAGGTTGAGAAACTTTGCACTAGAATATTAAGAAAATAATAACAATCATACAAGAACTGCCCTCAAGAGCTTGGAGTCTGGCAATGATGATGATGTAGATGCATAGCAAAATGAGCAAAGCAAAAAGAGCTATAAGAAATGTATAGATGAGGGGCTGGGGTTGTATCTCAGTGGTAGAGAGCCTGCCTCATACTGGGTTTGATCCTCAGCACTACATAAAATAAATAAATAAAGATATTGTGTCCATCAACAACTAAAAAAATATTTTTCAAAAATTAAAAAAAAGTGCAGATGCAAAGTTAATTATAGCTGTAGGATCAGAGAACTTTTTGAAAAATAAAACAATAAATATCCATCCTAACATTCTTAAAATAACCAAATTTAAAGGTGCTAGTGATTTTTATAATTTATAATGTTTATAGGAATATTTATTTTATGTCTGCTACTGTATTAAGTTCTGTGTAAAGACAAAGCTAGTAAAACTGAGTTATTATTCTCTGGATCTCAGAGCAGATTTCTAATTCCACATTAATATTATTTGAATTCATTCCTTCAAAATGTCTGTGTGCTGATCATATTTCAAATATTTTGTGAGACACAGGACATAAACAGGCAAGGTCCCTGCCCTTGTGGAGCTCACTGCCTCTTGGAGTAAGCAAACAAAATTGAACTAATAAATGCATGATTTTGCTGGGGTGGTGGCTCAGTGGTAAAGTGCTCACCTAGCATGCATGAGGTACTGGGTTCGATCCTCGGCACCAAATAAAAACAAACTAATGTATCCACCTAAAACTAAAGATACATAAATAAATAAATATTTTTTTTAAATGCATGATTTCAATGTGATTTCTGTCACAAATATTAACCTGTGGCCCAATAACTCTGAAATCTCCTTACCAAAAAGCACCTAGAAATTCTAACTAAAATAGCACAAACATTCTTTTAGAAACCTAAAGGCATATGAAAGAAAGTACAGGAAATCCCTAAGGGCCAAATACAAAGAGGGACTAAAAAACTAGACCTGTGAGCATAATCTGACAGTGAGATTTCTTGGGGCTTGGAAGGTGTGCTAGTCTTCGAAACGAATAGATTTTAATGACCAGATAGGGTTAGGATATGAAGTCTCAGGCCTATAAAGGTTAGGATCTAGTCCAGCTATACCACTCCTGGTATTTATCCAAAAGAATTAAAGTCAGCACACGTTAGAGATACCTGCATACTCCTGTTTATCACTGCACAATTCACAATAGCCAAATTATGGAACTAGCCCAGGTGCTCATCAACAGATGAATGGATAAATGCTCTATGTATACAGTGTAGTTTTATTCAGTCTTCTTTATCTATAAAGAAGAACAAAATTATGTCATTTGCAGGAAAATGTATGGAACTGGAGACCATAATGTTAAGCAAAAGAAGACTCAGATAGATATGAAATGTTTTCTCTCTTCTGTGAGAGGTTACAGAGGAAAAAAAGGACATCACGAAAGCAGAAGGGAGACCATGAGGGTAGAGGCAGGGGAAGGAGGATGGTGAAGGTTTGGGGGAGTAGAATTGTATTTTTATGCAGGTACTAACATGTCACAGTGAAACCCACTACTCTGTGTAATTAGTATGCACCAGTAAAAATCAGTAACAGTAAAAATAGAATAAATTAATAAATGGGAAAAAAATTGGGATATAGGTACTAGGCATATTGTTCAGTGATAGATGGCTTCTCTAGCATGCTCAAGCTCCTAGGTTTGAGCTCTGCACTAAAGAAATAAAAAGTAATTAGGACAGAAACTAAGACACCTGGATAAAGTTGGGATGCTTAAACTAAAAAAAAAAAAGAAAGAAAGAAAGAAAAGAAAAGAAAAAATTATACACAAAGAAAAATAAGAAGAAATTTTATCCATCTTGTCCTTGTTCTGGATGAGGAGAAAAAATAGCTTATGCTAAGAATTCATTACCACAAACCATGATTCAGTAAGTTTGATGGGCAAATACACACCACCCATGGTGTCTAAGAAGCCCCAATCCCGGCCAGGGTGGTGGCACATCCTGTAATCCTAGTGGCTTGGGAGGCAGGAGGATCGCAAGTTCAAAGGCAGCCTCAACAATTTAGCAAGGCACTAAGTAACTCAGTGAAAGCCTGTCTCTAATAAAATACAAAATAGGGCTAGGGATGTAGCTCAGTAGTCAGGTGCCCTTGAGTTCAATCCTCAGTACCTCCCCCAAAATATATATACATATAATCACTGATGTGTAGCTAAATAAAGTCTTAAATTAAAAAAAGAAGCCCCAAAATATTAAAATAAGAAGCTCCAGATTAGTAATCCTCGCAAAATGCC
Organism: Callospermophilus lateralis; assembly: GCF_048772815.1. NCBI lineage: Eukaryota > Metazoa > Chordata > Mammalia > Rodentia > Sciuridae > Callospermophilus > Callospermophilus lateralis. Next base: position 86,057,774 of record NC_135310.1, on the reverse strand, counting down.
TAACAGAAGAGAATATTTATTCATAGAATCAGAACCTTGTACCCGGCTGTCTCTTCATGTCTTATCATGAAAAAAATCGTGGTTAGCTTAAAACACCTCACACCGCTTGCTTCCCACCCCTCCATCCTCTTGCATTTCTCTTTTTTCTTAGTCTCAGGGCCCTGGAATCATACCTCCCCAGGAAAGTTTAGTACCTAATCCTTGTTTCAGCCTCTGCTGTCTGGAGTCCTGAACAAGTTAGGGACTCGGGTAAGAGAAGGCCTATTTGTAGAACGGCCATTCTAGACTAAGGCCTGAAGAAAAAGGCCATACAGGAGGGTAGAGTTGTTCTGGCAGAGGGAGTAGTATGTCCAAAGGCTCTGATGTAGATCAGAGCACAGGAAACATAAAGAAGGCAACAGCAGAGTATGGGAAAGAGAAGTGTGCAAAGCCACATAGGAGCCCAGTGATGCACTGCAGAGGTCTCAGGCCTGGACTTGGTCTAAACTATACGTGGGTTTTCTTAAATTGGTTGTCAAATATTAAAAATAATATGATAATAATTTCTAGATTTTGAAAAAATTTAAAATATCTGTTAGCCATGGGTTTGCACTATAATGTGGCAATAGTCAGCTGGGTCCACCCCCTGAGACAAGACCTATAACTTCATGTTCATCACTGTCCCAGCTCAGTCTTTTCATTAAAATTTCCTCTTATAGGTGACTGTATGACCAATGTGATTCTGCAACCTGTACAATCAGAAAAACGAGAAATTATACCCCATTTGATTCAAATGTATGAATTGTCAAGGTCATTGTACTGTCACGTGTAACTAATAATAAAAAAAAAATTCCTCTATGGGCATTTGAATTTCCAGCTTCTAGTTGAGGATCCTCTAGGTTGTGGTAGAATCATAATCATAAATTGTATTTTACTTTAAAACAAAGAATAACCCTCAAAGAATTTTAAGCAAAGAAATAATGTGATCTGATACACACACACACACACACACACACACACACACACATACACACACACACACACACACATATGTATATGTGTATATATAGTCCAAAAAAAAAAAAAAATTGGAGGATTAAGAATGGAAATAAGGATACAAACAAGCCTATTGCAGGAATCCATGTGAAAGACTATAGTGACTTAAAATAGAGTGGTAGCAATGGAAATAGATGTACATAAATTCAAAATGTGTTTTAGAGGCAGAAAATATGAAATTTGCTAATAGATTCATTAGTGAAGGTGAGGGAAATAAAAATGCCTTGAAATCTATTCACAACTTGAGCCTTCTGTGGTTAACAGGTGAAGAAACAACATTAATTATAATTTTTAGTACATAGATATTTGACATGTTGGGTTACATATAAAAGAGGCACTAATGCCATCAAGGATCTTGAATCATAGAGGTAAAATTGATGCTAATATATGTACTTAGACTAAAAATAAAAAGCTTTACAACTGTAACTACAGACAATAATAACAGCTGACATTTATTGAGGGTCTACTATGTATCCATGCATACATTTCATTTAATCTCATAACACATAGAGCTGGGCATTATTATCATATTCCTTCTACACCCAGAAAGATAAAAAGGGAAAGTGAGTAACTAATCCAAGATTATATAGCTTCTAATTGGCATTTGGCTTAAGCAGACTGACTCTACTGTCCCTTTTTAAAAAAATCAGTATGCTTGACTATTTTTATAATATATGTAACCAGTCACAAATTTATCTGCATATTGCAACTTAAATATTCCAAGGAAATTTTGATTCCATTAACTTGGCTGAAATGGATCCAAACTTCCTCACAAAGCTCCATCAGATGGCTAGCAGGGAAGGAGTTAACTTTCCTCAACATTGTTTAGAATTTTGTTTAATTCACTAATTGAAACAATCCATTTAGGTAATGCTCTGACCTGTGTGGAAAACAAGTGCAGATGCCTCAGATTTCTCAGTCTTCACCAAGTCCACCTGTGCAGCACATATTTACATAATATGCATGTCTGCCATCCAAGGTGGTGTCTGGGTATATGGGGAAGGCTATGGTTTATATGTGGGAATAGAACCATTTAATTTTCCCAGTCTAGATTTGATAACCCGCCTACCTGCGGGCATTCATAATTTAACTCCTTTTTTGGAATCATCCTTCCTTAATCTGGTCTCCAGCTTGCTAAAAGCCTCATAACATTCCCCAGTTAATGGAGCCTCATCTCAATTCTCAGTAGTGACTGCTGTCGAACTTCTGTGACATTTCCTATGTTCTACCATTTGGCCCACACTCTACCCCTGACCTCTGCTTCAGTATGACCTCCACCTCAGCAAGCCCACTGGCTAGGCAGACAATATAACATCACGAAAATCAAGATTCTAGTAAGAGTGAGAGCAAACTGGAACTGTCTCCAACTAGAAGGCAGAGCAGGCCCACTGGTTCTCAACTGTCTTGCAAGTTCCCCTTCCAGAAGTTTCAAGAACTTTTGAATACTATTTATGATACACGGGGCAAGAAGATGCCCCCAAAAGCTAAACTTTGAGAACTCCACCTAGCCACATGGCATAGCCAAGTTCAATTTGTTGTGGTTAAGTCCCACGTTGGCTTACGATAGCCCAAAAGGCAGTATCTTTCCAATCCAAAATGGAAATAATACTTGACACAACTGTTTAACACTTGCTCTTCAGCCAAACCCAGGGAAGGAAGTGCTCAGATGCCATAGTAGAAGGGATACCTTCTCTTCCCTATGCAAAAACTCCATGACACAAATTCTCCAGACTTTCCCCTTGGCAGGGAAAATCAAAGCTAAAAGGAGACTGAAAATACAACTCTGCCACACTACTCAGCCTTGCCTTCAACTCAATGTCTAACTAAAGAGGGTCATTGCCTTTCTTCTTCCTGGTACTGTACACTTCAGGACCCAGCTTTAAAGAAGTCTGTGAATGAAAAATAATTTAAGGAAAGAGATAGAAATAAAACGCATTGGTTTAATACTAGCAAAATAAAATATGTCAACATACAGAAAGTTGTCCTTTCTTAGTCATGTTCTGTCAACATTGAGAAAAGTATTTAATGTCATTCAAAATTAAAATTCTTAACATAGGCTTGGTAAGCCAAATAAACAGATGCCCTTGGTGAAATACTGTCAGAATCATTAGATCTTCAGATGTCAAGGTTCAGCTGTTTATAACTCTAAGATCCTGTTCTAAATATTGTATGGTTCTGCGATTTTTATCTCTGAAAGGCCCAAAAAAAAAAAAAACTGTTATATATCAAGTTTCTACTCAGAGCTTTGCTTACTCATTCAAGTGTCTCAAACTAACTGCAAATCTTAATGTTTTAGAGTAGCATTAAATGGTTTTCCAATATTGAACAGGGATTATTGTGAGATCCCTAAAGCTTGTAATGTTTCACAAGGACATTCTAATGGCTTCAACTTTCTGTTTTTTCCTTTTAGTGTCAGGCAGTGGCAACAAATGCATCTCAATGTATATTGTTACTTAAGTTGATTTCAGAAAACCCCGACCAAAAAACTTATGTGTACAATGTATGGGTTTCCAAACATAAGCAAACACATGTACATATTCTGAGTAATCAAGGCAATGGAAGGACCAAACAAGAAGCAGCCAGGTGGAGTTCATCCGGAAAGGTTTTATAATACTTTCATGGATTAGTAAACCTAAGGAAAGCATCCAAAGCTTCTTTGAAATGTTAAGAATGAACCATTGGAGAACAACTGTTCTTCAAAGGGTAGTAAAGTATGCAAGGCAGTATCTCACTGGGGAAGGGGGTGGGGTGTGGGGGGATCTTATACACTCAAAAAATTATTTAGAAAGGAATAGAAGCTTGAGATCAACACACTTATATTTCTGTTTATTCACCAAGTCAAGCTACTCTCTCCAAACCCTAAATCCCTGAATTTCCAAATAATTTCTTGGGAATTTTTGTTGCACAAAAAATTAGATGAGATTCAGAAAGATGAAACTATTTGGAAATCTGAATAGTTCTATAAAATATCTCTAGACAACATCTCTTCATGAAAATGGGCTTAAGAAGCCAATTAAATAAGACATTCTGTTTTATAAAGTGAATTATTATCAACATACAGACCTTGACTACCAAGAGGGAAAAAGACTTGTTCTTAGGAATAAAAAGAATTGTAAGTTTGTCCCTTCTTTCAACAAGTTTCAACTAGTTGTATGATGGCCATGTAATCAAGACATGTACACAATTATAATTAGAACAACATGAAACAGATGAAAGGCAGAATCATAAATATTCTTCCTTAATTCAGGAGCTGGTAAAGAAGAGAAACTGTCTTAGGAAGAGTCTAGGTAAATCAGTGATTGAGAAGGAAAATTATTAGAAGTTATACAGTATACATAATGTGGAGATTAGTCAATTCTCAATTATCCATGATTATAGAGATATAAATTATACAAGTGATTAAAATAAGTCTATGAGATCTTCAAGTATCAAACTTTCAAATAGCAAATATCCCAAACTCATACACATCATGCATAAACCTAAACCACAAGACCTAGATCAAGCTTTACAAATCACTTGACTAACAATTATTTCAAACTGTCACAGGTGGTACTATGTACAAGCTGTTGCTCCTGGAAAAGAAGGCCTGGTCTCCATCAGGTGGCGAGTGGTAGGTGATCATGGGTCTGTGGGTCTGTGAATTTAGAAGCACCTCCAGCAGTGTCTCATACTCCACGCCAGATAAAAGTCACTTATATTCTAAATTAGTATTTTCCTGAGAAACAGGACCAATTAGAGAAGATAGATAAATAGATCCATAAATAGGTAGAGGTGAATTTATTATAGAAATTGTCTCACACAATTTTGGAAGCTGAGACATCCCACAGTCCTGTCTGAGAAAGTGGGGAACCAAGAAAACTGGTGGTATAATTCAGTCTTTATCCAAAGTTCTAAGAATGGAGGGGTGGGGCAGAGAGATTGTAAAACCTGGTCTGAGTTCAAAGACCCAAGAACCAGGAGTGCTGATGTCCAAGGTCGGGAAAGGATAGAAAGATGGATATCCTGGCTCAAACTGAGAGAGAGAACAAATTTGTCTTTCCTCTGGGCTTTGTTTCTACTTCTGCCTTAATAGATAAGTAGCCCACTCACATTGGTTCAGGGTGATCTTTTTTACTCAGTCTGCTGATTTAAATGCTAATCTTTTCCACAAAAGTTATCACAGACTCAGCCTAAAATGATGACCATCTCTCTGGTCTTCCTTTCACCCAGTCAAGCTGACACATGAAATCAACCATCACACATCCTCTCCAGCAAGCACAAGATTTCACCTTGCATCTACTCTTCTCTGGAACTCCCAAAAACTCCACCCAGAAATCAAGGGTCAAAAACCTTCTTTTTCCCATGGCGCCCCTAAGACAATTCCCAGCTCCCTTATGTTTCACCCTTTTCTCCTGAACATCAGGCAGATAGTAGATGGGGAGTCTTACCACAGCTCACATATGCACCAGATGGTGGCACGACTATTAGATGGCAAAAGACCCCTTCCCCTATTCCTGCTATAGGAATTTATTGACACTCAAATCTAAATACTGACTGCACAGCAATTTAATCAGGTAGCTACAGAAGGACAACAGACCCATGGGAATGTGGACCATCCCTAATGCAGGAAAGAGGCAGCAGAGGCCCTGACCCAGGCTCCACACCTCTGAAGATACTTACCATCTGGTTTGTCTAAATATAAAACAAACAAATAAATTTTTAAAAAGCAGTATATTTGCTTGAAATATACTTAGAGATAGTATATTATTTCTTATTTCTCTAAGATCTGAATCCCTCATGTACCATATCAGTATATCAGGAACTTTCAAACATTGTACTTTCTAAAATTGTTCTTATAAAGTTATTAGGTATGGAAGTAGGAGACTTCCTACAATGACTTCCATTCATTCCCTTTTCAATTCTCTTTTTCTAATCAATGGATCAATAGGAGTTATTCAGTAGGAAGTAGAACAAAGGAAGAGAGAGAGAGAGAGAGAGAGGAAAAAGGAAGGATAGAAGGAAGGAAAAAATTAGGCAAGCCTCAATCTGAATATAACTCACTGATAAATCAAATGTACAAAATATGAGGGGAGTAGGTATACTTCTAGGCAAGTATGTGGTTGAGTAAAGAAAATAGATGAAGTGAAATCCAAGATATTTTCATCAGTATATAAATAGTCTGTGACTTGATTTGAGTAAAAGATGACAGACAGGTTAACAATTTCATATCCTCTTCCCTTTTCTGTGATAAGTGAGAAACATGAAGCTGAATTAAGCCTGGAATAAATATTATTCTACAAATATGTGACAGACAGTGCTGGTTGTCCACATAAAAACCATTTTTCATTTTCTTAGTAACTAAATAGTTAGGTGCTTTATTACATAGCTAGCTGCTATTTCCCACACTCCTTTGCAATTAGATATGCCCTTGTAGCTAAGTTCTCTCCACATGAACAGAAGTATTGTGTGCCACTTCTGGGTCTGGGCCTAAGACATTCCTTCCTACTCATTTTTCCTTCCCATTGACTGAAACTTAGACATGTGCATGTTTTGATCATGTAAACAAAGAGTTTCCCTGGTGGATCATGTAGCAACAAGATAGAAGAAATCTGAGTCCCTGAATTACCACATGGAGATCTATCACACTGACTGTTAAATGAGAAAGTAATTTCTCTATTCTTTAAATCACAATGTTTTTGAGTCTTACTGTTACAGCAACTTGCCTTTTACTAATTCAGAAAAGAAACTATGTTATAAGGGAAGGGTATAGTATGCAATAACAATATTTTCTACTGAGATAAATTTAATTTCTTATTTTAATACAGATTGAGTATCCCTTATCTGAAATGCCTAAGACTAGAAATGTTTTAGATTTCAGGCTTGTTGGGTTTTTAAAAATATTTGTGGACTTGGGATGTAGCTCAGTTGGTAGAGTGCTTGCCTAGCATGCACAAGGCCCTGGGTTCAATCCCCAGCACCAAAAAAAAAAAAAAAAAAAAGCAAAAATTGTATGTACACAATAAGATATTTGGGGGGATAGAACCAAAGTCTAAACATGAAATTCATTATATTTAACATACACCTTATATACATAGTATGAAGGTAATTTTATACATTATATTTTAGTACATCTGCATTTTAACAGCAACATTTCATATGAGGTCAGAAAAAGAATTTTCAACTTGTGGCATCATGTCAGCATTCAAAAATCTTTGGATTTTGGAAAATTTTAGATGTCTAGATTAGGGATGCTCAACTTGTATCTATTTTTTACTGAACCCTAGGCAAAATTTATACTAGTGTAGAAGACAAGTCAGTGCCCATTCCACTTTCCTTGGGCTTTTCATTGTGTGCTGCTAAAATCTGAGTTGCCAGTATCTCCATCTCTGTGCCTTGATATCCTTCTTGCTCTGAATAGCTATAAAGTGCTAAATAATTAATATTCCTAGAAGCAACCTTCAACTAATAACATTATTTTGTTGGTGTATAAGTATCCCATCTTCTTCACCCCTTGGCTGGATTAATACCATGGTGTATGCATTGCACCATTTTTATAAAGCTTCCATACAGAATTAAGTTCCAGTTGCCTTTATGTTAGATGGTTTATCCTTGTCCTCATTGGTTTCTTTCCTGTTGCCCAATCACTTTTCTCTTATCATATTGCCAGCTAAGTTAATTATAATCAAATCTTGTATTGGGGTCTGCCTCTGGGAGACCCAAATCTCATATTGCTCCAGCTACTGTATATTTACAACCTCAGCCTAAAACCATTCTCCAACACAGACATTACTATTAGATAGTATTATGCTATTTATATAAATCAAGTTAATTTATGAGAATTAACTTGACCAACATCAGACTAAGAATGAGAATTAGTACCAAGTACTATCTCACTCAGAAGTTTCTGCACCTTCCAAAAGAAATGGACAGTCACCAGAAGCAAAAGTTTTCCATTTTCTACCAAAGAACTTTCAGTAGATAGTTAATTTGTAAGTTTTATGATTGAAGTTATACTTCAGGAAAATTAGGTGAAATTAGCTTATATTAGCCTAGATACTTTGTGTTAAATAGAACACCTCTGATAACACTTTTGTTAAGCAGAACATTTTTTTAACCTGAAAAGAGGAGGGAGGGAGGCACATTTAGGTTATTTACTAACACAAATTATTTAATATTTTTAAACATAGTCAAATCCTGACCAGAGCTAATTCTATTGAACAAATCTGCTTCTTAAGGGGTCTGCAGATGTTCTTTCTGATAGGAACCAAGATCTATGTACTTCCTGTGAAGACTTGTATAATAAGATAATAGGTGAATATATATTGAATTGTAAACAACTCATAAGGCTTAATGGACTTAGAAATTTTCATATTTGAACTAAGAATTCGATCTGTCTACCTATGGAAGTCAGAATTTTGATTTTAGAATTTTAAGTGATCAGTCAACAAATAATAACAACAAATAATATTTAGAGATATTTGATGAGTTACCTGTCCTGTGCTTTTTAATCATATGTAAAGCAAAGGAAGCACACAGAAGATAATGAAATTTTTTATTCTTATTGTATTAGTGACTTAATATGGAAATTCTTTTATATTTTAAGTTAATAGTCTGGGAGGAAAAATACTGCAAAGTTGTCCTACACAGGCAATATACCAGGTTAAAATAATGATGTTATGAATAGCATGGAAGTAGTTCAAGATCTTGGAGGAAAAAAAAGCTAACTGTTTACTCTTCACTGCCTCTAGATAAAATCTAAACATCACATTCCTAAAAGGATATGCAATATCACATTCAGCCTAGGCAACTGCATTCCTCTCCTGGTCAGCTGAACTCTGCGGCATGATCTTAAGCTTTGGCTATTTGAGGTAAGCAAACCCTGTGGTCACGCCTGCTTCAGTTGAAGCTGATGTCAGTAGGGATGGGCCTGGAGGAGAATGTTAAAAGCCAAAATCGCGAATTATCTTCAGAAATGTAATGAGTCAGTTCCTACCCTTATTGATGTCAGATTTTTACAGGGAACATTACATCACATAAAGTCTGAAAAAGTATGAAAGCCAGAATAAGCAAAGCTCTGTGTCAAAAAGTCTGAAGTCTCATAGCAAACACAGTTCAGCTAATGTAGTTACATTCATATGACTTTCATTCAGAAGGAGTATGGTTATAATACATTGGACCTTATCTAACCTATAAACATAAATATGTGCCTTGGAAATATGCACTTATCTAATTTGTAATACTGTAGAAAATTTTGCATACTTATGTAAATAAAAGGACCTTGCCTGTCTCCAGAAATGTGCATGCTTTTCATTTGTCCAAGGACTATCTACATCTTTCCACAAAGATATGTAAAGTTTAATTAAACAACAAAATGTAGAACATAGATATGTATATATACTAGTGCATTTCATCTTTTAAAATATTTCTTTTTAAAGAACTCAGTATAGAGCTGTGGTTGGGCTCGGTGGTAGAGGTGATAGAGCACTTGCCCAGCATGTGTGAAGCACTGGTCGATTCTCAGCACTGCATATAAGTAAATGAACAAAATAAAGGTCCATCAACATCTAAAAAAAAAATATTTAAAAAAATAAAGAACTCAATATGTATTCAATCTCCACAGCATATTCTTATTTTAAGCTCAGGACTTATATATTATTTCCCTGAGGATATCATGGTGCCTGACTGAGTTTTAACACAAAGTTACAGATCTCCAGTAATGTGATAATGGTTTTGTAATTATATGAATTTGTTTTTCTGAAGTTCTTCTTTATTTGCAATATGAACTTAAGTAAGTGTTTCTATTTCTGTTTTTGTTTTGCAGTACTAGATTTTGAACCCAGGGGTACCCTACCACTGATCTACAGCTGCAGCCCTTTTTATTTTTTATTTTGAGACAGGTCTTGTTAAGTTGCCCAAGCTGGCCTTGAATTTACAATCCTGCTGCTTCAGCCTCCCAAATAGCTGAAATTACAGGTGTGTGCCACCATGCTTGGCTCTGACTTAAGTATTTACAGATGAAATAATATGATCTCCAAGGTTTTCTTTAAAAATACTTCAAATGCTTTGGAAAAATAAAGGTTAGAGATTGTAAATGAAAAATATTGATAATTATTGAAGTCTAATGAGTATACAAGGACTCCTTACATTTTCTTTCTTCTTTTTGGTATACATTTAAAATCTCTCATAATAAAGCATAAGACTAAAATTAAAGTAAAAAAAGGACATGCAATTTTTATTTTATGCTTTCAAGTTACCATATTATATATTTTTGTGATAGTATTAATTTAGCATAGATCTAAATGAGGTTTTAATAGAAAGTGCAAATTTTTCTTCAGTATGTGCAGATGCTATCATAAAGTATTGGAAAAAATAAGTTTAGGAATAAAAATACAGTCTCTTTATAAAAGCAGCATATTCTCATGTTCACCGTTTTCCATATTTTGGAAGAGGTGTACAAAGTGTGACTGCCTCTGGAGTGGAGAGGAGGCCTCACCAGGGAAATCCCAAGAAATGCACCTCAGTAGTTCAGAAACCCTGTCTGCAGTTCCTCTTACATAGGAGAAGTTCTGGACATGTTTCTGACAGAAGTTTTCAAGCACTATTTATTGTATATGTTTTCAAGCATCCGGTCAAAAAGATTATTTCAAAATTACACATCTTTATTTTGCAGTGTGCAAGATAAAACTATTCATAGTATATGAGTGATATAATTTTATTTTTATTTAGAAAGATTTTAATAATGGAGTTTGTGGTTCTATATTAGACTTCATCCATATATGAAGGGGAAAGTTCTTAAAATTAAGCACTTTTGTTTTTCAGCAAAATCAGTTGTTTCACCATCACGCAGCACCCTGAAAACGCAGGCTTGTTCCAACATTGATAAGTGGTGTTTTAGTGCCACCTGGTGGCTTTCTTGGTCTATGCAGCATAGGTCTGATAAGTGTGGGGAAACATATATCACTAGCCTGACACTCCAAATGCCAAATTAAAAGAAGATACTGGCATAGCAATTTTTTTTTTTCATTTTTACCAGTAGTAGAAAAATGTAAAAGCAAGCTTGATATTTTTAAGACATTTAATTGGAGACTCATGTTCCCTATTAGACAATCATGACCAATTTTCTCCTTGCCTTTTTATATATAAATGCCTTTCACATGTTTAGTGACTGCAAAGATGTTCTAGAATGTACATGACTTTCCCAGTCATCTAAAACAAAATTTAAAACTCAAAGTTAAAAAAAATAAAGAAAGAGCCAGGCACGGTGGTGCTCACCTGTAATCCCAGCGGCTCGGGAGGCTGAGGCTGAAAGATTGCAGGTTCAAAGACAGTCTTAGCAACAGCAAGGCACTAAGCAACTCAGTGAGACCCTGTCTCTAAATAAAATGCAAAATAGGGCTGGGGATGTGGCTCAGTAGTTGAATGCCCCTGAGTTCAATCCCCAGTACCAAAATAAAATAAATAAAAGAAAGAAGATACTGTTTGCCGGACAATAGATCACCTGCTCAAAGTCTGTAGCACTCTGAACCCCACACCTCAACAATATCATATTTCTAAATCTACTATGTACTAACTTTCTTAAAAGTACTTACTTTCTAATAAATACAAAATTTGAAAGTTAAAAAATTTTACATAGTAATACTTGTTGTTTTTAATAACACATTGTGTTTTATTTAACACACTAATTTAGTAGCATGAGTCACTCTCATCACTTAGAGGGAGTATGGGATCTGAAATAAGAAAAACAGATTGTTCCTGTTTGTTATGGAAGAAAAATTTTTTGAAATATTCACTTTCTTTTTTTCTTTGTACTATCTTGTATCCTTCTTGTTAGTTAACTAAAAAAGTCAAGAGAACAAGAAAGATACAGTCGATCTTTAATGCAGTTTTGATTTATTTGATGACATACAAAATAGGCCCTGAGGAGAGCAGCGCATAAATTTTACACCATATCAATTTACTAGAAGAACAGAAAGAAACAACAAGCAAGTGAATATGAGAGTCACTGGAATTCCAAGAGGGGGTGGGCTAACGAAGTCAGGATGCAGAGCCCCAGCACTCACAGGTACGGTGTGTAGATTTTTCTCTGTTGAATAGTAGACTCTTTTTTTTATAATTTGCAAACCAGAAAAATTATAAGGAGACTAGGACATCTCTTCTTATCAGGTCATTGCTTTCTGTTTCTGAAACTTCAGGCCTTCTGCGGACTCATCAACTGACCACAATTTTCTATTATTCTATGTATGCCACAATAGACCCAAAGTACTTTTCCATCTTCAGTTTTCGCCACATGCTCTTTCCCACACAACATCCATAACATCAGTTCTGTGTCTTCCTTCTTTCAGTCATATTTATCCTGTGAATACTAGGTTAAACTCTGTATGTCCCACAAGTTACCTGAGAGACTCTTTCGTCTCCTAAGGAATCCCAGAATATTGTGACATCTACATTGTTATTTTACAGGTACCATCACATCTGCCTAGATCAATGGTTCTCAACCTTGACTACAATTCCAATCATAATGCACATGAAATCAAGCAAGTTGATGAGGGTCCAGTCCCTACAGGTTGTGATTTAATATGTCTGGAGTGGGGCAATATGGAACAGCAAATTTTAAAAGCTTTCTCAATTTGAGCCATGAAAACCACTGGGATGGACCATCTGTTCCTAGCAGGGGAAGACTCTAAGGAAGGGGATTATCTTGGACTTACTAAGAGTTCAATATAGGGCTGAGGATGTAGCTCGGTGGTAAAGTACTTGCCTCACATGTGTGAGACACTGAGTTCAATCCCCAGCACGACATAAAAATGAATAAAGATACTGTGTGTTCATCTACAACTAAATAATTTTTTTTTAAAAAAAAGGAGTTCAAATATATGACAAAGTTGAAACAACTGAGAAATGTCCTTTTTCACTTTAAAATAAGGCAAGAATTGGCCCAATGGGAAGGATCTTATAAATAGATCCACAAGTAGGGTGTGGTAGAGGGGCAAGCCAAAAGACATCAATGTAGGTTATAAATGAGTCAGATTGGGCAAGATGAGGGGTAATTCCAAAGGAAAGGAAATAAAATGCTGATGGTTCAGGAGCCTTTCCCTCTCCTCCACCTCTTGTCAAGGATACCTGCTTCCACGGAATTTTTCCTCCCTACAAGGAGTTGTTAACAAATGAATGGCACCCTGGGCCACTCCCTGGGCAACTAGGGTCACTCCACCTTTGGCCCACCTTTCTGTCTGTAGTCACACAGGCAGGATGAGGGAGGAGAGTACAGGAGAACAAAGGAAATCTAAAATGTATAAAAGGGGCAGGACACCCTCATTTCCTAGGACACACAGCTCTGGGGCCCCTTCTGTGCAGAGAAGTCTATCTCTGTTCTCTCCTTTAAATAAAACTTGCATTCTAAGCTTGCCTCTGCATTTCTCAGGTGTTCTATCTTCACATCAGGGAAATGGGACTCGGCTCTGATCCTCATTATTGCTGCCAGTAGTGTACACCTGTAATCCCAGCAACTCTGGAGGCTGAGACTGGAGGATCATGAGTTCAAGGTCAACCTCAGAATGAGGTAAGAACCTCAGCAACTTATCAAGACCCTGTCTCAAAATAAAAAATAAAAATAAGAAGAAGAACTAGTGAGGTAGTTCAGCAGTAAAGCACCCCTGGGTTCAATCTCCAGTGCCAAAAGGGGGGTGGGAGGTGGGGGGCTGTGGCAGGGGAATCCACAGTCTCTGTACAGTGCTAAGAGCCACTTAGCACTGATACATGGCATTTTTGGTTGAAAGGTGACGCCAGCAAGCCATTGAGATGATATGATTATGTTAAGATCTGCATTCATATGGATATTAGACCCCTGCTGTCCACCTCGGCCTGCTACAGGACTCCTGGAGAGTTCCCATTGGTTGGGGAAGTGTGGTAGGAGGGAATTCCAGAGGAGGGATTTCCTGTTGGTGTGTCCGGGAGAACAACACGTGTGTCGGTCGGCATTTTTTCCTGGGAGCGTATGGGGCATTGGCGGCAGTTTAAAAAATAAAGTTTGTTCCTGCTTGAGTGGCTCGTGATTTTGTGCCCAGCCAGACTGCGGCAGTACAGAGTATCCCATTGGAGTGAGGGATGTAGCTCAATGGTAGAACATTTGCCTAGCATGTGTGAAGGACCTGGGCTTAATCTCCAGCAAAAAATAAAAAAGGGAATCCAATTGGCCCATTTCCTCAGAAGAGTAGTTAGTGATAAACATCCTTTTTTAAATCAGTTCAATGCAACTCCATAAAATAATTCAGTATGCAGGGGTTTTTTTTTAAATAAAGTACTACACTATGGTACATACATATGTGTGTAATGATGAAGCCAGATTTAAAGATAGGTAGTTAGTGTAATTAGGTAAATCGGGTCTAATATCAGTAAAAATGAAGGCCATGTTGAAAATGGAGTGGGGGGGGGGGCGCAGAACAACTCTTGGAATGTTAATGTCCCCAAGGCCCAGAGCCCATCCCAAAGAAATGTTAATGAAACAGCTCCCAGAAACATGGAGATGCTAAACCAAAAGTCCTTCCCGCCCAGATTACTACTTTGGCCCACCCTTTGGGCCTTCCCACCTACATTCCATCACCAAAAGTTAACAGAACAAAGGACAGGAATGCGACTGGAATGCAGGAAAGCTGAATGAAGACATTAGCTATAAAAAGGGGAAGACATCCCCCTTCCACAGATTCCACCTCTTGGGTCCCCTTCTTCCTCCGGGGAGAAGTCTTTTCTGCTGTCCTTTAATAAATCTTCTACTTTCCACTCTAAATTTGCCTTGGCGTGCTTCTCTGGTGTTATACTTCAGCATTGGGGAAGCAAGGACTCGTCACTGGTAAAACAACAGTAACAGATTGGAGGCCCCAGCGAGATCTACACCTAGGTAAGCGCCTCTCCACACACCCCACGTCTGTATAAGGTGGATCTTTCTCTCTCTCTCTTTCTGGAGGGTGAGGTGGCACCCAACGGCTATTTAGACGCAATTAGTGCAGCCCCCACTCTTCAAGACTCGGGTGAGAGGTTTCCTGGCCTAGGCAGCTCTCAATCACCTGTTCAATACAGAGCAGGCATGTTGGGTTCTGCCAAAGCCGCTTCCCACTTTTCTGTCTGGGCCCGGAGAGCAATTGGCTTGAGTACACAGTGTCCCTAATCCCGATCTGCCTCGGATGTGTGGAGGTGGAGGAAGGAGTTTGGAACAAACCAAAATTCCGGTCTAGGCTACCCTCAGACATGTTCCTAAGGTTCCTTTCTCTTGAGCCCCCTCCTGACAGCCCTAAATGGTATCTAGGGTGATCGGTAGATGAATGGCACTGAGGGAAAGCCCCAATTACATTTGCCTCTGTGTGGGCTACACAACACTCCCAACCCCGTATTCATTCCCCCCTGGATGCTCCCCTTCCTTCGCAGGTCAGAAATGTTAGCAATTCAGGTTGTAGGACTGAGAGAAAGACATGGGATAATTAGTAAAAGCTTCCCAGGTTCCCTAAGGTGCATAGGTAACTTTCACTAGTCTGTTTTACTGCTCCAATGTTTAAAATGTGCTGTGTTCTCTTTAAGCTGCTAGAGGGAGGCATTTTTAGAATCAACTCTTCTGGTAGTCTCTCCAATAGGAAGCGCTACCTTACAACCAAGAGATATCTCTTACCCTCAGGAGGTTCCTTTAGTCTACAGAGCAAAGGCAACAAAAAGAGCGTGCAATTCTCTTTTGCAGTGGATTTTTAGTGACAGGGAGGAAATCAGTAAGGCCCTTAAGTCTGAATCCTCCCAGGGTCTTTGGCACAGGGCAAACTGAGACCCTAGCACTTTGCCAAAGGAGACCAGAAACACCCTCAGCAAAGCAAGGTGAGAGACGGGTTTTCTAGACCGTTTAGGAAGCTCAAGCTTAGGGAGATGTCCCTAATGAGAACAGTTTCCTCTCTGGCGGGGGCGCCTGAGTCCTGTTTTTTTTCTCTTCTCACTCAGATGGGAGCTTCTCTCTCCAATATGCCAGGTGCACCATTAACCTGCATATTGAAAAATTGGGATAGATTTGACCCTCAGAAGCTCAAGAAAAAGTGCCTCATTTTCTTCTGCCACCAGGCCTGGCCTCAATACAAACTCCCTGATGGAGAAACCTAGCCACCAGAAGGAAATATCAATTTTAATACAATTTTACAGCTTGATAAATTTTGCAAAAAAGAAGGGAAATGGTGTGAGGTGCCATATGTTCAGGTTTTCTTTGCCCTATGGATCCTAAATTATGCCAACAATGTAAAGTAGACTTAGCTATGATATCTGCCAGAAGAGAGAAAATCTTGGAGACTCACCTACTGAGGAGAAAGAATCAGGAGGACCCACAAAATCTCCATCTGCTGTTGGTATACAACAGCAGCCCTCATGTCCTCCATATCCTGGCCTCTCTGCATCTGCACCAATAAACAGACCAAATATATTACCTCTCCAGGAGATACTTTTAATGTCCTTTAATAAAGCTTCTACTTTCCACTCTAAACTTGCCTCGGCGTGCTTCTCTGGTGTTATACTTCAGCATTGGGGAAGCAAGGACTCGTCACTCGTAAAACAACGGTAACAATGACATATACATAAAGTTATGACAGCATCATTTTTGTAGGAAAATATTGGAAATAGTCTAACGCTTGTTTATAGGAGACTAGTTGAATAAATTTTAATAAGGAGTACTTATTATAATCGTGACAGCCACCATTTTTAAGAAAAAGTTTCACTTTTCCGCCCAAAGACCTTTCTGAGAAAGGTTTACCACTCCCTCATACCAACCCAACCCTTCACTGACCACATTCTTTCCCACCCAAGGGCGTATCACCACTCCCTCATACCAACCCCACACTCAACTGCTCACATTAGGACCCACTCAGCTCTAATCCCAGAGCCTCCCCCAAGCCTGTGTTGCCTCTCTCTCCTATGGAGAGATGGCCTTTATTGTCAGTTTTGACAAATCCCCATGTATATCTCTGCCTGGTCTCTGTCTTTCATTTCTCTCTTGGCCATCTCCAGTTCCTCACTTTCCTTTCATATACAATCTTTGTACTACCTTTTGTGTAAGAGAGGGAAATAAATGCTTGTTACCCTGAAAAGAAATGAAAATAGAAAAAGAAAAAAAGAAAGAAAATATTTACCTATAGAGAATGGGTAGGAATGGAATAGAAGAAATGGGTCAAGGTAGCACTTCTGGAAGCATACCATTTTTTGTGGTTTCAACCTTTGTACCATGCAGATATTTTATATGATCAAAAATTACATAAGGGGCTGGGATGTGCCGCAGTCTGGCTGGGCACAAATCACGAGCCACTCACAGCTTTGTAGATTCAAACAGCAATTCTTTATTCCCGATTTCACACCGGCCTTCTACAAACACGTTCTGGGGAAATCCACGTTCTCTGCCCAAATCCACCTCCACTGGGCTTCTGTCTCCCAAATATATTCTGAATCCCATGAGAACTCAAGGGGAACTCAGGCAGCAGGATACGCCCTATTCTAAACCGGGAACGCCCCAAACTCGGATTATCCTAAACCGGGAACACCCTAAACACGGATCCGCCCTGGTCCTTGAGCAAGGTCACCTTCCACTAAGCAACATGGGGGTACCCTGGCAAGGAAATTGTCATACCTACTTGGCTAATGGCTTCCAGCATCTCCCCCCTTCTGATTAATTAAACAACAAGTAATGTGGCTTAAGGACCGTGTCTGGTAGGTTGTCCAATTCAACATATGGTTCTTACCCATCATCGGAAAACTGACCTTTAGGCATCAGCTTCCTGTCTTAGGTTGATACCACTGCAACTGGATCATACCCGTCACTGACTACCGGTCCAGCATACAGCCATACTTGTGGATAGGTCTATGCACCAGTGGGGGGGTGAGGTTCTTTGCCTCACCTCTGTTGGCCCCCAAATTTGGCCTTGGTGCCAGTGGGGGAGTGAGGTTAATGTGGCTTAAGGACCGTGCCTGGTAGGTGGTCCAATTCAACATATGGTTCTTACCCGTCATCGGAAAACTGACCTTTAGGCGTCAGCCTCCTGTCTTAGGTTGATACCACCTATGCAATTGGATCATACCCGTCACTGACTACCGGTCCAGCATATAGCCATTGGCCCCCAAATTTTAGACCATCACTAGCAGAAGGGAGGAGGATACAGAAATGCCACGACACCAAGCCAATTGACAGCTCCTTTGGAAAAATTGCATCACTGGTGACACCATCAGCAAAGATATGCCAGCACTACCACAATTAACATGGGGTGCGCTGTCAAGGAAATAAAAATTGCATCACTGGTGACACCATCAGCAAAGATATGCCAGCATTACCACAATTCGCTGCACCAAAGGATAGTTACATAGTCCAGGCAAGTTCTGCAAGCAGTTTAAAGTGGAGGAATCTATCAATATGTCCATCTCCTCCTAAAATCCGTTTCCTCCCAAAGTAAGTTGACTCCTTGATTGAGCATTACTTGTTGAGTTATATTCATTGATGCATCAGTTTATACAGTTTACTGTGATAGCTATCATAGAAGCTGTAGTTTGGTTTTATCTTTGTCTTCACTGGCACTGGGATGAAGATAGGAATTTTGGCAATGATGCTAAAGAGACATTATCCTGAAAAGAATTATTAAATATAAGGAAAGGGAAAGGTGAAAGTAAACAAACAGATCTGTTAACTTCCTTTAAAAACAATCCTTAACAGCTGTTTACCTAATTTAAATTAGTAAACAAACAGATCTGTTAACCACCTTTAAAAACAATCCTTAACAGCTGTTTACCTAATTTAAATTAAGCCATTTAAATCATGTGAATAAAAAAAAATAATAATTTGGATCCATTTTTCATGAGCACTCCTCATATATGAAATATGGACATACGCACACACAGACATACAACACAAAACATAAGAGTACAACACATAAGACAATAATAAAGGCCTTGTAGCTTTACCTAGGTGAAATCTCCATTGCAATGTTTAAAAACTCCAGTCAAAAAATAAAACTGATCAGAAAAACATTAACCTAGGTTTGTATGAGCTCAAAAATAAAATAGAACCTTATGATGTGGGAAAAATGCAATAATAAAATAGATATTGAAAAAAGGATCCTGGTTAATCACTGTCACAGATGTAAGAATGGCCAAGCTGGAGTTCTGGATATCAGCTGTTATGGATTTGAGTCAAATCATCTTCTTTTTGATCTGTAGAAATCGTTTTAGTTAGTCTTTCTGGAATCCAAATCGGTTGCTGTTCTCTCTGTGGAAAAACACAAACAGAGCCCCGACTCCAGACAATCACTGGGTCAGGACCTTTCCATTGTCCTGTTAGAATATCTTTCCAAAGTACTTTAGGCTTATGTACATTTTTTGGATACATATGCCTTTCCGCAGCACTAAGTCCTGATGAATCCAAATTTAAAAAGTTTAGAGTAAAAAGCGTTATTTTAAGTTTATCTTTGGGGGATATATACCCCCTTCCAATTCCCTCTTTTTGCTTTAATAAGTACAGTTTAATAGTTTGATGAGCTCTTTCAACTATGCCTTGTCCTTGTGGATTGTATGGGATTCCTGTTATATGAGTAATACCAAGTGATGAGCAAAATTGTTTAAAAGAGGTAGCGGTATAGCCAGGACCATTATCGGTTTTTAACTGTTTAGGAACGTCCACAGTGGCAAAATTTTGTAAGCAATGAGCTATAACATCTTTAATTTTTTCTCTGGCATGAAGGGAGCCCATCAAAAATCCGGAAGAGGTATCAACTGTAACATGTAAATATTTTAATTTTCCAAATTCTGACAAGTGTGTGACGTCCATCTGCCAAATATGGTTAGGTATCAGTCCTCTAGGATTGACTCCAAGATTAACTTGTGGTAAAAAGGTCACACAATTTTGACATTGTTTTATTATATGTCTGGCTTGTTCCTTAGTTATTTTAAAACACTTTTGTAAAGTATTACCATTAACATGAAATCTTTTATGAAAATTTTTAGCTTCTTCCAGTATAGAGAAAATATGTATGTCATGTGTAGTTTTATCTGCTAAATTATTGCCCAAACTAAGGGCTCCAGGCAATCCTGTATGTGCCCTAATATGTCCTATAAAGAATGGATCTTTTTTGTCCCAGATTAGACTTTGTATAGTGGAAAACAAAGAGAAAACAGTAGAAGAAGGGGAAATCCTGCCAGCATCTTCAAGAGATACTGAAGCATTAACTACATACTGACTATCAGAAAATAAATTAAATACAGAATCTTTAAACATCAAAAAGGCTTGTAAAACTGCATTAAGCTCTACCTTTTGAGCTGATTGTTTGGGTACTAAAAATGTAAAAGTTTGATCAGGGGTAACTACTGCTGCTGTACCATTATTTGACCCATCAGTGAATATATTTGGAGCATTCATGATAGGGGTTTTTCTTGTCATTTTTGGAAAAACTACAGGATGCTTAGACCAAAAAGACAACAAAGGATTAGATGGTAAGTGATTATCAAACGTAACATTAGATTTACACATGATTATTGCCCAAGTATTTAACTCATTAGCTAACTCATCAATTTGATCCATAGTATATGGAGTAATAATTTTATTGGGAGAAATTCCAAACACTCCCTTTGCTGCTTTTATTCCTTTGAGTATTAATTGTCCTACAGCCTCAGGATACCTAGTAAGAATAGTGTTAGGAGAATAAGATAAATGTATCCACAATAATGGACCTTCTTGCCAAAATACTCCTGTAGGAATATTTTTTGTTGGTAGTACAATAAATAATAAAGGCAAACTTATATCAATTCTATCCAAATGTATATTTTCCATATATGTCTCAATAATTTTTAATGCCTTGATTGCTTTAGGAGTTAACATGCGAGGTGAGTTTGGATCTGATGGACCTTTTAGAATATCAAATAAAGGTCCCAACTCTCCTGTTGGTATGCCTAGATAAGGCCTTATCCAATTTATGTCTCCCAATAACTTTTGAAAGTCGTTAAGTGAGTTGAGTTGATCTACTCGTATTTGAATTTTTGGTGGACGGACCATGGTTGAGGATAATAGAACTCCTAAATAATTAATTGGAAAATTTAATTGTACTTTATCTATTGCTATCTCTAGATTATAATTTTTAATAAGTTTGTAAGTGTGGCATAACATTCCAGCAATATGTTTTTATCTTTATGTGCCAATAATACATCATCCATATAGTGAAATATCTGTAGTTCAGGATTTTGATTTCTAAGTGGCTGGATTGCTTTGTTAACATAAATTTGACACATAGTTGGACTGTTAGCCATCCCTTGAGGGAGTACTTTCCATTCATATCTCTGATCAGGACCTTCATGATTTAATGCAGGGATAGTAAATGCAAAACGTGGACTATCCTCGGGATGAATTGGAATTGAAAAAAACAATCTTTAATATCTATAGCTAAAACATGCCAGGTTTTTGGCAAAGCAGACAATTGAGGAATCCCTGATTGAGCAGGTCCCATAATAACCATCTCATTATTAATGGCTCTTAAATCTTGCAATAATCTCCATTTACCAGATTTCTTTTTGATGACAAAAATGGGAGTATTATGGGGAGATATGGAAGGTTGTATATGTCCTTCCGCTAATTGTTGTTTGACCAGATCATGGGCTACTTGTATCTTTTCTTTAGTCAGGGGCCACTGAGGAACCCACACTGGTATTTCTGATTTCCAAGTAATTTTGATTGTCTCAGTGGCCCTTTCTGAAAATCCAACCCATGTCTGTCTGTTCCTTGATCTATTTGAATTGGTGCTGCTATACCTTGTCCTTGTTTTCCTAATCTTTTTTCTTTCCTAAAACCTTGTCTAGCCCTAGTAGTGGGCGCATTAGGATTGATGTTATTTGTTAACGTCAAACCTAATTGATCTAGGACATCTCGTCCCCATAAATTTATAGGAAGATGATCCAATACATATGGCTGTATAGTTCCCTCACATCCTTCAGGATCCTTCCAATCTAATACCATTGCACTTCTATGGGGATTAGTCCCACTCCTAGGCCTCGAAGCGTTTGAGTGGCTTGTTGTAATGGCCAATGTTTTGGCCATTGCTAACTAGATATGATGCTAAGGTCAGCACCTGTGTCCAGTAGCCCATTAAACTCGTGTCCTTGAATATTTAGCATTGGGCGAGAATCTAAATTTAAAGACAACATAGCCCAATCTACACCTGTGGAGCCTAATCCCCTGGAACCTCTTTCTACACTATGACTAGGAAATTTATTATGTAGGCTGGGTATTATTAACAACTGTGCTATTCTATCTCCAGGTGAAATTACTGATATACCTCTTGGAGAACTAGCTATAATTTTTATTTCACCTACATAATCGGGATCAATTACCCCAGGACTTATCATAAGTCCTTTTAATGTAGATGAACTACGTCCCAATAATAAGACTACTGTCCCTTGGGGAAGAGGTCCTTTTATTCCTGTGGGAATGATTTGAACTCCCATCTCTGGAGTTAGTACTGCTCTGGCAGAGGCGCAGATGTCCAACCCTGCGCTCCCTCGGGTTTGTCTGATGAGGGATTTAATGGACAATGTGTCCTGGGCACTACCCTGATGGTGTTGCTGGGTTCCTCCATTGCCCCGTATATTTGTGGTTGTGGGCCCCGGAGCATTGGGCCCCCTTGTCCGTTTTTTGGCAATGGAGCCTGATGCCTTTCTCCACGATATCTTGGGTAAATACCTGGTCCTTGTCCGTTTTTTGATAAGGGAGTACCCTCTATGGTGGTTTGAGAACGGCATTCATTAGCCCAATGTCTCCCTCTACGGCATCGTGGGCAAATACCCGGTATTCTATTTCTTTGATACCTAGTTTTGTTAAACCTTCCTCCTATGGGGCAACTCCTTTTAAAATGTCCTGTTTGTTCACAATCATAGCATGTTTTTGGCCTGGCATCTAAAGCCTGTTGTACTGCAGCTGCCAAGACTTGCCCTTGTTCATTAATATCTCTACATAATTTAATATATGTGTTTAAATCTTCATGTCTCCATGGTCTAATAACCTCTCTGCAGCAACGATTTGCTTGGTCATAAGCCAGTTGTTTTATTAATGGCATTGCTTGTTCCATATCCCCCAAAATTTTGGCAGCCATTTGAATTAGCCTATCTACAAAGTCAGCGTAAGGTTAATTAGCTCTCTGTATTACCTTAGATAGCTGACCTTGTAAATCTCCATGTCCTTGTAAAGTCTTCCATGCCCTAACTGCGTCTGCAGCAATTTGTGCATATATAGCAGAATCATATTCAATTTGTTGCCGCTGACCCTCATAAGGTTCTTTTCCTAACAACATTTCTAGATTTCTTTGAGGATAACCGGCTGCTGCATTTCGCCTAGCTGTCTCCATGCAAAATTCCTCATTGGCAACCTTCCATAACAAATATTGTCCTCCATTTAGCACAGATTTACACATGCTAGCCCAATCTGCTGGCGTCATGTCCAAGTTAGTAATGGACTCAACAATGCTTACCATGAAAGGAGCTTGGGGACCATAGGTTGTTACAGCCTCCTTTAACTGCTTCACTGTTTTAAAATCTAAAGCATGGTGAATTCGCTGCCCTCCTACCTGTTCAAGTACAGGGCATGCTAATCTTTGAGGTCCTGTCTCAGGATCCCATTTATCAACTACGGGGTTTGAGGGCCATTCAGCTGTCTCTATCAGTGGGGCTGTTGGTTGAATTACGCCCTCTTGTGATAAAACGGAGTTAGTAACAGCCTCCTGTTGTGGCCTTTTTCCTAACAACCCCTTTTCCTTTAAATTTTCTTCCTCTGTCTGACTAGCTCGAGAGACCTTCTCTTTAGCTTGATCTAAAATGTCTTTCTCCATGTTCTGAACCTCTAACAATTTACTTAACATCTTTTCAGTTTGTTTTAATCTACTATAAAGATAACGCAACCCAATAAGATAACACAAAACAAAACCGAAACTGAATGAAACAAAAACGGAATAAAAAATCTTTGTATCAATTTTCTCTTCCTCAGGGCCGACAAACTGCAAACCTTTAGTCAACCATTTTTTCCAGTTTGCCTGAGAAATTTCTAGGGATAGGCAGCTTGAAAGAAAAACCAAATAAATCAAAAGAAGAACACATTGTTTTTTGAAATGGTCACCCATTCTCTCGCCTTCCCTCAGGGACGAGCAATTTCACTTACCCCCAAGCTTCAAACGTTCCGCGTAGGAGCCACCAGATGCCGCAGTCTGGCTGGGCACAAATCACGAGCCACTCACAGCTTTGTAGATTCAAACAGCAATTCTTTATTCCCGATTTCACACTGGCCTTCTACAAACACGTTCTGGGGAAATCCACGTTCTCTGCCCAAATCCACCTCCACTGGGCTTCTGTCTCCCAAATATATTCTGAATCCCATGAGAACTCAAGGGGAACTCAGGCAGCAGGATACGCCCTATTCTAAACCGGGAACGCCCTAAACTCGGATTATCCTAAACCGGCAACACCCTAAACACGAATCCGCCCTGGTCCTTGAGCAAGGTCACCTTCCACTAAGCAACATGGGGGTACCCTGGCAAGGAAATTGTCATACCTACTTGGCTAATGGCTCCCAGCAGGGATGCAGCTCAGTGGTAGAATACTTTCTCGCCATGCATGAAGCCCTGGGTTAAATATCCAGCCATGTAAACAAATTAGTTAATTAAATAAGACTATGAAAACAAACCATTAATTTGAGTATAAGGACAAATCTATGTACCTAAATGTATCAAAATCATAATAAAACCAAACAGAAAAAAAAACTAATTCAAATAACTTTTGAACCCATTATTCTAACTATATATCCTTAATGGGTTTTATTTTCAGATCAAAAAGAAAATAAATCTTAAATTTCACATAGTAAATACATTGTTATTAGTGGTATTATACTAAAATTTTGAATTTTTTTTTTTGATACTGGAGATTGAACACAGGGGTTCTTTACCACTGAGCTATATCCCCAGCCCTTTTTATTTTTTTGTTATGACACAGTTTTACTAATTTGCTGAGACTGTCCTTGAACTTGGACTCTCAGCCTTCTGAGTTGCTAGGATTACAGATGAGCACCATGACCCCTGGCTGAAACTCTTTCATATGTAAGACACTGTATGTAAGCTAACATACTACAGTTATGGACAAAGATTTTCATTGTAAAACAGATAGACTGACAGAAATAGATATTTCTCACTACATATATATCATATGATATATCTCTATATATAGAGTTACTGAAATATACATTTGATGGTATTATTTTAAAAACTAAATTAGAAATAAGCAATCTCTACAGTGTGAAAATAAAATTATATCCAAAAGATGTTATAACCACACAGAAAGGAACTTTCATAAGTAGCTATAAAATATAAATGTGATTATACATCTCTAGAGGGATATAACCTACAGATAAAAAGAGCTGCAAAAAATAATTTTGTAACTCTTTTTACTTATCTTTTTACTTATCTTTTTACTTATATGGGGGTATAATGTTATTGGGGGATTGTTTTGCATATAATCAGAATAAAGCCAAATGAGTAACTATGTAATATGCTAAGTCTTTTATACCTGAGAACCAGTATCCTTGGCATGAAAGGGAATAAATAAAGATGTAAGGCAGAGAGTTTGTCAAAAACCTTGTAGTTCTATATTTGAATTGGATAAATTAGTATTAACTCAACACTCAATCCAACTTAAAAAGTAATTCCAGATTGTCTCCACTGAAGAGTCCTACAATTATTATTTGATTGACAATGAACATCCTTAATATCTGTTCATTGAAAGACAGTTTCACACTAAAAGAAACCAAAGCTCTTTTACATAAGTAGCTGGTTCTAGGACTGGAGCAGAAAATACATGAGGAGAGTCTGGAATATCTCACACCATAAAGCAAGGAAGTGCTCAAAGACTAATGAAATTATATCTTAATATGAGCTCATTCTGGGATAATATGAGCATCAACAAAGACTAAAAACAGTAAAGGATTATCATATCAAATTTAAAATGAGATCCCTAATGGGACTCAAAAGCAAGAGAGTGAAAAGGTCATAGAAGAATGAGAACTAATAATTACAAAAGAATTTTAAAAAATAGCCATTTTGCCTCCCCCATTGTAAAAAATAACTGTTTAAGAATCATTAATAGATTAAAAAGAACATTGGTTAGAGTTCAATTGAAAACAGTAAATTCTGAGGGTCTCTATTGCCCCATGGAATGCTTACTAATTTTTAAAAGAAAAATGTACCTTCAAAATGGAGCCATCTGGTTGTCAGCCCTCAACTAAATGGTTATTGTTTACTCACCAAAATAACACAAACTGATTTAATGAATTTCCCAGTGTGATGCAGTATGTACACGTCACCTATGAATCAGCCTTGCCAGAAATGTTTAACCTAAATCTAATAAGAAGGCAATCATAAGTTCCAGAAAGAGAGGCACTCTAAATAACAATTAGTCTATACTCTTCAAAAATGACAATGTTGTGAATAACTCAACAAGGTAGAGGAAATATCAAAGAGACACAATAACAAAATATAATGAATGGAACTTGATCATATCCTCGATTAAAAAATAAAAGCTGTTATGTATACTGTTGGGTAATTTAAACCATGCACTGTAGCTTAGGTAATATTACTAATGTATTGTGGTTTGTTTGTTTGTGATGCTAAAGATTGAACCCAGGGCTAAACACATGATGAGCAAGCACTTTACCATTGAGCTACATCCTCTCTCTGAAAGTATTGAGTTTTAATTGATAATGGTAGAATGTCCTTACTCCTAGGAAATGCATTCTGAAATGTCATGATGACATCAATTTATTTTCAAATTGTTCAGCAAAAAGAAAGTGTGTGTGTGTGTGTGTGTGTGTGTGTGTATACACAAATATATATATTTAGATCTATGAATATATACACACAAATTTATATATTTCATCTATGTATAATGTATATGCTATATTATATATCACATATATGTATGTAACATATGCATATTATGTTACATATATGTGCATATACAAAATATAGGTAAAAATATAATATTTATATACATAATGTGTTATATGTGCAGTTTAGATATAGATGAGTATTCATTGTTCTTATCTCTCAAATTACTACATTTTTAAAATTTTTCAAAATAATAAATGGAGAACAAAAGAACTGTTATTTGCTAAGGATGTTATAAAGCAAAAAGATGAAACAGACAAAAGAGAAAAGCACTCAGACATCCTAACTTTTAAAAAAGGACATCATGGGGCTGTGGTTGTGGCTCAGTGGTAGGGTGCTCGCCTAGCATGCGTGAGGCACTGGGTTCGATCCTCAGCACCACATACAAATAAAATGAAGATACTGTGTCCACCTAAAACTAAAATAAATAAATTTTTTTTTTTAAAAAAAAGGACATCATTTTGCTATGGAGATCAGAACTTCATGGTAGGAATTGAATTTCAAAATGCAAAGCCTTAGAAATCATCTGATTCAGCTCCCTCATTTTGTAGATGAAAAAACTGACTTCAAGAGGCTAACTGGCTTGTCCAAAGTCAACAGACACAAAACCCACCATCATTTTTTGAATAATTATTTATTCACCAACTACCATATGATACAAGCACCTGTATCATATTTGAGATGGATCAAGGACACACTAAATAGGGAAATGCATATAGAACTCACTTATTACAAGTTTCAAAATAAAATTGAAAATTTACTAAATAAAGAAGATATCAGAGGGCTGGGCAAGGTGGTGGACCTAAAATCCCTGCTACTCAGGGGGCTGAGGCAGAAGGATCATCTACATCTACAGTTCAAGGTCAACATAGTAAGACCCTGTCTCACACAAAAACAAAAGAAGGCAGAGGTTACTAGCTATGAAGGTGGAACAAGGGGTTCATGAGCCAAAGTTTGTAGCACCCTCTCAAAGCTGGGAACACCCTCAGCTGAAGCCAGCTGGGAAACAGACTTCAGTCCCACTGCAAGGAACTTATGCCAACAACTCAAATGAGAAAGGAAAAGGATTCTCCCCCAGAGCCTCCAGACAGGCACACAGCTCTGCTGATGAAATGCCAGATTCATGGGACCCCAACAGACCTCCAGGAGCGGGATCCGATGAATCACACAAAAGTCTTTATTGCAAGCTCAAGCCTGGACTCACAGCCGTTTCCGACACAGCTGTGAGTCCCGGCCCTTAGTTCAATGAGGATTTATGGATTTGGGGGAGATACTCTATGCATCACAACATCACATAGCAAATCATTTCACACCGCAGGAAAATCAAACGACAACTTTTAACATTGATTAGCACATTGGTTGGCCGGAACAAGTCGGGTAAGGGTGATTGGTTAGTTCAAGTGGTGGATACATTTGAACTGATTGGCTTAAGCCGCGAGGGGTGTATGCGCTAAACTACACAGTTTCCTACGTGTTACCAATCCCAGAAACTACTGGGAGGGTCACCTGGCATTTCAGGTATTTTCCCTGTCTCACGCTGATTGGTGGTTGCTAGGGGCTTGCTATGGTTCCCACCTAGCGAAACTGAGTCAGAGACACCTGGCACTGCAGATAAAAGATCTCTTTTGTTATTTAGGAACAACTCAGCAGGTTGGGTATGTGCCTAGGAGTGCTCTGTGTGTTTTTCCAAGGACAAGGGCCACACCCCCTCCCTCTGGACAGGCCTTGAGGTAGAAGCTGGTTTCTCAATAATGGAGTCACATGAGTTTCTCACTGATACCTTGATTTTAGCCCACTGAGATCTCTACTAGACTTCTGGCTGGAAAACTGTGAAATAATAAGTTTGTACTGTTTCAAAAACAAACTAATTGGGGAAAAATAGAGATCAGGGATTTGATGGCTCATATAACTGAAAGGATGAGGGATGAAGACTGTAAACAGGTTTTACTGGCATTGCTGGAACAGAATTCAAATTATTTTTGTTTCCCTTCATATTGTGACTCTACCTCTTGTTATACATAGTGTTTATATTTCAAAACAGATCTTCATATCATGGAGGATGGACACAACCACAAGACAACCCAGAACTAGATCTGCCCCATTCAGCAGCTTCAGGGAAAATAAAGGAATCCCTCTTGGAATTCACATATAATGAATCCCACTGTCGTGTACTAATTGTACCAGACTATATAGGTATACCTGGAGGCTAGAGCACTGTGTTTTAGGCCAGGTCAGGGCCACAGGCAAGCCCATAGTTCACTAGCAAGGAAGCATAATTGGCAGCCCCATCCCCACCCCACCCACATCTCGCCCAGAATCACAGGTAATGAGAGAGGGGCAGAGTCCACAAGAAGGGAGAAAAGGAATTGCAGGCAGATGAAAAACAAGAAGTAACCATTACAATTACAGAAGGAACAAAGAGGTTAGAAAATGCACATAAACTGTTCAGAGAAGTGCAAAATGTAGATCCTGATAGGGTTCTCCAGAACAGTGAGAGAAAAGGGTTTGGACTGTGTTGAGAGGTTAAGTGAAATGACAGGCTGAAGAAAGTGATACTTAATTAATTGTGGTGGACAGCCACAATGGGCATGATATGATGTCATGAAGATTTACCAGTCTCAGTGTGTAAAGTGTTTCTCAAAATGTGTCCTGGCCTTCCAGTATCAGAAATCACCAGGGTACTTTGTTAAAAATGCAAATTCCTAGGTCCCACCCAAATTTAAAAAAGAATCTCAAAAGATGAGTCATGGATTATCTGCATTTTAAACAGGCATTACTTAAAAATAGGATGTAGTAAAATGAGAAAAAAAAAAGGGTAGGATTTTAGTAAGAGAAAAGTCTTTTATATTAAACATACACAATTAAATTCCAAAGCATTTTAATTGGAAAACTCTTAATTCTCATGCATTTTATCTGTCACTAATTATAAGACTGGGCAATTATTTATCTACTCTGAACCACAGTTACCCAACCTATAAAAAAAGGAAAATTTAAAAGTAAAATTTAAAAAAGCCTTTTTATCTTTTTTATTTTGCAGGGTAGGAGTCACATTTTTTATTAGTTTGTCTTAGTTATATATAATATTGGGGTTCTATTTGACATAATTATAAAGGCATGGAATATAATTTGCATCCAATTTAATCCTCAGTATTTCCCCTTTCCCTCCCCTTGACCCTCATCACTGTTCCCTTTCCTCTATTCTACTGACTTTTCTTCTATTTAGTTACAGATTTTTTTTTCAATTAACACATTATGAATATACATGAAATTGATTTTTTTTTACTGAGAATTTAACCCAGAGGTGCTTTACCACTGAGCTATATCCCCACCCTACCCCTTTTAAAATATATATATATTTGTAGTATAGAGGGACACAATACCTTTATTTTATTTATTTTTATGTGGTGCTAAGGATCAAACCCAGTGCCTCACACATGCTTGGCAAGTGCTCTACCACTGACCACAACCCTAGCCCCCCAGCTCTTTTTAATTTTTATTTTGAGACAGGGTCTCACTAAGTTGCTGAGGCTAGCCTTGAAATTATGATCCTCCTCTCTCAGCCTCTTGAGTGGGAACCTAATAGAATAAGTTATACTTTATGTATGTATATTCTGCCAAAATACATTCTACTGACATATATTACTAAAAATAAAAATAAAATCCTGGATACCAAGGGTGCAGAGAGCTTTCCTGCTTTGCAACATTCTGCACACGTTGTCACACATCATCACTAGGAGAATTAAGGGTAACACCATGCCTGGAAGCTTGTGCCTGTTTTTTTCCTGGACTTCAGCTATGTACCTTTTTTCCTTTGCTGATTTTAATTTGCATCATTTCACTGTATAAACCATGATCATGAATATAACAACTTTTTGAATTCTATGAGTTCTTCCAGTGAATCATCAAGCCTGAGGGGAATCTTGGGAGACCTCGACACAATAGCATTTCAACATTATAATACTTTGAGTATGATTTTCAGTTTCATTATGCTTAAAAATTGTTTAGGTAGGACACCATATATTATTTATTTCACCGTTCTTGGATGCACTATCCACTAGAAATTAATCCCAAATAAGTCATACCAAATAAGGAAAACACTATATGAATTAAAATGCAGTAGAAAATGAAAAACAACCTAAATTTCAAACATTATAGTAATGGCTTAATGAGCGATAATATTTAGTGGAATAATGTATAGTTATTAAAATGTTTAATTGAAGAACAAAATTCTTACCAAACTGTATGTGAATGTGGAATGAAACTAAGATAGCACGGACAAATAAGAGTTGATGATTCGTGGTGATGTTTGGATATTTCTTTTAAAAAAAACGTTTATATTGTAATAGAATTGGTTTTGCAATAAGTAAATACTTTTAAATGCCAAATTATAAATTAATTCATTTGTTTATGGTACTAATTCAATTTTTTTAAATTTGACTTCCTACCAAGACCGAATCATGAAGAAATAGAAGACCTGAACAAACCAATAATGAGTAATAAAATTGAATCAGTAATAAAAAGTCTCTCATTAAAGAAAACCCTAGGGCCAGATGACTCTGCAGATGTATTCTCCTAAACATAAACAAACAAACAAACAAAAAACAAACACTAATACCAACTCTCCTTAAGTTATTCCAGAAAACAGAAGAGTGAAGAATTCTTTCTTCACTTATATACATTATATACTCTTTCTCCACTTTATATACATTCTATAAAGTCAGCATATCCCTAATACCAAAACCAGATAAGTACACAACCAAAAAAAGAAAATTTAGAGGCCAATATCCTTGACACACAAATAAACAAATACTACCAAACTGAATTCCAGAAGCACATTAAAAATTGCTTTAAATGGTTATTGAAGCAAGTGAGCAAAGCACTTAATGCAATGTCTGACATTGAAGAAAAACTGAATATATGTCAAACATTCCAGACCTTAATCTGTTTATATTTGTAAAGTGCTCCCATCCTGTCATATCTTTCCAATATTATATTAACTATAAATCAATGTCATCCTCATGGCATAATTTTGGCCCAGTAGATCTGAAAAAATATCTTAATTTTTAGATGATTGATGTAAAGGTTGATAAATGCCTGTATTACATTTGTTCTTTTCCTTTTAGCTTAATCATAAATCTAATTTGGAAAATCAAATAATCTCATTCAAACTTCCATCACTAATTTTCAAGTGCAAACTAGAGCAGCATTAGCACAATAAATATTTATCAGAGATTATCAATGAACCAAAAACAATAACAACAAGAACAAAAATAATAGAATAATATAATAGATGGAAACTCTTACCACAGCCACTGTCACTGCCTTCCAAAAGCTTCTAGGCATTGTGCTTTGCTTAAGAATTCAAAGATGAAAATTTTTAGAAATTGTTTCTGTATTTTTAAGTACACAACATAAAATTATGTTCAAATTGTCTTTCCTTAATTAGTTCAAAAGCAAAATAAAAAATAATAGTGCACAAATATATCCCCCGGTTTCCAATGTTTCATTAGACATCCAAGCTATCTGATAATGTTGCTTTAATTATGTTTCTGTGTGGGAAGCATTGTTTCCTACCAAAGCATGTTCTTTATTTGGTCAGGCAGGAGATTTGGAGAAAAACAAGTGGAACAATTTTATTTTCTTACTTAGTGGGATTCAAGTCTGCATTGAAGAAATATTTGTCATGCTCACCACATTTTTGTCATATGCTTGTATCACACAGCCAGTGTCCAACTTAGAAGCAAGAAGAATAGCTGTTGTGTGTAATGCTGGGGAAATACTCCCTGCTACCTATCTCCCCTCCTACAGGATTAAAACACAGCTTTTCAGTTCTGAATCCTTCTCAGAACTTCTTATGGTCTCTATCTTGTCTTCTGCTTGTCTTTCAAGCTATCCAGTCTGTACCAATAATCCTCCCCGCAAAAGCATCCTAATAGAGCCAGACAAGTTCAACCCAGTATCTTACTCATTCTGCTGTCACTGCTCATATTTGTCCAAATCCTCAAGATCCACCCAACTGAAGATGCCTCTCATTCATAAAAACTTCCCCAGTCTTTAAGGTTCATATTCTCCAAACAGCCACAGCAGCCCTTGTCTGAGCTCTTTCTTCAGCACTTAATAAAGTACTCATTTGCACTCTCCACATTTCAAGTAACCATGTCTCTTTATGACCCATTGTAAGGGTCCGGCGAAGCGTCGGAGAAAGAGACCACAAGAGACCAGCCTCATGCAATAAGCAGGGAGAAGTTTTATTGAACCAGCATGCTGGGGCTCCGTGCCCACTCAAGAAACGAGAGCAGCCCAGAGCCCAGAGCAGAGGTCAGGCAGAGCTTAAGTACACTTTTTGGAGAGGGCGGGGGGCTTTGCATACATCAGAACAAATCATCATGAGGTGCGGGAAAATTGAACAACAACTCTGAGACCTGATTAGTACATTCATTGGCGGGAACAGATTGGAAGGGGGTGATTGGTCACTTCTAAGCGGGGTGAACATTCAAACTGATTGGTTTTGGGTCCTGCAATACCTATGTGCCAGCTTCAGAGAACCCCAGGTTATTAGACAACCAGGGAGTCAATGAGAATATTTACTGGGCAGTTCAGGTATTGTCCTAACAGCTACAGGGATTACAGGTTTTGGGGGTAGCAGAGGAACTTAACAATACTTGGTTTTTTACTTTTTAACCCAAGCCCTGCAGTTTAGAAACTTTACAATGTCCGGTCTTTTAAGGCTCTGCGGCTTAGAATCAGCTTAGAAATTTCACCTTTACACCATCTTCTATTCTAGTTGTTGGAAAACAATAACTATTGTGAAAGCAAAAATGATGATTATATCTGTAGTAGTTTGTATCATTGTTTGCAATTATTCACTCCCTCTCTTTTTGTGAATAAAATATATCTCCCTATCCCACTGATTTGGGGCTTGGAAATGTGATTTGCTTTGGCCAATGGACTATTTGCTACATATCACTTCCAAACTGAAGCTTTTAAAAAAATTATAAGATTCCAAAAGTCCACTAATTCCTGTGCTGTCTGCCTAAGAAAAACATGTTGCACACAGGCTCCCATTTAGTTTAGGTTCCAAAGGAGAAGATATATAGAGCTGACTCAGCCAGCAGCCTGGGGAGAGTCAGAACATTCAACCAGTAGTTGACAACCTGCACCTGAGGTGAAAAATAAGTATTTGTTATTGTACATCACTGAGAATAATTGGGATTGTTATACTGTGAAAGCTGCCTGATAAAATATCTAATATTTTGCAGGCACTATGTCGTGTATAAACAGTATTTCAATTAACTGGCACAGGATTCAGCTTTGCGTATTTTATGTCCTAATTTTACATCTGAGAAAATGAAGATCAAAGAAGTAAGGTAACTAGTCCAAAAACCACAGTACTATAAGGTTTTAGAATCTGGCACATTTTTTTTTAAATATATCTTTTAGTTGTAGATGAACCACAATACCTTTATTTTATTTATTTATTTATTTTTTATGTGGTACTGAGGATAGAACCCAGTGCCTCACACGTGCCAGGCAAGTGCTCTCTCACTGAGCCACCCCAGATCCACATTTGGTTTTAAAGTTAGATTCTGCCACGGGGCACAGTGGTGCACGCCTGTAATCCCAGGGACTCTGGAGGCTGAGAAGAAGGATCACAAGTTCAAAGACAGCCTCAGCAAAAAGTGAGGCACTAAGCAACTCAGTGGAACCCTATCTCTAAATAAAATACAAAATAGGATTAGGGATGTGGCTCAGTGGTGGAGTGCCCCTGAGTTCATTCCCTGGTACCTCCCACCCAAAAAAAAGTTAGATTCTGTCACTTATGAATATAGTATCATAGGCAAGGTACAAGCACAGTGAAATAATGACTATGTAACAGTGGTTCACTTAATGCTTGGACTATATCCCCTATGGCTTTGAAACTTAAATTTTTTCCCTTTTTCCCAGTCTCCTTTTCTTTCCCTAAACTTTTCCTCCCTGATCTTCTCCTTCCTGATCTCTCTTTCCTAATCTCATTTTTCTCTAAATCACCTCTATTGCTCCTGTGGATAGATAGAATCACAGCCTTTGGAACAGGAGTTTCTCTTTTGCTAGCAAAGCAATAAACCTTCTTTTTCCTTTTTCTCAAAACCACGTCCTCGTTATTAGATTGGCATTGGGAACAAAGAGGGGGCCTTTGTACAATTTTCACAGTACATTTCTAAGGACTATCAGAAAGATTTAATTAAATGTTTGGAATTAATGAGTGAGTCCTTATTTATGTCATCCCTAAAGTAGTCCCTGATATAAAGGCCTTAGGTGTAGGTAGTTTAGGAAGCACATGTGAGAACATGAGAAAGTGAGACGCTGAATGAGAAAAGTCAATAAAGTGATCAGGTTACAATTTGTTGCAATAAGCTCAATCCCACTAAGACACCAGGCAGAAAATGTCTCAGATGGCTAAGTAAGATCCTATCAGGCCTAACCCTTTGATAAATAAGAACTTTTATGTACTTAACAAGTGCTGAACAAAAAATAAACAAACAAGCTGGGCTTGGTGGTGAATGCCTGTAATCCCAGAGGCTGACTAGGGAGGCAGAGGAAGGAGGATTGCACGTTCAAGGTCAGTTTCCACAATTTAGCAAGGCCTTGTCTCAAAATAAAAATTAAAAAAAAAAAGGGGGGGCTGAGAATGTGGCCCAGTGGTTAAGCCTCCTGGGTTCAATCCCCCTGTATAAACAAACAAACAAACAAAAGCAATGCCTGGCAGTCATTGGAATGTGAACAAAAAAGCAAGCAAATTCTGGCAGCATGAAAACTTGGAAGAAGGATCAGAGAGGATGAGTTCCCTTTGATTACAGATTTCAGTCTGAAGGAAGGCTGAAGTCAGCTCTGCACCATTTGGCTAAAACTCTTACTAGAAAGCAATTTTTCTGGCCTAAAGAACTAGAGGATGTAATTCAGAGCAACCACAGTTCCTGGAAAGTGTTAAAGGAATCTGAGAAAGAAAACATCCAGAAAGGGAGAGGCTTGAAATCTATGAACTCTACCCAAGTCTCTAATCTATGCATGAATGAGGCCAACTCCACTTATCTTAGGGAAGGACATAAGAAATGAGCTAAGATTCAAGTTGCAACTAGAGAATTTACAGCTTGTGTTTGACAATGTTAAGTTCCCATTTTTAAAAATAATTAACCCTCTGGGAAAATATGATAGAATCTAGAATCTTAACATTCAATAATTTCCAGGACACAATCCAAAATTGCTCAACATATTAAGAAATAGAAAAATATGAACCATTTTCAAAAGACAAGACCAGAAATCAAAATCAATTCCAAAATGATTCAAACGATGAAATTAGCAGATATACATTTTTAAACCAAATTTAAGCCCTGCTCATTGAAATAAAATATGCTAATATTAATAAAAACATAAAGAATCTTAGTAAAAATGTAGAAACCAGAAAGAAGAGTCAAAAGGAAATTCTTGAACTAAAAAAAAAAAAAAATGCAATTTTGAAAGTAGAAAGCTCACTCAGTACCTTTACCAGCAAATTGAACATGACAAAAGAAAGAAGCAGTGAACTTTAGTAGAGATCAATACAAAATATCCAATTTGAAGGACAAAGTTTTTCTTTTTTTTTTTAAGATTCT
Organism: Callospermophilus lateralis; assembly: GCF_048772815.1. Lineage (NCBI taxonomy): Eukaryota > Metazoa > Chordata > Mammalia > Rodentia > Sciuridae > Callospermophilus > Callospermophilus lateralis. The sequence goes on along the minus strand of NC_135310.1, from coordinate 86,021,173 downwards.
AAAGTCTTAGAGATTTATGGAATAATCATGCAAGTTCTAGCATACATGTAATCAGATTTCTAGAAGGAAAGCAGAGAATAAGGAAAAAAAATTATTTGAAATATAATAATCAAATTTTTGAAATTTGGTAAGATATAATTCACAGATTCAAGGTATTCAGGGGGATAAATACAAAGGACACATGACAGGGGCTGGGGTTGTGACCCAGTGGTAGAGTGCTTGTCTAACATGTGTAAAGCATTGGGTTCAATTCTCAGCACCATATATAAACAAATAAATAAATAAAGGTCCATCAATAACTAATAAAAATATTTTTTTAAAAAAAGGGACACATGGGCGAGGGTTGTGGCTCAGCGGTAAAGCGCTCGCCTCTCATGTGCAATACCCTGGGCTCGATCCTCAGCACCACATACAAAATAACTAAGTGAAATAAAGGTGTTGTGTCCAACTACAACTAAAAAAAAAAGGGGGTGGGAGACACATGACAGTCCGACTTCTAAAAGCAACAGTAAAAAGAAGAAATTGAAAACAGCCAGAAAAAAAAAATGACACTTTTTATATAGGAGGATAATTATTCAAATGTACATTAATTTCTCATCAGTAACTATGGTGGTCAGAAGCAATGAAATATAATTAAAGTGTTAGAGGAAATTGTGGGGAGCCACTCTGAATGATTCACGTCTTCTGTCCTGGAGCAGAGAGGCTTTTGACCGTCATTACATATTGTAGTGACCTGGACATTGCCCCAGTCCCAGAAGTTTGAGGACGTGTCTTCAAATGTAGGCGTGTCACTCCATGGATTGAGCTACACTCACCTGTTCCTTTGTGATATTACCCTTTTGCCCTGTTTGTGATCAAATGTTCCATGGAAACTCCCTTTGCGTGTTCCCTTCTCTTGCTCTGCCTTTGGGTGTGGCCTTCCTAGATGTCAATCAACCTGCTGACAGCAGACATCACCAAGCTAGACTCAACTCCCTGAAACCTGACCCCTTGCCTCATTTGAATGGCTTCTCCTCAATAAAAGAGTTCAGCATGTGCTCTCTCTTTCTGTGGACCCTTAAGGTCAAAGGAGCCACCACAGGACCCCAAAGAAAAATGTATCCCTGTTTCTTGTGTGGTTATTTTGTGCACTCAGTTCCCCTGGAGTGAACCTGAGTGTAAAAGTCCCGAAGAACGTGACAGGAAATATTTGTCAACTCAGAATTCTATATTCAGTGAAAAGCACTTTTCAAGCATAAAGACAAAAAAAAAAAAAAAAGTAGAAAACTAAAAAGAGAACTACACTATAAGAAATATCAAAGAAACTTCTTTAGACTAAAAGAAAAATAAAATGAAATAAAAATTCAAATCTTTAGGAAGAAACACAGAATTTCAGAAATTGTTACCATGGATAAATATAAAAAAAAAATACTTCCCCTTTTTAAAAAATATTTTTCACTATTTTAAAGCAAATATGAGACTATTTTTCTATGGGATTTA